>NC_143016.1:189871313-190618813 GCF_055824585.1 Amblyomma mixtum | reverse complement strand
CGGGAGAAGATGAGAGCTTGAAAATGGTGTGTTGCTGTGGTAGATAGTATGGAAAAAGGATAAACGGCTGAATTTTCTGCGCATGACCAGAGGCGAGAGATGGAGCGATAGTTTCAGTGCTGTTACACTTTGATACCGAGAGTAACGGGAAAGGATGAAACGAGCAGCTTTGTTTTGAATAGATTCCAACATGTTGATGAGATAGACGTGATGAGGGTTCCAGATCACCGACGCGTATTCTATCGCAGGCCTGATCAGCATGTTGAATGCGTGTAGTTTTGTGTCCTGGTTGGCTTGGTGCAGTCGGCGTTTAAGAAGACCAAGTTTTTTTAAGGCTTTGTTAGTGATTTGTTCAATATGAGCGCTCCAGGATAAATTAGAGTTAAAATTTACACCCAGGTATTTTACCGACGCTGCAGTTTCAATGGTAGTATTATTAACTGAGTAGGCATTAGGGCTCATGTTGGCAACGGAAGTAAACTTGAGGTGTTTAGTTTTATCGGCGTTAATTACCATTTGCCACCTGCCGCACCAATTAGTTAGCTCATCAAGATCAGTCTGGAGAGCAACGATGTCGCGAGGGCTAGATATTACTCGGTAAATTACACAGTCATCTGCAAATAATCGTATTGTTGATGTTATGTTCGACGCGATGTCATTAATATATATTAAGAAAAGCAGTGGACCCAGCACCGAACCCTGAGGTACTCCTGAAGCAACACCTGTACGTCTTGATAAGAAGCTCCCTAATTTAACTGACTGAAAGCGGTTTGTTAGAAATGCGTTAATCCACTGCGTAGTATGTTGATCCAGCTGCAAGTTGCGTATTTTTATCATCAGACGGTTATGAGGCACGCGATCGAAGGCTTTAGAGAAATCAATAAAGATGGAGTCAATGTAGAGGGAAGAATCGATTGCTTGATGAAGGTCCGTTGTTAGCTCAAATAACTGTGTCTGGCACGATAAATGTTTGCGGAAGCCATGCTGGTTGTTGTGAAGCAAGTTGTTCTGGTTAAGATGAGTCATAATATTTGTGTATATTATGTGTTCGAATACCTTGCAACATATCGAGGTTAATGAAATTGGCCTGTAATTATTAGGAACGGATCTGTCTCCAGATTTAAATACCGGGATTACATAAGCGGACCTCCAATCTTCTGGCACACATGTTGTATAGAGTGACTGTTGGAAAATGAGTGATAGCAGGAAAGCTGTGTGCTGGCAGGTTATTTTTAACAGCTTCGCGTTGATACCATCGGGTCCTGGGCTAGTGTGGTGGGGTAGGCGGTCAATTGCACGAGCCACGCCAAGAGCAGATATGTGAATGGGTGAAAAAGGAATCTGGATATTGGCCTCAGGAAGCTGCAGTGGATTGCAAATGGGCAATTCATCTGTAAAAACTTGTGAGAAGTGGTTGTTAAATTGTTCTGCACATTGTTCTATAGGTAGAGTGCTGCCGTCTACACCCAAAAGAACAGGAACCGTACTAGCGCTTTTAGGATTAACAGTGTTCCAAAATTTCCTAGGGTCTGTTGTTATCAAACTAGGAAGTGTAAAATTAAAATATTTGTTTTTGGCTTCCGAAATTTGTTTTTCAGCTATTTTAGAAATGCTTTTGTAGTTTTCCCAGTCTGTAGTTTCCTTTGTTCGAACGGCTTTCCTAAATGCTCTTTTCTTCCTATTTAGTGCCCTGTTGACATCTGTGGTAAACCAAGGATCGTTATTACGTGTGCTTATCATTCGTTTTGGCACGCAGGAATCTTCAACTTCTTTTAGCTTGTCACGAAACAACTTCCAATTTTCACTGACCGTGCGATTATGAAAATTGGCCTGAAAACTATTTGTGAAAGTTTCCAGCAACAGGTTCATTTTTTCAACGTCCGCGCGTGCGTAATTGTAGATAAGCTTTTTCATTTTTGTTTTGTCGCTCCGTGGAAGAGAAAGGGAACAGTGCACAACTTTGTGGTCACTTAATTCTTCCAAGACGTGGATCTCTGAGAGCTCAGGATGGGTTGTTAAGATGAGGTCCAGGATATGCTTACCGCGAGTGGGCTCGTGAACAATTTGGGTGAGCTGGTGATATTGAAGTAAGTGAAGGAAGTTAATGTTGTCCTGTCGGTAATTATTGGAGTCAACGGTTAGCGTCGTCCAGTTAATCGCAGGAAAGTTAAAGTCACCTGCTAAAAATAGGAGGCAATTCGGGTGCTTTACAAGGATATGCTCGATAGCGTCGTTTAAGAGTTCAATGAATTCAGGTTGGCTACTTGGTGGTCTATAACAGGCGCCTATAATGCAAAGCATATGGCCAAGTTGAGCGGAAACCCAGACTATTTCTAAGGGTGAGTCGATAGGGATAAGAGATGCATGGAAGTCTTCGTTAATCGCGATCAGCACTCCTCCTCCTCGTCGAGAATCAGCCCTATCTTTCCTAAATAATACGAACGATGATGGGAGCGCGATGTCATGACATGAAACGTCTTCCGTTAGCCACGTTTCCGTACCCACGATGATATCAGCAGAGCAGGTATGTGTAATAGCTTTAAGTGCATCTACTTTGTTGTGTATGCTGCGGAAGTTTGCCAAGACCAATGAGATTGGTTTGGTTTTGATACGGTTGATTTTCTTTGCGGTAGACTGTCAATTCTCGGGGGGCATATGCCTTGAAGGAAGTTTATTCACGCTGTCTGTTGCAGAATCATACCGGTAAACACCATTTTTCATGTGAAGTTTGTCAAATCTTACGGAATAACGCTCGTTTTCTTTGATATTTGCTTTGGCGAAGTCGCGCAGCTTTTTTCGTGCATGAAGAACTTTTGGGGAGAAATCTTCGTCTAGCCAAACTTTTGGTTCCGTGAGATCTTTTAATTTATGTGCATTTCGAAATGCTTCAAGTTTAGATTTAAAGTTCAGGAACTTAACTATGATTGGTCGAGCTTGATCAGAACGCGGCTGGCCAAGGCGATGGGCACGTTCGATGTCACCGCACTGTATCTCGAGATGCTCGCTAAAGAAGTCCTTAACTATTTTTTCTGTTTCTGCATAGCCTTCGTGTTCTTCTTCAGCAAGTCCTTTAATAATCAAGTTGTTCCGTCTCATTCTGTTGTTCATATCCTCGACTACACCTGTAAGATCATCGTTTGTTTTGCGTATGTTTGTCTTGACGTCTTCTACAGAAGAAGACACGGTGTCGATGTTGTTCTTCATATCAAGTACAGCGGACATATTTTTCTCTATTACAGCAACACGGTCCTGGATGTTGTTTATGTCCTGTTTGATTTCTTTTAGCGTTTCTGTCGTTTCAGCATGGCATTCTTTTAGTAGTGCGAGCACATCATCAACCTTTGGTCCGGGGTTTGCTTCGACATCACCCGCACAAAGCAAAAGTAGGGACAGGCATGTAGAAAGCAGGAATGAAGTGGGTCTCGGGCAAAGTTCACGGACTAGTCCCGCCCCTGGTCTAAATCGATAGTCATGTTCACACACATGCACGCGACAGGAAGAAAATGAGCCGATGCGAGCGCGATACGTGCACAAATCCACACCCATTGAAACGCAGCAATTGGGATCAGCGGCCACAGGAATATGCTAAAAATTGAGCAGTAAGTAAAAAGGCCTACCTAGAAAGCAGAGAGCACAAGTCACCGATATGCTCTTGTGGCCGCGAATCCCAGAAATGCGAAGGCGGAAGGTGGCTTTATAGGCGTCCCTGGCGATGAATCTGCTCCAGGTGGCGTTGTCTCCGTCGATGACGTCACAGGACAAGTCTCGTTCCGCGGTGTCACGCAACGGAGACACCAGATGACAGGTAAGGCTTTCGATGATACGATGGGTCGATGGCGAGAAGCTTGCACGATGCAGAGTCTTGGTAAGCTTGCGGCAGGATACGAGTATCTAGAAAGCAGAGAGCACAAGTCACCGATATGCTCTTGTGGCCGCGAATCCCAGAAATGCGAAGGCGGAAGGTGGCTTTATAGGCGTCCCTGGCGATGAATCTGCTCCAGGTGGCGTTGTCTCCGTCGATGACGTCACAGGACAAGTCTCGTTCCGCGGTGTCACGCAACGGAGACACCAGATGACAGGTAAGGCTTTCGATGATACGATGGGTCGATGGCGAGAAGCTTGCACGATGCAGAGTCTTGGTAAGCTTGCGGCAGGATACGAGTATCTAGAAAGCAGAGAGCACAAGTCACCGATATGCTCTTGTGGCCGCGAATCCCCTTTTCTTGCCTCAACACATCGCAAAATCATAACACCTCGAGCTTCGCTCTAAATTTGCGTTACGGAGTAGCGTAATGTTCAATGTTTTTTTTATGTTTCGTGTTTGCAGGTTGAATTAGTTCTGAATATTTAACCCGGGCAATAAACACATCCCAAAAATATTCAGATATTTTTTCGGCAAAGGAAGAATAATTGGCCTCCTTTGCTTTTTGTCATTTAAGATTGCGGTTACTTCACAGGAACTTCTTATTGTAACGTTAAGCGTACGCACCATTCACGTCGTGAAAAGTACAGCTTACAATTAAACAAAGTACATATCTTGTTTCAGCAAAGCACAGTAATTAGGAAATGTCCTGCGGGAACATTCAGCCGCAAAGACAGGCGACAGCAATTACAGAAGCAAGATGGCACCTTGCAACTCCCAAATGATTGCTGAGATTGGCATTTTGGACGCTTCCATTGCGTTCGTCCAAAAATTCTTCTCCAAGCATACGATATCTCTGCTTTCGAAATCCTTGATTGCTAACTTCTTTTTTATAAATTTGAGTTTGGCTTCTAATGATGGGCCTAAGGTGGAAGTTTGTGCAGGTTGGTATGACACAGAAAAATGCGGTGCCAGAGAGACGTGGCACACTGTATCACTGCGTCCGGGGATGTATCTTTTCTCGACATTCTGGGGCACCTTTTGTAAACTTTGCAACTCGTCAAAAAGAATCACAGGAAGCATTCTCGCATCCTTCTGAAGCCTTGAAAGGATGCGATTGCTTTCCGTGTAGGGCTGCTGTCTTGCTTGAATTTTCTATTGACACAGCGTCCCCTTCCCATGAGCGACTTCAGCAAGCCCTTCAAGAATCCTTCCTTTTCTGTCCCCTCTTTCTCTTCTCACTAAGTGCCTTTCTCAATATCCCACTGCTGAACATGGGTTCGTCAGGCGCAGAGAAGGCTTCACGCCGCACTGATATATTTATTTCGCCCATAAAGCCCGTCCTGCTTCTTCCCCTCCTCCCACAGAGTTGAAGCGAATCACAGCAATGGTTAACCAGACCGCCCGACCTTGCGCGGCGTTCCCTGGAACGGAAAAAGGAAAGAGGAAAAGAAAAGAGTTCAGGGTGAAGCGGCCCGTGGTGGCAGTTTGCGAACTAAACGGCCATGTCCTGGAAAGCTGGGCTTGTTGAATCAATATCCATGACTGGGAGTCATGGACACGGAGTCCTTTAAGGGTCGCTCAGCGAGACCACTACGCTATCGCCGCAGCCAACGCGTCTCGTGTTAAACTGCGCCACACTCGCGCTGAGCATTGGAGACTTGGAGAGCGTCGTCTTGATGAATTTCCATCTGCTCCGTCCCATGGCACTGCCTGCTCACCGTCGTCTTCCACGTAGCACAATTCTGTGCTTTCGCTACGATTCTAATGTAGTAAACATTGTTTTTTTTTCAATTTTTGCGGCGTGGTTGCTTTCCCATCCACTTGCTATATATCCGGCCCTTACCAGCCTATTCAAACGTCCAATGGTTTTTGCTGATAATTGATTAACTATTTACTCTGTGTCAACAAAATTTTGCTGTTCGGTTAATTATCTCTCACCAAATACATTTCGATTCATTTCAAACTGTATTTTCAGTCCTCTGCCTATTTTCCCACTATTTGGCCCTCCACGGCTGTTTTCCCGTTCACTCACTACATCGATGTCCGCGCTATTTCAACGTTTCTTCGATATTTTTGGCTATAACTAATTAACCAATCATCCTATCGACATAATAGTTTTTGTGCAGCATCCTCACACAGTCCTTTATCGATCACAACCATTCGTTTGATGCTACCTCTTCTGAGGTAGCACGCCACAACTGCTGCGGACAAGACACGTTTTGGTGACACGACCCAGCCTACATAGCCTAGAAATGCTGTCGCATCAAAAAGGAGGTAGGCTATTTTGTTCGCAGAGAAGTCCTCCACGAGGACATCATTCTGCACACAGAACGAAGACAATACTCACTTGAACGAAAGGGGGGGGGGGGGGGGGTGAAGAAACCTTGCGTCCAAGTACTCGAAAATGCGTTTTAGGTCGGGGTCCGAGCGTTGCTGCTGTGCAAGAGAGCTGGAGCTGATTGGTCCCAGGAAGTAGAGTTACTGTATATGCTACCAAAGGTAACCTTTGGTAGCATATACAGTGACAGGCAGTCGGCGTCAGAGTGTTGCAGGCTTCATCGAGCGAGGCGGCCGGAGCGGTCCTTAAACTGGCAACCAAGCACATTGCGTGGTGATCGCTGACCACCTTGAACTATAGTGTACTAGTTCTAGTAAAGGCGGGGGCGGAATTTCGACGTAAGCCAGATGAAGGCACTCCTTCTCAGATGTCGAATACTGGCCTCGGCATTTTCGTCGAAGTGCGCGAGGATCGGTGGGGATTGTAAATGACGCTGAAGCTCCTTACGGCTTCAGCTTGCGGCGCTCCCCGTTTAAATGGCACGTCTGCCTTTGTCAGCGGGGTCGGAGGCTCGGCGATGCGCGAAAAGTTCTTGACAAATCTTCGGTAATATGCGCACAGTCCGGGGGGTCTGTGCACAGCTTTTTTGTCGAACGGCGGTGGAAACAGTGCGATAACAGCTGTTTTCTGCCGGTCTGGGCGTACTCCTTCCTTGCTAACGATGTGGCCTAGGAACAGCAGCTCTTCATAGCAAAGTGGACCTTCTCTGCTTTCAAGTTTAAGCCGGAGGACTTGATTGCGTCTAGTAGCGTTCGAAGCCTTTTTAGGTGCTCTTCAAAGTTCAAGGCAAGGACAACGTCGTCATCTAAATATACGAGACGAGTCTGCCGCTTCAGGCCTGCCAGCACTGTATCCATTATTCGCTGAAACGTCGCTGGTGCGGAACAGAGACCAAATGGCACAACCATGAACTCGAAGGGAACATCCGGAGTTACAATTGCGGTCTTGTCGCAATCCCTTTCATCGACCTCCGTTTACCAGTAACCGCTCTTGAGGTCCATCGATGAGAAATACTTGGTGTTGCAGAGACGGTACACTGTGTCGTCGATACGGTGGAAGGGATAGACGTTCTTCTTTGTCATATTGTTCAAGCGAACGTGGTAACCAACGCAAGATCACAGTGCGCCTCCTTTCTTCCTCGGAACAACCGGTGCCGCCCAGGGGCTCTTTGAAGGCTGGATGATGTCGTCGCGAAGCATTTCTTCCACTTGGTCCCGGCTCGCGGCGACACTCGGGAGGGACTTTGGTGGAGAGGTCGGGCGTGCTGGTCGGTTACATTGCTATGACTGGCAATCGGCGTTTATCGGACCTTCTGCGATGAGGAGAAACACTCGCTGTACCTTCGAAGCAGATTGCGGATCTGGCCTCGTCTGTTACGGGGCAGGGCTGGGTTCAGGTAAATGTTCTGCGGATCGGTCGGAGAGGGCGAAAGAGTAAGAGTGAGAATATTTAGTTGAAGAAAGCAATCTTCGTTCATCTATTAACATGCCGGTGTTCTTCGCTGAAGTTAGTCACCAGCACTTCACCTTGGCCATTCTGGAAATGTGCGAGCTTCTTGCGATGCTGATTCCTCGGTATAGAAGCAATGGGATGCTCGCTTCGATATCCCTTATTGGTTCTTATTGGCTTCCGTTGCGGCTAAAGTTGCGATTACGCTTGTGCGGGGTGGTACGCTCACTTGTTCCTCCAGGACACCCAGGTCAACGCGATGTTCCAGAGGTCTCATAGAAGGGATGGCCTCGTTCGTTGGCAGCGTGAGTGAGTGAGTGAAAACTTTATTAGCTCTAGATTGGGTTGTGTTCGGCGGTTTTGAGATGGCTTCGTCCATCTTGCTCAAAGGTCGGTTGCCCTTAGTCCAGGGCTCCGCTGGATGCTGCTGCCAGTTTTGCTCGCCGAATCAGACCTTCTTGGTCGACCCGGCGATCGCTGGAGAGCACTCCCTCCCATTGCTCCGCACTCGGGTTTGTTATTACTGGTACCACGCTTATCCCCTGGCATGCCCACGTTATGTGGTACAGCGTGGGGGGTTCTTGGCACCAAGGGCATTTGTCATTGTATTGTGTTGGATATATTTTGTTGAGTACGTGTAGGTTCGGGTAGGAGCCCGTCTGTAGCTGCCTCCACGCGACAGAGTCCTCTCTGCTAAGGGAGTTGTCCGGTGGTGGATACCGCTTTCTGCAGCCCTTGTAATAATTTAGTATCGCCGAATAATCTTGGGGTACAGGTTCGTTCCCCTCGAGGTCGCCTACGTTGGATGCTCGGTAATAAGTGTACCCTTGAGCTATCCTGTCCGCCTCTTGGTTCTTTGTTACTCCCGTATGTCCCGGCGTCCATACTATCGTATGCCTGATTGGTTCTTCGTTTGTTGTCGTTGTGTTATGTGGCCCCCAGAGCGGAGTATGCGGAGCGCTCTGTGCCCTATTCTGCCGCGTAGGTAGTTGCGGCATGCTGTTTGTGAGTCTGTAAGGATTTTTAGAGACCGTTTAGACCGATAGCCCTCCGCTGCCGCTAGAGCGACGGCCGCTTCCTCAGCCTCGACTATCGTACAGTCTTGTAGTGATGCGCTGGTGATCTCGCGTATGGTTGAGTCAATCACCGTGGTTACCGCATTGCTGTTGTGCTGCCCCGCTGTTCTGGTGTATGTGGCTGCGTCGACGTATACCGTCGTTTCTTGGGGTGCTAATGTCTTTTGTAGGTATTCAGCCCTTGCCTCTCTGCGTGCTTTGTGTAGGTTGGGATCCATGTTCCGGGGTATTGGCGTTACTTTTAGTGTGTTGCGATATTCGTCCGGAATTGTTTCTATCCTCTGTATTTCTTGAATTTGATCGGAGCGGCCCAGTTTCTTTAGGAGCTCCCTGCCAGATGGGGTCTGTTGTAGTCTGCGCAGTTGGGAGACTAGTTGTGCCTCTCTCAATTCATGGAAAGTGTTGTGTAGTCCTAGGGCTAGGAGCTTTTCGGTTGAAGTGCTGTGAGGAAGGTGGAGTGCGGTTTTGTAGGCTTTGCGTAGAATCACGTCCACCTGTTGTACCTCACTCTTGATGGGATTGTAGTAGGGGAGGCTGTATGTCACTCGGCTGACTACCAGGCTTCTGACCAACTTGAGTGTGTCCTCCTCTCGCATGCCATGACGTCTGTGTGAGATGCGCGTGATCATGCGGGCCACTTGTAGAGTGGATGCTTTGAGTAGGGCGAGAGTGTGAGTGCAGCGTTGGTTCGACTGTATCCACATCCCCAAGATTCTGATGAGTGTTTTTTCCGGTATCGACTTCCCCTCGAGGTAGACGTTCAACTTTAAGTCGTCGCTAGTGGGGACTGTGCGATTTTGTTTTCCTCTCCAAACTCTTAGGAGCTCTGATTTCTCGGTGGAGCATGCTAGCCCTCTTGCTCTGACGTAGTTCTCTACGCAGGTGGCTGCCTTTTGCAATTTCTCTTCTTTCTCTCCGAGCGAGCCTGTATTGACCCAGATGGTGATGTCGTCGGCATACATGGCATGGTGTATGCCGTCGATTGCTTTTAACTGTTTTGCCAAGCCAATCATGGCTATGTTGAAGAGCGTAGGGGAGATGACCGATCCTTGAGGTGTTCCTTTATTTGGAGTAAGAAATTTGTCTGATCTGAGCTCCCCCAGGCCAATCGTTGCCGTTCTGTTTGAGAGGAAGGCTTTGACGTAGCCGTAGATTCTCCTTCCGCAGTTCAGGTCGTTCATGCCCGTAAGGATAGCCTCGTGACTGACATTGTCAAAAGCCCCCTTGATGTCCAATGCCAGTATTATGTTTTCTCCGCTCTTGGGGACGTTCCCAAGTACTTGTTCTTTGATTTGAAGTAGTACATCTTGGGTCGATAGTTTTGCTCTGAAACCGAACATGCTGTGGGGATACAGTTCGTTGTCCTCCATGTACTGTTGTAATCTCAGCGTCACCACTCGTTCGTACAGTTTTCCTAGGCACGATGTGAGCGAGATCGGTCTGAGGTTCTCAATTTGTAGTTTCTTGCCTAGTTTAGGAATCATGACAACCTCCGCATGCTTCCACTCCTCGGGGACGGTCTCCGCTTCCCAGTGTTTGTTGAGAAAGTCCGTTAATTCTGCTACTAGCTCATCACTGAGGTTGCGGATGAGTGCGTTATTGATCTTATCTGCACCCGCGGCCGTGTTTCTGGTTGTGTTTCGAATCGCAGCGTAGACCTCTTCTCGCGTGATGGGTCTGTCCAAGGTGTCGTTTTCACTTCTTCGATACCGCTCTGCGTAAGCTGCTGGGTGTGTGTCCCCGAAGCACTTAACGCGTACTTTTTCCAGGAGTGCTGAATCTGGTCCCTTGAACTGATGGATTAACCGGTAGATGGCTTTGTTGTTTTCTGCCTTGGTTTTTGTTGGATCTATGAGAGCCTTGAGTATATGCCACGTCCTCGATGTGCTCAAAGTTCCGTTGAGGGAGTCACTGAATTGTTGCCAGTTTTGCCTTACCAATTGCGCCGCGTACTCTTCTGCTTTCGCTGTGACTTCTGCGATCTTAAGTTTTAGTTTTCTGTTGTACTTTTGTTTCTTCCACCTCTTGGTGAGCCCGCGTCTAGCTTTCCATAGCTTGAGCAGCCTGGCGTCCACCTCGGGTGTCTGCGTCGTTCGCGCGATTTCTTTAGTATACTTGCGCTGTTTTTCTTCCAGCATATTTCCCCACTCTTCTATCGATTGGATCCCTTTCGCGGCAAGATTCCCGTCGCATGCCTCTCGAAAAGCGCTCCAATCCGTAATTTTTGCCGATCCCAGCTGGCGCTTTAGCCTGTCTGAGGTTACTTGTGTTTTAAGTATATAGTGGTCACTGCCCAGATTTTCTAACAGGTTCTCCCACACTGACTGTTCCGCTCCCCGTATGAATGTGAGGTCGGGGCAGGTGTCGGTACTGACGCTGTTTCCGATTCTGGTTGGAGTGTCTGAGTCTGTGAGGAGGGTGCAGTCAGTGTTTTCTGCTGCCGCTGCTAGTGCTTTACCTTCTGGGTTAGCTGTTTGGTATCCCCAGCTTTTGTCCATGGCATTGAAGTCTCCTAGTATGATTAGGGTGTTGTTTTTTGCTAGTTTGCGTGCGCCATGGAAAAGTTCATGGAATTTTGCTTTTCTCTGTTTTGGAGGACTGTATGCGGTCACAAGGAAGATGCTGCCCCTCTTTCTTTTCTTCTTTGGTATAATTTCTACTATCACGTGTTCTACGTCGGTGTCGGCAATCTTGTCATGGTTTATGGCGATGAGCGCCTTACTGACTAGGGTTGCCGTTCTTCCGTTCTCTTGAGTCTCGTAGCACGTATATCCTGCGAGTGTTGGCGTAGTGCCCGTCTCTTGAAGCGCTATGATGTCGGGCGGTGCTTGTTGTGTATGAATGTGTTGTTGGAGGAGGCCCTGCTTCTTGCGGTAGCCTCTGCAGTTCCATTGCCATATGTCTAGGGTTTCTTTGTTGCCTAAGGTTTTGTTGGCCATATTTAAGCTTCAGTGTTGTCTGTGGCCGAGTTAGCGAGGGCTGCTAGCGCGGGGCGGTGGTAGGCCTTTTCTCTAATGTTATCGGCGAATTTCTGCTTGCGGATGCTGCTCCGGAGTTCTGACTTGTAGTTGCACTTGTTGCATCATCTGCTGCATCATTTGCTGCATGATTTGCTGGATTTCTGCCTTAAATTTAGTGAGATCCTCGTTGCCTGTTTGCGACTGGGCTTGGGTTTGTGGCTGCGGAGGACTCTTCGACTTAAGGTCTCGTACTGCCTTCGTGAGCTCTGCTATTTGGCGCTCTAGCTCTGTCTGCCTAGCGCGTGATAGTTCTAATTCGCGTCTCAGCGCTGTTTTCTCCGCGTCCTCCTGTCTAGGTTGTTCGCGGTTGCTGTTTGTGTTTGTGTTCTGTTTGTTAGTTATCCCTCCCGAGTGCGGAGCAAACCAGGGGTTTTCGGCTCCCCAGCTCACCTTGACGCCGCCGCTCTTTCGGGTTTGCTTCTGCTTGTTCTGCTGCTGCTGCTGCTGGCTCCCTCCCTTGATGGCCGGGGGTGGCAGGGGCGGAAAGGACCGTGACCGGCTCCGTGAACTGCTCCGTGACTCCCGGGATCTCGAGCGGCTCTGGGAGGACTCCCCCTCCGAGCTGAACCACCTCGGTTTCTCGCCACGGTCGTTCCGGCTGCGGCGTCTGCTCTCGCGTCCGCCGCCAATGTTGCCGCTGTTGGCCTTGCCTCGCGGCTCCCTGGCTTTCTTTAATCGGTCTTGACACTCCCTCGATCCGGTAGCGTGGTTGCCTCCGCAGATCAGGCATCTCGGGGTACACTAGTGGTCTTTTGGCGGGTTTTGCATCCCGCACTGTTTGCAAGCCTTGGCGTCCGGTGTGGGGCACACGTCGGAGCGGTGACCTGGTTGGCAGCAATCGTAGCAGATTTGTCTTGTGGGCAGATACGGGTAGCACTTGTACTCAGCTCCGCAGTAGATGACATGTTTCGGTGTGATGGGTCCGTCAAAAGTGATGACAGCTGTCTTGGTCTTGCCTAGTCTTCGGGCGCTGTGGATGGTAACACCCTGTGTGCGCGTCCACAAATCGGCTTTCAGTTCCTCCGATGTCGCTCCGGGGTCAACTCCGTGTATCACGCCACGCCGGGTGTCTTCCGGTGCGGCCACGTAAGCGTTCACGTCGTATGAGCGTCCTTCGATCTTGAGGCTAGTGATGCGTCTCGCGAGCTGGTCGGCCTCTTCGTTCGGCGTGCTCACGATTATAATATTCGATCCTGTACGGAGCCTGGTGATCAGGTCTCTTCCTTCGAACTTGTTGCTGCATGCCGCGGCTACGGCCCGGGCCACTTGGAATTGCTGGAGCGACTTGACTACAAGTCCCTTCGGTCGCAAAATAATCTTAAAATCGTCCCTGGGGAGCGGGGGCAGCCTTCGCCTGAGCTGCCGTTGTGTTCCTTTCCCGTCTTTTTTCAGCGCGCCGGCAGCTGGAACGCCAGCTGTGGGCATAGACGCCGGGGATACCCCTCCGAGGTCACCTTGAGCGGCCGGGGAAATTGCGGCGTTTGCCGCGGCGTTCCGTCCGTTTTTTCTCTGTCGCTTCTTTTGGCGTTTGGTCAGGGCCAATTCCCAATTTGCCTCGTCTTCTTTTTGGGTGTCTTGCTGCTCCTGCATGGCGGATTCCTCGATTCCCCCGCCTGCCGAATTCTCGGAGTCGGAGATATCGAGGAACGCGTCGTCTATCTCTTGTGCTTCAAGCAAATTCGGGGCTATTCTGCTCGTTGAGGGCTCAAAATGTGGGTATTCTGCGGTGCGGGAGGCGGTTGCAGGCTGCATCGCGGTTGCTCAGCGGGCCTGGCTGCCCGCGAACGCCCGTAGTCCTGCTAAGCCTAAGTAGGCTCAGCGGTGAGCGTTTCCCGCCAAAAAGTCGCCCGAGCCACGCGGGGCTTCAAAGTCCGGTAATATTGCCAAAAATGGTCCTACCGTCTTGAAACCGGTGTCCGGGTGATCCAGCTTGTGAGTTCTTTCAGATCCAACAAAAAGTTGGTGGCCCAGTGGGTCGGATAGTCCGTGGGGATTGAAATCTGCGGACCCCATGCGACGCACGTCCGCACTCCTCCGCTACCACAGGTGGTCTCCGTTGGCAGCGTGATTAGCTTGGATCGCAGGACGATGATCGCCTGAAGCTCACTGGGGAAAGCCGTGCCCAAGATCACTTCGCGGGAAGATTGCCGTAGCACAACGAAGGTCGCAGGGTAGGTATGTCCCTTGACAGTCAATCTCGCTGCGCATCTTCCCGATGGCGTAATAGGTGGCCTCCTGCGATGGAAATTTGTGGTCCGGCCCTAAGCTGTCGTGACCTTCCTCACTTGTGCTGATACCGTTCCATTCATCACCTAGTAATCGGCTCCCGTGTCAAATAGAGCGGCAACTTTCCGGCCGTCGATAACCACTTCTAAGTCCGATGTTCTGGCTAATGTGTTGCTCGTCGTCCTCGGCGTGGGGTCCCAGCTTCATCGGCTATGATAATCGTGGGTAGGGCGGTTTTTTAGCAACATGGGAATCATTCGAGCGGGAGTTCCTGAAGGCATTCACAAGTATCATCAGGAAAGAAAAAGCACAGCTGAATATACAGTCACGAATCCGGCACCCGAATAAGAAAGTGACCGCATAGGTAGCAAACATGAAGCGCCTTTTTCGACGTGTCGATTCTGACATGACGGAAGAGAAGAAAGTGGAGTCAGCCTCTTCTACATGAAACACTTGTTCCCGTACGCCACCCCCCTGGCCCCCTAGCTCAACCTACAAACGACGCTCACGCCCCAGGAAATCCTATGCCTGGAGTTCTTCCGACAACCGCCCACTGTGCTGTCATTGCGGTGAAGCTGGCCATATTCTTCTACACTGCCCGTACCGCCGCATCGGTCTTATTGGCTTTGTGTGATGTGCGCGCCAAACCGTAGAGGGATTTTTGGGACGCGGCGTGTCACAGTGGTGCGTCGGACAGCGGAGCGCCGCTCGTGCCAGCCCCGCGTTGCGCGTGTGCACGTGCGAATGGTGTGTGTGAGGCGGGCACGAGGAGCGGATAGCTGACGTATCAGTAAACCGAGGGGTGAAGGAAGACACGGGTGGCAGCCGTCGGACGTTGGGTCCGTGCTGCCGGAGACTTCACTTGATCACCGACGCAGGCATACTGGTGGCAGCTGATAGAGTGAGGATCCGCGCTGCCGAGGCTTCCTTGGATGGGCTGCATAAGCCTACGGCGTTTCGGGACGCCGTCGACGGGACCTGGCTACGGTTTTCCTGCTGCAGCTACGAAGTTCTCGGGGCGGCCGACAGGAGTTCATCAACGTGTCCCCTGTTCATCTCCGCTCCTTACCACCTGGCTCTCTAGCACTTCTTCCTTCGACGTAACGCCAGAGACGAATCGCAATTCATCAGCCCGCGTCCTTGCTGCCTGCAAGGCATTCCCGCTCCACCTGGGACGCTCTACATCCGGTGAACTCTTTCCTTTTGTCTGTATAGTGTTGTACCCGTGTCGAGTGTGTGTTTTTCTTGGTGTTTTCGTTTTTTATTGGCTCCTTTCCTTTTAAGTATAAACACGGCTTCGTTTTGTTTTGTTTGATCTGTTTCTTTTCTTCTTCGAACCTACACGCGATAGCGTTCCCCTTCGGCAGTCGCGGACGCGTCACCAATTCGCGACACTTTGCTGTTGACACACTTCGACCAGGCTTCGGCCAACGTCCGCAAGAAATCGACGAGCACCTGCGTCGAGAGGAGTATGCGCCGAACCGCATTTCGCGCACACCATCGGCGTCAGCCTCGCGCTTTCCGTCGCCAAGCTGCAGCTACGCAGTCGCGGTACGAGGAAGTTCTCGGTGTGGGCCACTCGGTGAGGGCGACAGGGACATCCGTTAGCACCTTCACCTGATGCCACGTAGTGTTCAGGGGAGTCCAGGCAGTGAGGAAGAGCGTGAAATGTTCTTCTAACTTTCTAATTTTATGTTTATTGGGCTGACTTCCGCCCGCAAAGGACTGAAAGGACTTTGCGCCCGCAAAGAACTCGGCGGTGGCGAAAGCAACAAGCGTGGTCGGCGGTCGTCGAACAGAATCCCCGCCGCTCTCGGTCGAGCTAAATCTGAAGCTGATAGCGAACTTTCGAGGTAAAATATGCAAAGTCACTGCAACATTCTAGAATAACATAGAATGCTCTGCCTGGATGCAATCACTCAAGATAAATCTGGTCGCATCTTGCATCACACACAAAGCGATAAAGCGGCGTGCCGGCAGCTTTCAAGAATGAAGAAGCAAACATTACAAAGATTCGCGGCATTATACGAGGTCTGTTAGAAAAGTATCCGACCTTATTTTTTTTTTTTGCGAACACCTGATGGATATGAAACAAGCGCGCTTGCACCAGCAGACCTTGAACCGTCGTGCGCATGCACGAATTTTTTCCCGCCTGCCGATAGCGTCAGTCGCTGGGAGGCAGCGTTTGAGTGAGGTAGTGCACAGTGCTCTCGTCGGTTTTTTAGAGCAAGCAAAATGGCGGTGCGACAGGAGCAGCGCTAATGCATCAAATTTTTCCAGAAACGGGGCGACAGCCAAGTGGAAACCATTCGGAATATTCAGACGGTTTTCGGTGATGATGCTTAGAGCAGCACAAAAATTAAGCAATAGTACAACTGGTTTAAAGATGGCCGCACATCGGTGGAGAGCGAGCCACGCTCCGGTCGGCCATCAACATGCTGAAATGGCCAGGTCATTGCCGAAGTGAACGCTCTGGTGATGCGGGACCATCGTGTGACTATCCGAGAAATTGCGGAAGAGGTGAACATCAGTAGTTTTTCTGCACATTCCATTATCACCGAAGATTTGGCCATGAAGAGAGTTGCGGCGAAATTCGCGCCGAAGCTGCTCACAGTGGAGCAAAAGCAGCTTCGTGTTGAAGTCTCACAGGACACGCTGGATTCCACAAACAGTGACCCGACTTCATCAACACCATAATCACTGGTGAAGAGTCTTGGATGTACGGGTACGACGCGGAAACCAAATCCCAGTCGTCACAGTAGAAGCATTCCACGTCCCCAAGACCAAAGAAGGTCTGCCAAATGCTCAGCAATGTCAAAGTGATGCTGACTACTTTCTTGGACTCTCGCTGTGTGGCACACCACGAGTACGCACTCCCCAGGGTCAAACAATGACCAAAGAGTACAACAGGGATGTCCTCGGTCGCCTACATGATGCTGTGCGGCTCAAGAGACCGGAGTTGTGGTCAACAGGAAATTGGCGTATCCATCACGACATTGCTCCTGA
Organism: Amblyomma mixtum; assembly: GCF_055824585.1. Classification (NCBI taxonomy): domain Eukaryota; kingdom Metazoa; phylum Arthropoda; class Arachnida; order Ixodida; family Ixodidae; genus Amblyomma; species Amblyomma mixtum. Next base: position 190,601,833 of record NC_143016.1, on the reverse strand, counting down.
ACATTCTTCGCACTTGATTCGAACTTTTTTGGCGAAATACCAGACTACTGTAGTTCAACCGGGTCCTTACTCTCCTGATATGGTCCCCTGCGACTTCTGGTTGTTTCCCCAAATTAAGAGGCCATTGAAAGGAGCGCGATTTCAGACAAGAGAGGACATTATGGCTGGAACGACAGCTGAGCTAAACTCCATTCCGAAAAGGCCTTTTTTGGAATACTTCCAACAGTGGCAGCACATCTGGGAGAAGTGTGTGGAGTTCCAAGGAGACTACTTTGAAGGTAATTAGGTTTCCAACGCTCCAGTTGTGCCATTTTTTTTTCTTCGGGCTAAGGTCGGATACTTTTCTAACAGACCTCGTATGTGAAATTAAAAAACTGCTCAAATGTTAACGAAAGTTATTCATGAACCCATTTTTTCTAACATCTATACAATTCAAAGCACAGGTTCCGCAGCTGGTAAAAATGGTTAAGTTTTAGGGTTAAAAGCACTTCTGCCTTATGTTATGAGATAAAAATGGCTCTGAAAAGTTCATGGAAGCGGAGATTCTTATGCATTCCACAGACATTACTTCGGCTCTAGGAAGTGACAGAAGAAACGAACTGACTGCACAAGTGCGAAGCTGTACTTTATTTATTTATTTATTTATTTATTTATTTAACAATACTGTCAACCCTCGTGTGAGGGTCCTTACAGAGAGGGTATAAAAATTTCATAGAAAAACAGCACTATTCACAAGCATTGAATACATCAGCATGACACGGTACATCATTCAGTCAAGCATCAAATGGTACTTTCAAGCAGGTGGTTATCCAGAGATCGTTCGAATGCATGCACATCACTCTGTTCCACAACACTCATTGGCAAATCATTCCACATTTCAACTGCATGAGGGAAGAAGGAATGTTTGAAAGTTTCACTACGGGCGTTGTAAGGCTGAATTATCCGACCATGATTTGTTCTAGAACTGCGTTTGCCTGGTGCTTGTATGTATGTTTCCTTCTGAATATTTATCTGTCCTTGGAGCATCTGGAACAATAACTTCAGCCGATTTTTTTGTCGTCGTGTTTCTAATAAATCCAGGTTACAGGAAGAGAGCATATCCGCAACTGAGTCTGTCCTTCGATATCGACAGCAAATAAAGCGTACTGCGTACCTCTGAACTCTTTCTAATTGTTTCTTTAAATAATTCTGTTTAGGACTCCATACTACTGACGCATACTCAAGGACTGGCCTCACAAAAGCTTTATATGCAATTAGTCTTACATCCCGTGTAGCATGCTCCAATTTTTTTCTCAGAAAATATAACTTCTGGTATGCTTTAGAACAAACCTCTTCTATATGTGTGCCCCAATTTAAGTTTTGTGTTATTGTCATTCCTAGGTACTTAAACTGAGTTACATTTACCAAACATTTGTCACCAATGACATATGGGAACAAAAGAACAGACTTCTTCGTTGTAATGTGCGTGTATGTTGATTTCGAATAATTTATTTCCATGTTCCATTTTTTGCACCATTCGCTTAAAGCCTGTAAAGAGTTGTTAATTCTAAGCTGGTCGTCCGTGTTTCTAACTGTAGAATAAATTAAACAGTCATCTGCAAATAGCTTTAGTCGTACATTTCGTTCCAGAACAGCAGAGATATCATTAATATAGACTAAAAATAACAATGGTCCCAGAACAGAACCCTGCGGAACTCCTGAAAGCACTGCTAGTGGGCTGGACACATGACCATCCACTTTGACCACTTGGTTACGATTTGTTAAATAAGCTTTAATCCATTTCACAATATTCAAATTAATTCCAGCTCTTTCCAGTTTAAAAACTAATTTATTGTGCGGCACTTTGTCAAAAGCTTTGGCAAAGTCTACAGCGATTACGTCAATCTGCTGCTTCCCATCAATCGTCATTGCAAAATCATGAATTGTCTCTACAAGTTGTGTAGTGGTGGAAAGGCCTGCTCTGAATCCGTGTTGGTGAGGGTAAAGTAAACCGTTTGTTTCTAGGTGATGAAAGATGTGCTTCGCTATAATATGTTCCATAAGTTTACAAGAAATCGATGTAAGAGATATTGGGCGGTAGTTATTTACAAGTTCTCGGTTTCCCCCTTTAAACACCGGAATTACTAGTGCATTGCGCCAATCTTGTGGTACACAATGGGTGTGCAAAGATTTTTGAAAAATAAGTATAAGGTATCTCGACGCCCACTCGGCATATCTTCGGAGAAACTGGGTTGGTATGTTGTCTGGTCCATTGGCCTTCTTAGCACCCAAATTGAGGAGCTGCTGAAATACACCATCCTGCGTAATTATGACGTCATTCATTTGGCTAGGCAACAGGTGTTCTGCACTAGCGTCTATGTCATCTTGGGTTGCAGTGAATACCGACTGGAAAAAGTGATTAAAGTAATCTACTATATGCTCCTTCTTTAGCAGTACCTTATTTTCGTGCTTAAGCTCCTGTATTCTCTCCTTCCTATCACTAAAGTATCGCCAGAACTTTTGCGGCGACGTTTTGAGGAAGCGGCGCAGCGTTTCATCGAAGAACTTTTTTTTAGCTTCTTTCAGCGCTTGCTTCAGCTCAGCACGAAGTCGCAAAATTGGGATACGTTTATTTTTCTTTTTACGTAGTCTTTTTATTTTACGTTTCATATGAATTATGTCCCTGGTGATCCAGGGGCTTCGGTGCTTCGTCTTTTTAACACGAGTTGGAATATATCTGTCAACGCAGTGTTGTATAATTTTCTTAAATTGCTGCCACAACTCTTCTACCGTTATGGAATCATAGACAGTTTCAAAATCATCAAAGGCAGATTCCAGGTAGTCAAGAATGGAGGTGTCGTCCGCTCGCCCATAATCTTTAACGCGCACAGGGATATAAGGCCTTGAGCACTCACTGGTTGCAAGTGGTATGGCAACAACAATCATCTTGTGGTCACAGACACCATCTTCAACGTTAACAATGTGTTCTTTTATGTTATTTGACAGGAACACCAAGTCCAATAATGACCGCGAATTTGGCGTTATTCTTGTATCTTCTTGCACAATTTGTTTTAGGTTATACGCGAACAAAATTTCTAATAGTTTCTCTCCGTTACACGAATCAGGACCAACAGAACATAGGCGTTGCCAATTAATCTGTGGTAGGTTAAAATCACCGGTCATTATTAGTCTCGTGTTCGTTTTGACATTCGCACATAAAAAAGTGTCTAGTTCATCTAGGAACTCAGGTGAAGCAGAGGGTGCGCGGTACACAGCTCCGATAATGTAAGTAACGTTATAAAACTTTATCTTGCACCAAACTGTTTCAGCAACATCGCATTCCATTATTACTGCAGATAAAGAGTTTTTTACGATGATACAAACGCCCCCGCCACGTGTGTCCCTGTCTTTCCTAAACATTATATAGTCCGGAGGAACAATGCAGTCAGCAGATATATTGTTATTCAACCAGGTTTCTGTTATTATTACAACATGCGGACTTTGTGAAAGGAGCAAGTATTCTAATTCTGTAGTCTTATTTACAATGCTTCGCGCGTTGAGACTTAAAAGGCGTAGCTATATCTGCGATGTGTCCGACGCTGCACTCTTGATTGAGGTATCAAGGTGAGCTGGGCTGCCTGGTTCATCTGACTGGTGCTGTCTGGAATTACCAGCCTTATCTACGCGGCCTGTAGACAGCAGACATCGTTCGTTTCGGCTGTGATCCCAGATATAGGTTTCATTGTTTACGCGAAGTTTATCATGAACAAGAAAGACCTTAGCCTTCTTAGCCCTGTCTGCAGCCGCACTGTCCCATAGTTTTCGGCGCACTTCTACAGTTTCTTTGGCATAGTCAGGGCTAATACGCCAAGAAGTTCCCTTCAGCTTTGTGCCTTTTTTCAGCAGACTCTCCTTTTCTCTGGAATCGTAAAATTTAAGAATAACTGGTCTACATTTCTCTGGTTGGGCTTTACCAAAGCGATGAATTCGCTCCACTGTGCCAACCTGCACGCCCATAGTTTTCTGAAATATATTTTCCACAACAAGTTCCTTCAGTTTTGATTCTGTTTCCGTTTCAGTGTCTGTTTCAGTTTCAGTGACGCCAAATACTAGTAAATTGTTACGTCGGCTTCGGTTCTCATAATCGATAAGCTTTGCAGCCTGCTGTTGGACTACTTCTTCTAGCTTACAAATCCTGTTATTCATCGCATCAAATGCATCAAGAAGGCCCTGCAAGTTGTCGGTTTTTGCGCTCACTGCAACAATTTCACCTTTGATGTCATCCATCTTACGCGCGAACGCAGCTTGGTTCTCAAGAATTTCTTCCAACTTCTCATTCACTTTTGGCCCGGGGTTCTGTTCAACGTCACCCGACAAAAGCAATAAGAGCACCGACCAGCAATCGCACAAAATTTCACAACACTTGCGGGGGCACGGCACGACTATCAAGAAGCGGTTGTCACTACAATAAACAATGGTATTGCTCGGAACACTTGCCTGCAAAAGCAGTAGCGGATGCTTAGACATGTTGCTTGCCAGCCAAGTGCCGTGCCCTCTGAAGCAGTGGTCGCTGCGATGCTCCTTATGTACAGCGTCGAGTGATGACGTCACAGATGACGTACGGTAATCGAAGATCAGGCATTCCACGGTGTCATTGTCACGAGGCCCTCGGAAGAAGGCCAGTCGTTGACCGTTGCTGGTTGTTGTAGCAGTAAAAATCCACGGCAAAATCTGCAAAAGCAGTAGCGGATGCTTAGACATGTTGCTTGCCAGCCAAGTGCCGTGCCCTCTGAAGCAGTGGTCGCTGCGATGCTCCTTATGTACAGCGTCGAGTGATGACGTCACAGATGACGTACGGTAATCGAAGATCAGGCATTCCACGGTGTCATTGTCACGAGGCCCTCGGAAGAAGGCCAGTCGTTGACCGTTGCTGGTTGTTGTAGCAGTAAAAATCCACGGCAAAATCTGCAAAAGCAGTAGCGGATGCTTAGACATGTTGCTTGCCAGCCAAGTGCCGTGCCCTCTGAAATCAACTTGTCGGAAATCAACGAACAGAAGTGAAATGACGTACATATTTACGATTCCAGATTTGTACGTAAGCTTGTGAGGCGGGTGTCATTCCCCACTGTTAAAGAGAAACTTTTCCACTGCGGCCGTTTCAGCAACATGCTTTGTCCGCAAGCACGGGTGCACTGTGATTCTCGAAGGTAGCTGTTTCGCCGCAAAATGGAGCTGAAATTCTCAGTACCTTTCAGAAAGTGTTATTTCGCAATTTGAAAACTAGGAGATGTTCAGCTTTTGTTAAGCCCAGTGATAGGAGCCAAACCTCTGTTAAGCACGGTTACGCATAATTTGGGGCCGGAATCGGCCCGGCGCGATGTTTAGCTTTTGTCAAGCGTAGTGATAGGAGCCAAACCTCTGTTAAGCTTGGTTACGCATAATTTGGAGCCGGAATCGGCCCGGCGCGGTGTTTAGCTCTTGTTAAGCCTTGTGATAGGAGTCAAACCTCTGTTAAAGGGACACTGAGGAGAAATTGAAGTTGGCTTGTATCGACAGAATACCAGCTCATGATTACAAAAACGCCACTCATACTGACAGCAAAGCTCTTGTAACGTAGAAAAGAGCAAGAACCAAAATACAGGTATCGCCGCCACAGGCCAAATTCGCAAGTACAAGCGTAATGACGTTATAGGACAAAACAGTGTTGCTAGAACCAATGGTTCTAGCAACACTATGACACGAGAATTCACAAATCACTGAGGCGCAGCCAGTGCATGCGCAAATCTCCTTGACGTCGCCAGATGGCGCCACGTCCCCGACAGCTACGCGCGTGCCTGCGGCATCGGGACCAATCAGCGCCTGCTCACGGCCGGTAGGCGGGCTCCCGGTATTCCGCTAACGGTAACAAGGTACACGGTATGCTAAAGGTGCCTATTCGCGAGAACTTCATTGACGACTTCGAGAACGGGATCCATTGTAACGCTGGAAAAACGCCGGTGCAAACGTAAACGAAGCGACGGTAGCGACGGCCGCAAAGCCGATAGATGCCTTCAACGTGCAGCCGGCGGTAGCTTCCTTTTCGGCTGCTGCTAGGCCACACTGCTGGCCGCCAGAAATCCCGGAGTCTGCGTTACGTCATGTGCACGTCATGTTTCACGTCACTTAGTCCTGTGTCATCATAAGAGAATCCCAGGTTTGAATCAGAGCGGCGGGAAAAACTTTTCAACTTCGAATCCAAATTTCTTAGAAATAAATGCATCTTTCGCTGCCAGCCAAGAAGCAACAAAGCCATGAAATGCCGAACTCTCGGATTTTGCTTTAAAAAAATATTAATGGAACTCTCCTCACTGTCCCTTTAAGCTTGGTTACGCATAATTTGGGGCCGGAATCGGCCCTGCAGATGTTTAGCTCTTGTTAAGCCGAGTGATAGGAGCCAAACCTCTGTTAAGCTTGGTTACGCATAATTTGGGGCCGGAATCGGCCCGGCGCGATGTTTAGCTCTTGCTAAGCCTAGTGATAGGAGCCAAACATCTGTTAAGCTTGGTTACGCATAATTTCGGGCCGGAATCGGCCCGGCGCGATGTTTAGCTCTTGTTAAGCCTAGTGATAGGACCCAAACCTCTGTTAAGCTTGGTTACGCATAATTTGGGGCCGGAATCGACCCGGCGCGATGTTTAGCACTTGCTAAGCCTAGTAATCGGACCCAAACCTCTGTTAAGCTTGGTTACGCATAATTTGGGGCCGGAATCGACCCGGCGCGATGTTTAGCACTTGCTAAGCCTAGTAATCGGACCCAAACCTCTGTTAAGCTTGGTTACGCATAATTTGGGGCCGGAATCGGCCCGGCGCGATGTTTAGCTCTTGCTAAGCCTAGTGATAGGATCCAAACCTCTGTTAAGCTTGGTTACGCATAATTTGGGGCCGGAATCGGCCCGGCGCGATGTTTAGCTCTTGTTAAGCCTAGTGATAGGATCCAAACCTCTTTTAAGCTTGGTTACGCATAATTTGGGGCCGGAATCGACCCGGTGCGATGTTTAGCTCTTGCTAAGCCTAATGATGGGACCCAAACCTCTGTTGAGCTTGGTTACGCATAACTTGGGGCCGGAATCGGACCGGCGCGATGTTTACCACTTGCTAAGCCTAGTAATAGGACCCAAACCTCTGTTAAGCTTGGTTACGCATAATTTGGGGCCGGAATCGGCCCGGCGCGATGTTTAGCTCTTGTTAAGCCTAGTGATAGGATCCAAACCTTTGTTAAGCTTGGTTACGCATAATTTGGGGCCGGAATGGGCCCGGTGCGATGTTTAGCTCTTGTTAAGCCTAGTGATAGGACTCAAACCTCTGTTAAGCTTGGTTACGCATAATAGACGATATGCGAAATGCGCAGCGCCATCTCTGGGCGCTCCGAGAAATAAGTCCTCCATGTTGGTACGGTACAGAAAACGAAACCGCTGCCCAGCGTTGGGGTAAAACGGCTGCGCTTCGTTTGAAAAGTAAAATGCCGATGCAGTGTTGTGCTACCCTCTCCACTGTGAAAAGACACTACGATGCGTGCCGGAACTAGGTGCGTTCGAGCTTTTCGCTTTTCTATTTTTTTACTCCGTCCCAACGTTTTAGTAACACAAAACGCCATGCGAGGTATCATGTGTCAGCACGCGGATCAGTGCGCAGCCTTCGCTTTCTGCGCTGATTTTTGACAAATCTCTCGAGGTGATTTGCGTTTAAATTAAGGTAAGGACCACAGCCTTTTTGGAGACGCGCTGCGATCGCCGAGGTGAGCGGACGCGTGCACATCGGCTCTGTCTTCTACAGATGTTTTCGCAGCGATTTCAACAGCATTTTACCGCCAATATTGCACCAACGGATCCGTGAAGTCGAGAGGCATCGACGGATACCCAGTTTTGAGGTGGGCCACCATTCTTCTCAGAGATTGAATTATCTGCATTCCGACCACGCCGTAGCTTCGCTGGGCCTAGGCGCGTTCGCCAGACGCTAGGCCTAGCGGGCGCAACAGCTGCGCGCCGCCGACGAACGCGGCGCCAAGTGTACGGACTGTTTTGAACGAAGCGGCACAAGCCGACGAACGTCACTCAAGAATGAACGTGCAAGTGACGGGGGAAGACATTTCCGCCGAAGAAATTACCGAAGAAGCCGGATGGAAGACCGCCGGAGAGCGGCGTTCGAAAACCCGAGACCGCGGTACGAATTCGACGCACGACATCGAGGCAAGAACGAACGCGCATGGCACCAGCCAGCAAGGTACGAAACCCAAGAATGTCAAGGGAAAGGTTATTAAAGCGGGACGCATGCCCAGACTACCGAAGGAGGAAATCAAAATCGTGGTCCGACCACAAGGCGGTCTCGATATCGTTAAGGTCGGCGCCCCGACGGTCACCGCCGCAATCTTCGCAGCCGCTGGCATAACGGGAGACGAAGGTGCAGAAGACACGGTCTGTCCCAACTCACACCAGAACATCGTCGTCGTCAGCACAGCGAAACGAACGAACGCGGACCGCTATGCCAAAATACGGCAAATTGACATCCAAGGAAAATCACATGCAGTCAACGCGTATGAAACGGCACCCGATAATACAACCAAGGGAGTGATTCATGGCATCCCCATTGCGCACTGACCCCAGGCACTGGACCAGAACATCGTAAACCCGAGAAACCCACTTGCACTGGCGGCGAAACGCATAGGCACTACGACCACGGTCGTTATTGCCTTTGCGGACTCAAGGTGCCCAACGTCGTCAGGTACGGCGCAACACTCGTCCGTTGCACGTTGTATCGCAAGCAAATTGACATCTGTTACAAGTGCGGACGCCTCGGCCACCGCATGGACGTTTGCCCAAATCCCGCCAACCGCATATGCAGGGGATGCGGAGACCGCGACCCCTACAAGGGACACCAGTGCTCGCCCAAGTGTAACCTGTGCGGCGGCGCTCACATGACGGCCGACAAGGCCTGCAAGGCAAGGTACAAGACTCCGTACGTGATTCGCAGGCGACGATGGGAACGCCAAAACGCAAATGCCCAACTGACACAGCAAGACTTCCCGCCCATCCAGCCGCCCAGACTGAAATCAACGTCAAGTTCGCGTGACGGATCCCGCTCCCGCAGCCGGCAAAGGGACAGCCGCGATCAGAAAACATCGAGATCCAGGACACCAACCCCCGGAGACAAGGTGAGCTGGGCGGATACTGTCCGGGGCACCGCGCGGGAGGGGGTCGTAACAGCGCCTGTAGTCCCAGGGCAAAATCAGCAAAATCACAAAGCCGATAATGGCATTTTAGAGGCGCTCAGGAAAGAGAACGCAGAAATACGAAAAGAGAACGCGGTAATGCGCGAACTAGTGCAAAAGCTCATGCTGGAGATTGTGGGAATCTGGCTTTCCGCCGTCGCCTTTGCGCGGCTAGCCGGCCTCCCGCGTTGTTTCTCCTCTTTCCCTTGCTCCCGCCTCAGGCGGTGGAGAGGCGGCTAGGTGACTAATCACTGTCATTTGGCCACAGCTCCGCCCCGGCTCCCCAACGGCCTTTGCCATTGGCGCCTTTTGGCGGGAAATCGGGACTCGCTACGGGCGGCCGCGCACGGCGCGACCGTCCGAGCGGGGCCGAGAGAGAGAAATCCCTCCGAGGCAGCGTAAGGTGCGTACGCTACTGTTTTGTCCGTGCCGGCTTTGCCGCTCGGACCAGTGCATACTCGAGCTCGCCCGCACGTGTCCTCTGACCTGCAGCGGCTCGAGCCTGTCCAGCGGGGTCCAGCGACCTCCGACAGGCGTACATTGCGTTGTTTGCCCACTCTCTCTCGCAACCGGCCCAACGGTCGACACGAGAGAGAGATCACAGCACTGCCGCGGGGACATTCTCCTGCAGCGGCGTGCTAGCGGCGCACATTGCTCGAGTCGCTTCGTGCGCGCAGCGGAGCCTTGCTCCTCGCGCGCCCCCGGGACGGGGTGACGATTGAGTGCGTGTGTACTGCTGAAGGACGACGTGAATAAACGTCTCCTTTGTGAACTTGGAGGCCTATTTCTTTGCGGCGAATCGCTCTCCTCCCAGCGGAGGTTGAGTGCACCGCATCGGTGTCCCAGTGTGGTGACAGCTGATCGGGGCCCTTGGCTCGCGCGAAGCTCGAACCCGCGGTGGGTGGTGGCCTGTGTCCACGTAGAAACCCACAAGATGCAAGAACTCAGACGCGAGCACGCCGTGGTGGAACAAAACAAACAAATCGCACAACAGCAGGTGCCAACGAGCGTTCCGGACGCGAACGCGCCCGCCCCGAAGAAACGCGCGCTACAACAGCACGAGGGTGGTTTCGAGACCCAGGTTCCAGCCGAAATTACAGACATCAAGACAATGCTGTGCACCATGCAAAGTACCATTGAGACCCTTCACGCAACAGTCCTCGGGCTAGCAAACAGGACCACTAACCTCGAAGGAAACATGCAGATAATAATGAATCACTCCGTATTCACGCAACACGGACACGTGCCGGCTAGCTGTGATGCGGGACCGAGCCACCATCAAGGGCAGGCGGACAACTCGCTTCAGCATCAACATGGCCAATTATAACCAAGGGATAGTAATATGGCAGTGGAACTGCCGTGGCTTCGTCGGCAAAAAGGCGGTTCTACAGCAACACGTCCGGCACGCAACACGTAAACCGGACGTAATATTACTCCAAGAAACACTCACCAATGCGGCTACTTTGACTGGCTACAAAACGCATGACAGCAAAATCAAGGGGAGGGGTGTATGCACGCTCGTTAGGAAGCGTCTCACATTCGTTGAACACGAACTAAGTGGCGTCCAGATGGAACACGCTTTCATCGAACTGATACCCACCAAGCAGAGGAAACAAAGTATATTCATTATATTCATATTGAACGTTTACAGCAGCCCGTCAAAACACCGCCAACGCTTCCGTGCGCTGTTTCAGAAGACGCTGAAGATTGCCGGGTCCCGGACGTTGATTGCAGGGGGCGATTTCAACGCGGCAGACACAGCATGGGGTTACGGATACAGCACGACCAAGGGAAGACAACTCGGACAAGATGCGCATGAACTCGACTTCATGTTACTTACAGACCCGGCGCACCCGACAAGAATCGGTAACTCTACTACCAGAGACACGACCCCGGACCTTACGTTCGCCCAAAATACCGGGACGACGGCCACCATGTGGAAAAAACGTCGACCGACCTTGGGAGCGACCACATGATCGTCGAAATATACGTCCAGATGCCAGACAAGGCGCAGGACAGTAAGCGAAAGTTCCAATGGACCGACTGGGAAGACTTCAGAAAGAAACGAGACCAAAAAGAATCTGCAGGCGATACAATCACGGACATCGAAGCCTGGACCCGCTCGCTGGTTGCAGACGCCAAAGCGTCAACCAAGACCATCGAAACTGAGGTTGCAACTGACAAGATGGACAGCCGCCTGGCGCATCTCATCGAGGCCAAGAATTCGATCCTGGCCAGGTGGAAGGGCCAGAGACTCAATCGGACACTTAGAAAGAAAATAGCTGAGATCAACCGCAACATCGCGGAGCACTGCCGAACGCTCAACCGCCAGCAATGGGACGAGTTATGCAATGCAGTCGATGGACAACTGCACAACGGGAAATCGTGGAACCTGCTCAGGTATCTGTTGGACGAAACGAAGACCAAACCCCACCAGAGTGACTGCCTCGCACGTCTATTACACAGGGAGCTCGAGAAGTACGGTGAAGATGCAGTGTCCGTCCAGTTACTAGCCAAGTACTTGCCGCACACGTCGACTGCACAACACGGCCCTTATGATGGGGATCCGAATGTAGAATTGGATAAGGACTTTAGTGCAGAAGAGATCAGGACGGCGCTGCACAACCTACACAGCAGATCGGCGCCAGGCCCTGACGGTGTGTCGAATCGCGCCCTGAAGAATCTTGACGACAAATCCGTGGAACAGTTAACGGCATTTATCAATGACTGCTGGCAGCGCGGCACCCTCCCGCAACAATGGAAAACTGCGAAAATGATACTGTCACTTTTGCACGATACTGTCACTTTGCACGACTGTCACTTTTTCATAAACTTTATCATCATCCATCACTTCATAACGACTTTTTTTCTTTGCCTACTTCGATTTTTGACCGCCGCGATCATCCCTTTAAAGTTAGACGTTTCACGTGCAAGACATTTATCTATGCGCATTCATTCTTACCACGCACAATATCTGACTGGAACACTCTGCCTTCACATATCGCAACCACCACTGATCCTGATAAATATTTTAAACTTATATCTTCAATAACTACTGCTTAACTCTTCGCATACATTGTTATTTTATTTGTTCATGGCTTCCTTTTTTGCAGGGTTTGTTACTAAAAAGATTCATTGTATTAGTGTTCTGTTTGTATAATTTTAATAATGGAGTAATCTTCGTTCTTTGCCGCGCTGCCATTCTTTTGATTCTTTTGCTTACTTATATGTCATGCAAAGTGTCTTATTTGTGCTTTTGATTGATTCTTTTGCTTACTTATTTCATCCAGTGTGTCTTATTTGTGCTTTTGTTGTTTGTTTTATATTTGTGGTTTTTTTTCTGTTCAATTGCCTGTGCCCCCCCCCCCCCCCCCCCTATGTAATACCCTCTCGAGGGCCTTTAGGGGTATTCTGTATAAATAAAATAAATAAAATAAATAATCCCGAAACCCGGAAAAGCACCGAGCCTCGAAAACCTTCGCCCCATATCGCTGACGTCCTGCGTCGGCAAGACCATGGAGCACGCATTGCTTAACCGCTGGCAAGCCCACTTAGAGCACAAAGGGGCATACCCACCATCCATCATAGGATTCCGCCCACAATTGTCCACGCAGGACGCAATGATACAACTGAAGCACCACGTTCTTGATGACAAGACGAGAGGCACCAAAGCAATTCTCGGCCTCGACCTTGAAAGCGCGTTCGATAGAATCGCGCACTCGGCGATCTTACACCAGATATCGCGGCATAACCTAGGTGTACGCACGTACAACTACGTTAAAGATTTCTTAACAGACAGGCGAGCTGTTTTAGTGGCAGGGGACCTCCAGCTAGAAGAGCAAACGCTGGGGAGCACCGGCACCCCGCAGGGCTACGTCATCTCGCCCACGCTCTTCAACCTGGTCATGATCGGCCTAGCAGAAAAGCTACAAGAACTGAAAGACGTCCGGCACACAATATACGCCGACGATATAACCCTTTGGGTGCACAAAGGCAGCGACGGTCACATCGAAACGGCACTGCAACTAGCAACCGAGACAATAGAGGAATACCTAGAGGGTACGGGTTTACGATGTTCGCCGAAAAAGTAGGAACTGCTACTCTACCGCCCCACGCAGAAGGGCAGACCACCCGGGAGTGGTCGGAATGCGGCAACGACAAAGCGCGAGTACGAAGAGATCAGACTACGTACGAGAAACGGAGCAACCATCCCGATACTACACACAATTAGGGTCCTCGGCATGATAATCGAGGCCAACGGCGTCAACGGCGAAACGATCACTAAATTAAAGCACAAGACAGCTAACGCCATGCGAATCCTCAAGAGGGTCACTAGCAGAAGAAACGGAATGAGGGAGGAGAGTCTCACACGACTCATACACTCTTTCGTCATTAGCCATATTGCGTACGTTGCGGCATTCCACAACTGGTACACGGGAGAAGAAGCCAAGATCAATGTCCTCATTCGCAGGGTGTACAAGATAGCACTGGGTCTATCCGAGTCCACCAGCACGCATCGCTTGCTCCAGCTCGGACTTCACAACACGCTTAGCGAAATCGCCGAGGCGCAGCGCACTTCACAACTGGAAAGATTAACGGGAACGACAGCAGGCCGCCAGATCATGGAAAGTCTCGGCATCCGTTACCACGTACAACAAGGCCAGAAAGTCGCCATTCCAAACGCGATCAGACAAACGCTAAGAGTCGATCCGATTCCACGAAACGTCCACCCGGAACACAACCGGGGAAGAAGAGTGGCCAGGGCCAGAGCTCTCCTGCACAGCCACGGAGACGATACGGGGACAAGGTTCGTTGACGCCGCGGAATACGCAGAACGCTCGCGATTCGCGGTTGGGGTCGTCGATTCGTGCGGCAAAACGCGCATAACGTCAAGTGTAGCGTGCGAACGCGCAGAAGAGGCGGAGGAAGCGGCGGTGGCACTCGCCCTCACGGATCCGACGTGCACCGTGGTTCTCTGCGACTCGCGTCAGACGGTTAGAAACTTCGCCAAAGGATGGATCTCACAGAGAGCGGCCCGAGTCCTGAGGAACCGACAAGTCCAGCAGGAGGTAGAATTCCAAACCAGAATTAAATGGTTCCCGGCGCACATGGGAGAAGTATCGAGGACGTATCGCAACCGCAACGAGACGGCACACGCCAAGGCGCGCGAGCTCGCGAACCGCGCCGGCGACCGTCGTCCGTGGAATAGCACCAAAGACTGCTTGACCAGCTACAACGAAATTACCAAGGCCCTCTGCCTGGCCCGCCGAACCTTCCCTCCGCCCAGCGACAAGCTGGACAGGGCGCACGCGGTGACCCTCAGACAACTGCAGACGCTCACGTACCCCAACCCGGAGCTATACCACCGGCTTTACCCCGGTACATACCCGACAAATATATGCAAGGTCTGCAACGCCAATGTAGCCACTTTAACTCACATGCTCTGGGACTGTAACAAAAACCTTCACGGTGCTAATTCCGGAACCCTCCCGCCGCGGTTGGCCGCTGCCTTGCGCAGCCCCAGCCTCGGGGACCAACTCTGGGCCGTCCAGCAGGCCCGCGAGGCGACGGCGAGGCAGCGCCTCGACGTCCCCACGTGGGAGACCTAAGGCCCCGTCGGCGAAAGCTCTGCAGGACTATGAATAAAGTTTTTACCAACCAACCACAGCCTTTGTTGTCTCTGATTAAAATTAGAAGCCGATTTCGTGCATTTATCAACTCTCCGGTCGGGCGTGAATATATATAGACGCATACTTGAACAACGTAATAGAGAAGGTAATTTTTTTTAGCGGGCCAATCGCTCGTGCCGTGGCGAAATAAGTTCAGTCGAAGAACCATATGCCGATTACTGCTTAGTTTGCTACGTGTTCAGTTAAGTTTTTCCCGTGTTCAATCAGTTTTAGAAGGGCGAGCAAACTCTCTGGACCATACGCATATGTTATGCGCGTTAAGGAGTCTTTGTGAAGCAATACACCCTACGTATAAAAACTGAGGTGCGAATGCTTTATTTCTTGAGGATTCCTATACCTTCGATATCTGCAGCGACGAAAATCTAAAAAAAAAAGAAGCGAATAATATAGCTACTTTATTATGAAGGAGGGACGCATTTCTAAGCTAGAAAGTACGTGCAACAGTGTTCTGAAAACGCTTCAGGCCATCAGATTTTATTATCGTTGTGGCAAGCTCCAACAGCTTGCTTCGCAACAAAGCCATTTGTCCAAGTTTGGGAGTAAGCTAATTAAGTTTCGGAAGCAACAGAACATGCTAATTTCGCCCCTGCACACACAGCTTGACCAGCGTATCGAGTCCGTGCATGCACCTACAGCTGTAGCATCTTTCTCTAATAGAGCCGCCGCGGAGGCTCAGTGCTTATCTGAAAAAAAATCTGCGTCTTTGCTTACAATATTTTGAATTATATGTGCATACCTACTTTCCTCTTGTTAATGTCGACTGTCTGCGTCTTAAGCAGGACGCGGTTTCAACGAATTGTGGCGAAAATCAACCGACGCCGGGCTCTGAAACGCTGACGTTGAAAACCGCGGATGCGCATTGCACATTACAGTAAAGGAATCAATTACGCAGCTGGTCGAGGTTCTTGTGTGATTATACTGCAATGCACGAAGCTCCTGGCGTCGGCGCGAACGTTCGCACTGTCACAGAAGTTTGTCAACACACGTGCGCACTCACCTCAAAATAACCGCTCGCTACCCTACCAGATGAATTCGCGTCCACCTGGGAATAAAATAGCCATGATAATGCGTGATGCTTGAACTGGTGCTTTAATGCGAGCATTAAAACGACAACAGCACACGGTCACGGTTCGACTTTCCAACCCACCAAACCAAACCAAACCAATCTTTCGAGTGCCGATTATTGCGATCATCAGCGCCAGACTTCTAGCGAAGCTGAGGACGCAGTAGGAGTAAGATGGCGCTTATTGAAAGCACCTAGATTTGGTCAAAGATCAGCTGTGAAAATATCGCAGCAGCTGAAGCTTGCCTGTTGTAATTCCACTCGCAAGAAGAAAGTACGCATAGCAAACGATGCACCAGCTCGACGAGCTCGACCGAGCCAAGATGGAAACCGGAAGTTGTGGGCGCGGTGTTGCCAGACCGCCAAGCAATTTCGCATATCGTCTATTTGGGGCCGGAATCGGCCCGGCGCGATGTTTAGCTCTTGCTAAGCCTAGTGATAGGATCCAAACCTCTGTTAAGCTTGGTTACGCATAATTTGGGGCCGGAATCGGCCCGGCGCGATGTTTAGCTCTTGTTAAGCCTAGGGATAGGACCCAAACCTCTGTTAAGCTTGGTTACGCATAATTTGGGGCCGGAATCGGCCCGGCGCGATGTATAGCTCTTGTTAAGCCTAGTGATAGGACTCAAACCTCTGTTAAGCTTGGTTACGCATAATTTGGGGCCGGAATCGGCCCGGCGCGCCTCATCTATGGCGAGTGGCCGAGTGCCAGCGAAGCGGCTGTTACGCCCCCGCTAGTCATGTGGTACAGCAGCGGAGAGGCTTCCAGCGAGCGAAGCTGCGGCGCCTCTTCACAGGGAGTCGCGCGGTATGAGGTCACTTGCCACTCCTGCGCTCCACCAGGTGGGGGTCAATCGCGCACCAAACTTGCCCTTGCGAGTTGCAGTGTTAATAGTAGAGCTTTCGCTGTAACAAATAACTGAATGGGGAGTTGAAAAGCGCGGGATGGCAAATAAAATTGAATGAACGATAACGCCATCATTGCATGTAATACTAATGCGTGAACTGATGGCGGTGGAACGACATTTATTCCGTTAATAATAAGGGAGTAAGTACTCATTGGCATCCACCCAAGCGCAGCCATACGGCTGCAAAGGAAAGCTATACAGCTTTCTCAGAAACTTCGTAGTTAAAGAAAAATTCGTCCTGGTCCGGGGTTCGAACCCGGAACCACCGCCACACCGGAGCAGTCGCTCTACCAATTGAGCTAACCGGGACGGCAAGCTTATGGTAGGGCGAGAGCGAATTGATCAGTAACTCGAAGTGGGAAAAGTGTTGGTCAAATGTTTAGGGGAATCCCCCAAGGTGGAGTAGATTTGTAATAAGGGAGTAAGTACTCATTGGCATCCACCCAAGCGCAGCCATACGGCTGCAAAGGAAAGCTATACAGCTTTCTCAGAAACTTCGTAGTTAAAGAAAAATTCGTCCTGGTCCGGGGTTCGAACCCGGAACCACCGCCACACCGGAGCAGTCGCTCTACCAATTGAGCTAACCGGGACGGCAAGCTTATGGTAGGGCGAGAGCGAATTGATCAGTAACTCGAAGTGGGAAAAGTGTTGGTCAAATGTTTAGGGGAATCCCCCAAGGTGGAGTAGATTTGTAATAAGGGAGTAAGTACTCATTGGCATCCACCCAAGCGCAGCCATACGGCTGCAAAGGAAAGCTATACAGCTTTCTCAGAAACTTCGTAGTTAAAGAAAAATTCGTCCTGGTCCGGGGTTCGAACCCGGAACCACCGCCACACCGGAGCAGTCGCTCTACCAATTGAGCTAACCGGGACGGCAAGCTTATGGTAGGGCGAGAGCGAATTGATCAGTAACTCGAAGTGGGAAAAGTGTTGGTCAAATGTTTAGGGGAATCCCCCAAGGTGGAGTAGATTTGTAATAAGGGAGTAAGTACTCATTGGCATCCACCCAAGCGCAGCCATACGGCTGCAAAGGAAAGCTATACAGCTTTCTCAGAAACTTCGTAGTTAAAGAAAAATTCGTCCTGGTCCGGGGTTCGAACCCGGAACCACCGCCACACCGGAGCAGTCGCTCTACCAATTGAGCTAACCGGGACGGCAAGCTTATGGTAGGGCGAGAGCGAATTGATCAGTAACTCGAAGTGGGAAAAGTGTTGGTCAAATGTTTAGGGGAATCCCCCAAGGTGGAGTAGATTTGTAATAAGGGAGTAAGTACTCATTGGCATCCACCCAAGCGCAGCCATACGGCTGCAAAGGAAAGCTATACAGCTTTCTCAGAAACTTCGTAGTTAAAGAAAAATTCGTCCTGGTCCGGGGTTCGAACCCGGAACCACCGCCACACCGGAGCAGTCGCTCTACCAATTGAGCTAACCGGGACGGCAAGCTTATGGTAGGGCGAGAGCGAATTGATCAGTAACTCGAAGTGGGAAAAGTGTTGGTCAAATGTTTAGGGGAATCCCCCAAGGTGGAGTAGATTTGTAATAAGGGAGTAAGTACTCATTGGCATCCACCCAAGCGCAGCCATACGGCTGCAAAGGAAAGCTATACAGCTTTCTCAGAAACTTCGTAGTTAAAGAAAAATTCGTCCTGGTCCGGGGTTCGAACCCGGAACCACCGCCACACCGGAGCAGTCGCTCTACCAATTGAGCTAACCGGGACGGCAAGCTTATGGTAGGGCGAGAGCGAATTGATCAGTAACTCGAAGTGGGAAAAGTGTTGGTCAAATGTTTAGGGGAATCCCCCAAGGTGGAGTAGATTTGTAATAAGGGAGTAAGTACTCATTGGCATCCACCCAAGCGCAGCCATACGGCTGCAAAGGAAAGCTATACAGCTTTCTCAGAAACTTCGTAGTTAAAGAAAAATTCGTCCTGGTCCGGGGTTCGAACCCGGAACCACCGCCACACCGGAGCAGTCGCTCTACCAATTGAGCTAACCGGGACGGCAAGCTTATGGTAGGGCGAGAGCGAATTGATCAGTAACTCGAAGTGGGAAAAGTGTTGGTCAAATGTTTAGGGGAATCCCCCAAGGTGGAGTAGATTTGTAATAAGGGAGTAAGTACTCATTGGCATCCACCCAAGCGCAGCCATACGGCTGCAAAGGAAAGCTATACAGCTTTCTCAGAAACTTCGTAGTTAAAGAAAAATTCGTCCTGGTCCGGGGTTCGAACCCGGAACCACCGCCACACCGGAGCAGTCGCTCTACCAATTGAGCTAACCGGGACGGCAAGCTTATGGTAGGGCGAGAGCGAATTGATCAGTAACTCGAAGTGGGAAAAGTGTTGGTCAAATGTTTAGGGGAATCCCCCAAGGTGGAGTAGATTTGTAATAAGGGAGTAAGTACTCATTGGCATCCACCCAAGCGCAGCCATACGGCTGCAAAGGAAAGCTATACAGCTTTCTCAGAAACTTCGTAGTTAAAGAAAAATTCGTCCTGGTCCGGGGTTCGAACCCGGAACCACCGCCACACCGGAGCAGTCGCTCTACCAATTGAGCTAACCGGGACGGCAAGCTTATGGTAGGGCGAGAGCGAATTGATCAGTAACTCGAAGTGGGAAAAGTGTTGGTCAAATGTTTAGGGGAATCCCCCAAGGTGGAGTAGATTTGTAATAAGGGAGTAAGTACTCATTGGCATCCACCCAAGCGCAGCCATACGGCTGCAAAGGAAAGCTATACAGCTTTCTCAGAAACTTCGTAGTTAAAGAAAAATTCGTCCTGGTCCGGGGTTCGAACCCGGAACCACCGCCACACCGGAGCAGTCGCTCTACCAATTGAGCTAACCGGGACGGCAAGCTTATGGTAGGGCGAGAGCGAATTGATCAGTAACTCGAAGTGGGAAAAGTGTTGGTCAAATGTTTAGGGGAATCCCCCAAGGTGGAGTAGATTTGTAATAAGGGAGTAAGTACTCATTGGCATCCACCCAAGCGCAGCCATACGGCTGCAAAGGAAAGCTATACAGCTTTCTCAGAAACTTCGTAGTTAAAGAAAAATTCGTCCTGGTCCGGGGTTCGAACCCGGAACCACCGCCACACCGGAGCAGTCGCTCTACCAATTGAGCTAACCGGGACGGCAAGCTTATGGTAGGGCGAGAGCGAATTGATCAGTAACTCGAAGTGGGAAAAGTGTTGGTCAAATGTTTAGGGGAATCCCCCAAGGTGGAGTAGATTTGTAATAAGGGAGTAAGTACTCATTGGCATCCACCCAAGCGCAGCCATACGGCTGCAAAGGAAAGCTATACAGCTTTCTCAGAAACTTCGTAGTTAAAGAAAAATTCGTCCTGGTCCGGGGTTCGAACCCGGAACCACCGCCACACCGGAGCAGTCGCTCTACCAATTGAGCTAACCGGGACGGCAAGCTTATGGTAGGGCGAGAGCGAATTGATCAGTAACTCGAAGTGGGAAAAGTGTTGGTCAAATGTTTAGGGGAATCCCCCAAGGTGGAGTAGATTTGTAATAAGGGAGTAAGTACTCATTGGCATCCACCCAAGCGCAGCCATACGGCTGCAAAGGAAAGCTATACAGCTTTCTCAGAAACTTCGTAGTTAAAGAAAAATTCGTCCTGGTCCGGGGTTCGAACCCGGAACCACCGCCACACCGGAGCAGTCGCTCTACCAATTGAGCTAACCGGGACGGCAAGCTTATGGTAGGGCGAGAGCGAATTGATCAGTAACTCGAAGTGGGAAAAGTGTTGGTCAAATGTTTAGGGGAATCCCCCAAGGTGGAGTAGATTTGTAATAAGGGAGTAAGTACTCATTGGCATCCACCCAAGCGCAGCCATACGGCTGCAAAGGAAAGCTATACAGCTTTCTCAGAAACTTCGTAGTTAAAGAAAAATTCGTCCTGGTCCGGGGTTCGAACCCGGAACCACCGCCACACCGGAGCAGTCGCTCTACCAATTGAGCTAACCGGGACGGCAAGCTTATGGTAGGGCCAACACTTTGACCAACACTTTGACCAACATTTGACCAACACTTTTCCCACTTCGAGTTACTGATCAATTCGCTCTCGCCCTACCATAAGCTTGCCGTCCCGGTTAGCTCAATTGGTAGAGCGACTGCTCCGGTGTGGCGGTGGTTCCGGGTTCGAACCCCGGACCAGGACGAATTTTTCTTTAACTACGAAGTTTCTGAGAAAGCTGTATAGCTTTCCTTTGCAGCCGTATGGCTGCGCTTGGGTGGATGCCAATGAGTACTTACTCCCTTATTACAAATCTACTCCACCTTGGGGGATTCCCCTAAACATTTGACCAACACTTTTCCCACTTCGAGTTACTGATCAATTCGCTCTCGCCCTACCATAAGCTTGCCGTCCCGGTTAGCTCAATTGGTAGAGCGACTGCTCCGGTGTGGCGGTGGTTCCGGGTTCGAACCCCGGACCAGGACGAATTTTTCTTTAACTACGAAGTTTCTGAGAAAGCTGTATAGCTTTCCTTTGCAGCCGTATGGCTGCGCTTGGGTGGATGCCAATGAGTACTTACTCCCTTATTACAAATCTACTCCACCTTGGGGGATTCCCCTAAACATTTGACCAACACTTTTCCCACTTCGAGTTACTGATCAATTCGCTCTCGCCCTACCATAAGCTTGCCGTCCCGGTTAGCTCAATTGGTAGAGCGACTGCTCCGGTGTGGCGGTGGTTCCGGGTTCGAACCCCGGACCAGGACGAATTTTTCTTTAACTACGAAGTTTCTGAGAAAGCTGTATAGCTTTCCTTTGCAGCCGTATGGCTGCGCTTGGGTGGATGCCAATGAGTACTTACTCCCTTATTACAAATCTACTCCACCTTGGGGGATTCCCCTAAACATTTGACCAACACTTTTCCCACTTCGAGTTACTGATCAATTCGCTCTCGCCCT
The DNA here is from genome assembly GCF_055824585.1 of Amblyomma mixtum. Lineage (NCBI taxonomy): Eukaryota > Metazoa > Arthropoda > Arachnida > Ixodida > Ixodidae > Amblyomma > Amblyomma mixtum. The sequence goes on along the minus strand of NC_143016.1, from coordinate 190,580,043 downwards.
ACCATAAGCTTGCCGTCCCGGTTAGCTCAATTGGTAGAGCGACTGCTCCGGTGTGGCGGTGGTTCCGGGTTCGAACCCCGGACCAGGACGAATTTTTCTTTAACTACGAAGTTTCTGAGAAAGCTGTATAGCTTTCCTTTGCAGCCGTATGGCTGCGCTTGGGTGGATGCCAATGAGTACTTACTCCCTTATTACAAATCTACTCCACCTTGGGGGATTCCCCTAAACATTTGACCAACTATTCCGTTAATGTGTTATGCGTTCCGTACGTACTTATGCGTTAGGAGGCCTCGCTTGAGTAGTTAATGCCCCCGCTCTGGCGTCCATCCGAAAACCACATAATCCATCTGCATGCGCGTCATTGACAACATTCATATTTATTCCACTCTCGAAGCAGCGAAAATTAATTGTGAAGAGTAGGAAGAACCGAAGCACTGCGTTTCACTCTCAGCATGCCGCCTGTTGCCTGCGAATCGCAAACGTGCATATCTCGATGTAACCTTATGTTTTCACTCGAATATGATTTGGCAGAGTCGGTCCGAACGCAATGGCTGCTGCTTGAGCCGTGCGCGCTTCGATGAGAGCACTGGCAGAACCCTTCCGCACCGGCTCGATCCTTCAGCGGCAGAGCCCCAGCGGCGTCAGCAGCAGAAGCAGCAGCAGCACGCCGCAGGCGTTGTGCGGCGCCGAGTTCAGCAGGACGTGGTTCGAGTCCACGTTCTGCCAAAAGGTGTCGAATCTCTCCAGGACCGTCGCCCTGCGCGGGAACAGCTGGGCTCGATCGTTGATCTTGAGCACCAGCCCAGAAGACACAGGAACCCCAAGGCACTTGCACGACATCTTCGAGCGTCACTTTCTCGCCCACTAGCCCATCGTTCGCAGTTTCTTTCCCTCAAGGACGCTTGTGTGAAGGGGAAGAAGTTTAGAAGGGACTTTTTCTTTGCAAGGAACGAAACAGCTGCTGTTTAGAAATTGACTTTGGACAATTACGGGGCATCGTTGTCAACGCCGTCGCCTTGGGCCCGTCGGCAACCGCTTGCGCAACACCACAGACACCCTCCCGTAGCGATGCGAAGAAGCTTCAGGACCATTAAGAAATCTCAAGGACTGCGAAACAACCTCGGTTAACACATTAAACTGCCCCAACCCAACTCTTGCATCTCTTAAAGAAGCGCTCAGCCGTTTCTCACAATAATTTTGCTTAAAAAAGCTCTGCGAAGCGTTTTTCCCCCAGAGTACTAATATCATGTACGTATAACCTGCCCCTTCCCTGCTATCAATTTCCTCCTTGGTACAGTGCCTGTGGTCATTACCCGAGTGATGAACATGAATAAACCAAAAGTGTAGTGCTGTGTTGAAGTAAATGTTTGTGATGCTTGTTGTGATGAGAAAGCACCACCTAAGCTTTTTTCTGCAAGCGCGTTTATTTTATTTAGCCAGCATTTCACACCGCTGTACTTACTGCGAAAGAAGTAATGTATATACAAGCATACTTTGCCTTGATGTACAATGATCATATGGCATTTTCAAGTGAAATCAAGAAAAAAGTCAGTTCAAAGTGCCTGTTTTCTTTGTACAGAGGCTTCCTCTACAATAAGTACTAGATGGTACAGTGTAAATAATGCATTTTCAGGACTAGAAAACAGTTTTGCATGTACAGACTGCGTAAATACCAAAGATAAGGTTTTAGTTCGATGGTATGTGACCAGAGCATTTGCTTGGTGCTAAAACCTGTAACTACAACCAGGAGATTGCTGTACGACAATTCATAATAAATATTGTAAGGTGCAGTGGCCACAATGAATGCTGAATGGCTAGAAAACGCTCTCAAATAGACATCACCATCATTATCAGCTTCACTACACCCACTGCAGGGCAAAGGCCTCTCCCATGTCTCTCCAATTTACCCTGCCCTTCGCCACTTGAGGCCACCGTATTCCCGCCAACTTCTTAATCTCATCCGGCCACCTAACTTTCTGTCGCCCTCTGCTACATTTGCCTTCTTTGGAATCCACTCCGTTACCTTTAAGGACCACCGGCTATCTTGCCTTCGCATTACATGCCCTGCCCAAGCCCACTTCTTCCTCTTGATATCGACTAGGATGTCATTAACCCGCGCTGTTTCCCTCACCCACTCCACCCGTTTTTGATCTCTGAACGTTAAACCTATGATTATTCTTTCCATAGCCCGCTGCGTTGTCCTTAACTTAAGCTTAAACCTATTTGTTAGCCTCCACGTTTCTGTCCCATAGTTGAGCACCAGTAAGATACAGCTGTTGTAGACTTTTATCTTGAGGGATATTGGCAAACTGCCATTCATAATCTGAGAGAACCTGCCATATGCGCTCCACCTCATTCTTATTCTTCGAGTTATTTCCCTCTCATGATCCGGATCACAGATTGTAACGGGAGTTAATTCTACACCTCTGTGAGCGGCACAGCCTCGTTATTGTCAACAGAGAAACTAAACGTGAGGGACAAATCACTTTGGAATCCCGTAACAGGCAGACAACCATTGACTACTGTCTAATGCCGCAGGGCATCTATAGCAAGCTCGCGATAACAGAAATAGACGAAGAGGGGAAATACAGCTTAGGAAGTGTTCATAAACATATTAGTCTACAGTTGGGAGCCCTGATCAAAAGAGAAATGCAGCGAAGTAAAAAAGACAACGCAAAATTAAACGACGTACATATAGCGCTAATAGCAGCCGACATAGAGGAATCAATCGAGAAACGCCTCCTGCAAAAGTGGGATTATAATCAGAACTACTCATCAGTACAAAAATAGAACAAGTAAAAGGACTGAACCGCTGGAGAGGAAATAGGAAGCCACGAAGCTGGTGGAATACGGAAATTAAGGCCATCGAACAAAGACGTGTAGTTTCAAGGAAAGACAGAGAAGCAAAGAGGACTCTGTTAAGTGAAGAGGAAATAGGCCAAAAATGGGAGTCTCATCGACAAAAGAAGCAGCAAGTTCAGGTCCTCGTCCAGGCAAAAATAAAGCACCCTGTGATCACTGGCTGTCTGAAGTTCGCGATGCAAATGAAGGGGGCCAAGAAAATTCCGGAACCATATAAGCTGGTTAGGAAAAACAAATCAAATAAAGCAGGAACAGATTAAAGATGCCGAGAGAAAATGTTTTGAGGGAGACGATGCTGTGAACTGCATTACGTCAGTTATAGCTGTGTCGTTTAGCAACGACAATATGGTAATCTCCCCAAGTGAGGGAGCAACACAGGACAGCACAATAGAGAACAGATTAGGTCTCCGGAATAATTTCGACCACCTGGGGATCTTTAACGTGCACTGACACCGCACAGCACACGGACGCCTCTCGCGCTTCGCCTCCATCGGCGGCCGTGTTTCGATGGAGGCGAAACGCAAGAGGCGCCCGTGTGCTGTGCGATGACAGTGCACGTTAAAGATCCCCAGGTGGTCGAAATTATTAAGGCGGAAGCCTTTAATGCCTTATCGTTGTAAGCAGGAGTTGTCGGCAAAAATATCACGCTTTTCAATTGGTCGAAACGGTCGTGACGTCACAGTAAGAACGTTCACCCCCCAAGCCCCCGAGTACAGTGCTCTCGCAGTTACACATCATAAAAATTCCTGAGGTGCCACAATAATTTTTGTGTGTGTCTGTATTTCGTATTTTTTGGTATACCCTTCATACCCTGCCAGCTTTATGTGTGTGCCTCTTTTTCATAAGATAAATATCCCTCATTCCACCCAAAGTTCGCCCTCCAGGAGAAAGAGCTGAAGGCATAATCAACAGAATTCCTCGTGGGAAGTGCCCGAAGACGTACTCTGGCGAAACGAGAAGCTGAAATAAGAAATTAGCGCAAGAACTAGTTCGGAACCTTTCGAGGGAGTGCAGTGGAGATAACGGTTATCAAGACTGCACTGACCACAAAATTACAAAACTTGCTTCGACAACACTGTTGCCCAAAAAATGAAATCAGCCCTCGAAAGCGACTCCGGATTGAGTCGTATTACACATAATACTATAAGTCATACGCTAAAACCCAACCTTCATGCAGTATGCACTGCAGTGTGCACCTGCAAAGGTGCGCTGAGAAAACACTGCAACACGACTAAACTTTCAGTCCAAGTTTTAATTCAAATTCAAATTCAAATTCTTTATTTCTGCCTTGTAAACATACAGACAGCGGAGGCGCAGAAAAAGCTGAGAAACAGCTTGACTAAGCCGCAGCCCCCTTTCGCTTGGCAGCAGCTTGACAGCAAGGCTTTTAATACAAAAGGCAGTTGCAAAGCGTGATAACAAGTATACAATACAAGAGAAACCGAAAGAACATTATACAATATTGACACAATATTCACATTGGGTAGACACAGGTAATGGCAGCAAAGGAGAAAAAAAAAAAGAGAAAGAAGAAAAAAAACACAAAACAAAAATCCTACATGCTAGCATACAAAGCACGCAAAGACCTGTTTGACGAACTGAAAAGGTCAAAATTATTATATATATACGCGTTTAGCAGGGACGGAAGAGTAAACTGCAGGCGTTCTCTACCCGAGTTTAACCGTGGGGTCGGGACTATCCATGTCTCCGCATGCCTTGTTGTGTAGCTTGCATCTCGGGTATGTAGTTCAGCAAGTTTACGTATGTGGTTTACATTTCTACGTGTTTCGAGTTTAAACCGGACACTCAAGCGATATTTATACAAGTTGTGTATTTTTAGCACACCACTTTGTAGAAAGAGATCTTTGCTCGGCGAGTCCCAGGGGACATTGTAAACATGACGAAGGAACTTTTTCTGAAAAATGTAGATACGCTGAAGACAGCTAACCGTAGCTGTGCCCCACACTAGATGGCAGTAGTTTAAATAGGAGTAGAAAAGTGAATTGTAGAGGAGTAACTTTACTGTTCTTGGAATGACGTATCTGAGCCGACTTATGACTCCGGTTATTTGAGCCAGTTTCGTAACAATATGGTCCGTATGGTGTTCCCAAGACATGCTGGAAGAAAAAACTACTCCAAGGCATTTAAATTGTTCAACTATGTCTATACGTCGCGAGTTTAGTTTAATCTCGATGGGGGAAGGAAGTACTTTGTTTTTAGGACGAAATATGACAGCTTTTGTTTTCTTCTCATTTATACGCATGTATCTGGATTCGGACCACTTTTGTAATTCACTCAAGGTGTCATTGCATTCCCGAACAAGGAGATCAAGATCATTTCCAGTAAAAAAGATGCTAGTGTCGTCAGCGTAGATAATAAATTTTGCGGCGGAGTTAATGTTGGAGATATCATTTAGGTACATATTAAAAAGTAATGGTCCCAATATACTACCCTGGGGAACGCCAGAAGTAACAAGTTTTAGTTCAGATGTCACATTGTCTATGCTTACAGCCTGTTTTCTATGCGAAAGATATGATTTCAGGATCATTTGAGCCAGTCCACGAATACCACAACGCTCCAAGTTTTTCAGGAGTACACTGTGGTTTACTAAATCGAATGCCTTCGAGAAGTCCACGAAGACACCAATAACAAAGGCCTTATTTTCAAACTGTGTTAGTATATATTCCTTTTGTTCGAGTAGTGCTAACTCGGCAGATTTATTTTTACAAAACCCAAATTGATTAGGTGACAAAAGGTCATGTTTATCAATAAAATCAGACAACCGTGTATAGAGAACTTTTTCAAAAGCTTTCGAGAATATTGGGAGTATCGATACTGGTCTATAATTTCCTAAATCATTGCGGTCTCCTTTCTTATACAAAACCGTTACTTTGGCTATTTGCATTTTTTTAGGAAATGTGCCCGTAGTAAAGCATAAGTTAAATATATCTGCAAGAACAGGGGCAATAACTCTTATAACATGCTTGACAGGCCTCACTTGAATGCCGTCAATGTCACAGCTATGGCTGTTATTTAGGCTTTGTACGACTGATATAACCTCCTCTGTCGTAACTGGGTTCAGAAATATTGTGTCCCTATTGTAAGAGCTAAAATAGGTGTTGAAATCACTTGACGGGGTGTTATGGGCAAGGGTGGTAAAAAAGTTGTTGAAGGCATCTGCCAACTCTCTGCCGGATACATCTTTGTTATCAAGCTTTAAAGCCCGCGGGGCAGCCTGTGGTTGCTCACGCCTCAGTAAGAAATTCAACCTTGACCACAACAGATCGTGGCGACCATTTTTAATTTCAAGAAATGTCGCGAAGTATTCCGCACGAGCGAGACGTAGCTTTTTTGTTAATCTATTTCTGTATTTCTTAAAAATGCTTAGGTCATCTGTTGAACGTGTGTTTAAAAAGATTTTGTACAGTTTGTCTTTCGTTTTAATTTCTTGGCGCAACTCAGAAGATATCCAAGGTTTGCGAGTTTTACGCTTTATTGCACGCACTTTTAGCGGGAAAGAGGAATGGTAGAGCTGTTTAAATACTCGGAGAAACTCATCGTAAGCCTCATTTGCGTCACTGGTAACGTCAATACTATCCCACTCAACTTGTTCTAGTGAACTGTGAAATGAATTGAGGGTAGCATTGGTTATACTTTGGTACTGCGCTTTCTCCTGTCGGTACTTTACCAGTCTAGTCTTATTTATGCATGCAAACACTGGAAGGTGGTCACTGATCGCACATGATATTACGCCCGACTGAACTATCGGTTGGGACGTGTTCGTAATCAGCAGATCAAGAAGTGACTCACTTTCTTGTGTTACCCTTGTTGGATCGTTAATAAGATTAATAAATCCGTTCGAGGCCAAGACTGCGTTAAAGTCTCTAGTAGAGGAGTTATCCTTCAACATATCGATATTAAAATCACCTCCAGCTATTAGAGTGTATTTTTTATCTGTTATAAATGAAAGAAAACAGTCGTAAAATTCCAAAAACCTAACCATATTTCCCTTCGGTGGACGATAGCAAACCGAAAACACGAACCTGCCAGTACAGGCTGATAGCACTTCAAAATCTTCAGTAATAAGACTGTACGAGTCCAACTTGTCGCATTCAATGTCATCTGACACCAGTAAAGCCACTCCACCCCCCCGGAGGCCGGAGCGGTTCAAGTAATAGGTTTTGTAATTGGTCATCCTGAAAACATCGGAATCATCGGTGCTCCAAGTCTCACTGAGCATGATCAAAGAAAAAGGAAATGAAAATTCGCCAAAGAACTCCTCTAAACACAATATCTTGTTTTTTACAGAGCGTACGTTCAGGTGAATAGCGTTAAGCGTTGTCAGCGCAACACACGAAGCAGTGCGGTTCAAGTCACTCGGCAGATAATACATCTGCTGCATTTCGATTATGTTTCAAGAAGAAACTCGAAAGATACCATGCTGAGTGCTATAGCCGATCCAAATCGCTCTTTCCCTTCACATGAATGGCACTCATTCCCTCACTTCGCCTAACGAAAACCTTTCCATTGACATACCAAGTGAACTTATAGCCTTTTTCTTTGGCACAGACTTTAGTTGCCTGAAGCAGTTCTCTATTTCGGCGTGTTAAATTTTCTTGCATGAAAATGGGCGGGTCGCTATCTTTTAAGTTCTTCTTATTCTTCAACCAGTTTTCTCTTGTAGCTTGCTTCGCAAAACGCACAATGATGCCTGGCGTCTTATCACGTTTAGCGGGAAGTCGATGAACAGTTGCTATCTCTGATTCCATCAAGCGAGGCACTCGAAGTTTATCAGCCACGTTATTCAATATGACTGTTAGATCCTCATCCTGCACTTCTTGTATGCCATGCAGTTCCAAGTTCAGCTGCCTGCTTCGGAATTCAAGATCGTGTATCTCCTTTTCAAACTGAGCTTGTGCTGCTTGATTTAAGTCATCTTTTTTTCTCAAGCTCCGATATCCTCTTCTTTAGGTCCATGATATCAGCCTCTTGATGGCCGACCTTTTGCTCAAATTCATCAAACTTCGAAGATATGAAGCTAAGAGACTCCTCCATGCTTTCAATTTTTTCTGCCAGGGGCATCAGCCGCTCTAACTTTTGGTTAATTGAGAAGAGCGCAAGTTTGATATCTGTTTCGGAGCCACTACTCTCTTTACTACATGTATTGCTACTTCCTGCACTTCTGCATGATGGGCACTGCCACGCTTTCTTTGTGGCCTCATACTTCGATTTGAAGGTCTTTTCAGTAAGACCAGCACATTTTCCAAAGTGATAGTTGCTCTCGCATTTGGAACATTCCACAAATGGCTCATCCTCAGAGATGATCACATCACACGTGCTACAGGAATCAGACATTGCTTGAAGGTTACAGAAGTACTCGCAAAAGGAATCTCAGTAATGCAAAAAGCATAGCAAATGTCAACAAATGTCAGCAAATGGCAGCAGCAGCAGCAGCAGCAGCAGAAATACTATTAAAATAGATATTATGGAAATATACGCCTACTAACCTGCAAAAGAGCAGTTTTTCAAATGGTGTTCACGGCTTGCTGCCGCTGCTGCCAAGTGACGGGCGGCCGAAGATGCTCCGCTTTTTGTTGGGTCGAGCTGGCTGGGTGCGCATGTGCAGATGACTTCTTGCCAGGAAATCCCTCGTCACTGGGGCGGATCCGTGAAATGTAGAGCCAGAAGTCGACGCAGCGCTTCGAATGCACGTTCGGTGGGGCCTCGAAGTAGACGGCACTGCAAAAGAGCAGTTTTTCAAATGGTGTTCACGGCTTGCTGCCGCTGCTGCCAAGTGACGGGCGGCCGAAGATGCTCCGCTTTTTGTTGGGTCGAGCTGGCTGGGTGCGCATGTGCAGATGACTTCTTGCCAGGAAATCCCTCGTCACTGGGGCGGATCCGTGAAATGTAGAGCCAGAAGTCGACGCAGCGCTTCGAATGCACGTTCGGTGGGGCCTCGAAGTAGACGGCACTGCAAAAGAGCAGTTTTTCAAATGGTGTTCACGGCTTGCTGCCGCTGCTGCCAAGTTTTACATTGTTACAATCCACTTGTTAGCTTTCCCAAAACACAAACACTGAGCGAAATTCAGAGACCTGCCTGATGCTCCGCGAGCGACTCGCAGAAACGAAAAGATAGAGAACAAGTGAATGCATGGTACGACTCACGATAACACGAGGCGTAGCCAAGCTCCTTTAAGAGCTTCTTCCCTTCCTTCCCTCTCGCAACCGGTCCCCCTCCCCCCCAACTAACAACTGCGCCATAAAAGGCCCCACACTCGTTAGGCGGCGCGTCCAGAGCCGGCTGTGTGTGCTGCGCCTTTCCATAATTGCTGAGGTAGGAACCAAAGAAGGAAACGTCCACTTTCAATAGACTTCTCGAGGCATACGTCCTCGGCGCACGCATCTCTGGTCTAGCGGGCAGATCATGTGACGTCTGTCCGGGAGGGGCAGCAGGTGCTACTCATGCCCCCTTCATACCAAGGCGTCTCTAATCGGGAGAAGAAAGGCGGCGGGGAAATGATCGACACATGCAAAACCAGTTCAGAAGCAAAAGTGGCCGATTTTGCGCGTCGGGCTTAGCCCCTTTGACGTCATGTTCAACAGACTAGCAGAGTTCTCTTTTTGATTGGCCATCCTACCAAATGTTTCTAGTCTTCATCCTTTTAACAGTCACAACATAATATTTGTTTTGGCGTGGGCAGGACACTTTAGTTGTTCCTTATTTTTCTTCCCCCTCTGACGTGCGTCCCTTGACATCCTTTGACGCGGCTTTTCGCGATCAGTTTTTTTATTCGTTTTCATTGCACTTTGAGCAGGAAGGTGAATCGTAACATAAAGCTGTGTGCGATAACACAGCTGATCTCCCACACTGGTAATGTACAATAATTTATATTTTTTTAAAGTGATTACAGCAAAGCTTCAAGAGTACAGATGCAAACGCTCCTCAAAGGAGGCCCTCAAGTCAATGGCGTCAGCCGACTGACATGACTTCGTGGCTGATCCTGTTAATCCGCGGTTAAGCCTCTTGCATCTTCCAGCCCCCTGCAATGTAACTGTTGGAGGTGCGGGGTGATTAACCACGATACCATGGCAATCGGCCGCCGCCATTAGCTGGAAGGTCTGCTTTGTCGGGCATTTGCCTCTTAATTCTTAAGTTGTACCCGACTGTATGCAGTCTCCTGACTGACAGCGCAGCAAAATGCTGCAGCCGCTATACTTACCATTTATATCTACCATTATAAATTGCTGTCTTGCCGAGGCCCATATAAAAGCCCTTTTTCTTAGAACAGAAGTCGACAAAATTAAATTCACCGCTTCGCAAAAATAAAAACAAAGTTGGCGGTATCTTGTGGTATCTTGAAAAGGGAAGTTCTGTACCTCAAAATCGCAGCTCCATTTCTGCAATGATATCCTACTGATAGGATCTCGGCCACACATAATAAATGCATACGACAGAAATATGAGTGAAAAAAACATTATAAAGAAGTCGCCTATAGCTGCTTTAATAAAAGTACGAATAGTGATAATGCGTGATATTTTTCATTGATATCAATATATTTTCTAGGTCTTGGAACAAGCACTTTATAGTGAAATTGGTTGACAGAAAAAAAGGGTCTTTTGTTGATGCTAATATATTTTCTAGGTCTTAAAACAAGCACTCTTTATTAAAATCGGTCGAGAACAAAAAGGTTCAGAACACAGGTTAGAACCCCAACTCTAAACTCCAGTCACCATTTTCCAACAACATTATGAAATCACTAATTTGAAAGCATCACAGATGGACGCAACAGTTGACCTTCTAATCAGAGGCCATCTGCTTCTAGACTCATAATTCTCTATTATTCCAAACGGCATGTACGCAGCTTAGCAGGTTCAGAACGTCTCTGAGTAAAGCTCCATCAGTCTTCTTACTTCAGCATTAAGAGAATAAACTAAACGCTTACATTCAGAACACCTTCTGATGCCGGCCGTTTGACTGCCGCTACGCTCTTCCAATGTAGAAAGAATATCCAAATTCAAACGAGCTAGCTATCATGATCACACTCGCAAATAAACTTTTTGAATAATAGCGCAGGGCTGACAATTCGCAAAGTTTCTCCACGACAACCTTGTGAACACCCACGAGTACTTTCTGTAGTTGCATTAATTTGCATCGTAATAACTTTATTTATTTAAAACTCCGGTTCATAACTCGGTTCGAACTCTCACACGTGTTCTTTTCTATAAGGCATAAATCACCCGACAAAAGATACGTATCAAAATAGATGGCAATTCATTGTTTTGAATCACTTCTGCAGTGTAACTAGCTACCAAGCGCCATCTTTCATACGTTAGGCAGTGCCATGTTTTAGATAAAAAGGACTTGGGAAGCTTCTTGATCAAAGCTATGACAGATCGACAGGCACCACTTTAAACAGCATATGTTAGGGTACCTAAAATCGGGAATCATTTTGTATATTTACCTGCTTTACGACGCTATATAGTTTTAATGCCTGAAAAATAAGCAAAATTCCCCCCCCCCCCCCCCTACCTAGGCAGCATCGTATAATATTCAAACGCTCTGGGAAACTGGTGTATTAATAGCACAGAACTAAAACCTCGGCGGATTCCTCAGCTATGTCTGTATTATACAAACCCTGGAGTCAGTTTTTGCAGGTGCTTTTGTTCACGTTTTATGATTTTTTTCTACCCCTTCCAATTCAGTTACGCGCCCTGTCGCCGCAACTGCCTGCAGATGGCGCAAGTAGTACATGTCTCAGAAACTGTTACGTCGCATCATGAAGCATTTAAAATGAACCCTCACTTCATTCCCTCTTTCATTGTGAACAAGGCTCCCGGAGCGGAGCCGAAACGTCTCCTTTTGTTTCTGTTTGTGTGTAGCGATTGGTCGGCGCTTGTTATTTCCCGCTATGTCCCAGAAAGCTGGCCATGCTTTATGGAGGAATATGGTAGCTTTGCAATCGTTATAAATATCTTCCAATATTTTCACATAACACTCTTCTACACCCTGATTCCGCAATGCCTGCATGACTGCTGAGGTTTCTACTGTGTCGAATGCTTTCTCGTAATCAATGAACGCTATATATAGGGGCTGGTTATATTCTGCGCATTTCTCTATCACCTGATTGATAGTGTGAATGTGGTCTTTTGTCGAGTATCCTTTATGAAAGCCAGCCTGGTCATTTGGTTGATTGAAGTCTAGGCTTGTCCTGACTCTATTAGCGATTACCTTAGTAAGTACCTTGTAGGCAACGGACAGTAACCTAATCGGTCTGTAATTCTTCACGTTCTTGACGTCTCCCTTCTTATGAATTAACATAATGCTAGCGATCTTCCAAGCTCCTGGTACGCTCGACGTCACAAGGCATTGCGTGTACAGGACGGCTAGTTTTTCTAGCACAATCTCTCCTGCGTCCTTCAACAAATCTGCTGTTATCAGATCCTCACCAGCTGCTTTCCCCCTCTGCATTGCTCCTAAAGCTTTCTTTACTCCTCCTTCGTTACTGGCTGGATGTCTCATGGCTTTGCTCGACTAACTCGACGCTAGCGACGCTAACTCGTTAACAGCCTTCCGCTTCACAAGTTTCCTCCGTTCCCTCTTCAAATCTAAGCTAATAAGAGACCTTACCATTCTGTGGTCTCACTAATAGACAAAGATATGTAAACATCACAGATACATAATTGAGGATATGGTGTGTGAGTAGAGGTTAGTTTAGAACAACAAAATATGCAACGTCATTACTGGGAATGCTCTACAGCTCGAAGACTATAAAGGCAGCTCCATTATGGAAAAGTTTGAACACTCAATGATTGCCCCCATAACTGACGCCTAGTTTGGTTTGCGATAGCACAAGGCTATGAAGCCATGTCCATGATGACACGAGACTGCGACAAAGCCACACGGCTCCTTATGCTGTCTCATAATGTGTGCACCAAGTACGGCTTAACTGCTTTCAAGCTACTTTTCCTCTCGGTATTTATTATCTTTTTGCAACTTTAATGCTTTGTTCCTTGCACAAACTGGCTGTCCCCTTTTCTATTGGAGGGGCCTATATACAGCGTGCCTCAGCTAAGAAAAAACCTGTGTTCTTCCGAGCTGAAAGGAATTGCGTGTTGTTAGAAGCTAGCAGAAGTATATTATTCCTTCTCGAATTGGAGGGGCCTGTATACGGCGTGTTTCTGCTAGGAAAGACCACGATTTAAAAAATTAATAGGCGCTTAACGTAGTTAAACCGAGTAGACCTGCGAAAGCAGGTGTTCATTCTTCAATTGGAGGGGGCGCTTAAACTCCGCCTTAGGGGTGTGGCATAATATCTTTAGTGGGCTAGTGGCCATCTATGCTGAACTGGTAATTCCTACTTAAGATTCATAGGTGTCGGCGAGTCCTCATATACCACTACCAGCGCAGTGGCGCAGCGGTTAAGCGATGCGCCACTGCACTGGCAGGTGGCTGTTTATATCCCAGCCACTCGTCGGGATTTTGCGACCCATGTTGCTCTTCCCGCGCAACATCTCGCGCAGATGGCACGACGCTCGTATGAACTTACCTGAGCCTACCCGAGTTACTACCCGAGCTTACCCAAGTAACTCCTGTAAGCACGGGTAGTATCTCAGGTTGCTGGGCAACGGCATAAGATTATGCGTGCCGTTTTTGCCAGTACGCTTGCGGTGTTAGCGTGTGGTTAAGCGTTGTGGTTAAGTGAAACCCAGCACCGGTGCGAGGGTGGTGCCCTCTGGGTGTGTAGGCGACAGGCGGCAGCGGCGCCATCTGTTGGAGCGCAGCTGAAGCTGTTTCTAGGCAAAGGCGACTCAAGGTCGTTTGGTAGCCGCACCGCCACGAGCATAAGCGACGAGCTGAGCTGAGCTCTAGTAGTGTTGCGGTCGAAACAAAAAACTTGTGTTCTAAGCTGAAAGGAAGTGCATGTGAGAAGCTATGAGAACTATGTGAGGCCCTTCAAACACTGCCTTCCCCAAACACTGCCTTCACCAAACTCAGCGATACCAACACGACCCCACCACCTGCTCTACAAAATGCAATAACATTGCACACCACTGCACCGTCAACCGCCGCGGCACTACCTCACTGCAATGGATCATATGCAAACTTGAACAATGCCTCTACACAGTCAGTGCGAAAAATTCAGGTTGCTGTGTACCGGCGAACGCTCAATTTACTCAATTTTCTTCCCTGTTGCAATTAGCTTTTACACAAGCCATACAAGCAACCTACTTCTTCTCTGATTGGCCCCTGATCAGTTAGATCAGCAAATGATCTTGGTGGAACAAGCTCGTTTAATCCTCCATAGCAAAGTAAATAAACCAAGTGCTTCCTCTCTCTCTAAACAAACTAAATGGAGCATAAGCATCGCAATTTCTGCATCTCGGACAGACAACAAAAAAGAATATACCGCAACTGATCATCAACCGAACGGAACAGCCACAACAAGAACGAAACATCAAGTGTTCCGTTCGTAACCAAGTGGGCGGCCTCATTTGGGTACGAGGCAGAAGAGTGATTACTGTCACAGCGGCCAGGCGTGTCTGTTCTCATTTCCCGTAGTACGCGGGCCATGCAGTCGTCCAAGCGGATACCTTCACGCCGCCTTCAGAATACCGTAGAAGTCTGCGTGGACGCTGTCCGCGTGACCTCCGCTGCACGACCTGCCTCAAGTGCATGGAGATCAGAGACTCCTCCACAGCATGTACTTGCAGGCGCGTGGGTCTGTTTAAGGTGGGGGGGATGTGGGGACGCACTCGTCTCCTGTGGTTCGCTTTCCCGCAGTGCACCCTCAACTCGTTCTCTGTGGTTAGCTTCCCCGCAATGCACCCTCCTTAGTTGTGTTACTTTAACTAACAGGGGAGGGCGCGCGAGTCGCAGCGCCACGAGCGCCACGGATGGCGTGTTTGCTGCGCGCGTGCGGGGGAGAAACGCATGGAGGAAAGAAAACTAGGAGAGAGTGCGCTCAGCCTCTGCAAGCCATCCTCCTCTGATGCCGCTGCCGAGGGCCCTTTTGCGCACTGACTCTTGGGAAATAGGCCCTCCACAGTTACCAGACTGCCAAAAAGCGGTGCTTTTTAGTGAACGTCCGTGCTCCGATGTAGCGCAGAAGCGCAACGCCTGTGTTACAGCTTTGGCGGAATGCGTACCGAGCTCGAGGTTGTCTGAAGGCTCCGCGTCTCAACACTTCTGTTGATTACACTCTTGAGTTTTTGGGTGCACTGTAGAAAACTGCAGGTTTCGTTTGTTTGTTTGTTTGTTTATTGATACTGTTAACCCTTTGAAGGGTCATTACAGGAGTGGTAGGAAAAAAAAAGACAGCAAAAATACCAACAAATACCAACAATAAGTAGAACATTAAGTTGGGCGAGTTGGTATAGGTTCATGGTTGAAAAACAGCGCACAAAAGACTAGACACAAGAGTAAAGGCGACGACAGGACAAGCGCTGAACTCACAACTAAGGCTTTATTTCGAAAACCTGGGTATATAAGGAAGGCGTAATCATGAAAACAAAATTGAACAAACAAAACTATGACAATGATAAAGCTAGCGTGCGCCCGAAGCCCAAAATCTGCCAAGAAACGTGATCTCGTTATCACTTAAAGCAACCGAAGGTTTGCTAACGCAGCCCCGTTGCTCCGTTGCGATGAAGTATGCTTCTGCTACTTCCCGCGTGGTTTGATCTCTGTGAGAATACAACACCATTGCAGTGATGAAAAAGAAGAAGAAAAAGTGCACTGCTTTGTTAAGTCAAGCAATGGTGTTGTATTCTCACAGAGATCAAACCACGCGGGAAGTAGCAGAAGCATACTTGATCGCAACGGAGCAACGGGGCTGCGTTAGCAAACCTTCGGTTGCTTTAAGTGATAACGAGATCACGTTTCTTGGCAGATTTTGGGCTCCGGGCGCACGCTAGCTTTATCATTGTCATAGTTTTGTTTGTTCAATTTTGTTTTCATGATTACGCCTTCTTTATATACCCAGGTTTTCGAAATAAAGCCTTAGTTGTGAGTTCAGCGCTTGTCCTGTCGTCGCCTTTACTCTTGTGTCTAGTCTTTTGTGCGCTGTTTTTCAACCATGCAGGTAAGCTTTTCATCAAAGGGTGCGGCCGCGACCTCGTCACTGTTCAACTGTGGTTCATAGACAGAATGGAGAGGAATTCCTTTCGTCCTTATACACACATACGGGGCGTTTATTTCAGCGCATGCTATAAGCGGAGAACTCGAGAATAGGCGAAGAAAACGAAAACGAGCCTCTAAAAAAGGGCGCAGTGGCTTCCAGAGCGCTCACGGCGGACGGACGTGTTTAACGAGCGCTCCGGAGCGCTACGCAAATTTCTATTTCTCGGGCAGGCGGACTTCGACCCGCCCATGGGCCCGCCGTTCTCTGCTATTCTCGAGACACAAGTCGCGCCGAATGCTCTCGCGCGCATACGCGGTTCCGACGTGAAATGCAGCGGTGAGGTATTTCTCTCTCTCGCTGCCGAGAGAGAGTGCCGGCGGCTTTACGTCTGCCCCTGCGCGGGGTCTCCCGGCCACTGCGCACAGTCACTTACAAAAAGAAGCTAACTGTTACATAGCCGCGCGCACGAAGCGTCCTGTCTCGGACTAATCGCGCGCGCGGCACACTGCACTAGCGGCCGAGGTGGGGCGCGCGGCCGCGTATACCGTCCGAGGTAGCACCCACGGAGCGTTCGTGTCACGCGTGCACTACCTGGCGAAGAGCAAGCGGGAAGTCAAGCCCGCCTGCTCGATGAACGCACAGAGGCTCACCATTGTTCTGTCACGGGTGCGCGCACTGCCGCGCGGCCACAGGAGAGCTTCGAGACTGTCCGGGATGATTCTCAGCGCCCTGTAGGCCGCGAGCATCTCGCGACGCGGCACTGCAGAAGCGGCATAGCGAAGGAGCATGTGCTCCCCGCTGCGGCGAGCGAGCAGTTTGTGCTCACCACGGAGTCGTCAGAGAACACAAGCAGATGGTCGCGCAGTTGCTCGTAGAGCGAGAGAGCGAAACCGAAACCGAAATCCGTCTAAGAGCTACCGCTGCCTTGCCACGTGAGGGCCTTTTTCACATGATGCTTTCCATTATATTTTTTATGACTAGGCTTCAAGATTGTGACGTCATGCTCCCTCCTAGTTTTTCTTCCTCCATGGAGAAACGGGCCTCTTCTGCTGGGCACCGGGAAAGCGCGCGGACGTGTCGCGCGCCGCTTCGCTGTTCGTCGGCGGGCGCCTCGTGGTCGGAACATGCTCCCGCCAGCCCGTACCGTCCGGCCTCGAAGTTTTCCCTTGCCCTAGCGTGGGCGAACATTCGCTCGTAACTGTGTTGGTGAGTGGGACGTCCTCGATTCCTCAACGTGTTTTGTTTCTAGCTGGCTTTATTGTGTTTGTAACATAAATGCCTTGTTTGTGTCAGCCAGTGTGTCGTTCCTTTGTACCCGCAGAGCAAGGCCCGCCGTGGTCGGCGTGCGCTCGGTAGCGTACGGGACCACGGGGTGGGGTCCGCGCGATTCTGAACTGTGTCAGCCGCGGTTAAACGGGGAGAACGTATTTATCTTCCCAATTAAAACCTCACAATGGATAATGCTGAATCCTTTGAAACGGGCGGCAGCTCACGTCACCTAGCCGATGCTTTTCCGCTGTAGAGGTCGATGTGGAGGTCGCCAGGAGGTGACCGCGGCCACGTTTATTTGAGGGCTGCCGGAGAGGTGATAGCGGTAGTGAAGCGGGGAAGCGTCCGGCCGAGGCCAAGGTCCAAGCGTTCTCTTCAGCGGCTGCCAGGTACTTCGGACTCCTCGGCATGTTGTTACTGTCGGCTGCGCGAGTCGCTACAGGGCTCCCCCCTTCCCCCTTTCCCACCACCCTCCCTTTGACAGGCGGTATGTCCTGCAGGGCATCCGGGGTGCGAAGGCGCGTCTCAGGCGGGAGACCCTGGCTGAGGCGTAGCGGCCGATCTTTCGGTGAGTGTCGAGGGACGCGTAGTGGCAGTTGAGGGATGCGGGTCAGCCTGCTAAGTGGACCCAGTGCCGGTGGTGCTGGTGCGGCAGCCGACGGGCAGCGCATGAGGTGCGGCGCAGCAGAGATACCTGGGCGGGCCAGGGGTCCAGAGAGTAGTGCAACTGTTGCCGGGCCGATCTGAACGGTACCCAGGCGGGCGTCTACGGGAACCACAGCGAAGTGCAAGGCGGGAAAATGGCTGTGGTGGACTACATGGGGCTGCTGGTACATGCTGACAGCCAACCGGGGACTGACTGTCTTCAACGTGACGAGGTGCCGCACGATTGGTGCACTTGCCACAGGCGCCGAGCCGGTCATGAAGGAGGGCGCCGGCGAGGTAGCAGTAATCGTAGGAGGCCGCTGGTACCGTGACAGCAACCAGATGCATGTTCGCGAGCATGGTCAGGCTGGGAGCTTGCTAGGCGGCGGCTGATGAAGCGGCAGTGTGGTTGTAACCTGAAGCTGCTGTGTACTAGGGATGGTGTGCGGTGGTCGCCCGTCGAACGTGCGTCTGGTGGGGGCCAAGCCAGTGGAGGCAGGCTGCGCTGAATATTCCAGCACCAGTGGGGAGCAAGAGGAGCCCACAGGAGTGGCCTGATTTGGCTTGAGAGCAGAAGCTGGCACCGGGTGAGGATCCTTTTCAGGCAAAGTAGGGCTGCTGGCCGCCGCCATGCTTGTTACTGCTGTCGCCGGTTTGGCCTTCTTAGCCTGCTCCTGATGACATTTAGTGCTGTGCGGACCTTTTGAGGTTCTGGGGGTGTGACGAGCAGGCTTGGGCTTTGTCGAAGGCTCTTTAGCATCAGCTGGCCGCGGCTTCAACATCACAGCAGAGGCCTGAAGAGCTGTTGGCTGTTGCTACGGGGCAGACGGGGATGCCGCAGGTCCGTTGCGTCGTAGAGCTGCAGCGGAACATAGTAGGTGCCGAAGGCCGCCAAGACGGCCGCACTCAGCCCATCGCATGGCCGGCAGCCCAAGGCAGAGCAGTCTGGGGCAAATGGCGGGTGGGAGGATATCGCAGAGGACTGCGTGTTTGAACGGCTGGATAGTGACGCCGTTTATGTGTAGCGTAGCCTCGAACTGAGCGAACCACCCGCCAACGCCCTGGGGCCGGTACGCTGGAAGCGGCGGGTGCAAGCCTGGCTAGTACGCCATCCTGGAACGCCGCTGGTGAAGAACGGGTGGTTCGCCGGATCACCAAGATGTAGAGGGCAATGGGGAGGTCGCCAAAGAGGCGTCTGCGGCCGCCTTTATTTGAGGGCGACAGGAGAGGTGATAGCGGCAGAGACGCGGCGGCAGCATTCGGCCGAGGCCAAGACCCAAGCATTCTCTTCAGCGCGTGCCAGCCACTTCAGCCTCCTCAGCATGTTGTCACCGTCGGCCGCGCGGGTAGCTACACCGCCACCACCGTGCCCTCGCGGCAGCAAAAGTGATTGAAGAGCAACATCAATTTCAAAACGGAGGACGCTTCTCGTTTTGCTTGGAGTTGAGTTTAAAACAAAGTTTCTTAGCAAAATAAAAAACTGCTCATTTTATTCACGGCGTGTTTACAGCAAAGCGTCAGCATACCGTCCCTTGTCGTGCAAATAAATGCTTCTGGAGCGGAACCTTGCTACTAGCCACCGCATCCTTGCTGCTAATTGGTTGATTCCACGGTCGGCGTCTCGTAGTGTTGTAATTTTGAGGTCACGCGCTCAAACGTGAGAGCGATATTGAGAGCGATACGCAATACGGCCCCTGGAATATTTCCCGCGCTATCGACGCGGCGGAGCTGATCGAGTCGCGGCAGCCTTAGAGTGTGGCGACGCCGTCGAGGCTCTTCCGCCTTACGAGCTCCGTAACGCTGTCCCGTTAAATGGAATGGCTGCTGCGCACACACGTAGCGCGATAGGCCGGATTGTCTGAAGCACCGGAATACCAAGGTGCTCTATTTTCGCCAGCGATGGGTCGAAGTCAGCTCGAGAACACAGTTTTTTTGCTGAGTATCGTTGTCATGACGACGCTCTAGTTCTCTTCCCCCCTGCCGCAGTAGGAGGAATAGGCACTCACGTCTGCATTGGCTGGGCACTGGTGTATATGGAAGTTTTCTACCCTGACCGGCCTGTCTACTACAATTAATGAACAGCATAAAATCATATTAGTAAATCACTAGCAATCAATAACAGCCAGGAAATGTTTGGCATCTGGGACTGGCAAAACTCCAAAAATCGATTTCATAGCCCATTTTAGCTTATACAGTGCCCTTATGCTCTCGCCACAGAGGTGAAGTTGACTCCACTCTATACGGGGTGTATTCGTCATAGCACCTTGGAGTGTTTCTTTACAACGTACCTGAAGAACACCTCGATGAGGGGAGCGGTTAGCTTTTCCGGGCTCCAGAAGGCCACCACTTCGGTCTTGACATCCGGGCTTGAATGAGTGATTGCGCTCTGTAAGGTATAAGCGGCCTGCTTTACGCGGTTTCTAGGAATGGTCCCATTTCGTGTGGTTGAAAGCTGCACACTTCTTACTCTGGCCGTGACACAAACGAAAAAGAAGCAAATGCAGTAGTGCCCGGCGATTCATATCAAATTGTTTTCCGAACTTGAAAATCACAAAATTAAATAGAACGATTAGCGGGCACGCTCGTGCGAATACGGCTAGTTCGATGAGAGAGACAACTTGCGAAGGGCGCTGCAGAAGGCATCCAGGAGTAGCTGAATCGAGAAGAGGAAAAGATGCTGATGCATGCTAACGTGTCTCACAAGTGAAAACATGCCGTTCGCTTGGGAAACGAAGCTTTATGTGAATTACTACGAGGGTATACTCCCAAAAGCAAGGTCTCCAAAGGGCTGCGGCCGCAAGGAAACTATTTGCGTGGCTGCTCGCCACACTGATGTGTTCATTTTTCCCCATCTTCCAAACAAGCCGTGACTCAGCGAGAAAGGGACTCTCAGTCTCGACATGGAGGCCATTTGAAATGGAGCTTCCGTTTGTCGCTACCGTTAGGTGCGACGTTCGCGAAGTTCGCACAGTTATTCGATTTTTGGTTCAACCAATCGAAATTCATTGCCAGTTGACGGAAGTGTACGGAACGTCGCGCATGGATGTTAAAAACATCCGCAAGTGGTGTAGGGAGTTCGAAGCTGGTCGCACTGAAATTCACGACTAAGAAAGAAGCGGGAGACCGTCAATTTGTGAAGAGACAGTCGCGGAGATCGAAGAAATGATGCGGCAAGATCGGAGGATCACACTCGACGAACTCTGCATTTTGGTTACTGGCGTTTCTAGAAGCACTATTCATAGGATTTTGACAGCAAAGTTGAAATATCAGAAGGCGTGCGCAAGATGGGCTCCGCGAGTGCTGACAGACGACCACTAACGGCAACGCGTTGACTCCTCTCGCGAATTTCTTCGGCCTTATGGAGATGAAAAGGGGACCTTTTTGGATTCCATTGTTACGGGTGACGAAACCTGGGCATTAGACTTCACATCTGAGACCAAACAAGAATCACGTGAGTAGCGGCGCTCCTCTACGCCCAAGCCGCGAAAATTCAAGCGAACACAGTCTGTCGGTAAAGTCAGTCTGCCGGTCAAACGCTTCCTCAGTGGCATGGCGGCGAGCTGGTATGACATGGGCACACAAGAACTGCCTCAGCGTCTGCAAAAATGCATAGACCGCAACAGCGATTATGTGGAAAAGTAGAAGAATGGTCTGCCTTTTAAGTGATTTGTAAATTGCTTAAAATAAAGATTTCTTTCCATTAACTGGAGACCTTAATTTTGGGATGACCCTCGTATGTCGGTTGCAGGAGCCACCAGTCCTTCGATGCAGACGCCGTAATTGAGGTCCAAACCAGCGCAAATAGTTTGGGCCTCGGTGCCATGCTTGTCAAAATCAACAATGGCATTGAACGAGTCATAGCTCATGCGAACCGCTCGCTACCTGTGGAAGAGGTCAACTATTGAACTACGGAAAAATATCGCATCACGTTCATCTGAGTCATATAAAAATTTTGCCCCTACGTCCGCGCACGGAAATCGTTGAGTTCTGAGATATAGTCACTCGTTGTGCTGGGTTGCTAACCTGAGGGACCCCTCGAGACGTCGTGCTCATTGGAGCTTACGACTCCAGAAGTATGACGTCACTTTTAAGGCGAAAGCCTTTAATGCCTCATCGTTGTCGACAGAAGGTTGGGCTGGCTTACGCCCGCAAAGGCTGAACGGCTCGGCGGCGGCGACGCAACGGGCGTGCTCGGCGGTCGTCGAGAGAAAATCCCCGCCGCTCTCGGCCGTGCTCGATTTAAAGGGGATAGTGAACTTTCGAGATAAAGCGTGCGAAGTTACTAGAATATTTTGGAACAACGCAGAATCGGCTCCACCTGGATGGAGTCAGTCGAGACAAATCTGGTCGCGTCTTGCATCACAAACAAAGCGATAAAACGGCGTGCCGACTGATTTGAAGAATGAATAAAAAAACAACACGAAGATTAGCAGAATTACTTCCTTCTGAAACGAGCATTGGTCTGATAATTTAAAGCATAAGGCGACTATGAACAAATAAAAAGGATTGCGGAAAAATAAACACCGCGGGCGGAAACACAGTGTCCTTCCTTTAGCGTGCATAAAGGGCTTCAGACGGACGACATGGAAAACTTCTGGTCGTACACGCCGTCGCTGGGATGCAGCAATTTTGTCAGGGACGGCATCACGGTCCAGTTCACCTAGCCGACGAAGAACCTTTTACGGGCCAAAATAGCGACGCAAAAGCTTTTCACTCAGTCCACGGCGGCGAATGGACATCCAAACCAAAACACGGTTTCCTGGCTTGCTTTCCGCGTTGCCCCTTCGTAGGTTGCAGCGTCTGGCGTCGGTCCGCTGCTGCTCTTTGATCCGTAATCGAGCCAGTCTTCGAGCTTCTGCGCGTTGAAGGTAGGCGGCGACGTCGACGTTATCTGCTTCGGTAACGTTGGGCAGCATGGCGTCTAGCGTGCTCGCGGCCTTTCTGCCATGGACGAGCTTAAAGGGCTCTCTGGGTCATCTGGCTGGTCTCCTGCACTGCGGCGTTGCAGGCGAAGACGATGTAAGGCAGGATGATGCCCAGGTCTTGTGTTCGGCATCGACATACATGGCGAGCATATCGCCGATAGTTTTGTCCAAGCGCTCGGTCAGTCCGTTGGTCTGCGGGTGGTCTGCAGTTGTCCTCCAGTGGCTGGTTTGGCTGTAACACAGGATGGCTTGCGTCAGTTCCGCCGAGAATGATGTTCCTCTGTCCGTGTGGGAGTGGTGACGAGTCAGAGACGAAAAATTTGGCGAGTTCTGCTGCTATTCCTATAGGTAGGGCTTTTACCTCGGCGTAGCGGGTCAGGTAGTGGGTCGCTATAATGATCCACTTATTTCCAGACGTTGATTTCGGGAAAGGGCCAAGCAAGTCCATGCCGATCTGCTGAAAGGGCCTTTAGGGGGGTTCAAGGAAGTTCAGAAATCTTGCTGGTAGGATGCGAAGAGTATTTTGCCGCTGACAATCTCGGCAGGCTTTTACATAAGGTGCGACATCGGCAGACATTTTGCGCCGCCGATAATACTTGTGTTGAATGCGGCGGAGAGTGCGAAAAAACCCAAGATATGCAGCTGTCAGCTCGTCGTGTGAACTTCTCGTAGACTTGCACGTACAACAATGAGGGAGGCTGTTTAGTTCGCTGCAAAGTTCCTCACGAGGACATCATAGTGTCCATAGAATGAAGACAATCCTCGCTTGAACGAGGCAGGGGGTGAAGAAAGCTTGCCTTCCAAGCTTCGATAAGGCGTTTTCGGTCGGGGTCCGAGCGTTGCTAATGTGCAAAAGAGCTGCAGCTGATGGGTCCCAGGAAGGCGTCCTCAACGTCGTCCGGCGGTGGTGCATATACAGGGGCTAGAGACAGGCAGTCGGCGTCAGAGTGGCTATGGCCACGCTACACGCTCGGTCCTTTGTTATCTCATTGACAGGAAGGGCTAGCAGAAGGCACCGTATGGCTTCGAAACGCAATCCCGCGACGAGCCGATTTCGCAGAGCTTCGCTCAGAGACGTGCCAATTCGCAGGCTTAAGCTAGTCTCTTCAATTCGACAATGAAGTCCGCGATGGCCTCATGGGTTTCTTGCTTGCGCTGGTTGAACCGATAGCGTTCGGTGAAACCAAGTGAGCGTTTGGTAGCGTAGTGCTTCTTTAGATCACTTACCACTTCCTTGAATGAAGACTTAGCAGGCGTCGCCGGCAACAGAAAGCTCTGGAGCGTGACATAGGCTTTTTCGCCAATAGCCGTTAAGAAAACTTGGAGTTTCTTGTCATCCTTGATGTTGGCAGCAGCGAATAATTCGAAGCGTTCAAGGTACACTTGGAAGTTGCCGCTTTCCGGCTGGAACTCCGGTAGCTTCCCGACGCTTGCGGTCATTCTGGTTTCTTGGTTGTCCTCATCCATCCCGTCGTCGTCGCCACGTGTAACCAGACGCCGAATAACCAGACGGCAGCCAGGGAACGGGGCGCTTTATTCCGAGGTGCTTACTAGCAGCCTCGAACAAACGACAACCGTGCATGGCGTCCGCACGGGCTTAAATACATTTGGTGAGACGCCGGCGCATGCGCAGCAAGGCATGGCGAACACGACAAGCCACGAGCAGACGCCGCGATACGATACAACACTATCCATGAGCATCTCCAAATTTTTAGACAAGTTTCACGTCCTGTGTCGCCAACAACATCGGTTTTGACAAAACCGTTCAACGCCATCCGCAGCCCTAAGTCTGACTGAGTCAATGCAGCCTCCCATGAAAAACAACTGGCCGCTGTCGAATTTATTGATTTAAAAAACCATTTCATACCGTGGATCACTCTATTCTGCTCAACAAGTTGTCACTATGGACCCTGTGATGAAGTCTACAACTTACTTTCAAGTTATATCAAATAATGCCAGCGAGCTGCTGTTATGAATAACAATATATCACGATAAAAATATTCACAAACCGGGGTTCTGCAAGAATCGGTTTTGGGGCCCATGCTATTCTCACTATATCTGATTGGCTTGCCGCTAGTGTTAAGTTGCTCTGAAGTTTTTAATGTATGTAGTGGTGGTGGGAAACGTGTATTTGCTCTATTTTACAGTATTTTTTTCAGGGTCGGTTCCCCTAGTCCACGGCTCCGCTGAGGGTAGCTACCCTGCGTGCACGCCTTACTGGTCCTTGTTGGACATTCAGGATGTCGCTGGATAACATCCTCTCCCACTGTTCCGCACTCGGGTTTTCTATTATAGCTAGCTCGTCTATTTTCTGGCAAGCCCATGTGGTATGGTATAGGGTTGGTTTGTCTCCACACCACGGGCACTCGCTCTTGTACTGCGTGGGGTAGATTTTACTTAGCATGTTTAGGCACGGGAATGTTCCCGTTTGTAACTGTCGCCATGCTACGGCGTCTTCTCTATTGAGTGGTTTGTGGATGACATTGCACCCATGGTTACTGCTGGCAACTTCGTGAATTTAGAAGTCAAAGCAAACGCTGAATTAGAAAAAGCTTTCAAGCTGGTTTCTTATGAAGAAGCTAAGAACTAATTCCAGCAAAACCAAATACATAGTGTTCAGCTCACGAGAAAAAAATCATACAATAAGCGAATGAAGATTATCAACGGTCAACCACTTGAACGAACAAAATCACTGAAATATCTTCGAGTACTTCTCGACGAACATCTGCACTGGAAAAACCAGACTGGCGCTCTATGTGCCAAACTGGATTCTGGCTGCTATTGCTGCAGGCACGAGATTGTTTTCACACACATATATTGCATACCCTTTATTTTCTCTTTATTTACAGTCATTTAACATACCGCGTAGAAGCACGGGGTCTGATATATAACTCTTCTCTTCATCCTATCCGCCGGTTACAAAAACGGGTTATCCGTACTGTAACAGATAGTAGACTCTACAAGCCAAGTAGACCACTGTTAAATCATTGAATATCCTTCATTTCGATCTTTTGCACCCATTAAAATTAGCAATCTGTTTAAATAACAAAGTAAAATATAATCATTCTTTCAATGCATCTTTGTGTCACTCTTAATCTCGACTTACCGGGAGCCTCACATACGGTAAGTTTAATCTCCCACCTAGTAATCGTGTTCACAGTGAGCGGTCCGTGAAATTTGCAGGATCCAAGATTCGGAATGGTTTACTACCAGACAAAAAAGAGTCGCATGAAACCTGTAAAACACTGAAAACATATTTTATGACCCTTACTTGACCAGTGTGATTAGTTTTCGGTTTGTATCTGTTGTGCTGTGTTGCATGGGTTAGGCTTTGTTCAGTTCAGTTCAGCTTATCACCTCAACGTTACGCGTAGAGGGCATGACAAAAGGAATGGGTTTTATACAAAGAAAAACATCTCGTGACACGTAATCATTTAGAAAAAGGGTCATTTCAAAGCGTTAAAAACGAAGATGGGCACGTGGTAGCAGCGATGTCTGGGGCAAGGCCGTTCTAACCTGTGGCGGTTCGAAAGAAAAAATTGGCAGAGGCTTAGCTTGGTTAAGCCCGGTAAGTTGCGAAAACAATAGCCCTGGCTACGCCTGGTTTGGCTGGTGGTGTGTCTTGGTGGTGCTCTTAGCAAAGCTTATGTTTATCAAAGTTTTGCCCATTTGTTTTACATGGCATTATACTCACCACACGAGAGCCCCCACGTGCTGGGAGATTTATGCGTGCCTCGGTCGCCAAAACGAGCGGCTGACGCTAACGGATGATTGTCTAGAAGCTCCGAGCTACGCGGTCAAAGCCGGCGGCCGAGGTTGCGGATAACCGCTGGATGGATGGATGGATGAATGGATGGATGGATAGGAGCGCCCCTTTTGAAACGGGGTGGTGGCAATTGGCACCATGCTCAGCTTTTCTTTCTTTATTTTTCTTTATTGTAATTTTTTCATTCTTTTATTTTTTACTTTTCTTTTAATTTTTATAATTTCCTTTTTATTTTTTATCTTTCTGTGTTCTTTTTTATTTTTTCTTCGCGGCAGCGGCGCGCAGCTGCTGCGCGACGCGCCGTGGAACCGCTGGGACAGCAGCGATTAAGCATCTTAGCGCCTTTGTTGGTACATGTTGTGAATGCCAATCTTTTCGACAGGGCATTTCCCGTCCCGCCTACAAATGGCGAGAGTGTCGGTTATTTATAAAGGAGGTGACAAAAACAATATGACCAATTACAGGCCGATATCGATCCTACCGGTCCTTTCTAAGGGAATTGAAAAATTGATGCACGATAGAATTAACCGTTTTCTGGCAAAACACAACTTGCTGACATCCTTGCAGTTGGATTTACTAAACACCGTTCAACCGAGACAGCATTACTAAAACAAAAAGAAATTATCGTGGACTCTTTCGAACATGAATATTACGTGCTAGGAATATTTGTGGATTTCTCGAAGGCTTTTGACCGAATTAATCATACTACTCTCACAACTAAGTTAGAACACTACGGATTTCGCAGCACATTCTTGAAACTTTTGCTTAGTTACTTAAATAATCGACAGCAGCTAGTACAAATACACGGGTACACATCTAATTTTTCTGGTCTCGGGAGTGGCGTCCCACAAGGCAGTATTCTGGGGCCATTGCTATTCAATATTTATGTAAATGACATTGTTGACATTAACGACGACACTAACTTTATCATATATGCCGATGACACCAGTTTGTTCTTTCCAGGGCCTAGTTTGACTGCGATCGAATCTAAAGCCAATGATGTACTTGCGCTGTTAGCGGACTGGAGCATGGTGAACTCATTACTTATAAACGTCTCTAAAACGAAGGCAGTCTTATTCCGCCCCAAAAACAAGCCGATGAACGCAAGCTTCAATCTTAGCCTAGCTGGATCTAACATAGAAGTGGTGCCCGTTGTAAAAAGTCTCGGTGTTCTTTTCCAAGAGAACATGACGTGGGACGATCACGTTCAAACGACCTGCTCTAAATTATCTCGTAGTGTTGGGATGTTATCGCGCCTGCGATTTCTTTTGCCCCCAAACATAAAATTATTGCTTTATCATAGCCTCTTTTTTTTGAACTTTAAGATATTGCTACCTAGTCTGGGGCACCACAACTGCTACTAACCTTGCTAAAATACACACGTTGCAAAAGAAAGCTGTGCGCATAATTTCAAATGCTGCTTATGATGCCCACACCAAGCCCATTTTTGAAAACTTGAACCTAATCTCATTACCAAATATTTAAAATTTAGTGCTTGCATCACGCTATCAGACCTCGATGAAAAATAAAGATTTTTATCTCAAGGAACTTGCAGAAATGAAATTACGGCACGCTGCTTATAATACAAGGAGCACAGAACAATGGCAGTTACCATATACACGAACCAATTACGGTCGCCAGATGCTACACTACACCTTACCAAGTGTATTAAATGGTGCCCAAATCGCTCACTCGTAATCAATGTGCTCTCAAACTTCTCACCACACTTCTGTGATTTTTTTTTCTATATGCATTTTTTGCGAGTTTTCAATTTCCTAGAATTCCATAGCTATCCCTTGCCTTGTAACTAGTCTTTTTCGCCTTTCTTGTATCTTGTATTCTTGTATTTTATTTTTGTATCTTGTATTCTTATATTTTTCGCCTTTCTTGTATCTTTGCTACTTGCACTGTAATTCCTGCCTTGATGTATCTTTATTTCTTCTTTTTTTGTACATGAAATAAGAATGTACTTGCCTTTATTTTTTTATCATGTCGGTTTCTGCGTCGCTCCGCCATCTGCAACGGAGTGCAGGCCCTGTCAAGCCTTTTTCAGGCTTTTTGCTTGCCCCCCCCCCCCCCCCCCCTCAACATCACACCTGTCTAGCCGACGTTTGGTGTTTAAAATAAATTTGACTTTGACTTTGAGCTTAGTTGGGCCCCAGTTTTCTCTCCGTCTGGCGTGACGTCACAACAAAGGTCAAGCTAAAGGTCAAACGTGGAACCGCCGGGACGACGCTGAAGGCTCAAAACTTAGCGCAGTATTGCTTTCGCAATAAGAGGGGTCAGAGGATGTGGCGGTTCGAGCTTGTGGACGCGCAACTTGAAACTGATGGCTGGTGAGGTGGGGTATGCAGGACGCTGCTGTGATGTATGGTGCTTCATTAAAGGAAGAAAAGAAGAACTTGTGATACAAGGACAGGCTAGCAATGCGCCGTCGACTAGAGAGCGTTGACAAGCCGGATTCTGATTTTAAAGATGAAATGATGACGTCGTAATAGTATAGGGAGTGAACGAATCTAGCAGCGTGATTTTGAACAGATTCTAATGAGTCGATGAGATATGATTGTTGCATGTTCCAAATGGGAGAGGCGTATTCGAGTTTGGGCCTAACAAGTGCCTTGTACGCTTGGAGAGGCATTTCGTAAATGGCGTTTCAAGAAGCCTAAAGTTTTATTAGATGACGAGATGTTGTTGGTAACTTGTTCGCGCCAAGACAGGTCATGAGCTCTAGTGGCGTGTTAGAGATAGTGTAAGGGAAGAGAAAAGGGCGGTGACAGCGTGAGAAGGACATGCATTTACATTTAGTGGTGTTTAGGGGCATTATCTAACATCTGCACCATTCTAAAGCACTGTTAAGATAGTATGATAAATGAAGTAGTTGTCTGGAAACATGCGTATATTAGTGGAGACGCTGTGAGGTAAGTCGTTTTTATATATTAAAAACAGCAGCGGACGGAGGACGGGCCCTTGGGGGACGCCAGAAGTTACCGGAAGGGATCTAGACAAGTGGTTATGGACAAGGACCATTTGCGAACGCTAAATCAAAAATTCTTCAATCCAGGTTAGAATATTAGGGTCCTGGTTTAGCAGCTGAAGTTGTAAAAGCAAGCAACGGTGAGATGTTTATGGAAAGCTTTAGCTAAATCTAGCAAGATCGCGTCAGTTTGCTTGTTCGAGCCAAAACTCACATGTAAGTCATGAATGAAAAGTGCCAGTTGCGTTTCCCTAGATAAACCCTTCCGTAAACCATGTTGTGAGGTATGAAAAAAGTGATTCGTGTCTAGAGAGGTCATGATTTTAGAGATGATATGTTCTATTATCTTGCATCCTACGCTTGTTAATGAGACAGGGCGGTAATTCTGCGGAGAATTTTTGTTGCCTGATTTGTAGACTGCAACGACTTTCCCACTTTCCGATCATCCGGCATGGTTCCAGAAGAAAGTGACTGGGAGAAGAGGAAAGACAAATATGCTGCAGACATGTGGCTTGCTTTCTTTAGTATTTTAGAGTTGATTTCTTCAAGGCCAGCTGATGATAAGAGCCGAATTAATTTTCTTGATTATGGATGAAATTTCATTTGCAAAAAATGTGATACCTGGCATGGTACCCTCAATGTTCGTTATCGGCAAAGAAAAAGGCGTGTCAAGTTCTTTTGTGAAAACTGCCGCAAATGCAGAGTTAAACGTGTCGGCACATTCGGTATCAGTGATCGTTTCATGCGATTCATTGATGAGGGTGATAGAGCGATCTGGATGAGGATTTAGTACCTGCCAAAACTGTCTTGGGTTAGTGGATAGCAAACTTGGGAGTTTATAAACATAAAATGAATGCTTTGCGCTGTGTATTGCGCTATGTTTTTTCAGCTTATTAATATGCCTCCCAACGGTCTGAGCCCCCGTTATGTTGACCACCTCGATAAAAAGCTTTTTCTTATTTTCTATTCTTTTTATATCGTTGGTAAACCACGGCTTTTGGTGCCTGGCGCACAGTTTGGTTTTCGGGATAATTTTATTACTAAGGTCAGTCAGATTTTCCTTGAAACACGACCAGTTATCATGAACTGAGTGACTCTGAAATGTAGGTTCGAATGGTGAAAAAAGGTGCTAAACTCTTGGTGTATTGCGTCATGATGTCTTTATCGAAAAGCTTTATTCTTTTCGTGTGTGTCTTATTCGGTGTTAGTGCAAAAGAGAAGGTAGCGTGAATGACATTGTGGTCACTGATTCTTCGAAGCTGTGTAATTGGTGTCACAGTATCAGGGCTACAGGACAGGATTAGATATAAAAGGGCACTGGTACTAAAACATTAAAACTAATGTATGTCCACCCAACTCAGAGCTGTTTTTTGAACATTTTGTTGGGAGTATTGTACGTATCATTTTAGACAAGAGCTGTGCCTTGGCCTAAATACATTTTTGTTTTTGAACCCCACACAAGCCTATGGCTATGGATTCAAACAGCGATAATTTGAAAAGCAAAAGTAAAAAAAATTAAATTAAAAAATGAAATGAAACACCTGCTACCAGTTGTGAACTGCTGTTGCCTTCCAACACCGTTGAACAATTCTTTGGTTTCTGAATATTAATATTTAGACCAACCGTCCTGCTCTACCTATCTACCTCATTGACCATGCTTTGCAGCGACTTAGCAAGGCAAACCATCAGCTTACTAAGGCGTTCTCCAAGAGCTCTTATCCGAAATTGTTCCCAAGCCAGGAGGCTGTATACTTGCTGTAAACAGGGGGTGAATAGCACTGGCGATATCGTTCCTCCCTGCCTGACGTCTTTCATGATTATAGTTTTATTGCGGACATCATGGAGGACTATGATGGCTGTGCAGCCGTTATAGATATTTTCCTGCATGTTTACATAAACGTCTTCTATACCTGATTCTGCAGTGCCTGCATGACTCCTCAGCTTTCGACTGAGTCAAATAGTTGCTCCGCAGCCGTTGGTACCGAGGGTTAATTGGTTTATTCACAATGGACCTCAGTGCCAAGTGCTAAACCAGGGTGGCCGCATGCTGTTCCTGTGAGGGAGTGTGCTGACGGTTCTGGTCACCTAGATTAGGCCGCACCCCTGGCCTGCTTATGCAATTCTTCGAAAAACGTAGCGCGAAACACAAGACACAGGTAAGGTGAAGACTAGCCCAGTTTAGCTTACTTATGCAATTCCCTTGACACGTGGAGCTTTTTTTAAGGAGTTGTGCGGACGCGGGATTCGATGCCCCTTCCTCTTTCTCGCTAGGCGGATGATCAACTTCTACACAACAGTGAAGCAGGTAAGCCTGCTCACTTGTAAGGATGTCCCACAAAGTTCCTGCCTCTCTCGTGGTTAGACCAAAGTAATACCCGGAACTCGGGAGCCTACATATATTTGCTGCACACAAAGAGTTGGCAATAGTGACGTATGTTCGCGACGGCTTAATAATTGATCGGCGATCGGCAACAGTGACGGCTTAATAATCGATCGGCGATCACAGTTGGCTTCCGAAAGCCGCTCTGTGCAACATATTACTTGGTGCCGCGGAGGTACAGCCGGGAGCTCACCCTGTTGTTTCCCTCGCTGCAGCCGACGTGGTGGTAGTCTGAGCCCGTGTCGAAGACACCCGCGAAGAAGGTGGTCTTGTTTCCCGTGACGCGGAAGGAGCGCACCAGGAACCCCCGGAAGGGCCAGCTGAGGTTGAGGCTGGTCAGCTGCACGCGCAGCTGCCGGCCCCTCCTCTCCGCCGTCACCTGTGGCCAACGCATCCAGGAGCTGGGCGTTCTTAGTTGAACGTGTAGCGATTTGTTCGCGGCAGAAAAGATCCCACCCGGAGTCGGCAAAAAAAAGGAAAGCTACCTGCTTCCCAGCCAATTCACTTCTGCACGTGCGGAAATCAGCTGCTTCAAAGCATAGCCACGCAGAAGTGAAAAGACTGATGCCATCCTTGTGCATACTCCATCATGCTCATGCCCATGCCTGCCCTGAATGATTTCCTTCAACAGAGTAAGACCAGCTGCGTTCCGGCGCCGGACCTCTGGTTTCCCTTGGGAAATATACCCAGCAAGCCAACCCAAACCACACTGCTATCCTCAGCAGCTGTGCCCTCATTTTCTGCACATATCCATTGAAAAATCAGCTCATAATGCTCTGACTTGGATGAATACTCTCTGCTCCGCTGAGAAAGCATGAGAAACTCTCGTTATTGTTCTGGGATCCCAGCCGCAATATCCTACTGAGTGCCTATGTGCCAGAGGTTTGAACAATTTTTTGCAGAAACATGCGGTGCAGCCTTCGTACAATAAATTACCTTGCGCAGAAAAAAAATATATCCCTGCAATTTCCTGTCAAGTTGACGAATTTCGTCATGCAACTTTATAGCATTTTATTCTAAACAAGAGGCTCGACGCGTAACAAGCTAAGCTGATCTGCTTTGCGGCCCATAACGTGGAAGCGTTCTTTTTACCTTTCCGCTGACCGTAGGAATCTGGCGATGCATGACACCGGCGCGAAACTCGAGGTCAGCTACGCTACTTTGTCCTCTGCTGAGTGGGGCTGGCGCTGCGGCTACAACGTTAAAGACAAATAGAAGTTCGCCTGTATCGAAAGGTTGGTTGGTTTGGGTACCGCTCTACAATTGCAAATTCTTCCCGAAAAATGAGGTTTTGAGAGCTAGAAAAGGTCAAAAAGTGAAATGCAGGTGGCGCCTTCATCTCCCAAGTGATCGAACTGCGTGCGTCGATCCCGAATTTTCTCGCTGACCTCACAGGCTACGCTGCACCGCCATTAGACTCAACATAGTGACAACCAGTCCTTCTCGGAAAGGACGTCACGAGTTTGATTCGAGCAGCGAGAATATTTTAAAATCCGGCGCGAACAAGCCCAAAAGAACCAGACAATGAGTTTTTACTGAAAACAGTAGTGGCTAGTTTCTCTTTAAGTGGCGAAATATGCTGCTTCTAATGCATATATTTTCATCCCGTAGTGACAATATAGAGACAATATAGCAGGCAGGCCAGGATATAGAAGAGCAGGGCTGCACTGAACTCGAGAGCTGTTCAGTAAGGGTGTCGTCACACGAAAAAGAATCAGTTAAGGCGATAGCAGCTAGACCATTCGATGGTCGGTGAGGATCAGATTGATATATGGCTCTCGGCCGCTCAGTTCAGAGGCAGCATTTAACTTTCGCTATCAGGAAAATGTGTGTGAAACAACAACGATAATTTCGAAGATTGTGGAAACAGAGCACAGGATGAGGTTTCAATCAGACCTCCCTGGTCGCTCAGCAAATGAGAGCTTGTGTACCAGGTCTAAGAAAGCCAGGCCGGCAGCGATACAGAAAGAAAACAAATAGCATCTAGCGGCGTCACGGGCGCGCTAATGTAAAAGCGGAGCAATTCCAGAGGCCGTTGAAGTCATGTACAGGGAGCGTCAAAAGTTAGTTGCGAGGAGGCCGGGGGTCTGTTTTTCAGAATTGGGACACAACTTAAGACGCCTACGAAGCAATCCAACGTCATTGTAAGCGGGAATTATGCTTGTTCTCTTTCGCCATACAGATACTGTATGGCGAAACCTCACAGTCATACAGTATCTGTATGACTGTGAGGTTTGGGGGTGTCGTAAATGGACGACTAGAAGGCATACCGTGTGGCCTGGGAACTTTGGGCTCACACGAATCGAAATTATGAAGCAAAGAACGCGGGAATGCTGAGAAATAAAACCCACTCCGGCCTTGAACTAATTGCTTACAAGTGACGTCTGACGGTACCCCTCAAAAGAACTCCCGTTCAGTAATTTTTTCTTGGCAAGTTTATTGGCTACTTGCATTACAGATGCTTTGCAAAATACAAGCAGCAGTGTCGTATTCATTATATGCACATCATTAAGATCTTTGAAAGGGACAAAACTTCGATGGAAAAGGCTTTAATTTTCGCAGAACTTCCTACGACATAAAAATATTAGAAAGATGCGAACTGCTAAGATGCCCTCATCGAAATGAACAAAGTACACCGAATAAGGAAGTATTACAATGGTATAACAGCTATACCATATACTGTCGGCTATTGTGCTCTATTATTTACGGACCTTGATCGGAGGTAAATCTATTTCTATATTAGAGAGAAGTAATTGTCCGATCATGGAAACCCTTTTCCGCTAACTGCAGAGCAGAAAGTGAACGTGGAAAAGTCCCACTGCCGGGACTAAAAGTGAAATAGACTTCATACTGCGCCCTCCTGTCATCGCACCGGTCCTGGGGAGGATCTGATGTAGCGACCATACAGTCATGTAGTGGTAAATGCAGTCTGGAGGGCAGCAAGGGGGCGAAAATGGCATTTGAGCAAAGCTATCTATTTGGCCTGAAATGCGCCCACAATGAACTGAATGGCTCAGCGCGGCATAGCAGCAAGCGTGCTCGGCGGAGCCGACACTCTCGGCCGTGCTCAGTTTCAAACTCATAGCGAACTTTCGAGGTACGGCGCGCAGAGTTACGGCAACATTCTGGAACAGCGTAGAATCGGCGCGTATCACAAACAAAGCGATAAAGCGGCGTGCCGGAAGCTTTGAAGAATGGACAAACCCTACAAACATTCGTGGCATTACACCCCTTTCAAAGACGAATCGACCAGATATTTTAAAATAAATCAGGCGACGAGAAACAACTAAAACGAATTCTGCAAAAATAAACACCCAGTGTAGATAAACAGCGTCCTACAGTGCGCATAATAGGGCTTTAGACATACCACATGGACTACTTCTGGTCGTACGCGGCGTCGCTAGGATGCAGTCATTTTGTCAGGGACGACTTCATAGTCCAGTTCACCTAGCCGACGAAGAACCTTCTACGGGCCGAAATAACGGCGCAAAAGCTTTTCACTCAATCCTCGGCGGCGAATGGGTGTCCAAACCCACACTCGGTCTCCTGGCTTATTTTCCGCGTTGCGTCTTCGTAGGTTGTAGCGTCTGGCGTCGGTACGCTGCTGGTCTTTGATCCGTAATCAAGGAAGTCTTCGGGCTTCTGCGCGTTGAAGGTAACGTTGGGAAGCATGGCGTGTAGAGTGTCGTGGCCTCCCTGCCATGGACAAGCCTAAAAGGCGTGATCTGGGTGGTCTCCTGAATTGCTGTGTTGTAGGCGACGATGGTGTAAGGCAGTATGACGGCCAAGCTTTTGTCTTTCACATCGATATAAATGGCGAGCATGACGGCGATTGTTTTGTTCAGCCACTAGTTCAGTCCGTTGGTCTGCGGGTGGTATGCGGTTGTACTCCGGTGGCTGGTTTGGCTGTAACGCACAATCGCTTGCCTCAGTTTCGCAGTGAATGAGCACATTGGGGGGGCCGTGTCGCAGAAGAATGGACTCCACGAAAAATTTGGCGGTTCCTGCTGCTGTTCTGTTCGGTAGGGCTTTTGCTTCGGCGTAGCGCGTCAGGTAGTCGGTCGCTATAATGATCCACTTAATTCCAGATGTCAATTTCGGGAAAGGGCCAAGCAAGTCCATGCCGCCTTGCTGAAAGGGCCTTGAGAGGGGCTCAATGGGGTTCAGAAATCCTGCTGATCGAGTTGGAAGGGTCTTTCGTCGCTGAGAATCTCAGCAGGTTTTCACATAATGCGCGACATCGGCAGACCGTCGGGGCCAGTAATACTTGTCTTGGATGCGGTGCAGGGTACGAGAAATCCCGATATTTCCAGCTGTCGGCTAGTCGAGCTGGTGCTGATGGGTCCCGGAAAGGTGTCCTCATCGTCCTCCGGCGGCAGTGCATCTACAGGGGCTTGTGACAGGCAGTCGGCGTCAAGACTCGTAAACGAAGCGCAGGTTGCATCGAGCGAGGCGGCCTGAGGGGTCCTTCAAACTGGCAAGCCATCACAGTGCGTGGTGATCGCTGACCACCTTGAATGGTAGTCCGTACATTTAGGCGCAGAATTTAGACGTAGCCCAGTTATGACAAAGCACTCCTTCTAAGTGGTCGAATAGTTAGCCTCGGCCTTGGACTGGGAACGGCTACCGTTTGCGATTGCTTTCTCGAGTCTGTCAGTTTTCTGAACAAGGACAACGCCTAGACCAATGCTGCTTTCGTCGGTATGAATTTCAGTCTCGGCGTTGTCATCGAAGTGCGCGAGGATCGGTGGCGACTGTAAAGGACGCTGAAATTCGTTGAAGGCTTCAGCTTGCAGCGCTTCCCTTTTAAATGGCACGTCTGCCTTTGTCAGTGCGGTCAGAGGCTCCGCGATTCGCGAGGAGTTCTTGACAAATCGTCGGTAATACTCGCACAGTCCGTGCAATCTTCGCACAGCTTGATTTTGGGAACAGCGCTAACACAGGACGGAGCGTCAACACATTACAGGCGCTCACTAGCAACTGGCGTTTATTTCAGAAATATAGACATATATAAACGCAGGAACCCCGCATTCAAGATAAACAGATTGAACTTGCTGGGCTAAAAGATGGCGAAGAAAAAGGCACGTGCTCAGCTCATGACAAAAGGGAAGAGACTGAGCGGAATGAACGTAAGAAAAAAACACGCCTAGTCCATTAGTGCAGTCTAAGAAAAACGTTCTGTACGAAATTCCGCTTTACTGTGGCAGGTCCTATGTAAGGGAAACTGGAAGATGTATTAATGACAATTTGCGCGAGCACGCTAATTCTCGAAATGCCACTACGGGGTCCTACTTAGTCATTCACCACACCAAATGCAAATGCTCTCCCCTGCTTGACAAAACCCGCATCATCAAGAAATATTTCAGCCAGTATGCTCGAGAAGTATGGACAGCTTTTATCGTCAATAAGAAAGATCGCAGTTATGTCAGTGCGCCGTCTGTCACATTACTTCTAAAAGAAATCACTTTCCTTGGGCATCAATCCTGATACTCGCCGGCCGCCTCCCCGATGTGCCTTTACCCCTGTTGGCGTTGTTCTTTTTTGTTTTCACAAGTTCATATCCTTTTTTTGTTGTCATTTTGTCTTGGCTTTCCCTCATTTCGAAATAAGCACAAGCCCTTCACCTCGCCACTTACTTTCATTTCATCCTTAACGCGTGCCTCTAGCAGTTAAAAAAAATTTATTTTTCCCTTGTTATTGATTTTCTTGTTTGCTTTCACCCGGTCACCCTGTTGTTAACCCCGTTCACCTTTTTGCCGATTCATCTCTAGTTAAGTTTCTTTTGTCCTGAGCTGAGCACGCGCCTTTTTCTTCGCCATCTTTTCGCACAGAAAGTTGAATCTGTTTGTCTCGATGGCGGGGTTTCGGTATGTATATATATCGGTAGTTCCGAAATAAACTTCAATAAAACTTGGGTTGGGCCTAGTTGGTACATGATGTTGTGAAGGTATAGGTGTATAAGTAAGCGTTCCAAGGAAGAAATAAACAGTTGTTAGTGCGCTTGTGTGTGTCTCTGTGTCTTTCTTCGTGGTTCGTCCTTTGATTGCGCATCCTATACCTTCACAACATCCGAAATAAACGCCAGTTGCTAGTCAGCGCCTTTGTTGTGTTCTCGCTCCGTCCCGTGTAAGCGCAGTTCCCAGAACGATAGCAAACTAACAAGCCCAGCTCTACACTGTTCTGATTCGCATAGCTTTCTTTCATAGCAAAAATAAATTTTAATCAGAGCAGTTTTATGATTTTCTTTTGTTTTTAATCAAGATTCGCTATTTCGGCAAACTCTCTACAGTTTTGAACAAATAAACAGCACCGCAAGGAGACGAGGACTAGACGAGACGACAAGGACGGCGCCAAGGAAGCGCCGTCCTTGTCGTCTCGTCTAGTCCTCGTCTCCTTGCGCTGCCATTTATTTGTTCAAGACATGTACCAACACGCCCAATTTTCCACGTTTCTCTACAGTTTTGGTCACAAACCAAAGTGGTTATATTAATAAGGCACAAATGTATACGAGTTGCTTTCTTTGAGAAGCGTAAGCTTCTGCTGTGGTCTCTCTTTTTGGCATCATATCAAAAGGAATGTTCATGAAAGAGGAGAGGGCTGAGTCGGGCTGGTTGGTTCATGTTCAATGGTACGGCAAAAAACAGCGCTGACGGACGGGACGGAAGAAGATGAGACAAACACATGCGCTGACTAACAACCAAATGGTTTATTGCGAAAGAGGGGTGCAATATAAAGCACCAAATGGTTTATTGCGAAAGAGGGGTGCAATATAAAGCATGCTTTATATTGCACCCCTCTTTCGCAATAAACCATTTGGTTGTTAGTCAGCGCATCTGTTTGTCTCATCTTCTTCCGTCCCGTCCGTCAGCGCTGTTTTTGCCGTACCATTCATCATGAAAGAGAGCTGCACTAGTCGGCTCATATTAGAGATCTGTGCATTTTGAAACAGCCTAGAGTGATTTGCGACAAAGTTTTCTGTTCGTACATAAGTGTTCCTGATTTGGTGATAACGTGTCACCACCCAAGCTTAACACTACTGCTTTGCCTGCTTTGCTTTGCTTTGCCTTGCCATGATCACTTGCGGGGATATTGGATTCATTCAATTTGTTACACATACATTTATTACAGATATAGGCCCGCATAGCCGGCAGGAAATAAAAAAAAGACGCTTTTGGAGTGACAACACCTCGGTGTTTTCACACACAGTACACAGTGCCATCCGCACCCCATCGTAATCCAGCTGCCTGTAGTCATGAAGTGCACTTTGTGGGGCACAATGCCGCGTAATGGTGCCGAAGCTTCTGTACACCCGGTTGAAAACAGCTCAACGGCCATGCAGCCCAGATCGTTTCACATACGCAAAACACAGCTTTCAGAAAGGTCACGCACCACTTCCGGACGTTCTCTTAGCACAGTACAAAGAGCCACGATCAATACCCATGATTGCTACGTAGCGGAACAACGACTTGCTCCCGCGATCACTGCAACCACTGCAACGACTGCGACTAGCGGCACAGCTCGCCGTTCATTTCATTACGTCGCGCTCACGGCAGTTCTCGAACACAATACACACACGAACCATTATCAGCTGTTCAGCTCGAAGTTTATTTCAACATTCGGAAAACGAGGCATGCGTGGTGACGGTTTAAAACGTGATATATATTTGCCGGAAATTTTATGAAGTGTCGAAAAACCATTCGCTCAGACCGTGAACACTTTCACTGTAATCTCGCAATTGTGACTGTGCTCTGAAGCTCGCTGCCTGCACAGGAAATTTACCCTGGGAAGCTGCTTTTCGCTGCTGTTACTGAAGATCCTTGCAAAAATAAAGGACCCCTGTAACAATTACTAGCGGCTCCAACTGAACACTTCGTAAAACCTGCACTGCGCACGTCTTGCGGAGATTTTAGCGCAGGTTCGATGACCGCTGTAGACGGTGAAGGGTAGACGGCGACAAAACAACTTTTGGGGAGAAACTCGCGCGTCACTGCCAACACTCGTAATAGTGGGAATAATATGTGGCCTTGACCCCACTATAGACTCTAATGCCGTAGCGGAATCATTGAGGCTGATGCTTACACCATCAGCATAAAATGGGCGCAATGTAAGTGCCCGCTTTGAAACCACCGCACGGCCAGACACTGTTCATCTGGGGCATGAGATACAATGTCAAACCTCTCAGGAACACACCCCTTCAGTGCTACAAGTGTGCAGGCTATAATCATGTAGCAGCGCCTTGCAGAAACAGCCCGCGCTGCACTAAGTGTGGGGGCAAGCACATCTTAAAGCACTACGAAGCCAACATCACGAAACGTGTGCATTGTAGTGGACCACCCCCAGCCAACCACCCCTCCCGCCCAATCGGGCAGAAAGAGAGCCAGGTCACTACAGCTTTCCGAAACACTGCCAACACAAAAGAATGTAGAGCCATTTTAGTGGCACATCGCAAACCAGTCTCCTTCCCTCCTTCAGCTCCCACTGCCTTTACGACAAAACCTAGTGACCCTCCTCCGAAGCGTACAGATCTAGAAGTGGCTAAGGAAACTAGGGCCCCTCAGACCCCCAGACCATTGGGAAGCCACAAAGAAGTTCCACACGGGCGGATACAGTGAGCCCATCTCAATAAGACAATCTTACTTCCGCCCTCATGATCGCAGTACGAGCCCTCGTGGCACAACTCCCAACAAGCTCTCCTGAACGCTTAATCTGCGAAACTGCGATGCAGCCGCACAGTCCTACCACTCCTCAGCATAGCTAGACGAGCAGGCACCACTGTGGGTCAACGCATCCTCCAGTGGAACGCCAATTATCTGCGTCATAGACTCCCTGAACATCAAGAGTTCCTAACAACGAATACTGAAATGTTTGATGTTCTCGCTCTTCAAGAATTTCGAGTACCCATGCAGGATTTCAGAATCCCAGGCTACGTAGGCTATGCAAACCTTACAGAAAGCAAAGTGCGATCCTGACCGTTAGCCGCCTGTAGATCTCCCAACCACGAAAAGGCCGGACCACGCAGCGCCATATTCGTCCGCAACAACCTCCCCCATACAACAATCGACGTTTAAAATATAGTCAGCGGTCCTCTTGAGTGTTGCGCAGTTAGGGTTCGCACGGGCTCTGTAGATACCACCGTGGTCTCCGTCTATGCGGCACATTGCACCCCTTGGGACCCCTCTGCTATAGCCTCCATCCCAAGATTGGGAAAAAAGCGCCATTATATGTGGGGAATTCAATGCCCACCACCGAACTTGGGGCTGTTCCTATACCAGCAAAAGGGGCCGCCTACTCTATGAGACTATTACTGCCACCTGTCCTAACCTACTTCAGACCATTCTTTATACCTACATAAAGCGCAATACGTCCTCAACCATTGACCTCCCTTCCCATCAGACACATGTCACTAGAAAATAGAAAAACCCGGTGATAAATTGGGATCAGATCATTTCCTTAACTTTATCACTCCAGATTCAAACCGGCGTCCACGCAATAAAACATATGACGTTATCAACATGGCAACTTTTAGAGACCTTTGCAAACGGCCTCGCAGGGGGGACCTCTTGGACCACATAAAGGAATGTGCATCCAAAGCCACCAACTACTGCAGTGTTCCGGGAACTCTACCTGTCTCAGACATTCGCCTCCTCTCATTGGGAGCGGCAAGACGGAGAGCAGAGCGTAAGGCCATGAAGACAAAAAACCCAGGTGATTGGATTCCCGACAAGAAAATCAGCGCAGCGTGTCGTAGACATCCATGAAGAGAGTCATGGGCTGGAATCTGCAGGAGCTTAGAGACTGCCCGAAGTTCAGCCTCAGCTTGGAGACTGCTCAGTCTTCTCCTGCAGCCCACTGTACCTCGCAACCTTGCTCTTGGAATCGCCATAGCTAGGAACTAAACTACAGAGGACCTTGCAGACCATCTTGCAAATAACTTTGTTCCACACCAAACACCTCAACAGCTCAGGAGACAACGCTCCCCACTGTGCTCCTTCAAGAATAAGTCATACCACTCCAGACGTTGCAGCTGAAGCAATCCATGCCGCATGTCACAATCCTGTTGCACTACATGAACTACTAAGAGTTCTCAACCAAGCGAAAAAGAAGTCCACCCCAGCAGCCGACGGCATCACACACCAAATGCTCCGTAACCTTGACCATCCTCAAAAACTCGCCCTCCTTGAAAGATTCAATGAAATCTGGAGCACAGGTGATCTGGCGCAGGACTGGCATACTGGAATTGTCATTCCCATCAGAAAGCGAAGTAAACCCACACAGATAATTTCATCTTACAGACCTGTCTCTATCACCTCAGCAGCCTGCAAGACTTGAAAGCCTAAACTGGATAGCCTCTATCACATCCTTCTTCCTCGACGAGCAGACAGGCTTCCATCGTGAACGCAGCACCACTGACTCTATTTCAGATGTTGTACATCCTTAGAGCAGGCCAAAGCAACCGGTCATGTCGCTATCCTGGCACTACTTGACATCAAATCAGCATTCGATAACCTTCCACACACATCCATATTTACAGCCCTTGACCAACTTGGAATGCAAGGAAGCCTTAGGCTCTTTATCGCGTCATTTCTCCGAGAACGTCAAGTGAGAATCAGAGTTGGAAATGTCCTGAGCTCACCAAGATCACTCAGTAATGGAATCCCCAAAGGCTCCGTCTTAAGTCCCTTCCTTTTTAACCTCGCCCTGGCGGGACTGATACAAAACATCCCAACCGACACTCTTTTCCAAGTCAACTGTACAATCTACCCCGACGACCTTGCCTTGTGCATCTTTGACCCTCATAGGCGGCGTGTCTCCATTTGCAAATCCCAACAGAGGGCCCTCACCGCTGTCAAGAAATAGATCAACTCCATCGGACTCGACCTGTCTCCCTTAAAATTAGAAGCTCTCCTTATAGATCCGAAAGGCCTATGGGC
This sequence comes from Amblyomma mixtum, assembly GCF_055824585.1. Classification (NCBI taxonomy): domain Eukaryota; kingdom Metazoa; phylum Arthropoda; class Arachnida; order Ixodida; family Ixodidae; genus Amblyomma; species Amblyomma mixtum. The sequence goes on along the minus strand of NC_143016.1, from coordinate 190,537,170 downwards.
CAAGGTCACCACCCTAAACCTGCGAGGCACTCCACTCCCATGAAAAAAGGAGGTTAAATACCTTGGTTATAAACTCCACTGGATTCCTGCTGAAAAGGCGCTCCTTCCGAAAGTAACGCGTGCAGGTAAAGCTGTCTACAAACTCCTCGCGCAAAGTAATGGCTGCAGCCCAAACCTTGTGAAACTCTTTGAGGCAACAGTGACCTCAATTCTACTTTATGTCCTACCACTGGTAAACCTTAGCCTCTCCAGACTACAACGTCTTGAAACCATTCGAAAGAAATTTATCAAACAATACCTAGGACTCCAAAAGTTCTCATAAATCCCGGCCGCACTTGCAGAGGCCGGAGTCTGGCCACTCTCCCTCCTTCTCCTTCGACATGGCCTACATGTCATCGATCGCCTGCATCGTGCCCCTGACGGAATGTCCCGCGTTTCAAGGCTCACATCTAATCAGCCTTCAAGAGTAGGGAAGCTCTGCGCAACATACAGTGATGTCGCTCATCTCACCTGCCCTACATCAGTTCCCTTTTGGCCACCTACCCGGCCTACCTTGACCATCTACACAAACCTCGAAGGGGTCACTAAGAGACGTTCTGCTACTGCACATATCAAGCAGGCAACCAGTGCTCTGCTTGAAGAACTTAAGGATAAACTCCTTATATTCACAGATGGTTCTGTCCTTCCAACCACTACGGAAGTCACTGCAGACTGCCACATCCCATCACTCGCGCTTTCGCGCACTTGTCGCTTGGACTTTCAAGCCAGCTTTACCGCAGCAGAAATGGCAGTTCTTCACTTTGCAGCCGACATACTTGAATCCTCACCTCCTACGACTCCCACCGCTATACTCTGCGATTACAAAGCAGCGCTACTAAGCCTAGCTAGGCCTAAGGCCACCGCCAAATCACAGCTGCTGTTCTTGAACACAGGCTCCTATCTCTAGAGAATCAGGGCCTTCAACTCTCTCTTCATTGAATTTTATCACATATGGGCATCTCTAGGAATGAAGAAGTCGACGCTTTTGCAAAGAGCGCCCATAAGGAAGACCCTCCCATATCACAACACGTATTTCCCCGTGACTACTCTCACCACATCATACGGGAAACCCTCATCGCCCATCGTGCAGATACCAGGATCTCCACTAGCTCTTCATTTAAGCCCCTGTCTACACATGACCTCACCAGGCGCGAACGATCGCCACTTCTAAGACTAAGCGTCGGTTGCTCCTAGACGGCATCCAGAAGATACTGCCGAGGCCTACGCCTCTCCCCTAACTGCTCATCCTGTGGTGACATAGAAACCATTGGACACCTCCTTATGGCCTGTCCTGCCTATGCCACAGAGAGATCTGCTCTCCTGCACACATATCACAAATTAGGTCTCCCTACTGACACAGCAGAAACTGAAGTACTACAGCCAAACAAGCAGCGAGAGTGCTCTAGGCGGTATACAGCCTTCACTGATGCCCCAGAGCGATAGCCACCATTTCCCATCCTTCCTCCCTACCCCTCCTCCTAATCCCTTACCCCGGTTGCTGTGCAGCGCTCCCCTAGAGGGCAGCCAAATACCGCACCTGTAACCCAATCATCCAACCCAGCAAGTCACCACTAATAGTTACATGCGGCCAATGTTATACGTTTCTGGGCATAGGTACCACTACTGGGCCTGGTTTCTCACTTCACTTCGTGGGTAGCCATCTATCCCAGGAAAAATTGAGCAGGCGGGGCCTGGAACGTCACAGGACAGCAGCCAATAGCTGCGATGCTACCTGATCTGGTCGTGCGCCTGAGATTTGAAGTTGACCGACTTGGTTGACCAACCGTGCGCACGGTCGCAAGGACGCGTTCCCATACGGCTCAAAAACAATCGTACAGCGGCCTTAAAGGGGGTCAAGAGGAAACTAAGTCTAGGCAAAAATCTAATGTATGCAATATGAGACAAGGAGGTGAAAGAAATTGCTGGTACGCAAAAGATATTTAAGGTTTCCGAGGAATTCTACACAAATTTCTGCAACAGCGAAAGCAATGAGGACGATAATGAGAGATGCAGTAGTGCAGCGCAGTTGGACATACCGCCAGTAACGAAAAAGCAATGCAGAACGGTAAAACAGCTGGTGAGGATCGCTTAACAGCAGATCCTTTGAAGGACGGAGGGGAGATTGCGCGAGAAAAACGAGCCACTGTGCACTGCATACAAGGCATTGAATAGAGACCTTTAGCTTAGGGGATTTACGTTCGGCTCCGCAGGGAGCTCCCCAGCGGAGCGCCAGGCAAAGAAGCGCCAGTAAATAGTTTCAGCGCAGCGTCTAAAACGGCGGAATGAGCGTAGTAGAACGGAGCGCTGTGCTTCCCCACGTATTGGTGAAAAGCGGAGCTACGCAGAAACGAATATGAAACACGCTTGCTTTTATTAAACTAAAATTGCTAAATAAAAGCAGTATTTGTGTTTCTAGTATGTTTTTTAAGATTAGACGTCCCTATAGCCTAAAAGTAAGTATGGCTTGCTAGAAAAAAAAAACAAAAACATTTGACACGGTGATGGTCAAGCCAAACTGAAGCCCCGCTCGCTCAACCGCTGGACGTTCTCATCTGGGGTGACCAGACGAGCGGGCGAGCGCTGTAAACCGACTGGCCGCCTGAGCGTTCTGCGCATGCGCAGCGGTCCCCCTTTCGTCCGCTGGCCCGCTCTGCTAAAAGTCTCTAATAAGGTAACCGCTGATAAAATCAGGGCGACCTTAGACTTCAATAAACCGAATACAAGGCGGATGCACTTCCGTGTTCAGTTCCGTAGCAACATTTCCCTAGTAGCACATGGCGGCGGGCTCATGCGGGTCCGAAATGGGCAATGAGGGCTGGTGGCTGCCTGCAGTAAACCTACATGGGTCACTTGTGGGTGCAGTGCTGGCACAAAACGCTTGGGCTGCCCACTTCTTGCCTGAGTGGGACCCTCGTTGGCTATGCTTGGGATTAAGTAGGCTTGACAGCCCACCTATGTACAACGGCAGATAATCATCATCATGAGCCTAACTGCGCCCACTGCAGGACAAAGGCTTCTCCTATGTCTCTCCAATTAACACTGTCCTTTGCGAGTTGCGGCCACCGTATCTACGCAGACTACTTAATCTCATCCGCCCCCATGCTACAATACCCTTGCCTTCTCTTGGAACCCACTCCGTTACTTAAGGGCCAGCGGATATCTTGCCTCCGCATTACATGCCCTACCCAAGCCCATTTCTAGCTCTTCATTTGGACTAGGATGTCATTAACCCTTTTTCGTTTCCTACCCCCTCCGCCCGCTTACGATCTCTTAACGTTACACCTATCTTTTTTTTCCAAAGCTCGCTGCGCTATAGTTAACTTAAACTTAACCCTCTTTGTTAGCCTCCACGTTTCTGCTCCATAGGCGAGTACCGGTAAGATACAGCTGCTGTATACTTTTCTCTTGAGGGATATTGGTAAACTGCCACTCATGATTTGAGAGAACCTGACAAATGCGCTCGACCCCATTCTTATTCTTCTACCGCACCGTAGATACATGCGGACAAAGATGCGGGCTCTATTATGGTGAAGTGAGCGAACCCCAAAAGGGACTGCCCATACATCACCGTGAGGGAGCCGCAGTGGTTCTGTGTGGGCAAATAGCTAGTATTCCCGCCTTTAGTCTACATGGGTCCCAAGTAGAAAAAACAGTGGTTAAAATTTGGGCTTCACAGTGCTTTATAGGCATGCATTTTAGGCTGTTTCAGAAACATCTGCGATGGACCCGCATGAACTGAGCATTGGAACATTGGCTCTTTTGCATTGTCTATCAGTGCGGAGTCTTTCGGGTCCACCCCTTCAGGGAGCAACATGAAGTTTGCTTCAGCTGCAGGAGAGGAGGACACATGACCCATGTCTGCTACAAACCTACAACGCCCCTCTGCCGCCGCTGCGGAGAAAATCACTCACCCCCACCTGAGGGAGAACAGCCAACCTGCCAAACCGATCGCATCATCTGCAACGGGGGCCAGGAAATAGTAAGCCGGAAGTGCAAATTCCGGCTGATCAACGAGAACACACAAGGAAGGCCCCATGGCTACCAGACACCAAAGCAAGGGGACAACCACCTACGACTAGACAAATACCAACCAAGGCCCATGAAGAGGGAACAGGGTGCTGCCTGAAAGGGAGGCAGCCAGAGCCGGATCAACTACAGCTCCTTCCCGCCCCTGGGGAGCCCTGCTGGGAAGGCGAAGAGAAGCTCGAGCCGCGCGCGCAGCGACAGACGGTACAACGCAAAGGTGTGCTGGCCGGCAGAGGTCTCCCGATCTATTGATGCTCCAGAGAAGGAATTCAAAATCCATATACAATGCCGAGACCGAGAAATTGCCAGCCTTATGAAAGAGTTGGCTGAAAGCTACTGAGGCAAAGACAGCCACTGCAGCTAGAACGTATGTCATTAAGCGTAGAAAGTTGGGCTAGTTGGTTGGTAGTACTATTATGATACATTCCAGCGGCTAAAAAGACACGGACGAAGGTAGACGAGACAGGACGAACGCTGGACTTCAACTGAGGTTTATTTCACAAACAGCGATAATATACAAAAGGGGGCGCAAGGAAAAGTAATCCGTGACAAGATTAACCCATAATCAAAAAAGTGCAGAAGGCTCCTTTGCCATGCCACTCATGTTTTCCACATCGGCGCACCTACTATCTATCGCCTACCTGGCTGAATCCACCCGTTTGCCTTCAGGTAATCTATTTCTTTTTTGTTTAGCGCCACAGAAGGGCTGCTGACGCAGTTTTCTTTGTCATTGAAAATACTGAACGCTTCAAAAATTTCTCGGCTCTTTTGAGTCTTAAATCTGCGCATCACACTTGTCCTTTCTAAAAACGCCTTACATGCTGGCTTGTGTGAGCAACGGCGAATGTGGTCGGCTAGGTGACCTCCGCCAGATAACGAATGGGCTGTCCGGCGATGCTCTAGCAAGCGTTCGTTGAGGCAGCGTCCCGTCTGTCCGATATACCGTCTGCCACAGGCGAGGGGGATGCTGTATACAACACCAACTTCACATTGAACAAGAGGTTTGATGTGCTTAATTTTGCACATAGGCCTCTTTTTGGCGTCATTCACCAGGCGGCACATGCGTCCCAGCTTTTCCGGGGCCGAAAATACTACACGCACGCCACACTTGTCGCCGACCTTCTTGAGGCGGTGTGAGACCTGATGCCAGTAGGGCACAACGACAGGTCGCTGTTTGGTACGTGCATTTTCCCTTGGCTTGCACCGCCCACCAGATTTCACCTCGCGAATCTGGGTTTCCACCACAGATGCCAGAATTTCTCCTGGATACCCAGCCTTATCCAATCGCCTTAGTTGGGCATGGACGCTGTCACGCACTTGATGTTCGCACGACTTGGCAAGAGCAGACCGGACGCAATTTTTTGCTATAGCTCTTTTCACGAGCTTGGAATGGGCCGAATCATAGTTCAGAATTTGTTTCTTCGACCGTGGCTTATACTGCCAGCACACACGCGTTTCTTCAAAAATAAGGCACACATCAAGGAACTGGATGCGACCTTCCTGCGGTAATTCGTGAGTGAACTTCATTCCGAATGCATTATCAGCAAATATTTCCAGAATGTTGTTCACATCGATACCTCTATCCTGAGCAGCAATCACATTTACTACCACCAGGTAGTCGTCAACATACCTAAACACTTTCTGCACGTTGGCGTTGTAAAGGGACGCCTGAATACGCTTGTCAATACTAGATAAAAATATATCACTTAAAAGTGGTGCTAGGCAGGAGCCTATGCACACTCCTTCTTTTTGGATGAAATGGCGCTCATTAAAGGTGACAAAGGTAGATGACAAGTAAAACTTTAAAAGCTCTAAAAAGTTGTCGGTGGATAACCCTGTCCTGTTCTGAAAGGCCACCGGCCCAGTGTCTTCAATAAAATTCCTTACAGCGCGGAAAAGTTCAGGATGAGGTATAGAATAGAACAATTCTTCAACGTCAATAGAAAACGCGAACATTTCTTTGCCTGAAGCATCAGATCGAGAGAAATAATCAATAACATCGTTAGAATTCTTAACCAGAAACGGATCTTCTAGCGGAATATCTCTAAGGTGCTTCTGCAGGAACCTGGACAGGTTGCCCTGCCAAGACCCTTTTTCTGTCACAATAGCCCTAAACCCAGCCCGTTCCCAGAACAGTGTCGCTAGCTAAAGCGAAGAATATGGCTATTGCTTTATGTGAAGAACTCAACCTGGATTCACTAAGAAAGAGCATCAACGCTGCAGATGAAAAATCACTGAGTGTTTTCTTTTCGGCAAAAACACATAAAGAATGTGTACCGTTTAGGGCTATTGTGACAGAAAAAGGGTCTTGGCAGGGCAACCTGTCCAGGTTCCTGCAGAAGCACCTTAGAGATATTCCGCTAGAAGATCCGTTTCTGGTTAAGAATTCTAACGATGTTATTGATTATTTCTCTCGATCTGATGCTTCAGGCAAAGAAATGTTCGCGTTTTCTATTGACGTTGAAGAATTGTTCTATTCTATACCTCATCCTGAACTTTTCCGCGCTGTAAGGAATTTTATTGAAGACACTGGGCCGGTGGCCTTTCAGAACAGGACAGGGTTATCCACCGACAACTTTTTAGAGCTTTTAAAGTTTTACTTGTCATCTACCTTTGTCACCTTTAATGAGCGCCATTTCATCCAAAAAGAAGGAGTGTGCATAGGCTCCTGCCTAGCACCACTTTTAAGTGATATATTTTTATCTAGTATTGACAAGCGTATTCAGGCGTCCCTTTACAACGCCAACGTGCAGAAAGTGTTTAGGTATGTTGACGACTACCTGGTGGTAGTAAATGTGATTGCTGCTCAGGATAGAGGTATCGATGTGAACAACATTCTGGAAATATTTGCTGATAATGCATTCGGAATGAAGTTCACTCACGAATTACCGCAGGAAGGTCGCATCCAGTTCCTTGATGTGTGCCTTATTTTTGAAGAAACGCGTGTGTGCTGGCAGTATAAGCCACGGTCGAAGAAACAAATTCTGAACTATGATTCGGCCCATTCCAAGCTCGTGAAAAGAGCTATAGCAAAAAATTGCGTCCGGTCTGCTCTTGCCAAGTCGTGCGAACATCAAGTGCGTGACAGCGTCCATGCCCAACTAAGGCGATTGGATAAGGCTGGGTATCCAGGAGAAATTCTGGCATCTGTGGTGGAAACCCAGATTCGCGAGGTAAAATCTGGTGGGCGGTGCAAGCCAAGGGAAAATGCACGTACCAAACAGCGACCTGTCGTTGTGCCCTACTGGCATCAGGTCTCACACCGCCTCAAGAAGGTCGGCGACAAGTGTGGCGTGCGTGTAGTATTTTCGGCCCCGGAAAAGCTGGGACGCATGTGCCGCCTGGTGAATGACGCCAAAAAGAGGCCTATGTGCAAAATTAAGCACATCAAACCTCTTGTTCAATGTGAAGTTGGTGTTGTATACAGCATCCCCCTCGCCTGTGGCAGACGGTATATCGGACAGACGGGACGCTGCCTCAACGAACGCTTGCTAGAGCATCGCCGGACAGCCCATTCGTTATCTGGCGGAGGTCACCTAGCCGACCACATTCGCCGTTGCTCACACAAGCCAGCATGTAAGGCGTTTTTAGAAAGGACAAGTGTGATGCGCAGATTTAAGACTCAAAAGAGCCGAGAAATTTTTGAAGCGTTCAGTATTTTCAATGACAAAGAAAACTGCGTCAGCAGCCCTTCTGTGGCGCTAAACAAAAAAGAAATAGATTACCTGAAGGCAAACGGGTGGATTCAGCCAGGTAGGCGATAGATAGTAGGTGCGCCGATGTGGAAAACATGAGTGGCATGGCAAAGGAGCCTTCTGCACTTTTTTGATTATGGGTTAATCTTGTCACGGATTACTTTTCCTTGCGCCCCCTTTTGTATATTATCGCTGTTTGTGAAATAAACCTCAGTTGAAGTCCAGCGTTCGTCCTGTCTCGTCTACCTTCGTCCGTGTCTTTTTAGCCGCTGGAATGTATCATAATAGCAGCTAGAACGCCACCCACTACTGCATCCCAGACTTCGACCAATAACGCAATGGAAACAGACGCCACTCTCTTAACTCCCCCCACCCACCCCCGCGTCCCAGTCTTCAGCCCATAGCGCGACGGAAAAATACACCAGAATAGCAACTAAAAGAACGCTTCCTACAAAGGAAGGCGAAGAACCCAAAAGAAAGGCCGAGGCGCAGGAAGCCTACACCCCGGAGCCGTCGAAAGCGCCTACCAAACTCAGGGCATACATCAATAGTCCGTCAGAGAGAACTAGCGCTATATCAACGGAAAAAGCAACCTTCCAGGGCCTCGTTACCACCAAATTTCCGGTGATAGATATTCGATTTTATACACTAGAGGGACAAGTATCCAAAATAACCACTTGCCACCAAAGAGCCACTAATAATGGATAGACTTACAACCATCGAGACCCGCCTACCCCCATCTTGGATCTGTCCACGACGCCACAACCATCTATAACTCAACATGACTCCACGTCAAAAATATGAAATTGAACAATGGAACTGCAGAGGCTTCCACCGTAAGTGAACCAACTTGCAGCTTGTTATCCAACAAACACCATCTGTTACAGCCCCAGAGATGATTGCATTGCAAGAAGCTATCGCCAGGTATACACCGCCAGGCTAAAGCATATCTTCCTACACAATTTGACCCTCGTAACGTTGCCGCCTCCTTCACAGCCATGCTCGTGCATAGAAACATCACCGCGATCCAACATTTTATAAACGAATCGGAAGAAGATTACACCCCACTTCAGATATTACCAAGGCCAAAAGGAGACACGAATCTCTTCATCCTTAATGTATACAACCCGCCCAGCACTTGTGTTGTTGTCACTCTGTCTCTGTCCCTGTCCCTGTGGTGCCACACCAGTATGAATTCGTACCAACTCACCCAATTTTCAACCCTTTAGAAAGAAAGGCAACGGACTCCCTCACTAATTGATCAACACAATAAAACTCGATGCTAGAGCTAAATTATTAATTGTTGGAGACTTCAACTCTTAACACTGAGCGTGGGGATATACTAAAGCAACTTTGAAAGGAAACCTTCTCTGGCAAACCATACAATCACTATAGGCTCACAACGCTAAACATCCCGACTGACCCAGGACGCATGGGTGACAGTGCACATGTACACACATATCCAGACTTAACCCTCTCTAAAAACGTCAGGGACGCAATGTGGGTCAACACCGGGCAAATTCTTGGTAGTGATCACTTCATCGTTAGCATCACCTTCCCCTTGACAAAACTCAAAAACAAAGCTAAAGAAATACGAACCACGGATTCGGACACGTTCAGGGAAATTCGCAACAAAACAGCTCCAAATGACACTAACCTTAGCGACTTGGTTAGCTCCCTGAATGAGGAAGTCAGCTCACTGGCGCTGTGGTGCTAGTTGAGAAAGCGGAGAAGATTGCAGACTCCAAGATCTTACACCATTGGCAGGCACAAAACGGCCCCCAAAAATGCTGCAAGAAGCAAAAATACAACAAGCGACCCTGCAAAGCGATAGCTGAAATCGAGAGGCGAATCGAGGAACATACGCTTACACTCCAAACAAAACAATGCAACCACATATGTGAAAGCATCAACGCTCATCTCGGAAATAAGATGACATGGCATCTTATAAGACACCTCCTTGACCCAGAACAAACACGTCCCGTGCAACCAAGTCAGCTGTACAGACTGATACATAAATATGAGGGTACAACTGAAGACCTAATCAAAGAGCTAACAGAACGCTCTCTAAACACGGATGAGGGAACCAGGCAACCATACTACCGGGCGACTCCTAAACAAAGTTAGACGTAGACATGACAGACGCAGAGGTCTGGTACGAAATTGAAAAACTGCGGATATCTGCGGCAGGACCAGACAAACTAAGAAATAAGACTGTCAGAAACTTAGGCAAAACGTCGATCGCGCCGATTGCAGACCTTATGAACGAATACTGGAATGCAGGCAATATACCATAAGAATGGAAACACGCGAAAATCACTTTTATTCCTAAAGCGGCTAAGGAACTGGGCACTGGGAATCTAGCAACAGTTTCATTAACATCACTACTAGGCAAACTAATGGAGCATGCCATTAGTTTGCCTAAACAGGCTCCTAAACAGGCTCCTAAACAGGCTCCAAAACTGTGCGGAGGACATGAACCTTCTACCTGAAACAATGTTAGGATTCAGGGCCCAACTATGTACCCAGGACATAGTCTTGCAGCTTAAGAACGACATAATCGAAGCTGAAGAGGGAGCAGGAACGAAAGCAATATTTGGTTTAGACCTTATTAAAGCTTTCGACATCGTCACCCACAAAGCCATTTTTACAAACTTGTCAGTAATCAACCCCGGAAAGAGGAAGTGCAACTAAATCCGATCCTTCCTCACAAACAGAACAGCAGTAATAACGGCCGGTACAATAGAGTCTGCCCCCAGTCGCACTAGGAACGAAAGGAACACCACAGGGCTTAACCTCTCCCTCATCCATAGTCCTTGCAAATTGGCACAAATATCGCACCTACATCACACGCTCTATGCAGATGACATCACGCTTTGGGTAACCAAAGGATATGAAGGCTATATAGAAGACATACTCCAAGAAAAAGTGGACATCATAGAAGCATGGGCATGGGAATCCGGCCTCACTTATTCAGAGCAAAAATCTGAACTCTTCGTGATACGGCATAAACAAAGAGGTAGGAGAACTACGACTTCTACTCTGTGAAAAACGTCTATGACAATGAACGACACGTCAAATAGGTACAAACCATGAGAATACTGGGGTCGCATTCACAAACAAATGGAAATGATAACAACACACTCACGAACCTAAAATACACGCTACAGGTGACGGTGCGATTAATCCGCCGCATAGCTAATCGAAGGCAAGGGGTGAGGGAAAGAGATTTGTGCCGAGTAATGCAGGCCTTTGCGCTAAGCAGGATACTCTATGCCACCCCTTATCTCAAATCTGCGAAAGCAGAAAAGGTTTGGTTTATTGAGGTTTAACGTCCCAAAGCGACTTAGGCTATGAGGGACGACAAAACAGAAAAGTACAGACTGGATAGCATGATACGGCAGGTCTAAAAAGCCGCCTTAGGAATTTCACTAAATGCCTGAACCGAAAGGATTATGAGGTTAGGAATACACAACACCTAAAATGAACTGAAGGAAGCCTATTTAATGGCTCAAACGGCGAGATTAACCAATTCCAGAACTGGCAGGAGTATTCTTACCAGGCTGGGAATTAACTTTCAACCTACGAATAAAGACGCTAAAGCAAACTTGCCCCCCGACCCTAGGGCGGCCCTACTAGTGAAACCACTTCCCAAAAACATGCACCCCATACACCATGAGGGCAGAAGACAAGCACGAGCCAAAGCCTTACATAACGAATATGGACAGTGCGCTGGAACAATTTATGTAGATGCGGCAGAATACAAACATACGAATGCCTTTGCAATTGTGGCTGTGAACGAGAATGGTGGTTACATCGTCTCGGCAACAATGAAAACAAAATCCTCTGAAACGGCAGAAGAGGCAGCTATAACCCTCGACCAAGCGCTTACCCAAAAGAGCATCATTCTCAGCGACTCCAATATGGCTATCAATAATTTCGCAAAGGGCCAATTACAAACAAGCATCTTAAAATAATTAACACCACCAAATTCTCACCAAATTATTCCGAAGTGATATGGGTCCCAGCCCATTCGGGGAATCCGGGCAACGAGTCAGCCCACAATAAAAGCCCGAGGTTTCGGCAAACGGGTAGTCGATGAGTCTGGCTCCCTGAATTTCACGAACTACATAATCACATATCATGATCGCACCAATCATTTTAAACTATAGAGGACAAAAGCCTGACTAAAGAACGATAGATTACGTGGCGCCGTCTACAGACGAGACCGATACGCACCCCATTACTTCTCGCGCACATTTATCGTGATCTATACGACCCGAACTGTAAACACTGCGTGCAACGTGCCAACTATGATCATATCCGATCGGATTGCAAAATGGAGCCACCTACGATTGATTTAGTTGCCGCTTCTTCTCTCGAGCGGTGGGAGACCGTGCTGACTAGCTCTCACCCCAGAACGCAAGTTCTTGTGGCGGAGTGGGCCGACAAAGTCGTCGAGCGCAATGTACTCTCACGAATGAAATGTTTTACTGTCAGTGCCATTTCCACGTCTTCTCCGCCTGTATGCTAAATCAGATATGAAGGAGATAAGCATGGGCAGCATGCAGTTCGTGTGCGTAAGAGGTGAGCTACACGATGGTGAAGTGCGGGCCCCCTCAATAGAGGCTGCCCGTGCATCACCCTGACGGAGCTGTGTGCAGGCTAGCACCAGCATTCCCGCCTGTAGCCTACGTGGGTCCTGCACAGAAAATATATGGGCTGGGCACGGGCACATTTGCCATTCCCTCATCTTCCCCGCCTGTATCGTGCACATCGGACTAAAAGAGCTAAGCGTGGGTTGCGCAGTGGCGAAACATGCAGTATGTGCATGAAAGACGCGTGCTACATGATGGCGAACTGCGGGCAACCGCAATAGGTCCTTCCCGTGCAGCACCCTGACAAAGTCAGGGCGGCTGTGGAAGGGCAAACAGCTAGTATTTTTCGGCCAGTAGACTTCTAAGTAATGCGCAGATTACTCTGGGATACCATGATTTGATCTATTTTAAGACCTTGAAGATGCCATGCCACGTTTTTCGCCCCCATAGACCGTCTGCAGGCAACAGTTGCCTTGATTCCCAGCAGGCCTGTACACCAGCCGTCCCACGCTGACGACAAGTTTAACCGACGAGTTTCACGGCTTCAGAAGAAAACGATGTTGCTGAATATTGCTAGGAATCGCTTGCGAAAATAAAACTACAAACACAAAGAAACTCCTAATTTTGCAGTTGCAAATACAGCTAGTTTTTTTTTCTTTACATCTTATCCATGTTGCTTTCCGGTATAAAATTTATGAAACGCGATGGTAGAACCCTCTTCGAGAACTCCAATCAATTCTCTGCTGCACAGCCTCTTTGTGGGCACTGCACCTGGTAGCTGTGGTGTAGTCTCTGCGGCATGAAGTTGTGGCGCGGCTCCATCTCCTTGCAGGCGCCGGCAGGTGCGCCGCTACGATACGCTGGCACCTGGCCGGTCAGGGACAGCCACGCGACGAACGCCAACCGCACGTCTCCTCGCATGGTCACCTTCTCTGTGCAGCTTCGATCAGCTCCGCTGCGAAGAGAATGCGATCGGTGGAGGAACATAGACCGGCGAAGCCAGGTCATCGCTGTTGCCTTTTTACTCATCGTTAGGAAGTCGCGGATTATAATCACATAGACAGGCAGCAGTGAGTTGCGAAGGAATTGTAACAACCCTTTCGAAGACGGCGGTGTTGCGGCCATATTTGAATTTGTTGCGAAATATCACTTTGGAGGACTGAATAGCGGCTGGATGCTGCTTTCTTTCCGATAATAATATAGTATAGTATTGCCACCTAGTATTGCCAGGTGGCGCATACGAAGTAGGGCGTCGACAACGAAGTAGGGCTCGCGCCGTGTGGAGTCTGTCGCTTTTGTTGCCCCAGCTTGCCTGGCCTTCCCTTTCGTGCCTGCTAATAAAGCCCACTTCGTCAGCAAGTACGCTACAGTCTGGTGGAGGTGCGGGGTACCCGTGAGCCCATGCAAGAGACCCCTCCAGGCAGCCGTCGAGCCAGCCCTGTACCGCTTGACACCCCGGTACATCGCTTCAGCCGGAGGACCCAGGGACTGCCATCGGAGGTTGGACCATTAGAGAGCATCGCCATGGCGACAGCCGCTCCTTCTCCTCTGCAAATCGCTGCTGCCGCGCCATCCCACTGCACCTTGCAGACTCCGCGGATTCCCAAGACGTTCCGTGGGGAACTTTTTGAGTATGTGGAGGACTGGCTCCTTCACTTTGAACGCGTAGCTGCGTTTAACCAATGGGACGACGCAGCCAAATTCCGGAACGTTTACTTCAGCCCGCGCGCCGCATCAGCCGCGCTCATCGTCTCCGAGGCGCTCTTCCCCGAACCCCCACAGCTCCTCGCGAGCAGCACAGGGTCGCTCGCCCAGCCCTCGCCGGGAAAACTGAGACCAGCGACCTTCGGAGGCGAGGTCGCTGGGAGTCACTGCGCTGAAGACCTCCCGGCGCCGCAGCTACGCGCCGACCGTGAACAGATAGCACCGTCATCTGACCAAGACAGCTGCGTTTCCTTGGACATACCTGCTCTTCTCGACGGTCACAGAGTCAGTGCATTAGTGGACACCGGGGCCGACTATTCAATTATGAGCGATAAATTGGCGACTCTTCTAAAAAAAGTGCTTACGCCTTGTTCTGTAGTGCATCTCCGTACTGCCGGTGGTCATCTCGTTACTCCAAAGGGTATTTGCACGGCTCGCGTTCAGATTCGGGGATTTACGTTCGTCGTCAGTTGTGTAGTTCTGTGCAATTGCTCCCGCGATCTCATTATCGGCATTGACTTTCTGCGGGAGTATGGTGCTGTCATCGACCTCCGCCAACGAATCATCACCTTTTCGACCAGTAAAGCGACCCACCTCGCCGAATTTTGCCACCGCAGTGCCGCCCTTCGTGTTTCTGCAGACAGTGTCACGTTGCCGCCACGGAGCAGTGTTTTGGTTGAAGTCACCTGCAACGACTTGCATGACGCAGAAGCAGTCGCCGAGGCTAACCGTTCACTCCTGCTTACTCAAGGCATCTGCGCCGCTCGCAGTCTACTGACGCTTCGTGGAGGCCGGTCTGCGGTCCTGGTCACTAATTTTTCTAATGAGTACCGGCACCTTTTTGCAGGAACTGCTATCGCTTCTGCCGAACCTGTTACCGATATTCCCGTTTGTTTTGCGTCCGCGGCAGCCGGCACTGACGAACCTTCCCTTGAAAACGTCGACATAAACTGCCACCTGTCTCGGGAGCAACGACTGGCTTTGGAACAGCTGCTGAAGGAATACAAGTCGTGCTTCGCTTCCTCCTCGAAGGTTCGTCAAACACCCATCACGCAGCACCGCATCATCACTTATGACGACGCTCGCCCTATACGACCGCAGCCTTATCGTGTTTCTGCTCAAGAACGGGCGGTTATCCAAACTCAGGTTCAGGAAATGCTTGACGATGGCGTTGTTCAACCTTCCCAAAGCCCGTGGTCTTTACCTGTAGTCCTTGTTAAGAAGAAGGACGGCACTCTCCGGTTTTTTGTCGACTATCGCAAACTGAACAGTGTGACCAAAAAGGACGTCTACCCATTGCCGCGCATTGACGACTCGCTGGATAGATTACGGCGCGCTAAGTACTGACTTGGGCTGACTTAAAGAGCGGCTATTGGCAAATTGAAGTAGACGAACGAGACCGCGAAAAAACCGCCTTTGTGACTCCAGATGGCCTCTATGAATTTAAAGTGCTTCCTTTCGGTTTGTGCTCCGCCCCGGCTACGTTCCAACGGATGATGGACACCGTCCTCACAGGCCTCAAGTGGCAAAGCTGTCTTGTTTACTTGGACGACGTATGCCAGGTGGCGCATACGAAGTAGGGCGACGACGACGAAGTAGGGCTCGCGCCGTGTGGAGTCTGTCGCTTTTGTTGCCCCAGCTTGCCTGGCCTTCCCTTTCGTGCCTGCTAATAAAGCCCCCTTCGTCAGCAAGTACGCTACAGTATAGTATAGTATAGTATAGTATAGTATAGTATATAGTATAGTATATAGTATAGTATATAGTATAGTATATAGTATAGTATATAGTATAGTATATAGTATAGTATATAGTATAGTATAGTATAGTATAGTATAGTATAGTATAGTATAGTATAGTATAGTATAGTATAGTATATTGTCACGTTGTAGTGACGGCAGTCCAGCGGTAAGGAAGACACCAGAAAGACTTGCAAACGAAGCTCTTTATTTGGGCTGACTTCCGCCCGCAAAAGAACTGAATCACTCGGTGGCGGCGTAAGCAACAAGCGTGCTCGTCAATCGTTGAACTACGAATGCCCGTCGCTCGCGGCATCGCTCAATTTAAAGCCGGCAAGGAAACTTCCAGATAGCAGGACAAGATCATCTACAGTAATCTGTAAAAACCTAGATGCAGCCTTTCATGGCTGCGATCAATCGAGATTAGACTGGTCGCGTCTCGCGTCACGAACAAAAATGATAACAGCCCTTTCCTGCAGCCTTGAGCGTGAACGAACAGACACTACAATGATACGTGGCAATATTTATTTGGCCGTATTGTGTACAGTATGCCCTCGAGGTGAGGCTAAAGGAGGAAGACCAAGCTTGCCTCCTGACAAGGCCTACACCACGATTAACACATCATAGAAACGGTGGCCGAATGGACAAAAGAGCAAAAAACAGGGAGCAACATTACTACAATAGAAAATAGTTAATGATAGAAAATAATAAATATCAATTAACAGTAAACAAAACACTTCATAACATGCACATTAAGGTAAAAAAAAAGGAAGACAAACACACTCTCAAAAAACTAAGTATACAGAGTTAGCTGGAAGTTAACCGGAGGGAAACAGAATCTTCAGTTTTTTCTTAAATACAGACACACTATAACTTTCTGAAGCATAATGAATATGAGACTGGTAGGCATTACGCAATGTTATAATCTGATGATCTGTTGTTTGTTTACCATTATTTGTTCTAGGCCTTGCTGTAGATAGGGCAACGGAACCTAGACCATACGCAACGTTTCTTGAATTATAAGTATTGCAAAATAAGCTGAAGTCATGGTTGACTTTATAAAAAAACTGAATAGCCAAACTCAAGTTGTAGAAAAGAAAGAAATTGCGAACACGGAAATGTTTCAAAAAGATTTGCTTCAACAGATGGTCTTGAACTTATTAAACGTAAAGCTCTTTTCTGGAGTGAAAGCAATTTTGTATGAATCAGTTTTGTTGCATGCACCCCACACTAGATTGCAATACACTCGGTGAGAATGCACAAGGCCAAAATATTACTGTTTTTTAACTTGGTTTGGTTTATAGGGGTTAAAGGTCCCAAAGCGACTGAGGCTATGAGGGACGCCGTAGCGAAGGGTTCCGGAAATTGCGACCACCTGGGGTTCTTTAACGTGCACTGACATCGCACAGTACACGGACCTGTAGAATTTCGCCTCTAACGAAATTCAGCCGCCGCGGCCGGGATAGAACCCGCGTCTTTCGGGCCAGTAGCCGAGCGCCGTAACCACTGAGCCCCCGCGGCGGGGCGTTTTTATGCGAAGCATACTATCCGCACAATCGAGCTCTGCCTTGCTGTGCCGCGCGCGGCCGCGTAGCTACCACTTGACCTACATCGGCGCACTACGTGATATGACGTCACAGCAGTTGTGAAAGTTGGGGCTCAACTCGTGCGCTCGCTTGCGGACGCGCAGCCTCCGCCGGCGGTATGCTTCGCATCCTAGGCTTAACCATAAGCTAAGCCAGGCCATTTTTTAACTTGTATTTGGTTTTGTTTTATTGGGGTTTAACGTCCCAAAGCAACTCAGGCTATGAAGTACGCCGTAGTGAAGGGCTCCGGAAATTTCGACCAACTGGGGTTCTTGAACGTGCACTGACACCGTTAGTGTACGTTGTGGGAGAAGATGCCTCACACAATAAATAACACAAATAGATCTGGCCATTTTTAGTCTAATGTAGTTTATATGATAAGTCCAGCCCAAATCGCAGCGAAAAAAACCCACCAAGGAACGGGCAACTATGGACTTGCTCGATGTTAAAGTCATTAAAAAATAGCTTGATGTGATGATCTAATAGTTTGTTTTTTGGATGGAAGAGCATAAGCTTTGTTTTGTTTACGTTTAATTGAAGTTATTGAACACAGAGCCAAACACTAACTCCTCAAGCCGGGCATTACATTGGTGTTCAAGTACTTGGAGATTGGAGCCGGAAAAAAAGACATTAGTATTGTCGGCATACATCATGATATTGGGAGTTAATGGAATGTTTACAATGTCGTTAATATAGAGAATAAATCAATGTGGTCCCAAAATTTAACCCTGAAGGACACCGAATTTCATCTTACGAAAAATGGATTTTACGTCATGAACCTGAGTATACTGGATCCGTGCAGTTAGATAACTCTCGAAAAGTGAATTTTCCATCCCAAGAATCCCTTAAGGCTTTAGTTTATGTGGTAGTAGTGTATGCTTCACAGAATCGAAAGCTTTGCATAGATAAAGAACAATTTTAACAGAAAAAAACTTAGTTTCAAGATTGTTAATTATAGAGTTTTTAATATCAAACAGAGCAGATTCTGTTGATTTACCGTCCTGAAAGCCATACTGTTGGGGACACATAAGATGTTTAGCTTGTAAGAAATTGTTGAATCGCCTGTAGAGTACACGCTCAGCTAACTTCGAAAACAGAGGCAATACCGAAATAGGACGGTAATTATTCAGGTTATTTTTGTTGCCTTCTTTGAATAAAACGGCAACGCGCGTAACTTTTATTTTTCTAGGGAATACACCAAAGAGCACCATTCTGTTACAAATATGCGTAACAGGACCAGCAATAATATTTACAGCACATTTGATAGGAAAAGCAGCAATTTCGTCACCTCCAGGTGAGCAGGTGTTTCTAAAAGAATTGATGATAAAAACAACGTCATCCACTGAAGTAGGGGACAAAAATATAGAATTAGTACTGCAATAGGGTAAGTATGAGTCTACATCCGAATTGAATGACAGCTAGCAGAAGATCGGTATGCTCCGGCAGCAAAAAGGTGTTTATTCAGCATATTGGCAAGTGAAGCTCCAGCATAATTCACCCCATTGACTTTCAGCTCAGAGGGAAGATCATTCTTCTTATTCCCTATAATGATGTTAATACCTTGGCAAAGGAATTTAGGATTCTGTAAGAACGGCGGAAACTTGTTAATATAGAAATAAGATTTAGCCTTCTTTTGGTCTGAGTTGAATTTATTTCGAAATTTCTTAAACTTAACGAAATTATCCGTGCATCATGTTTCCAAAACTCGAGAGAACATTTTGTTCTTTTCTTTAATTTGTTTCAAAAGTCCTCCTGTCATCCATTCTTTTCTAGCCTTTTTATGTTTTTTATAGTTGCGGTTGGGAACGCAGCGTAATAACATTCAAGCAGTTTCTGAATAAATATATCATAGGCACGGGACGAGTCCTCTTCACGATATTCGTCTACCCAATTAATTGTAGACATCAAGTGACAAAATCTGGAGATGCTCTTTTCATCGTAAACTCTCCGCGTGCGTAGGGGTGTATTCGATTTGGTCGTATCAGGATAAAGTGAAAACAAAGGCAAGTGATCACTCATTCCAGAAGAAAAAACACCCGTATATGCAGCTCTGAGGTGGTAAATTAGTGAAGCACAAATCGAAAATGTTTCAGAGTGCAAGGCTATGCTAGTAGGCAATTCAATAGTATTGTCACGACCATACACAGAAATATTTCATTCAAATTAATATTCAGAGCGTTATCCTCCAAAAAGTTGATATTGAAATCACCTAGCACAATAATACGCCAGTTGTTTAGGATTGCAAACTTCAGAAAAGAATCAATGAACCGAAAAAATTGTCAGAATTCCTTTCAGGGGGGCGATACACAACCTTAATAGTACCTCAATGAAAAGCAATGCAGACAGTTTCAAAATCAGTACATCATCATCATCTTCAGCCTGACCACGCCCACTGCTGGGCAAAGGCCTTTCCCATGTCTCTCTAATTAACCCTGTCCTTCGCGAGCCGCGGCCTCCATATTCCCGCAAATTTCTTAATCTCATCCGCCCACCTAATTTTCTGCCGCCCCCTGCTACGCTTGCCTTCTCTTAGAATCCACTCCGTTACCCTTAAGGACCAGCGGTTATCTTGCCTTCGCATTACATGCCCTGCCCAAGCCCGCTTCTTCCTCTTGATTTCAACTAGGACAACATTAACGCGCGTCTGTTCTCTCAACCACTCCGCCCGCTTCCGATCTCTTACCGTTACACCTATCATTTTTCTTTCCATCGCTCGCTGCGTTGTCCTTAACTTAAGCTGAACCCTCTTTGTTAGCCTCCACGTTTCTGCCCCATAGGTGAGTACCGGTAAGATACATCTGTTGTTTCTCTTCAGGGATATTGGTAAGCTACCATTCTTGATCTGAGAGAACCTGCCATATGCGCTCCACCCCATTCTTATTCTTCTAGTTATTTCCCTCTCATGATCTGGATCAGCTGTCACTACCTGCCCTGAACAGACATAATCTCTTACTACTTCCAGCACCTGGCTACCAATTGCGAACTGCAGTTCTCTTGCTAGGCTGTTGATCATTACTTTGGTTTTCTGTATGTTAATTTTTAGCCCCACCGTTCTGATCTACCAGTCTAATTCATTTATCATGCTTTGCAGTCAAAAAATCAGCACAAACAAGTCAACAATCCGACAAGATCTCAAAGCACAAACGATTTTGCACATATAAAGACACACCACCACCACGAATTACTGGAATCTCGAATTACTGAAATGGGTTTATAACCAGGAAACTCGCTGACATCTCCATTTGAGGTAAACCATGCTTCAGTGTAAATAATAAACATACACTCGCCAAATTCTTAAAAAAAAAAGAACAAACTGAAACGACGTTTCGGGGCCCATACGGGTCCCCTTGATCACAAGAGCGCTGCATGGAACGACAGTGGCTTATATACAGTTAACATTTCCTAGTGAGCGATTGTAGATTTCCGGCAGATTACCACGTGTCCTGTTAAGAGCATGCTTTGTGCTATGTATATGGAACGATTCCAAAAGGAGGCGTGATGACAAGTTTTTCTCTGTGGCAATGATAGATGCTTCGTCCCAATCAATGGAGTGCCCTGTTATTACGTTGTGTTCTGCCAAAGCATTAGATGTAGCGCGGCCGTTCATGACGTCATTGTGATGCTCTTTGAGCCTTCGTCTGAAATTTCCAGTTTCGCCAATGTAGGCAGCGTCACAGCCTTGGCATGGTATCTTGTACACCACACCAGGGTATATTGAGCGTTCTAGGCGGTCTTGAACTCGGACCAGGTGCTGTTTTAACTTGCTGGTAGGCTGATGAGCAATGTGCACGTCATAGCCTTTGAAAAATGCGTGCAAGTGCCTCGCTCAGCCCCGCAGCGTATGGAATACTTGCACGCTTGGTTTCCGTGTTTTTCTCTTTTTGGCCAAGTCTGGATGCTTGGGCGGAGCGCTCTTGGATTTTCAGTAGCTGCTGGTGGTATCCGTTGGATTTGAGATCGGCTTTCACTTTGGCGATTTCACAGCGGCACTTTTCCGGGCTCGAGCATTGGGTGAACGCGCGATTAAAGAGTGATTTGGCGACCGAGCGCTTGTGTCCAATAGGGTGTGCTGATTCAAAGTTGAAGTACTTTTCAGTGTGCGTCGGTTTTCGATACACCGAGGATTCAAGCCTAGCGTTGTTTCCCTGGACGAGGACACCAAGGAAAGGAATTCGTCCATTCATTTCCTCCTCCACGGTGAATTGTACAGTTGGCTGGATTGAGTTTAGATATCTCAGGAAAGGCTGTACGTCGCTGGGATGCATGATGCTGGAGCAGTCGTCCACGTATCGCAGGAATAGCTTCGGTGAAGGTTTGAACGTGGAAATAGCTCGGCTGTCAATGGCTTCCAATGCGAGGTTAGCGCAGACCACGGAAATAGATGCGCCCATTGCTTTGCCGAAGCGCTGTCTGTAGAAGTTCCCGTTGAAAACAGAATACGTATTGTCGAGACAGAATCTCAACAGGCGGCAGAGACCGTTCCCTTCGAACGGGATCCTTCAGGGCAATGTGGCGTCTGCGCAAAGAGCTTCCTTGCAACACTGTACTGCGAAGTCCACTGGCACGCACGTGAAAATGGATTTCACGTCAAATGAAACAATGACGTCCTCGTCTTCAATAGAAACTTCGTTTAGTTTTTGCTCAAAGTGGCGAGAGTCCTTAATGTAGGTCGTCGTTTGTCCAACTAGTGGGCGAAGGACCTGATGCAGATGATGGGGACATCTATTTCCGTGGTCTGCGCTAACCTCGCATTGGAAGCCATTGAAAGCCGAGCCATTTCCACGTTCAAAGCTTTACCGAAGCTATTCCTGCGTTACGTGGACGACTGCTTCAGCATCATGCATCGCAGCGACGTGCAGCCTTTCATGAGATATCTAAACTCAATCCAGCCAACTGTACAATTCACCGTGGAGGAGGAAATGAATGGACGAATTCCTTTCCTTGGTGTCCTCGTCCAGGGAAACAACGCTAGGCTTGAATCCTCGGTGTATCGAAAACCGACGCACACTGAAAAGTACTTCAACTTTGAATCAGCACACCCTATTGGACACAAGCGCTCGGTCGCCAAATCACTCTTTAATCGCGCGTTCACCCAATGCTCGAGCCCGGAAAAGCGCCGCTGTGAAATCGCCAAAGTGAAAGCCGATCTCAAATCCAACGGATACCACCAGCAGCTACTGAAAATCCAAGAGCGCTCCGCCCAAGCATCCAGACTTGGCCAAAAAGAGAAAAACACGGAAACCAAGCGTGCAAGTATTCCATACGCTGAGGGGGTGAGCGAGGCACTTGCACGCATTTTCAAAGGCTATGACGTGCACATTGCTCATCAGCCTACCAGCTAGTTAAAACAGCAGCTGTGTACAAGATACCATGCAAAGGCTGTGACGCTGCCTACATTGGCGAAACTGGAAATTTCAGACGAAGGCTCAAAGAGCATCACAATGACGTCATGAACGGCCGCGCTACATCTAATGCTTTGGCGGAACACAACACATCAACAGGACACCTCATTGATTGGGACAAAGCATCTATCATTGCCACAGAGAAAAACTTGTCATCGCGCCTCCTTTTGGAATCATTCCATATACATAGCACAAAGCATGCTCTTAACAGGACACGTGGTAATCTGCCGAAAATCTACAATCGCTCACTAGGAAATTTTAACCGTATATAAGCCACTGTCGTTCCATGCAGCGCTCTTGTGATCAAGGGGACCCGTACGGGCCCCGAAACGTCGTTTCCTTTTTTTTTTAAGAATTTGGCGAGTGTATGTTTGTTATTTTCGCTATGTTCGCTCCTCGCCAGACGGTATTCCGTCAAACTCTGGACTGTATACCATGTTTCAGTGAAGGCAATAAGGTCAGAATTGAAGTTTAAGTAATTCAGCTTCTACTTCTGATTTATTTTTCATGCTTTGGCAGTTCGGTAAAGAGATAGTGTGTTGCGAGGATTGTAAGCAGCATCTTTTAGAATGTCGGTAAATTATTCGGGAATAAAATAAGCCATTGTTGAGCAGGTATACTGCG
This sequence comes from Amblyomma mixtum, assembly GCF_055824585.1. NCBI lineage: Eukaryota > Metazoa > Arthropoda > Arachnida > Ixodida > Ixodidae > Amblyomma > Amblyomma mixtum. The sequence continues at coordinate 190,513,760 of NC_143016.1, read as the reverse complement.
CAGCCTAGAAGCAACATTGATTAAACAATTTTATAAATGTCCTCCTCGCAAGCGATCCTGATGGCTCGTGCACCAGGTTGCTTTCGAGCATAGATCTTTCCTTTCTTAGACCAGACCAAAGCGTACTTCATTTCGTTAGCCTTCATTTTAGCCAGCCACAGTAAGTTCCTGCTGGAAGCCGTCAGGTTATCAAAGAATAGAATGTCATCTTCGCATTCTTTGCGCTTTGAAATCCAGTCTTGTTTTTGTGGATCGATTGGCAAAAGGGATCAAGACCACAGACACCTTGTCAGGTTGAGAAGGAAGGCGGCGTAACCCTTCAATGTCCTTTGCTACAGGTGTGGGCAAGTCAAGCTTTATTGCAAGGCTGTTTACTTTGCTCATAAAATTTTCAACATCAGTCACAGGCATTCTATGCATTTTCATGTTTTTCTGCCTACTGTACTGGCTCAGCTCGTTCAATTCCTCACGCAGTTTTTGAATTTGCTGGCCGTCCTGGTTTGCCGCAGTGTCACCAACTCTCTTACGTAGGAGCTCGATTTCCTTGTCATGCCTATTAGATATACTTCGAGCAGTTTGTGATACGTGTCAGACATATGTTGTACAGACATTTCAATGCTTGAAACGGTTTATTTCAAAGATGACAGATCATCCACTTTGGGCGTGAGATTTGCCAAAGATTTACTAATCCTAGCAAGCTGTTTGCATAAGACAGTAGAAGATGCATTACTGCTGCTATCATGACTGCGAGACGCCGAAGATCGACATGTCAGGCATTTCAGAGCTTTTCTTCTTTCAGCATTTTTCACTTTGAAACTCCTCTCCTCAACACCTGCACACTTCCCTATATGAAACCTTTGACAGCAATCCGCACAGGTCAAAACTTTTCCTCCATCTATAATGTCTTCGTAGCATGCAGAACAAGGATCAAGATTTTCAGACGACATCGCAGGGAAGACACTAGACTATGGGCAGCAGAGGCAGCATTGGCGGCGGTAGGCACTGGAAGCTTAACAACAGTAAGAAAAGACAACTAACCTGCAAATTCAAAACAGTCGTTTGAGCACTGTTGTGCAGCAACGTGCGGCCGCCACCGCTGCCCGATGTGTGAAGGCTCTCGGCAATTTGCGCAGCTTTATAGCCAGAAGGAAGAGGCGTATCTCCACGTGATGACAGCTCGATAGGCAGCCGCACACCATGCGTCAACGAAGCCAGCAGAGTGCAGATCGCACTTGATAAGGAATTCTTGCAGATGCACAGAAGCAAAGGAACTGCAAATTCAAAAGAGTTGTTCGAGCCCTCTTGTGCAGCAACGTGCCACCGCCACCGCTGCCATGTGGGAAGGCATCTTTTATACAAGCATCTTTTATACAAGCATCTTTTATGCAAGCATACAAGCAGCTGGTGAGGTTCTCATGAAGGCCGGAGGAAAGATTCGGCTAGAAAAACTAGCCACCCTGTATATGCAACGTTTATGAGCTCGCGCGTACCAGAAGCTTGGAAGAACGCCAATATTATCTTAATTCATAGGAAAGCCGACGTCAAGGACTTGAGAAATTACAGACCGATCAGCTTACTGCCTCTTTCCTATAAGCTATTTACTAAGGTAAGCGCAAATAGAATCAGGACAACCTTAGACTTCAATCAGCCTAATGATCACGCAAGCTTTCTTAAAGGCAGGGTTGGGTTAATGTCGAAAGTGGGCGAGCTCTCTTGGTCAGGCGAATCTTCTGCGGATGGGTCGGAGAGGGTGAAGGAGTCTCAAACCTCGGATATTTCGTCGAAGAAAGCAATCGTCGTTCCTCTGTTAACGTGCTGGTAATCTTGGCTGAAGTATGTCAGCAGTACTTCGGCTTGGACTTTGCGGAAATGTGCGATACCACTTGCAATGCCGATTCTTCGGTCAAGAAGCAACTGCATGTTCCCCTCGATGATGGCTTGAGTGTTATTGGCTTTCTTGGCGCTTACGGTGAATATGATGATTGAGCAGCGTGGGACGCTCACTTCTTTAACTGCACTCCGAGAAACGTGACGTTCCAGCTATCTCATCACACGGATGGCTGCACCCATCGAAAGCGTGGTCAGCTTGGATCGCAGGTCGATGATCGTCTGATGCTCATTAAGTGAGTCCATGCCCTAAATCACTTCACAACAACATTTCCGCAGCACAACAAAGCTCGCAGGGTAGGCATATCCCTCTGAAAGTCACTCGCGCCAAGCATCGCCCCGATGGCGGAATGAGGTTGCCCCTCGCAGTGGAAATTTGTGGCCGTCGCAAGTGGTTGCGACTTTCCTCAGCTGCGCAGCGAATGCGCCATTCATCACCAAGTAATGGGCTCCTGTGTCGACTAAATCGGCAACTCTTCGGTCGTCGATAACCACTTCTAAGTCGGATGCGCTGGCTCTTGCGTTACAAGTCGTCCTCGGCGTCGAGCCACGGCTTCGTCTGGTATGTTAATCGTGGGTAGTGCATATCGTTGAAGCTTTTATGGGTAGCGCCGCGTTTTTGAAGACGGTTCGGGTAGTGGTCGAGGTTGTCGCCGTATGCCGAGTGGGCATGTTGGGGGCGGCGTCTTCAGGCGGTTTGGTGTTTGGAGGATCTTCGGCGGTTCGCGCGTGAGCAGCCTCACTTCCAGAGGTTGCTGTCTCTAGTTTCTCCTGCGGGGGCTTGGAGATCTTCCTCGTACTGGGGCTGCGTAGCTGCTGCGTGGCAACGCAAAACGCCAGGCTGGCGGAGATGGTGAGAGTGAAAGGCGGTAATGCGCCTACTCCTCTCCACGCAGGTACTAGACAATTTCTTGCGGACGTTGGCCGAAGTGCGGTCGTGAAACGTAAACAGCAGAGACACGAAGACCGATGCGGCGGTACGGGCAGTGACGAAGTATGTGACCAGCTTCACCACAGTGCAATCAAAGCTGGCGGCTGTCCGAAGTCCTCCAGGCGTCGCATTTCTTGGGGCTTGGGCGTCGTTCGTAGGCTGGGTGGGCGAGGTCAGGAGGTGGCGTTCGGGAACAGCTGGTTCACGTCGAAGAGATATCTTCAGAGTGTGTCGTTGGGGCTCAGGAGTGCGTACTGCAGCGGCGAAGGTCAAGGCCAGAGCTTCAGCTGGAGGCCCCGATGACGGGGAGCCAAGCGCATGCTGCACTTCTTTGAGGACGATTTCCTCAAGGATCGGTACTTGAGGCTGGCTGGAAGATGGTAACAGGCGAAGCAGCTCTTCCCGCACAGTTGCGCGGATGACATCCAACAGCTTGCCTTAGAATGTTGTGCCATCCGATAGGGTAGTCGTGGTAACTTGGAGCTGTCGAGGAAAATGGCGAGCTCGTGCTTCCAAAGTTTTCTCAGTTGTGACTGCTTTGCTAATGAATTCAGCGACCGCCTCCGGTGAATTGCGGGTCAGACCATAGAGAAGTGTCTCTTTAGCACCACGCATCAAAAGCTGCACCGTCTCCTCCATGATGTCAGAATCGACACGTCAAAAAAGGCATTCCATGTATTCTGCGTACGCGCTCGCTGTATAATTCTGTCGCTGAATGCACGACTGTAGAAGATGCTGAGCTCTTTTTTTCCTGATGATGCTTCTGATTCTCTTCAGGAATTCCTGCTAGAATTATCCCAGCGGCGCCAGAGATGCTTCGTGGCTTTCAAACAAAATTCTGGCTGGTCCTTCCAGGGTGAAGGAAACATGGATTAATTTATTCTTGTGTAAGGAGATAGCGCCACCCAGCGGCGTTCGTGAGGAGAAGACAAAGCACGAGGAGCGCGTGCGGAGGGGAACGCGGGGCAGGTCGAAGAGGATTACGTGGCAGAGAAGAGAAGAGCGCGGTGGGCGACGGACGTGGACGAGTTCTGCTGGCTCCCCGAGTTCCGGGCTTGGGCCTTAGCCGCAGACGTCCGGGCCACCAGACCTGGACATCCATCGTCGAGAGCCTCAACCACCAGGCCCAGGCGCCACTCTTCTCCGTCCATCCGTCAGCTGCTCCACACAGGCCGCTTCTGGCGCCTACGTGACTTTTCCGGGATACCAGACCTGGGAACTGTGCCGGGAGCCCACGAACGCTGACGCTGCGGTAGCGTTTCATCGACGTTGGAACGCCAAGAGACTCCTTGACTGCCCGACACCCAGCCAGTCCTCTCCGCTCGTTGCTCGAATAAGACAAGTAGTGTGACTTTCCTCTTTGACTCTTTTTTTCTGCATTTTTCGTAAGCACCTTGTTCTGTTTCCCCCGTGTGTTTTTCCCGTATGTTGCTGCCTTGCTCTCTTGTTCCTTTCCTTTCTTCTCACTCATATTGTAATTGGTTTCCTTTCCGATAAAAGCCGCCTCGTTTATTGTTTGTACTTTTGTGTTGTTTAAAATAAGACCTGCAATCTCACAGAGTCCTCACAAATTTGGCGTCCACGACAGGACGAGGTCGGTTTTTATTTATTTGCCTGTTGTGTTAATTTAGGAACAATATGAGCGCTTCAGATTTGGTTGCTTTAGGCGAGCGCATGGGCTTGTGCGGCGCGGAGTTACGAGCGTGGGTGGAGGACGAGCTTCGTAAGGCACGGGAAGAGAGAGCCGCTGAGCGTGAAGCTGCGAAGCAGAAATTGGAATTAGAGGCACGGAATTTAGAGGCTGAGCGTGAAGCTGCGAAGCAGAAATTGGATTTAGAGGCACGGAATTTAGAGACGGAGCGAGAGGCTGCGAAGGAACGCTTGGAGTTAGAGGCGCGGAACTTGCAGCTACAAATAAGGCTCATGGAGGGTGGCGCAAATCCTCCGAGTGACCGTGGAGAGCGTAGCGTCTCATCGACCAGCTCCATTAACCCGCACAGCCTCATACCACAGTTCAATGAAGCGCGGGATGACCTCGATGCCTACTTAAAGAGATTTGAGCATGTGGCCACGGGGCAGGGTTGGCCAAAAGAAAAGTGGGCAACGGCGTTGAGCTTGTGCCTTGGTGGCGAAGCACTTAGGGTCTTCGGTCGGCTCTCGCCTGAGGATTCCGTGGATTATGACAAAGCGAAGCTTGCCTTGCTTCAGAGGTTTAGGTTCACCGCGGAAGGTTACCGAGAGAAGTTTCGCCAGAGCAAGCCCCAGGATGGAGAAACGGCCTCGCAATATGCTGCCAGGTTGTTTAGCTTCTTTGACCGTTGGGTCGAGATGCGGGGTGAAGGCCGCACTTTTGAGGTGGTTCGCGAGATGGTCGTGAGCGAACAATTTCTGAACAACTGTCATTCTCGTTTAGCCCTTTTCTTACGTGAGCGGGAGGGCAAGACAGTTTCCAAGCTGGCGGAGGCTGCCGATCATTTTCTCGAAGCACAGCGGCAAAATAACTTGTTGTTCTTCAAAGAACAGGGGAAGCATACGATGAATAAAGCCAAGGACGAGGTTTCAGGTTCACAATCTCGCCTGCGGTGTTTTCTTTGCGAGAAGACTGGGCACAAGGCGGCGGATTGTCGGACGAAGCCAAAGCAATCGTATTGCACCTGGTGCCGCGAGGTAGGACATGATGCCCAGTCATGCAAAGCTAAGAGGCCAGGAGACCGTGAGGAGTCCGCCTGTTGCATGACATCTCGATATTCACATCCCGATAGCACTGCAGTGGTAACGCGCGTAGAGGGCCAGTTGGGGGAGATGGTCTGTCCTTCCAACCCGGTGGAAATTGCTATGCCCGTGGCGCACGGTGAGGTGTTCGGCCAGTCTAGTTCGGTATTACGGGATACGGGCAGCACCGGCATTGTTGTGCGTGAGTCCCTTGTACCGGCAGCGGCGCTTACAGGGAAACAGGCTACATTATTCTTGGCCAATGGGACCCGTGTAGAAGTTCCGGAAGCGGAGGTGGTGATTTCCTCACCATACTTTTCGGGTAAGGCCATCGCGCGGTGTTTATCTACACCCCTGTACGACATCATAATAGGCAATGTCCCTGGCGCTAAACCTCCATTCTCGGTTGACCCGCCAGTTCTCACTGATCAGGCAGTTTCCCTTGCCATGACGGGTGCGGTCGATGTTCCTTCCCTTATGGTGACAGCAAAGGTTTCAGAGAGTAGTAAAAGCCCCACTCTGAACACACTCCACTTGTCACGGCCGGAGTTTCGCCTCAAACAGGAAGAAGACCCGACCTTAGAGGTGTGTCGCAGGAAGTTGGGGCAAATATTTCATGGCAAGGGACAGACCGCCCACTCTTTTGATACAGATGACGGTGTTCTTTTCCGGACGTACCAAGTGTGTCCCGGCCAAGTCGTTGAGCAAGCGGTGGTACCGAAGGGCTTACGCACGCAAGTCCTTAAGTTGGCGCATAAGAGTGCATTATCCGGCCATCAAGGAATACGGAAAACAATAGCAAGGGTGCTCAGTGAGTTTTACTGGCCCGGTGTACAGGCTGACATTAAGAATTATGTCAGATCGTGTGCTAAGTGTCAACCGACTGTGTCAAAGGAAAGGGAGAACAAAGTAAATGACGCCGTTGTTCCATCGGTGCCGGCGAACAACGGCCGACACAGAGCGTATAACATCGTAGGACGGGGATATTTAAAACCATGGTGGAGACCGAGGTCGGTTTGGAGAAACCGGTTTCACAAAGGAAAACGGAAGTACTAGTTGAAAGAGTTCTCGCGACGGTGAAGTGGTTTGATGTGAAGAATGGAAAACGGAAGAATGTAGCCCACACCCGTTCTTGTTGGCATTGTCTGTGTTTGTTCATGTTTGTTTTTGGGTGTCGGCTAGTTACTTTTTATGCTTTCCGTGTTTCTTCGCCCTCTATGGACGCTTTACGTTGACTTTCCATGTGCTCTCTGTGCTGTGTGTGCGAATGTCCGTGAACGCTTCGAACATTGACGACCGTCGTATTGTGTGTGGTGTGTAGTGTGCGCGCTGTGGTGCGATGTTCTGTGTTGCGATCGTCGAACGCGTCTGGTGTCGCTCTCCTGAAGTTGAGTTCTTTCCCTTGGAAAAAACTTCCGAAGAGGGGGCCTTCTGTAAGGAGATAGCGCCACCCAGCGGCGTTCGTGAGGAGAAGACAAAGCACGAGGAGCGCGTGCGGAGGGGAACGCGGGGCAGGTCGAAGAGGATTACGTGGCAGAGAAGAGAAGAGCGCGGTGGGCGACGGACGTGGACGAGTTCTGCTGGCTCCCCGAGTTCCGGGCTTGGGCCTTAGCCGCAGACGTCCGGGCCACCAGACCTGGACATCCATCGTCGAGAGCCTCAACCACCAGGCCCAGGCGCCACTCTTCTCCGTCCATCCGTCAGCTGCTCCACACAGGCCGCTTCTGGCGCCTACGTGACTTTTCCGGGATACCAGACCTGGGAACTGTGCCGGGAGCCCACGAACGCTGACGCTGCGGTAGCGTTTCATCGACGTTGGAACGCCAAGAGACTCCTTGACTGCCCGACACCCAGCCAGTCCTCTCCGCTCGTTGCTCGAATAAGACAAGTAGTGTGACTTTCCTCTTTGACTCTTTTTTTCTGCATTTTTCGTAAGCACCTTGTTCTGTTTCCCCCGTGTGTTTTTCCCGTATGTTGCTGCCTTGCTCTCTTGTTCCTTTCCTTTCTTCTCACTCATATTGTAATTGGTTTCCTTTCCGATAAAAGCCGCCTCGTTTATTGTTTGTACTTTTGTGTTGTTTAAAATAAGACCTGCAATCTCACAGAGTCCTCACATCTTGTCACCCGAACTGTTGAATACAGCGACATGGTCAAATTGTCTAGCTATTGTTCGGGCTCCTCGCCTAGTGAACCGTTGAACGTGGGCGGCAGTAGGGGCCGGTGCAAAAAAATGGGGGCTGGTGGGTTAGCTATGGTTGACGTCGTAATTGGGAAGTCCTTTGGTCGCGCGCGTTCTGGTAGTAGTTCGTATTCAGGTGAATGCCTCTGGAGACGACGGCGTCTGCAGCTTCCTCGTGATCGGCTTCCTAGGGATGACTCGGGCTGTTTTGGGGTCTTCCAGGAGGTGAGGGCGACAGGGACATCTGCTGGCACCTCTAATACATTTCACGTTTTGGCGACTGCAGTCCGAAGAGCAAGAACACATAGAAAGGGGCTTATAAACACAACTCTTTATTGGGGCTGACTGGCGCGTGCAAAGAACTGAATGAGACGGCGGCGGCGTAGCAACAAGTGTGCTCGGCGGTCGTCGAACGGGACACTTTGTTCACATGTCTTTCTTGACAATATCTGTTGGAGGGCCTCGGTGGCGAAAACGCCGTCTCGGCGTAAACTAGGACGTGGCAGGGGACGGCGAGAAGTAGGGCTTGAGGCGAGAGATGTGGACGACGTCACGCTGAGCTGCACGGGAGAAAGTCTCCGGGAAGGCCGGAGCGATCTCGGAGGTGACAGCGGTTACCAGGCGCAGCTCACAGTATGGGCCTTCGGAAAGCCCGACGCGGCGAGATGGCGAGCAAATGAACACGAGGGTCCCAGGGGAGAAACAGACCATGCGATGGCAGCGCTTTTAGTAGTCCTGCTGCGAGGCCTGCGAGGCTAACAGTCGAGATCGCCCTAGTTCGCGGGCGTGGTTGGCCCGGGCAATTCCGTCGTGGGCGTATTCAGAAGGCTTAGAAGTAGGATTCGGAAGCCGCGTGTCCGAAGGCAACTCAGGCTCCCGGCCGTACAAACGGTAGAACGGTGAGTAGCCGGCAGTGTCATGACGCGAGGAGTTTTATGCGAAAGTGACGTATGGAAGAGCGATAGCCAAGTCCTACTGTCCGGTGGAACGTACAATGCAAGCATATCGACGAGAGAGCGGTTGAGGCTCTCTGTGAGGCCATTCGTTTCGGGATAGTAGGCGGTGGTCAGCTTGCGCTGAGTGGAGCATGAATGGAGATTGTAGTCGACATCTTTCGACAGAAAGCAGCGGCCGCGGTCGGTGAGAAGTTGGCGGGATGCAGCATGACGGAAGATGAGGTCAGTGAAGTTCGCAGTGCTGTATTTTGTTTGCCGCATTCGGTCGCGTGAGTGGAATGCCCATTACGTCCTTTTTCTTGGGCCCTCCGCACAACCGCACAGAAAGGGGTCAGCAACCCAGCGGGAGAAAGGGGGGCGCCGAATGGCGGGGTATTACGGGAGACGTCAAACTCCCCTCATGGACGGAGTCGTTAGGTCGCATCCTGGATGCACGTGTTTACGGCGAGGCGAACCCGCGTCACAGTGTGTGGCTTTGTGCCATGTCTGCAGCGGCGTGCTTTGACATATTGTCACGCTAGCTGCAGGCATGAGGAACGACGATGAGAAACAGATGGATTGAAGTGGCTGTCCTTGAACTTGGGGCAACCGGACGTTGGGAAAGCGAGTGTTCGCGAAGCTCGCAGCAGGAAAGCGTAATTCTCAAATCGCGATGGTGGAAAGTGTACATATGTGTACGGCGTCGCGATGAGCTACCTTCTTTCCCCAATCATTGATTGGTTGTGTTTTCCTTTCCCCAATAAGTTATTGGGTGGATGTTTTTACAGTACCTGATTGGTTATTCTCCCCACCGAGGGCGGGGACATTGGGTTTAAAGCCAGCTGTTTCGGCAGGACCGAGGGCTGGTTTCGTCACGTAGAACTACTCGTGAGCCAGTCAAGTGTAAATATGTTTTCTCCTTGCTTGTATCTTCCTTTGTGTTTTTAATTGTTATGAAAAGTTAACCTCTCCAGAAGTGTCCTTTTGCAATGTGATTGAGCAATTCGAATCTACAAGACGTCAAGAATCCTACAACAGTCATCTTCAACAGCAATTCCCCTCTACGAGATCTTAAGAGAGGATTTCAACTGGCGCAGCCGTAAGAGGGGACATTTTAAATTGCGCAGTCGAGACAGGATTTGCTACGTCTTTCTGTTCGAGGTATCTGACGGAGGGGCGGAAGATCAAGTCGGTGGACAAGCTGCAGAGCGGTACGTCCTAAAGGAGGAACGTCAGCATCATAGAGCGAGGTTGGAAGCTTCAGAGACTGCTGGTCAATGTCAACGGGACGTAGGAGGCTCAAGTCAGCGAGGAGCTGAAGGAGCCAGGCGACCGACGTGTCGTGGAGGTGCCAAATCCGTGAGCTGCGGAAGGAACCAGGCGTCCGCGTTGAGGTTCAAGACAAGAACCAGGCGACCAGCGAGCCAAACGAGGCAGGAGGTTCAAGTCAGCGAGCTGCTGTGAGAGCCGGGGCTCAACTCATCCGCATCGAGGAGCCCACTGTCGTCACTCAGGGCTACGAAATCACCGCGGCAGAGGAGAGCAACTAGTGACAAGGTAGGAAACCTTTCTGCTTCCTCCGAATCCACCATGGCTGTGTAGCTGTAACGTTACATGTCTGGAGTAGCTATGACGAATGACACAGAAATGGATGCCGCGGGCGGTGATCTAAGAAGTGCATCGCAATTGCCATCGACAGAGCAGATGTCTGAAGGCATGCAAGCCGCACTACTAATACTTTGCTGTGCCCGGCACCTCTGAAACACTTCTACCCTTCATTCTCGGGCGGATGTCCGCACTGTGCGGAGAAGTCTTCGGACATCTACCACATGGTGTGGGCCTGCCCTTCCAACCCTGCTATCTCCCCTCACCCCAACCCAACCCGGGAGGACTGGGAGGCGACCCTGCTCGGCTGCTCTGACCTGCAGGCCCAACGGGCCTTGGTCGCGCGAGCCCGGGCGGCGACCGATGCCACTGGGGTCCCGAACTAGGGACCTCCACCTAGTATTTGTAAGGGCTGGCCCCCTCTGGGTCAGCTCATGCATAACCTCCTGTAGTATACCTGTACATAAATGTTTTCCACCACCACCACTGGCGGCGAAGGAGCACAGTGTAGAAACTTTTGAACTCGAAAAGTTGAAGCTCACAGTCGAACTGGAGAGGATAAAACTCATGCAGATGCAACTGCGACCACTAGTGGACCAGCAGCATGGACGGAGGTCGGGTGTGAGGATGGGCGAGTATGCAAAAGAGCTGAAAGCAGGGCTGGCCCCTATGCCAGAAAAAGATCCTATGGTGCCCGCATGGTTTAAAAGCGTAGACACACTGATAAAAACCCTGAAGGTTCCGGACGAAATTCGCGGAACTATTTTATTGCCATTTCTAAACGAAAGAATGAGGGCATTTGTGGATTGTGACTCCGAGGGAACGGTGATGTCATACCCGGAGTTGAAGAACAGAATTTTGAAAGAACTCAAAATGCCTCCTAACGAATATAAGCGGTTGTTCCTAGCAGTTCATAAGGAGCAAGGGGACTCGTGGCATCAGGTGGCGACCAAGCTAGAGACAATGTTTATATACGACATGAAAAGTCGAGAAGTGGAAAGCTTGGAGGATCTGAGGAATTTGATAATTGCAGATCGCTTGAAACAAATTCTGTCGGACGAGGTCCGTACCTACGTCATGCAGAACGAGAGTCAAAACTGGCTTACAGCAGATGAAATTGCCGCATTAGCTGAAACTTTTGAGGAAAGCCGTCGAGTAGGGAAAGCACGGGAGCGTCACGAAGGTCCCAAACAGATGCCGCAAGGGGGGGGAGAAACGGGAAAGGCAGCTATCAATCCAGGACCCTAGCGATAGAAAGGAAAATAGACTCGCAGGAGTTAAGTGTTTCAGCTGTAAGAAGTTCGGGCACATCTTCAGTCACTGCCCAAGTGCGCAGCAAGACCAAGGTGCGACAGCCGTTAAGAATGATGGGAGTAGGCTACCCAGACAACACCAAAGATCCGTAGGACGTCCCAAAAATGTACGCACGTCCCACATCCCTAACAGGACGTCCCTGCGACATCCGTATGAAGTCCGCACTGGGATTATCCCGGGAACAGTCGCGGCTCGAACGTTACACGGACATGACGTCCGTATAAAAGCCGCGGTGGGATCATCCTGAAAACAGTCGCAGATCGGTTGTTATAAGGAAGTGTTTATATTCAGAGGGTCTGCATCGTGCAGATGGCCATACAATTATCATGAGCGCTCGAGTGGCACGCTCCACTGTCCTTTTCCGACGTCTTTGGCTAGCGGGCTTGATACAGCTGTTTAGAAGAAGTAAACAATAATCCATGCGATGTATAAGCGCAAGATGTCACAAAGTAATACACAACCCAGTACTTATTTTTTGAAAGAGCCAAAAAACCGTTAAAAGCAGAGGGCCATTAGCTGAATACAGAAACCCTAAACTTTAAAATTTCGAAATTAGGGAAGGGCGACCTAATTACTCTAACTGAACCTGGCTTAAATAGTCTAATTCCCGTTTTGTTATAGCTATCGAGGATGTACACTCTTCTCCTCCAAGATAACAACATAACCACCTTGACGCCAATTGTATTCCCGCCTTCCGACCATAACAGCTACTGACGATGACAGTGACACCACAGCAAAAACAACTGGCCACTTGTTCGTGCTCTTAGAGCTGTGATCATGAAACTTAATAACACACATCTTTTTTTGCAGTTATTTTTTGGTTTATTTAGGATCACAGTTTTATTTTTGTTTTAGGTGCATGTTGCTTAAAAAGGCTCTTTGCTCATTAACTCAATGGCACCGCCATCGTCATCGCACTACTGAAACAATGCAAGTTATTTTGCTTAGCTTGATGTTTTGAGGCGTGTATTAGCCAGTTTTCCGTTTTTTGGACCAAAATTTCAGGTAATTATTGACGTTCTTACTGCATGTTGGTTGCGTGACGAGTGTAATTTTTTTTACGTATTCAGCAAGGTTCCAGCAGCGGGAAACACGGATGGCACATGCGGCAAGTGAAAGTAAGTGGCAGTCGGTAGTCCTCGCCTGGTGTGTGAGCCGTGTAGCGTGATTTCTAGCTTTTGAAGTAATTTTAGCGGTGGTATTAAAGTTCAGTGACTGATTCTGGCTCAACATGAGCAGAAGCTTACTGGGGGCCAGCATATCAATATGGTGACAGCATAATGGCTACGGTGCCGAGGAGTACTGCTTACAGGCGTGCACGCCGAGAGGCACGTCGTGATATTGAGCTAATAGCGTCGGCTGCTGGCGATGGTGTTGCATACAACCCTTCTTAATTTGATCCGTGTGCTGCTGCAAAGTCGCAAGAGCAACTAGATCCTAGCTCGTCGCATGTTCCGTGCCTTCAACATTCGACTGAATATGCGCCTAAAGTTCCTGTTCTAATTTTGATTTGGTTTATTGGTTTGTTTGGGTTGAATGTCCCAAATCAACTCAGGCTCAGAGGGACACCGTAGTGAAGGGCTCCGGAAATTTCGACCACCTGGGGTTCTTTAATGGGCACTGACATCGCACAGTACACGAGCCTCTAGAATTTCACCTCCAACGAAATTCGACCGCCGCGGCCGGGATCGAACCCACGTCTTTCGGTTCAGCAGCCGAGTGCCGCAACCATTGAGCCGGGGCGGGGCTGTTTTAATTTTGTATTCTGTTTATAACTGTTGCATGCTCACAGTTTTCTTTTATTGGTTTGTTACCTAGATATATAGATATGTCCTGCTTGGACATACAGCATGTCCGCTGTATTCAATAAATAAATATAGTATTGAAGAGAACTATTGCAATTTCATTTGAACTATATGTGTTGTTTGGGCCTTTTGCATCCAAAAAATGAGGTCATGCATGTTTTGCTAATGAACTTTTTGCTGGCGAGGGCCAAATCTGCCCCTGTGTCATATGGACGGCTCATAATGAAGGGCATATGCATGTTTAATTATACCACCTTGGGATACCTCACAACAGCATGCCAGCTGCCTTCAATATGATAAAAACTGACTATAGCAATAGAGTTCCCCACTGTTAACTTAAGAAATCCTGATTTTATTTTCTTGGTCTGATTTCGAACCTAATTCTGTTTTGATCTAGAGAAATCACATGACTGTGCAAGATGGAGAGACACTGCAAGAGAAAAGACATCTCACATTCTGCGAAGTATTCTAACATCTGAACTGGCTTCTAGCTACAGCTGGTATGGTGCCAAGGCAAGAACAGGCTCTGTGAGCTGAATATATGCAAAATCATGTGCAGTAAGTATTATTTGGAGGAAGCTATTTCAAATCTTAAAGGAGCACAGATATAAAATTTTAAACTCAATAAGTGATCCTATCTGTGTCCTGGGCACAAAGGGCTTTACTATTCCAAATTCTCTGATTTCACTGATTCCACATGCCGAAAATCATTGACAGAGGAGCTGTTAGCCAATGCTGACAGCAAAACATGGGGTAAGTCCTAACCATGCCATCACATGATGCCATAATGGACTCCAGCACTGGCATTGACCTGACAGAGACCAAAAGTACTCATATAAAACAGTTTAACTGTTCACTCTGTGGACTAGATATTTAAGCTCATTTCCATGATTAATAGGCTTTTACGTCTCATTAAAAGCAGAAAAATAAATACTTCAAAACTCTGTGTCTGTATCCCTTTAAGACTTCGAATATAAATCAGATCACAGAATCAATATCTACATTAAGTGTTTATAATTGAATTTGTAGGTCTTGGTAGGATTGCGTCAAGACCAGTGATATTTGTTTTGAAAAAAAAAATGCCAAATTTTCATTGTTTATTTTCAGATCTGCACATTCACGCACTTCACAACTAGCCACATGGATTTTTGTTGTCATCTGGTTCATTGGCTCATGGCTGCAGTGCCATGAATGTTACCACAGGCTAGAACAAGCTAGAATTACAGCTTTCATAGTGTGCATTTGGGACTGTTTTCATACTGCCTGCACAGAAGGCATGGTCCAGCAATGGAATTGGTAATAAGATGTGTAGAAATATGCCATCCTTTGTTACTCAAGCTCATGCCCTTTGCCTGCTGATTCAAAATTAAGGAAATGCAGTAAAGTTTGGCTACAAAAATTTTTAGAGGTGAGATATATTTTTCTGTAAAAAATACATAACATATACCCTCTCATTTGTATATAGGTTGCCTAACTGACCAGCAGACCTCAACTCAGGCACAGCAAACTACGCTGAAAGAAATCAAAAAGGCAGCCATGTCATGGTTTCGACATGCAACTGAATGGGTAATGCGCAAGAAAACTGGCGAACAAAGCTTTGCTCCTGAGCAAAACTAAACGGTGAGTGTGTTGCTAGTGTGACACATTTTTTTGTTGATATTAACATCTTGCGTTGAGGATTTTTCATTCCAAACTGTTGATATTTTTCCTGTGACACTGTGCTGAGAGATGATTGATTTTGAGAGAGCACAGAATTCAGTAGATTATTTCAATAGATACTGTGAAAACTTCTGCATATCAGCCTGTGTAGTTAGGTAGAATCATGAAATGTATCTTTAAGTTAACTTGGGTATTCTTAGCCTGCTAAGTCCTCACGCACCTCTCTTTACTTGGCTGTCTGTTTGTGGTGGTATTACTCCTGAAAGTATGTACATTTACTTGTGCAAGGATTAATTCCTTGCCGCAAGTACCATTTGGTGCCAACACCATGTGAAGGTGCTGCAATTTGTATATTGTGCTGCAAGTTTTTTTTTTTTCAAATGCAGTCAGTGATTGAAAAAAAAGGTGAACTGAAAGAAGTGTCTATATGTATTGGGTTTTTTTTTTGTCTTCCTTCCAGCAGGGCAGCCTATTTCAGCATTGGCCCAGGTGGCAGGATTTCTGCTTTACATGTATACATGACTCTTCTTTTCGGTGACACTATAGCAGAACCGAAAAGAAGACTGCCTAGAATGAGAAGCCGAGCAATATCTTGAACGTGTCACTTTATTGATACCTAGCAGTTGTAGTATACTTAAGTGTCTACAAATGCGATGCTTTGTACTTGAACAATTTCTTTTTCTCTGACCAAGCTGGGGATTTTGTTGCCCATTTGAAATTTGCTTGTATCGAGCTATACTTGCTGTTATGGTCTCTAGTCCCACTATGCTTGTGTAAATTTGCTCCTGACTGCTACTACTAGAGTTATTTTTCACCCCCGTAATGCGTTTGTATTGCTGTTCCAGCAAAAAAAAAGAGGATATGTGGATTTTAATTACTTTTATTGTCTATGTAAGAGACGACCATAGTTGCTGTTGCTTGTAGCAGTCTTATAACTTGTTAATGTTAATATCATACTATATGCAGCGTGTTTTAGATTTTTTTTCTTCTGGCCGTGCTAGTTTCCATAAAGCCCATCTATATACTCCTTATGCACACTTATACGTGCTTTTTATTTCTACTCCTGTGCTTGCTGAAATGTGATTCTGAATGGTTGTGCTTGTGTCAATATTTCAACCTCTGATCTGTGTGCATGTATTGCTGTTATAGCGAAAAAAAGGCTCATTTGTGATTTAATAATCTTTATTGTTTTGAGTGAGACAAGTATAGTTCCTGTACCTTGTAGCAGTCAGACAGCCTGTCTTATTTTAGTCATTCCACATGCAGCTTGACTGAAATGTTTATCTTCTGACCATGCTAATTGCCGTGAAGGCCACCTACTACTTATGCACAGCTATATGCCTGCTTTTATCTCTAGTTGCATGCTTGCTGAAATTTGATCCTGACAAATAGTGCTTATGTTATTATTTTAATTTGTAATCTGTGTAGTTGAGTTGTATTGCTGTTATAGCAAGAAAGGGTCATTTGTGTTTTAAGAACATTGATTATTCTAAATAAGACAAATAGTTCCTATGCCTTATTGCAGTCACATAATTTGCCTCATTTTAGCTATGCTACGTGCAGTGTGATCGAGATTTTTTCACCTCTGCTGCGTATGCTTGTATTGTTGTTTCAGTAAAAAAAAGTTGCATTTGTGTTTTTAGTTTGGTTTTTGGCGTTTTACATCCCAAAGCGACCCAGGCTATAAGGGATGCCATAGTGGAGGGCTCCAGATAATTTCGACTACCTGCAGTCCTCTAGCATGCACTGACATCGCACAGTACACTGGCCTCTCAACTTCTCACCTCCTTCGAAATGGGACTGCAATGGCTGGGATCGAACCCGCGTCTTTTGGGTCAGCAGCCGAGCACCATATGACCAATGAGGCACTGAGTGGCATATTTGTGTTTTGTTGCGTTCATTATTTATGAGACAGTCATATAATATTCATGCCTTACACTATGCCGCTACTGTTTGTTTTAATGTCATGCTCTTTGCAGTGCAATTAATATTTTTTGTTCTGACCAAGATAATCATCCCGAAGCCTGTTTAGACCTTACATGACTTATATGTATATACCTGCTGTTTTAGCCGTATAGTTATTTTGCATCTCTCTATTTTGCAACTCTGCATCTGGGGTTGGCTTGGCTACTTATTTTTTCGGAATCCTACTGCTTCAAGTTTGAAAACGTGATAATGTTGCCTCATACTAACCAGACAAGCTAAACATAATTAATGAAGCCTATTACACACATTGCGAAGCAAGGTCTACGTGCACACCATCCATGAACTTGCTCTTAATAACGAGAAATGCCTGAGAGGAGCTGTTAAAGCTGTGTTAGTGCTTCCTTTATGTAAAACATAGAGTTCTGTTTCATGTGCTGTTATTAAAAAATAAAATTCAGCTGTGAATCAGCATTCGGCCTGATCATCAGCATGCCCCATATATTTGAATAAAACTATTTTAGCCAAAGCTTTGTGTTTTAAATCAGTCTGCAGCATAATCCAGGCCTGTGTTCTAACTTTGTGTCGTTTTTACTATAGCATCGCTCTCGGCCATATGCAATTGGCCGAAATGCCAGAAGCGGAAGCTGGTTCTGTTGCGGCTATGAGGCACTGCTTCTGCTTTTGGTATTTTGGTCAGTCATGCGTGACCAGTAGCGACACTTTTGAAAAGGACACGAGGTTATATATTGGGTCCTGGCCAAGGAAAAAATAAAAATAGTAACGTCCTGTTGCAGTCCTGCGAAGGTCCCAAAAATGTACTCGTCAGACATCCGAAGGACTTCTTTCGGCGTTTCACTTCGGATGTTTTCAGGATTTTTTCGGGACATCCGCGGGATGTGCGTAAAGTCCTGCCGCGGACTTCCCAAGGACGTCCTTAGGATGTAGGTGTGTTGTCTGGGCTAGTAGCCCGAGCCGAAATGATAAACCCAGATAAGCTGGAAGTGCACAATGACGGAAGCAGGAAGCCCAATCAAGCTGCTGGGTCTGATTCTATGACCTGGGTAGGCCTACAAATCGGGGATAGCTGGGTGAGAGCGTGTGTGGATTTAGGGGCTGAAATAGCTGTGCTAAAAGCCGAGACCGTTCCTGCAGCCTGTTGGGGTGAATACGCCGGCAAAATAAAACTGATAGGCGCTTTCGGCCAGACAGTAGACGCTGACCTGATGTACGTACCGGTGTCCCTAGATGGAAGAGGGGAAAACGGTTAATCAACAGGTGCCGACGCTGTGCGCAGTCACAGCAGCGCTAGCTGAAGGAGTAGGAGCGTTGCTGACGCCGGACACGCATATACTGCTAAAACAGGCTGAAAAGGAGCAGGTGAAAGAGGCACCCGAGAGGACTGCACTTGAGCTAGAATTGAGCACCGTAAACGGATTAGATGGAAACGAATCCAAGGCCGCGGAAGAGTTTGAGGAAGAGGAGAATGCGGAGCCGGCAGCAGCCGCAGCCTTCGCCATAGCTCAGGAACCAGCTATGTCGCAAGATGCATCCTCTTCACCGGATTTCAAAGCGGAGCAGCGAGACGATGTTTCTTTGCGAGAAGCATGGAGGCAGAAAGAAGAAAATACTCACGGGATGAAGGTACACGAGGGCCTGCTTTTTCATGAAGAGAAGTTTGATGGACAACTGTACAAGCAGTTAGTGCTACCCGAATCTCATGATAGACCAAGCGCTGTTCATTTCTCGGAGAAGAAGACTAAGCAGAGACTTAGAAGCGCTTTCTTTTGGCCGACGATGGTAGCCGATGTTAAGAAATACTGCCGTAGCTGCCACACTTGCCAGCTGTTCTCGCATACAACAGTCAGAGATCGAGTACCAATCACACCGTTGACCAGGCCGGAGATACCTTTTCAGGTAGTGTACTTGGATTTTATAGGACCACTTCAGCCAGTACCGGCACGCG
Source organism: Amblyomma mixtum (assembly GCF_055824585.1). Classification (NCBI taxonomy): domain Eukaryota; kingdom Metazoa; phylum Arthropoda; class Arachnida; order Ixodida; family Ixodidae; genus Amblyomma; species Amblyomma mixtum. The sequence continues at coordinate 190,494,844 of NC_143016.1, read as the reverse complement.
GGCACCGCTACACGTTAAGCGTTGTCGATTTGTGCACGAGGTGGGCGGAAGTGGTGCCGCTAAGGAATCTCACAGCCAAGGCTACATGTCAGGCGCTAATAGAGATCCTCACTCGATATGGAATACCTGAGTTAATATGCTGCGATCAGGGGACCAACTTCGTCTCGAGATTAACCCAGGAACTAATGGTACGCCTTGGGGTTAAGATGCGCTTTTCCACACCAGAGCACCCCCAGAGCAATGGGATCGTAAAACTCTAAGCCTTTCACAGCGTATGGATGGAGCACAGAAACGGAGACAGGGGTCAGGAAGTGACTAACGCAAGGGCCATTGCATTCGTCACGCTTCCGCAGCTGAAGGGAAGGTCAGACGAACGCGACCCCTAAGGGCGCGGCTGAAAAGTTAATCCCTGAACACAAAGCAGAGGGAACTTGTGCTTGTCGTTTTTTTTTGTGCGCATTTTGAAAGAGAAGCTTTTGCAATCGTGTGGGCCCTGGGAAAACTAGATACGTGGCTATTCGGGGTGAAAGTGAGGGTCGCAACAGACCACAACCCACTCACCGATCTCATCCGCTCAGCGTCCACTAGTGCGCGGTTGATGCGATTGTCACTAGCTTTACAAAGGTATGACTTGGATGTTGTGCACATCAAGGGTTCCCTAAACAAATGTGCCGATGCACTCTCTCGCCTAGAGTGCGAGGAAGAGCTGTAATTGCCCGGCATGAGCAATCGTTTTGTTGCTCTTCTAGCGACCGCAGCACAGAGTACCCGATAGTGGTTAGTGTATGAGAAGATAATTCCTTGATTATTTGTATGCACTTGTTTGGAGGTGATACTCTGATCAATAAACCCTGCGACAGCCATTTCGGGGTGCAGGTGGTCGGGAGCCAAGTGGCCAATTTTGGCGTACAGGTCTGACATGGTGGATTGTGGAATGTGCAGATTTGTTTCCGGCCTTTTGTGTGCGGGTTGAAATATCCGCTGTGTGCGCGCATGTGTGCGTGCTGGTGTACTGACCGGACAGCCGGCGCATGTGTGCGTGTTGGTGGACTGATTGGACAGCCGGCGTACGTGTGTGTGCGTGCGTATGTACTTTTGTTGTTGGACACCGTGGCTGAACTTTAATGTCCCAAGAATGCCTCAAGAATGTCCGGACAACCAAGAATGTCCGTGTGAGTAGTAGTAGTAGTAGTAGTAGTAGTAGTAGTAGTAGTAGTAGTAGTAGACGTTTATTCGGCCAAAATTTACAGGCCGAGCATGTCGACCGCCTGGGCGACCAGAAGTCGCTGTTCTTCCTCCCCTTCAGCGCCAAGCCAGTCGGCCAGGTGGTGATGGATAAAGGAGGTGGGGGGTAGGAACCCGACTGCTGAGCAGCCGGGCAATAGAAGAGGCAATGGGCAAGGTCCGCACAGATACAGGGGCAGTTGGGACAGGAAGGGTCCGATCGATAGCGATAGAGAAAGAGGCGAGACGGGGTGATGATTGCATTCATTTGAACGTGCCGAAGAAGGCGAGCCTCCGGCACTGTGAGTGATGGATGAGGGGGAGGGTAAAGGCGTCTGTCGAGGCGGAGCTCGAGGTAGACCTCTTTTATGGTGCGGCGAAGGGTGAGTCTCCCACCGTCCTCCGAGGGCTTGGGCCAGGGGATCAACGGTGCCCGGAAAAGTGTGTCACGGGCGAGCTGATGAGCCAGCTCATTGCCGTCAATCCCTGAATGCCCAGGGACCCAGCGGAGGAAAACGATGGAAGGCTGCAATGCGGAGACCGCTCGTTCGACCTCCTGTTGAAGAGAAGGGGTTAGGTTGCGTTTCTGTATGTGGTGTATAGCGGCTTGTGAGTCTGAATAGACTGTTTACTCTTGAAGAGAGGGAAGGAGGGCAAATGACTGGAGGGCATGCGCAATGGCGAGGACCTCGAGGGACAATGCATCCGGAGGGCGTAGAAACGGCCTGCTGGTGTGAGTTTCAGGAGCGGGGAGGTGGGGGTGGTACAGGGCGTAGCCGCAGGAACTTCGAGGAGCCACGAAGGAGGCATCCGTGTAAGCTACACTCTGGGTATCAAAGAGAGGGGAATGGTGCTGTGCGGCCGCATGACGACGGCCGGCGTGCAGAACGGGGGACATGTTGGACGGAAGGGAGAGGATCCGAAGATTGGGAGCCGGGGTGGGAATAGGAGAGGTAAACGGGGCGCAGGGAATGGGCGAGATACCCGCTTGAGTCAGTAACCACTGACCCTGACGGGTAAGGGAAAGCCGGGCAATCTGCGAGTCATGATGGAGAGAGAGCAGAGAACGGAGAGGATGAAAGAGGCCTGTTGCAAAGATCTTTGCAGTAGAGGTAGTGATAGGGAGGTTGAGAGCTGCCTTGTAGAGGCCCACAAGGGCAGTATCAAGAGCGTTAAGTTGAGTCTGATTGAAGGAAACGTAGGGTGCAAAGTACAAGACCTTGTTGAGGGCCAGCGCGTGGGCAACTCGGCACGCATGAGCCTCGTGGAGACCTGAGCGCCGAGTGACCACGCGCCGCAGGAGGTGAGTTACGGAGTGGCAGGTGGTGACAGCACGGTGGAGGGCTTGCACGTTTTTGGCTGCATGCAAAGGAAAGCCAAGAACTTTGCACTGCGTGACGACAGGAATGGGAGAGCCAGAAAGGTGGAGAGAGACGAATTGGTTGTGTGAGCGCTGGTATGAGGAATGGTTGAGGAGAAGGAGCTCGGATTTTTCAGGAGCAGGAGAGAGGCCAGCAGTGGTGAGAAAGGAGTCGATGAGATCTAGGCCACGTTGCAGGGTGTCCTGTACGTGACCGGGAGAGCCAGACGAACACCAGAGAGTGATGTCATCGGCGTAAAATATAAGATGCAGGTCGGGAATTTCAGCTAGCTGGGAGGCGAGAGGGGCCATAGCAAGATTGAAAAGGGTAGGAGAGAGAACAGCACCTTGAGGAGTGCCTCGGGTGAGGTTGTGGGGGTCGGAGAGATAGGTGTCGACTCGAAAGCGAGCGACACGTTTAGAGAGGAATGAGCGGATATAACAGTACATGTGGGAGCCACAGTCTAGGGAGGCGAGTTGGGAAAGGATGTGGTCGTGGCAAACACCGTCGAAGGCCTTGCGAACATCGACGGTCACAAGTGCGTGAATTTGAGTGGGGGTAGGTGACAGAAACGTGTGCTGGAGAACCAGAAACATGTCCTGTGCACTGACGTGGCGTCGGAAGCCGATGAGAGAATGAGGGAAGAACTCCCTCGTCTCGAGAAAATTAGAGAGGCGAGTCAGGGCCATTCGCTCAAGGGTCTTACCAACACATGATGTCAGGGAGATTGGGCGCAGGTTAGAGAGAGAGGGAGGCTTGCCCGGCTTTGGAATCATAGAAATGAGGGAGGAGGTCCAGGAGCTGGGCAGGCAGCCGCTGTCCCATGCATCATTGTAGGTTTTAAGGAGGAATTCTTTGGCGCAGTCAGGAAGGTTGCGAAGTGTGGTGTATGTAATGGCATCCTCACCGGGAGCCGAGCGTGTAGCATTAGCAGCCAGAGCCGATTCGAGCTCCCGGAGAGTGAAGGATTGGTCCAGATCGGGGTTAGGTCCACCGCAGTACACCGGGTAGGAGGGTGCCAGAGGGGGCGGGAGATAGAGAGAGGCGACCTGATCAAAAACATCGGAGGGAGTTCCTTGAGTGAGGGCTTTAGCTAGAGTGGGAGCAAGGGCAGGCTTAGTGCCAAGGAGGGATTTGAAAAGAGACCACGTGGATCGCGAGTGCAATGCAGAGTCAAGACGGTCACAAAGAGCACTCCAACGAGAGTGCTCGAGTGAGGCGCAGTGGGCGACGATCTCGGCCCGCAGAGCAGTGATCCGGGAAGAAAGTTGGGCATTGTGGGGTTGGCAGCGGAAGGAGCGTTGAAGACGTTTAAGGCGACGCCATGAACGGAGTAGGTGAGGATCTGGGTCTGGGACTGGGTGACAAGAGCGAACACGACGGCTACTGGACGTGAGCGCTGCAGTGATGCGCGACGTCCAGTCGTCGTAGGATTGAAAGGAGTCAGAGGCGAGATTAGCGCGGAAGGCGGGCCAGTCAGTATGAGTGACCGGATGACATCGAGGGATGTGGGAAAGAGAGGTGGAAATGTGGACAAGATAGTGGTCACTGAGAAGAGTTTCGGCTGTCACTTGCCAGTGAAATGAAAGTGAACCCCGAGAGAAAGTGAGATCGGGTGTCGTGGGGCGCTGTGAGGCAGTGCCCGCTCGAGTAGGGGAGCCAGGAGTATTGAGAAGGGTGAGGTGGCGTTCCTGGGCCAGACAGTGGAGGAGGCGGCCGGGTTTGAGGGTAGCCCCAGAGTGTGTGAGGGGCATTAAAGTCGCCACCAAAGAGGAGATGGGAGTTAGAAGGAAGAGAGTGAAGGAACTTGCCCAGGGCGGAAAATAAAGAGGAGGTAACAGGGGGGTTGTAGAAAGACAAAAGGGCGAGTGAGACGCGGGAAGAAGGGTGGTAATAGACCACACCAACTAAATATTTAAGAAGGACGGAGGGGATATCAAGTGGCTCCAGAAGCACGTCGCTACGTGCATAAATAGACGCAAGTGGTGTGGCCGTAGCGGCATGGTAGGCGCGGTAGCCTGGGACAGTGCGGGCCGTCCGGGTCTCCTGGAGAAGGAGAAAATGGGGCAGGGAGGGGCGGGCGAGTAGATACTGGTGGAGGGGGGTCTTAATATGGCACAGATTTCGGCAGTTCCACTGCACAATCTCGAGGTCCTCGCCAAAAGCCATTATGATAGTGTAGAGGTAGAACTTCGTACGGGTACGCGTTCCTTCTTTTTGGCCGGGGGCAGTGACTCATGCAGGGATTGGAGCGTAGAAGTGAAGGATTCTAATTGTTTGGATTGTGCTTTGGATTGTCCGTGTGACATTCTTGGTTGGGAGAGGTGAAGTTCGCGGTGCTGTATTTTGTTTGCCGCATCCGGTCGCGTGAGTGGAATGCCCATTACGTCCTTTTTCTTGGGCCCTCCGCACAACCGCACAGAAAGGGGTCAGAAACCCAGCGGGAGAAGGGGGGGGGGGGGGCGAATGGCGGGGGATTACGGGAGACGTCAAACTCCCCTCATGGACGGAGTCGTTAGGTCGCAATCTGGGTGCACGTGTTTACGGCGAGGCGAACCCGCGTCACAGTGCGTGGCTTTGTGCCATGTCTGCAGTGGCGTGGTTTGACATATTGTCACGCTAGCTGCAGGCATGAGGAGCGACGATGAGAAACAGATGGATTGAAGTGGCTTTCCTTGAACTTGGGGCAACAGGACGTTGGGAAAGCGAGTGTTCGCGAAGCTCGCAGCAGGAAAGCGTAATTCTTAAATCGTGACGGTGGAAAGTGTACATATGTGTAGGGCGTCGCGATGAGCTACCTTCTTTCCCCAATCATTGATTGGTTGTGTTTTCCTTTCCCCAATAAGTTATTGGGTGGATGTTTACACAGTACCTGATTGGTTATTCTCCCCACCGAGGGCGGGGACATAGGGTTTAAAAACAGACGTTTCGGCAGGACCGAGGGCTGGTTTCGTGACGTAGAACTACTCGTGAGCCAGTCAAGTGTAAATATGTTTTCTCCTTGCCTGTATCTTCCTTTGTACTTTTAATTGTTATAAAAAGTTAACCTCTCCAGAAGTGTCCTCTTGCAATGTGATTGAGCAATTCGAATCTGCAAGACGCCAAGAATCCTACAACAATAATCTTCAACAGCAAATTCCCTCTTCGAGATCTTAAGATAGGATTTCAACTGGCGCAGCCGTAAGAGGGGACTTTTAACTAGGTCGTAGAGAAGAAAGTCGTCAACAGTACTAGCAATGCTTGTAGGAAGGGCTCACGTCATTGCATAGCGAGTTGCTGAGTCCGTAGAAGTAACAGGGAGATTTGAGCTAGCTGGTTCCTATTCGAAACTCTTACCAGCGCTGCAATATGTGGACAGGGAATAGGGAAGCGCTTGTCCTTCTATCTGTCCTTGTTCCCTGTCGCCTGTTGCAGCTCTCGTAAATGTTTCGAGTCCGTAGCAACTGCGACCCATTTGCTGCCGGAGGTAGGCACAGGAAACAGACCCAAAGACCAAAACCGACACTGTAGATAGGTTTGGAGGCCACTTCTATAGGTTGGAGCGTGCCCGCTGAGAGAGCGGTATGTATTTTCATGAGCCGGCACTGGTCGCAAGCACGAATTTAGCGGCGTACCGACTGGTAGAGGCGGGGTCAAAAGAAGTGACGACGCACGCGGGCGTAAGTACTCCGGCCACCAAGATGTCTAGCAGTGGGTGGTCATGGGTACCGTTCAGGACACCAGTGCGAAGGTGCTTGGGCACCACGAGCATAAGGTCGGGGCCGGCGGCATTACGACCACTACGTTATTAAGTGTCATTATGGAGCACAAATCGGTGCAAAACAGTGTCAGATGGTGAGTAGCTGAGGCGGTCAATAATGGTTGTGATGGCTCCAGGAAACATTTATTGCCAAGCAAAGCTGAGAGCGCAAACCCTGCCGCCCCCCACCCCTCCACCCCCCAGCGTGGCACGAAGCAACCCTTAGGGGGCTGTTCTTTGGCTGCCCTCCAAGGGCTGCCAAAGGACAGCCTTTGGAGGGCTATGCGCTTCGAGGCGTCGGTAATTATCCGGCGCTGGTCAGCACCAGCGGAGCTGGCCAGGAGAGTCTCCCAGTATGACTCTGCCGTGCTTGGGGATGGAGGGTGTGGGAAGGTAGGGCCTGTGATTTCATTGTAAAAAGGTCTCCCGGTTCCCGCCGAGCTTACAGGGGGAGAGGAACTGATCGGGGTAGCGGGCATGAAAAACAATAGGGGAGAGAGCAGTCTGCAGTCGACGCGAGTGCGAGGCCTGGATTAGGGTTAGGTGAGGAGCTGGCGGTTCGTAAACGCGCCGGCTATCTCAGTAGTGCTTAAGGATATCTCTGAAGGTAGGCAGGCGCTCCTGGGATGGCGGAGGGGTCCACTCCAGCCCGGAAAGTGAGATCTCGGCGAGGTAGTGGACCTCCTCATTATCCGGCAGGCCTGCGTGTGCGGGGGTCTAGGTAAGGGTTACGGGGTAGGTGGGGTGCCAGAAGCGTAGAAGCCTAGCCGCGGTGCGGGATATCAGGCCTTTCGGGGAGAATGTTGGTGGCAGAGACGGAGATGAGAGCGAACGCAAAGGTTTCTTCCTCTGCAATTTCTTATGAATCTGTGGTGATGGAGCCTGATGCGAGTAATCGGGCCTGATTGTTAGCGACGGCGAGAACCATGCGTGAGCCCGGCAAGTACACTGCCACGTCCACGTAGGCTACCTAGAAAATGTTGCCGTACAGCTTGTGCAAGGCTTTAGCGTGGGCTGCCCTGCCTTCTCCATCGTGCTCGGAGTGCATGTTCTTAGGGATGGGATGGATGATGAGATGGGAGCGTAGGTCTGGAGGGGGGGCCTCTTCGGTAGGATGTGGAATCGGTAGGAGTTTGACGGGAGCCCTTCTTGTCGGGATGAAATATGACGAAAAATAAAAGGCACCCACCAAAAGAAAGGTGAAATGACGTTTCGGCCCCCGCACAGGAGCCTTGTTCAAAGCTCAGGCGAAACGAAAATTGTTACCTTAAATAAGTGCCAGGTCAGCTCCCAGACACCTGCTGTACATTTGGGGTAGATTGCCATCACAACGGTTCAGCGTATCTGTTGCGTTTTGGAAAATCGGCAACTCGAGATAGAGCCGCGACGTTCGGTTCTTTTCTTTTGCAAGGGCACGTGCCTGTTCCCAGTCAATGTGTCGCCGGCAGATATAGAGTGTTCGGCAAGTGCGTTTGAATCCACACGTCGATTATTCGCATCATTATAGTGATCTGAAAATCTTCCTGTGAAATCTCCGGACACACCAATGTACATGGCTGTGCAGTCTGCACGTGGGATTGCGTATATTACTCCAGGAAACCTCTCTTTCTTGAGTGGATTCTTCAGTCGCGCCAATTTATTTGTAAGTTTGCGAGCTGGCACATGAGCAATTTGTACGTCGTAGCGACGCATTAAGCACGCCAGCGTCTCACTGACTTCTGGGACATACCGAACTGAAGGTCGTTTTTGGGTGCCTCAGGTAGGGGGCAACGCAGGACGGTAGGGCTGGTGCTCCACGGAGTCAATAAAATGCCCTTGGTAGCCGAATGCAGACAAATCGTGACGTACGTGCAACAAGTCAGCCTACATTTGTCGAGATTTGTCTCAAGCGGCTACCCAGAGCATTTTGTTGAGCGCCAGCTCACCCGTCCTGCATTGCACCCGACCTGAGGCTCTCAAATATGAGCTTCAATTCGGTATGCCGCAGAAGTCAGTGAGAGGCTGGTGCGCTTACTGAGTCGCTACGACGTACAAATTGCACATGTGCTAGTTCGCAAACTTAGGAATGAATTGGTTCGAGCGAAGTATTCACTCAAGAAACAAATGTATCCTGGAGTGGTATACGCAATTCCATGCGCAGACTGCACAGCCATGTACATCGAAGAGTCAGGGGATTTCATACTAAGATTTTGAGACCACAAAATTAACGTGAAGAATCGACGGGTGGCTTCAAACGCACTTGCCGAAGACTTAATATCTACCGCCCACAGCACTGACTGGGAACAGGCACATGCTCCTGCAAAAGAAAAAAAAATGAACATTGCGGCTGTACCTCGTGTGGCTGATTATCTACACGACAAGAGATACTCTGAACCGTTGTGATGGAAATATACCCCAAGGTGTCTGGAAGCAGACGTGGGGCTTATTGAGATCAGGAATTTCAGCTTCGCCTTCAATGTGAACAAGGCTCCCGTGTGGGAGCCGAAACGTCATTTCATCTTTCTTTTCTTCGGTGCCTTTTATTTTTTTCGTCAAGAATATATGACTGCCACACCGCGTTTGGTTGTAGTTTGTGACAATATTCTATATCCGCGCAAAAGTGCGCGTTGTGCCAAAACAACTCTAGATTATTTAGCACCATTTAAGGTAAATTTAATAAAACTGATCGACCTTATCGCGTTTCTGATGACTGTGTTTGAGCGATGCTGAAGTGCTAAGGTATTTGAAAAGTTAACCCTTAAGTTATATGAGTGCTCCACCGCGTCTGCGGCTACCCTCCTTGTGGTTCGTGACAACGTTCTATTGTCGAGCTGAAGAGTAAGTTGCGCGCAAAAACTACTCTAGTTTCGTTAACATCATTTGCGTTACTCTTAATAAAACCGCTGCACATAAATGCCTCTTTAATGACTGTGTTAGTGCGATGCTGAATTGAGGTGCAAAGGTATTTGAAAACTGAACCACCGGGTACATATGCGTGTCCCACTACGTATGTGGCTACCCTCCTTCTGGTTCGTTGCAGTACACTGTATCCGCGAAAAAGACCATTTTCCGTGCTTAAACTTCTCTATGTTTCGTTGGCATCATTTAAGGTACTTTTAATAAAACCGGTCGGTCTAGTTGCGTTACTAATGACGGTGTTAGTGCGGTGCTGAAGTGGTAAGATATTTCAAAAGTGAGCCTGAAGTATATCCGAGTTCCCCACTGCGTCTGCCGCTGGACCCCTTCTGGTTCGTGACAATGTTTTATATCGGCGCAAAAGAGTGCGTTGAATGCCAAAACAATTCTGGATTAGTTACCATCATTTCAGATACTCTTAAGAGAACCAATCCACCTGAATACGTTACTAATGAATGTGTTAGTGCGATGCTGAAGTGCAAAGGCATTTGAAAAGTGAAGTACTAAGTATGTATGGGTGCCCCACCGCGTCTGCGGCAGCCCTCCTTCTGATTCGTGACAATGTTTTATATTCGCGCAAAAGAGTGCGTTGTGTGCGAAAACTGCTCTAGAATGGTCATCATCATTTAATGTACTATAAATAAAACCCATCGACTAAAATGCCTTTCCAATGACTGTGATAGTGCGATGCTGGAGTGCTAAATTATTTCAAAAGTGATTCGGTGAGTATATATGAGAGTCCAGCTCGGTCCGCGGACGCCCTCCTTCCGGTTCGTAACAATCACCTGTATCTCCGCAATAAGTGCGTTATGCGCCAAAAGTGCTCTAGATTAGTTACCGTCATTTAAAGGGCCACGGACTACCCTCTAGTCAAAAATACTCTCTACCTCCCTGGTAGCGAGGCTCCTCTCCTTCCGTTCCCTCCTCGAAATTTTTCTCTCTCGCGCTTCGTCGACTAGGCTCCGCAAGGGAAAATCGCCCTGCCTTCTCCGATGTTAGCCGGAGGCGTGGTGTCTGGTGGAGTGCGTCACATGTCTACGTCATGGCCCCGACTTGAAAAGAATTCTTTTCCTGGTTTCTGCTACACGGTCTAAATGAGGGAGGGGGGGGGGGGAGGGGGGAGCGGCGGGTCTCCCAAATCCCTCTCTATTTTGCTCTGTGGGTCTCCTCGCGGTGTTTTGTCGCGTATTTTTTTCTTTGTCCTTCCTCTCCCCAGTTGCTTGGGTCGTGGACGTAGTGACGATACCTCATGTAAAGCTTTAGGGAAATAAATTGTCATGGCATCAACTCGTAATGAAGCATACACTGCTAAATTGAGGTGTGTTATCAGTTTGAATAACTGCGTTTCAGAAGTCCGACCGCTCTCGAAACCATGCTGATTAAGGAGGTAGTTCTAAATAAGGAGCTCTGATGCAGCCGAACTGTGGCACGGAGTATGAGGACCTTTCGTATCATTCATGCACATTTTTCAACGATACAGATAAATTTTATTTCTCTACGACCTATTCACTGGTAAGAGATGTCAGCTTTCACATCTCCCTCATGCAATTTTGCGGACGCTACACAGAACATTATTTTCTCTTAGACCTACTCATTGCGAGGTAATGTGGCACAGAATATGAGTAGCTTCCGTATCTTCTTCATTCACTTTTGTCAGCACTACACAAAAATTTATTTTCTCTTGGACTTATCCATTGCGAAGCAATACGACATAGAGTATCAGTAGCTTCCGTATCTCCTGCATGCATTTTCGCCAACGCTCACAAAAAATTTATTTTCTTTTGGAGCTATTAATTGCGAAGCAATGTGGCAGATGGATAAGTAGCTTAGGTAGCGTGGCTTTTTGGGCTTGTTGGTACATAGTTCCAATACACTGTAGAGCTTAGGTAATTTACATCACGCACTTTTGTCTACGCTACACAAAATTTTATTTCCTTTTGGATTCATTCTTTACGAAGCTATAGAACACAGAGTATGGGCAGCTTAATTATCTTCTTCATGCACTTTTGTCACGCTAAACAAACATTTATTTTCTCTTGGACCTCTTTATGGCGAAGCAATGTCCTCTTCCTAATCACATAGAGCTGTCCACGCAGTTAAAGTGGCTGGATTTGGGGAGGCAACCTCGAATTCACGAGGGCGTGTGAATGACGGACGAGCACAGTAGTGAATGCCATCGCGCTGTGTCTGCAGCTGTGTTTATCTCTGCTGAAGGCCATCTGTTGTGCTCGGCCAGCGGGGCAGAAACACCAGCCGCATTCGAACACCAGTTAGACTGGCCGGGACACGCGCTGCCTGGCCGACGCTGCGCATGAAGTCCATGGGAAAGGATCTTGAAAAGCACTTACCGACGTGGTGATAAGATCAAATTCTTCTTCTTCTTCATCTTCTTCATCCTCTTTAAAATGGCACATGCCCACGTGGGGGGATTGGCCTAGGTATAGTGGTATAAATAAGGAAATTTCCATAGGATTATGACAAAATATCGGAGCCAAACGTGAATTTTGAAAAATGTATTCATGAAAAACGACAGAATGTTGCTACAGAGATCTTCTTTTGCAGCTAGTGAGCCTCGCGTGCTCTATTTTAAGGCCCATAACTCGCTCACGCGACGGGGGTGCCTTCACTCCGAATAACATCGCGAAAGCACTATAATTTTTTTTTTGCTCAAAGATACCGAAACTTTCTGGCAACTGCTCTGCCAAAAATCTCCTGTCCTGCTGTTTTGTCTCTGGAGCTTTTCTATGTTTTGACATAATTTTGACCGTTCTGAGTTCTACAAAACTTACCTTTTTTTCTTGTTTTTGTTTTCCACTAGCTGGAAATTTGTGAAAAAAATGCTTTTGTTCTGGCCTTTCCCAATAAAAAGGCCCGTCACCATCATCAGGTTCACAACGCGCACTGCAGAGCAAAGATTTCGCCTATATCCCTCAAATTACCCGTATCCTGTGCCAGCCGCTTCTCTTGGACCCTTACCTGAATCCCTTACCTGCACTCTTAAGGACCATCGGGTGCCTCGTGTTCGCATCACATGCCCTGCCCAAGCCCGTTTTTTCCTCTCGATTTCGACGAAGATGCGATTAATCCCTGTTTCTTCCCTCACCCACCCCTCCATCCATCTGTCGCTAAAAGTTACAACCATCATTTTTCTTTCCATAGCTCGCTGCGTTGTCCTTAACTTGAGCTGAACCCTCCTTGTTAGCCTCCACATACCTTCCCCATAGTTGTGTACCGGTAATATACAGCTACTTTCGTCTGGGCGCGATTTTGCCAAACTGCAATTCATGATCTGAAAGAGCCTGCCATATGCCCTCCACCTCATTCTTATTCTTCCCTTGTTTCCCTCACATGATCCGGATCAGCGGTCACTATCTGTCCTAAGTAGACGGATTCCCTTACTACTTCCAGCACTTCGCTACCAATTCTAAATTGCTGTTGTTTTCCTAGACAGTTGAACATTACTTTAGTTTTCTGCATATTAATTTTTAAGCCCACTGTTCTGCTTTGCCTGTCTAACTCATGGATCATGCTTTGTAGTTCATGTCCTGAGTGGCTCAGCAAGGCAATGTCAGCAAAGCATCGCAGATTGTTAAGTTAATTTTCATTAATCCTTATTCCCAACTGCTACCAATCTAGGCCTCTGAGTACCTCTTGTAAACAGGCGGTGATAACATTGGTGAGGTCGTGCCTCCCTGGCTGACACCCTTCCTCGTTGGAAATTTGTTGCAATCTTTATGGAGGACACTGGTGGCTGTGCAGCCGTTATAGATATCTGCCAGCATCTTCAAGACGCCAAGGAGATGAAAAATTAGACCAGCAAGCTTACTTCCGGTTACCTATATGGTATTTACTACACTAATCGCTAATACCGTCAGGGCAACCTTACACTTCAATGGATCAAATGATCAGGCGGTCTTTCGTAACGGATACTCTACAATAAATCATATCCACGCTATCAATCCGGTGATAGAGAAATGTTAAAAATCTAGCCAACCCTTATACACAAATACACACACCAGAAGCCTTTTCACGAAATTCCAAATACTTTCCATACATAGCCTTTATTATTTCACCTTGGCCAGAAGATATAAGCAAGATCTTCATAGCGAGGAGGCTCTTATTCCATCCATAGCAAACTTAAAATTAAGAGAAGGCAGGTTGACGTCTCGGTCTCCAGAAATTTGGAAGGTTCCTTTTTTGCGTACAAATTTTAGCCGTCAAATGTTAGAGTATTCCCTTCCATCGTTACTTAACTATCTTCACAGTCATAACATCAATTTAGAAAATATCAAAACTTCAGTCAAAAACTTTCCAACCATCGCTGGGCCTCTGGCACCACTGACAAAGTTTTTGACAAATTATAACAATAATGTCTTTGTTTGTGTTATGCAGCGTACATGACACTGAGGCCGGAAGTAAAAGCTGATGATTATACAGCTCAAGGCAAAGACAACAGATAGGAACAGTAAAGGACACACACGAGCGCCGTTCCTGTACCTTGTCTTTTCCTTGCGCTGTATATTGATCATATAGAACGAACTAGCTCGTCAACTCACTCCCGTGAAAACTGTCATTAATGACAGCTTGACAGGGCCGCAGGCCACATGCACTCGGCAATACGCGCACAGTCCGAGGAATCTGCGCAAAAATTTCTTGCAAATCCGTGGCAGAAACTGTTCGGTAGCGGCTACTTTCTGCGGGTCTGGGCGAGCTTCATCCTTGGTTACCCTGTGGCCTAGAAACAGCAACTCATCAAATCCGAAGTGGCACTTCTCTGCTTTCAAGGTTAGGGAGGACGACTTGATTACTTCCAGTGCTGTTAAAAGCTTTTACAGGTCGTCATCAAATTTGAAGATGAAGACAACTACACAGTCTAGGTATAAAAGACCCGCTTTAGATGTGCCAGTACTGTTTCCATTACCCGTAAGAAAGTTGTTCGCGCGGAACAAAGTCCAAATGGCATCAGCTTGAACTCGGGAGGACATCCGGCGTGATGAACGAGGTCTTCTCTCGGTCTCTTCCTTCGACTTCTGTTTGTCACAGTAGCCGCTGTTGATGTCCATCGAAGAGAAGCACTTGACGTAGCAGAGCCCGTTGGGTGTGTCGTCGATGTGGGGAAGGAGGTAGACATGCTTCTTCGTAATGTTGTTCAAGAGAGGGTATTTGACGCAGAACCTAAGTGTGTCATCCTTCGTTCTCAACAAACCAACCGTTGCCGCCCAGGGGCTCTTGGACGGCTGGATGACATTGTCATGAAGCCTTTATCTCTAGTTGGTGCCGGATGGCTGGGCGTTCTCGTGGCGACACAGAGCACGGGCTTTTGCGCAGATTTCGGGCGTGGTCGTAGGTTACTACGCGATGTTTGGCAATAAGCGTTTGTTGGACCTTTGATGACGACGAGAAGCGCTCGCTACAACTTTGAAGAAGGTGGCGTACTTGATCTTGCTGTTCCGGGGCAGGGCTGAGTTAATGTAGAAAGTGGGCGAGTGACTCGAGCCGGCGTTCTGTGCGAGTCGAGAGAGACGCTGGCCGGCGTTCTGTGCGAGGCGAGTGAGACGCGGGCCGGCGTTTCGTGTGGACCGAGTGAGACACGTGATGACGTGCCAAGTGACGTCAGGCGTGGCTCTACAAAAGCGAGCGCCTGCATGAGCGCCGCGGCAGAACGCATCTCAGCTGTTGCCCAATAAAGTGCTACGCAGCGTCCTTATCGCTTCTTACTTGCCGGGACTCGCGAACACCACAACTGGCGACGAGGATGGTGGAAGCAAGGCAAGACGCAGAAAAGAAGCGCTGAAGCTGGACAACGGAGTACCGAGGCAACAATCTGAAGAGCAACGCTGGATTCAACCGCACCTACGACGAAAGGCGACAAGACGTCTGAGATGGCAGCCTCCAGTCAGATTGGTCAAGTAGAAGCCTTCGACGAAACTTTGAGTGACTGGCTGTCTTACGAAGAACGCCTAATTTCCTTTTTCGCGGTGAACAAAGTTCCAGAAGACCTCAAGGTGCATGCTTTGCTAAGCGTCATTGGGCCGAAGTCATACAGCCTTTTGAAATCTCTGACCGCACCAGATAAGCCGTCAGAAAAGACGTTCAAGGAGCTAACGGAATTGCTTCGCAATCACTTCACCCCGAGAGTGTCTGTTATCGGAGAGCGAGCAAAATTTCACAGAAGATGTCAGCTGGAACATGAAAGCATAGCACAGTACGTAGCCGAGCTCAGGAAACTAGCTGAGACCTGTGAATTCGGTACCTTTTTGTACGAATCGCTTCGTGACAGGTTTGTGTGCGGTTTATTCCGCACCGACATTCAGCGATACTTATTTGCAGAAGACAAAACGCTGACATTCCAAAAAGCCGTTGAGCGCGCACTTGCTTTGGAAGAAGCTAAGAAAAATGTGGAGGAAGCGCACGCTAGAGAAGCTGTCGATGACTTCCACAAAATGAGCGCTGAAGCCGCAGCCAAAAGAAAGCATTCTTTCGAGTATTATCGCTGCGGCTCTGCCAAGCATTTTTCCCGCGCCTGTCCGCACATAGCAGATAAGTGCACGAACTGCGGCAAGAAAGGCCACATTCAGCGTGCCTGCCGTGGTCCCAAGCAGTATCCAACGAGTTCATGGAAGTGCATACGCACTCTTGAAAGTAACGACTCGGGAAACATCCAGACGCTGTCTGAAAAAGCCCGGCGTCCCATCACCGTTGATGTCGAAATTCAAGGTGTACCTTTGCGAATGGAGTTAGACACAGGCGCTACGGTGTCTGTAATATCAAGACAGCAGTTCAAGACTTAGACCGCCTTTATGACTCGACCCGACGGAACTGCGACTGAAAACGTACACAGGGGAAGTTATCCAGCCCTGCGGCGTTTTGAAAGCAGCCGTAAGGTACAAGGGTCAAGTCGGTGACCTTCCGTTGTACGTCGTAGATCACGGCGGACCAGCTCTTCTAGGACGCGAGTGGCTCGAAACTTTGTGCTTGGACTGGGACGAAATCTGCAGTTTGCACAAGCTGAACAGGTTTTGGTGCGCAGTTTCAGAAGCGGACCAAAATGACTCAAAGCAACTATCGGGCAGCGCACCGGGCCAGTGTCGTACGAGGTCAAGGTGCAGACACCCCACGGATCCTGCATGTGGAGGCGACACAAGGACCATTTGCTACGAGCCTCAGCTGCGACACGTACAAGCGCTAAAAAACACGGACAGAGAAGAGACTTGGACAACACGAGCGCTCGTGTTGTCCAAGTCTCTTCTCTGTCCGTGTTTTTTAGCGCTTGTACGTGTCTGCTATGAACCAACTAGCCCAAAGGTCTGTGCTCCACAGCTGCGAACACGCCGTCACCATTTGCGGTGGGGGAGGAGACCGACATCTGTCATCCAGAACTTCCAGATTGTCCGCCACCCTAATCAACCGCTATCTCCGCAGCTAGCCCTGCACCCGTGGTCAGCGGAAACAGACCTACGAGGCGGTACCCTCAGCGAGTCAGGAAGCCGCCTGACCGATACCAGCCATCGTGACTCTTCAAATTGCGGTGGAGGAAGTGACGCGTGCCGGCGTTCTGTGCGAGCCGAGAGAGACGCGGGCCGGCGTTCTGTGCGAGGCGAGTGAGACGCGGGCCGGTGTTCTGTGCGAGCCGCGTGAGACGCGTGCCGGCGTTTCGTGTGGACCAAGTGAGACGCGTGATGACGTGCCAAGTGACGTCAGGCGTGGCTCTACAAAAGCGAGCGCCTGCATGAGCGCCGCGGCAGAACGCATCTCAGCTGTTGCCCAATAAAGTGCTACGCAGCGTCCTTATCGCTTCTTACTTGCCGGGACCCGCGAACACCACAGCGAGTCCTCTTGGTTAAGCGTTTTCAGCTGGTTCACGTCAAAGATGAGGACTTCGGGTGTGTCATTAGGGCTGGGAACTGCGCACTGCATCGGCGTAGGTTGTGGCTTGAGGTTCCGCTGGAGGATGAGCACCTCTGTCCCGCATTGAAGAAACTACTTGCAATGGCTGTGAAAAAAAAAATATGAGTGCAACTGGAAATCGGTGTGGTCCTACAACGGGAAAATATTTGCCAAGCAGGCAGATAACACGCCCACTGTGCATGTGACAGGTGAGGACGTTGTCGACAAGATTTTTTCTACTCAAGCGGGCGACACAGCTCGTGATGCCGATAACGTGTGATAGCCGACATCGTGCTCATCTGGCTATCTGCTTCGTGTTTTCAAAGCCTTGAAAGATGGATTATCAGGAGCTTACTCTGGCGTGTGATGTGAAGTTTGATTATTTATCATGCGAATCAGTTATGCATATCAATGCACGTTCAGTGAACTGTAAAGAAGATGACATTGTCCTTTTATTACAGCAATTTTGCTCTCAATTTTCTGTCCTAATGCTGTCGGAAACTTGGTATACAAACAGCGGCAAAATGTTGGAACTAAATGGTTACAATAACTTCTTTCTTAATCGTAAAAACAGCAGGGGTGGTGGCGTCGCAATTCTAGTTGCAAAGCACAAGAAATGTGAAATTTTGCCGGAATTCAGTAAGACCACTGTGGATTATGAAATCTTAACGCTGAAAAATAAAGAAGAAATAACTTCTGTCTTGTATCGTCCACCAACTGGGAATGTTGCACGCTTATTAGAATTTTATCAATACTTCTTGGAATTTATTTGTAATGTAATGAGACGACTCGCACAATTAGTGTGAACGGCCGGTCTTTGTTCAAGCGGTGCTGTTCAGCAGGCCAGCGTTCGCAAGCGCGCTCCCGAGCTTCGTCAGCTTAGTCTTCTATCTTCTTCGTCTCCTTCGTCGGCGCTAGCCGCTGGGGCAGCAAACCCCAACTCTCTTTATTACAATACCCTCGGGGTGAAAAGGCGCCATCCTGGCTGCCTAAGGGCTCGAGACGATGGCTGGGTCGTAGTAGGGCTTCAGGCGGTCTTGGTGCACAATTTCACGGCCGCGGCGGCGATTGTCAGACGAAGGCGTGAGGGGCTCGATCAGGTAGTTAACTGGGGATGTCTGCTGAACAACGCGATAGGGGCCTTGGTATTTGCTCAGCAGTTTTGTAGACTGCCCCGAGCTGGAGGAGGGCACCCAAAGCCAAACCAAGGATTGAGGAGCATAAGACGGCGGCAGACCGGGGGAAGCGGCGCGGGCGCTTTTCTGACGGTGCTGGTCGTGAGAAGTAAAGGAACGGGCCAGTTGACGGCATTCTTCGGCGTACGCAGCGGCTTGAGAGACGGTGGTCAATTCGGACTAATCGGGGCAGTAAGGGAGTATGGTGTCCATGATGGAGGAAGGCTCGCGACCATAGAGAAGAAAATACGGGGAAAAACCAGTAGTGGCTTGCGTTGCAGAATTGTAAGCGTAGGTAACGAAAGGGAGAACTCGGTCCCAGTCTGAGTGATCGGCAGAAATGTACTTGGCCATCATATCGCCGAGGGTCCGGTTAAAGCGCTCGGTCATGCCGTTGGTCTGCGGATGGTACGAAGACGTCGTGCGGTGAACGATATGACATTCCCGAAGTAGGGCTTCCACGACGCCGGACAAGAAGACGCGACCCCGATCGCTGAGCAATTCCTTAGGTGCACCGTGACGAAGAATGATGTTCTGAAGTATGAAACCGGCTACCTCAAAGGCGGTCGCAGCTGGTAACGGTGCAGTTTCCGCATAGCGCGTGAGATGATCAATGGCGACGATGATCCAGCGGTGGCCGGCGGCAGTGAAGGGAAGAGGGCCATAAAGGTCAATTCCAACACGGTCAAATGGCCGGACGGGACACAGTAAAGGTTGCAGAGGAGCAGGTGAGTGCGGTGGTGGGTTCTTGCGACGCTGACATTCCAGGCAAGAGCGTATGTACTGGCGGACAAAACGGTACATGCCCCGCCAATAATACCGAAGGCGTAGGCGGGTAAAAGTTTTTAGCAGACCGGCATGACCGCATTGCGGGTCATCATGATAACTGGCACAAATGGCGGAGCGTAGATGCCTAGGAATCACGAGCAGCCATTTGCGACCATCGGGGAGGTGGTTCCGACGGTACAGCAGCTGGTCACGCACGACAAAGTGATGGGCTTGACGACGGAGCGCTCGAGAAGGGAGGTGCGCTGAGCGGTTGGCTAGGAAATCCACAAGAGAAGTAATCCAAGAATCCTTGCGCTGCTCAGAAGCCATATCAATAGAGTCAAGAGAAGGTGTGAGGCCGGAAATAGATGGTGGGTCAGGCTCAGAGGTCACAGGGGAGCGCGAGAGAGCGTCGGCGTCGGAGTGTTTACGGCCGGAACGATAAATGACCCGAATGTCGTAATCTTGTAAACGCAGAGCCCAACGAGCGAGGCGGCCAGACGGATCTTTGAGTGACGACAGCCAACAAAGGGCATGGTGATCGGTAATGACATCGAACGGGCGCCCATATAAGTAAGGACGAAATTTTGTGATCGCCCAAATAATCGCCAAACATTCTTTTTCTGTGACGGAATAATTAGTCTCCGCTTTTGTGAGCGCACGGCTGGCGTAAGCAACAACGTACTCATTGAAACCGGGTTTCCGCTGAGCTAGAACGGCACCGAGACCAATGCCGCTGGCGTCTGTGTGCAGTTCTGTAGGCGCGGAAGGGTCGAAATGGCGCAAGATCGGAGGAGAGGTGAGGAGCTGGCGCAGCGTTGCAAAAGCTTCGTCGCATGCAAGGGACCAAGCCGACAAGTCGTTGCTACCAGCGAGAAGTTGCGTCAGCGGGGCGATAACGGCAGCAAAATTCTTGATGAACCGGCGAAAGTAGGAGCAAAGGCCAAGAAAGCTTCTGAGTTCTTTCAGGGATGTGGGCTTCGGGAAACCAGCAACTGCGCGGAGCTTGGCAGGGTCCGGGAGTACACCATCCTTGGACACGACGTGGCCTAGGATAGTCAGCTGTCGGGCGCCGAAGCGACACTTTTTCAAGTTTAGCTGCAGTCCAGCGTCACTGAGGCAGCGAAGAACACTCTCGAGGCGAAGAAGATGGGAAGGAAAATTCTGGGAGAAGATGACAACATCGTCCAAGTAGCAGAGGCAGGTCTGCCATTTAAGCCCACGGAGGATGTTGTCCATCATACGCTCAAATGTGGCAGGCGCGTTGCAGAGACCGAAGGGCATCACATTAAATTCATACAGCCCATCAGGTGTGATGAAAGCTGTTTTCGGGCGATCGACTTCGGCCATCGGCACCTGCCAGTACCCAGAGCGCAGATCCAACGAAGAAAAGTACTCTGCTCCCTGCAGGAAATCCAGCGCGTCATCTATACGAGGCAGGGGATAGACGTCCTTCCGAGTAATTTTGTTTAGCCGGCGGTAGTCTACGCAGAATCTAATGGAGCCGTCCTTTTTCTTCACGAGCACGACCGGAGAAGCCCACGGGCTGTGAGAGGGCTGGATCACGCCGCGGTGTAGCATGTCGTTCACCTGTTCATCAATGATGCGGCGCTCGGCGGAGGAGACACGGTAGGGGCGTTGGCGCAAGGGTCCATGGGTGCCAGTGTCGATATGGTGGCGAACCGGTGCTGCACGACCCAACGGTGCTTGAGGGGAGTCGAAGGATGCGCGGAAGCGCTGCAGCAAAGCGATGAGCTGGGCGCGGTGGTGAGGTGGTAGAGCGGCATCGACAGAATGGGAAAACATACCCGAGAAGGACGGGTCGGCGATGTCAGCGGGAGGAGTGAGGGCGTTGATGTCATGGGCGGCAGGCTCATCAAGGACAGGAGAAGCGTCGTCGAGATCGATGACATCAACTGTGCCAAGCGATTCTCCCCGAAGTAAAGTGGTGGGGAAAGGCAACAGGTTCGCGACGTACAGGGCACCACAACCACCAGAAAGTGTGAGCACGGCATGAGGGAGCATGACAGATTTTCGGTGCGCACAAAGAGGAGAGGGTGAATAAAGGACAGTAGCGTCAGAGAGGGCAGCACAAGTCAGCGGCACGAGAACAGATGAGAAAGCTGGCACGTCGACGTCGTCAGCGGCGAGAATAGGCGCGGCGGTAACAGGGGAGGCGTCCAGAAGAGCATCACACAGCGGCGACAAATTAATTTCAGCACGTGCACAGTCAATGATGGCGTGATGCGCGGACAGAAAGTCCCACACGAGGATGATGTCATGAGAGGAGCAGGTGAGAACGAAGAACTCAATGGTTCATTCATTATTACAGCGCAAAGACGGCACAGAACAAGAAGGGGACACAACAGCGCTGTTCAGCGCTGTTGTGTCCCCTTCTTGTTCTGTGCCGTCTTTGCGCTGTAATAATGAATGTAAGTAACCAACTCGCCCAAAATGTTGTATTATGGAACTCAATGGTGTAGGAGAGGCCATGGATGACGAGGCGGGCAGTGCACGCTGCCAGAGGGCGAATGGGGTCAGCGCTGGCGGTGCGAAGCGAAAGGTCCGAAAGCGGCGTCATCACTTTTTTTAGTCTGCGGCACAAGTTGCGACTAATGATGGACACGGCAGCACCAGTGTCAATGAGCGCGTCAACAGTAACACCTTCAACGATCACTTCAATAACATTCGTAGGAGCGGTGATAGGACTTGAGACGGTCGTCGACGGCGCAGTTCTTGCCTCCGGAACTGCGGCGCCTAGTTTTCCGCTTGGAGGGGTGGTGACCGGCGGCGCATAGGAGAGAGCGAACGGCGTCGAGGAGACGGCGACCGATGGCTGCGGTTGTAGGAGTCGGAGCTGGACGGGGAGGGATTCTGAGGAGGCAGAGCAGAAGAGACAGGTACGGAAGGCAACGGAACGTCGTACGTCGGCGGGCGCCCGTAGTCGTGAGAACCGGATCCGCGCGTGCGGCACCAGCGGGCCACGTGACCAGCGAGACCGCAAGCATAGCATATCGGGCGGTTATCTTGGGTACGCCACGGATTCATAGGGCGGGGACCGGTTCGAGGCAGAGGATGCTGAGTGAGTGGCAGTGCAGGGGCGAGCTGCCGCTGAGGGTACACGGTGACAGGTGGCGAATAAGCAGGCACAACTGGCTGAGGTCGTGGCCGGGCGAGTGCTTCTGCATAGGTCAGCGGTGCAGTGACCAGAGGGGGTGGATTAGTGGGCGGCAGGACCTTAGCTACCTGCTCCTGGATGACACGCTGAATAGATGGCGACAGCGATGGCGTTGGGGTGGATTGGCAGGTAACGAGCGATAATTGACGAGCGACTTCCTCCCGCACAAACTGCTTGATGTGCTGAAGAAGTGCCGGCTGATCGTGGGCAGGACTGCCTGCTGTCAAGCTCGAAATGGTGTCGTCCGAGCAATTGGTACGGCGGGTGACATGTCGCTGTTTGCGAAGCTCGTCGTAACTCTGACACAGACACCACGTCGGAAACGGTTTGGGGATCTTTGGACAACAACATTTGAAACGCATCGTCCTCAATCCCTTTCAGAATGTGTCGGATTTTGTCTGCTTCGCTCATAGATGGATTGAGCCGCTTACACAAATCAACGACGTCCTCGATATAGCTCGTGAAGTTCTCGCCGTTCTGCTGGGCACGACTGCGCAACCGTTGTTCAGCACGAAGTTTTCGGACAGCGGGGCGGCCGAAGACGTCAGTCAGGCTGGTTTTTAGAGCCGCCCAGGTAGTAAAATCCGCTTCGTGGTTGCGGAACCACAAATTGGCGACATCGGTCAAGTAGAAGATGACATTCGTGAGCTTTACGACGTCATCCCACTTGTTGTAAGCACTCACGCGTTCGTAGGAGGCCAGCCAATCTTCTACATCGGTGTCGTCAGTGCCGCTGAAAATCGCAGGGTCGCGCTGACGGACGGCACCGGAACAGATGACAGCGGTGGGGACAGGTTGGGTCGTAGTTTCGGTTGTCGTGGTAGAGCCTGGTAGCCTGGGCATCGTGGCGTAGCTCCAGGAGAAGAGCAAGCAGCACCTCCACCAAGTGTAATGAGACGACTCGCACAATTAGTGTGAACGGCCGGTCTTTGTTCAAGCGGTGCTGTTCAGCAGGCCAGCGTTCGCAAGCGCGCTCCCGAGCTTCGTCAGCTTCGTCTTCTATCTTCTTCGTCTCCTTCGTCGGCGCTAGCCGCTGGGGCAGCAAACCCCAACTCTCTTTATTACTGTAAAAACAACCTTAGGCTCATCAGTGGTGGTGATTTTAACATAAACATGTTAGAGGAAAATAACTGTGTTCGTGACTTTAGCACAAAACTGGTTTGATCTGGTTTCATAAATGTGATTAAAACACCAACTCGAATTACATGTTCTAAATCATCCATGCTAGATCTCATTGTTAGGAATCTTGACACTGAAATTTACAATGCAGGCACAGTTGCCTGCGACGTTAGTGATCACTGTCCTACTTTCTTAACATATCGCATTGATTCACTGGACAGGAATGTGAAAAGGGAAACATTTTTTGTTCAGCGCGTTACCGAAGGAAAGCTAATCTCGTTCAAGAATGAAATCATGAACCAAAATTGGTCTGCCGTGCTAAAAAATGTGGATGCGAATGACGCGTATAACGAATTCATAAATCGTTTTGTGTGCATCTATGCTAAACATTTCCCTTTGCAAACTATCGTGCCAACAAAAAAGATCAAGAAACCATGGGTCACTCGAGAACACTTACAAATGATCAAAAATAAAAATAGTCACTTTCATTCTTTCTTGCGTACACGTTCAAAAGGAACTCTAAGGAGTTTAAAATATTGCGGAATAAGCTACACGCTGAGCTTTGGAGAGCCAAATCTTTATACTATGAGCAGTTATTTGCAGATTGCGCTCGACAACGCCCGGATGCTGCATGGAAAGCAATAAACACTGTTTTGGGTCGTAAAAGTAAAAATTCCCTTCCGGATGTTTTAACACATGAAGGTGGTGAATTGAGCGGTAAAGCGCTTCCTGATTACCTTAACAATCATTTTGTGAGTATTGCAAATCCTTGTGACTATCCTCCAGATACAACTGGAATCTCCACTAGTACAATGAAAACAATATACCTTCAGCCTATTGATGAGCACGAGATTTATAACACTTTCATGTTGCTCCGAAACAGTAAGGCGCTTGATATTGAAAACATTCAAATCATGCCGATAAAGTATGTATTGACCTTACTTACATCCGTACTTGCTTACATATTTAATTTAATACTGGATTCGGGCGTCTTTCCTGAAAAAATGAAATGTGCCAGGGTTTCTGTAATCTTCAAGGGCGGCGACCCAAACTTGGCAACAAACTATCGCCCAATTTCAGTCCTCCCTGTATTTTCTAAGGCACTATAAAAAATCATTTTTGCTCGTATAACTTACTTCTTTGACAAAGAAAACATAATAACAAATGCACAGTTCGGTTTTAGGAAGCACAGATCGACGGAAACTGCTTTACTAAACGAAAATATTTTACGAAACATAGAAAGTAATTTGTTCTCGTTGGCTGTTTTCATAGATTTCAGCAAGGCTTTTGACTGCCTGGACCATAGCATTCTTCTATCCAAAAGACAAGCTTACGGGATCCGCGGTACGTGTCTAGCTTTGCTGAAGTCCTACCTCAGCAACAGGTTTCAGAGAGTGTTTGTCAAAAACTGCAGCTCATCCCTTTTTCCGATAAAGAGTGGCGTACCCCAAGGAAGTGTGTTAGGTCCGCTGTTGTTCAATACATACGTTAATGACTTGGTGAATATTGATAATACAGTAAAACTAGTGATACATGCTGATGATAGTACTATTCTTATTTCTGGCCCTAATGCTGATGGTTTAATCATGCAATGTAATGAATTTTTAGCTAAGCTATCTACATGGTCCAAGTTAAACAGACTTCAAATCAATTGGACTAAAACTAAAGCTATTATATTCCGCTCTAAAAACAAATTAGTTGAAATAAATCACACTATAACCTATGATCACCAAGAAATTGAAATCGTTGACAACCATTGTACATTTTTCCTCGCATCTAACCTGGGATGCTCACATTGATCACCTTCGTAAAAAACTTTCCTCGATTACAGGAGTTATATCGCGCTGTCGTACAGTACTTCCACCCAAGATAAAACTTCAAGTATATCATGCTTCGTTTAACTCCCATTTAAGATACTGCAGTCTAGTTTGGTGCACAACCACAAAAACAATTTATATAAACTCCTGGTTTTACAGAAAAAAATCATCCGTTACATAGCAAATATTGAGCCCATGGAAACTACAAAGGGTGCATTTGAATCATTCAGTATCATAAGTGTAGACAAGCTGTATGAATTTCGCCTATTAAAGTCAATCTACTTTTCCTCCCCTGAAGTTACTAACCTTCTAACGTCCTTGGCATCCTTAGAGCGACGAAATATTAGCGTGCAAACAAGAAATGTTCATGCGTGGGCAGTTCCTCATTTTCGTACATTTTATAAATATCAGTCACTTACCCATAACCTCCCTACAATACTAAACAAATATGAACACACAGTGGGCTTGAACAAAAAACAATTACATTCCTATTTTGTGCAGTTGTGATCCATTAATTTTTGTTTGTTGTTTCCGCGTATGTGCTTTTCAGTTGTTTTATTTTGGTTTCAGTTCATTAGTGGTTGCTTTATGTGATTGACATCATTATTACTTGTCACAGTAACTGTTTTATTCTTACCCTATTACTGTCTACCTATGTACTATTCATCTATTATGTTTCTATTCTTTACGCTGCTGCCTTGTAATGGTCTCTTGGGCCTCGTCAAGCTTTTGTGTAGCTTTTAGCCCAAGAGACCATCCAGTTATTTTCTGGAAAATAAAGATGTATTGTATTGTATTATTGTATTGTGTCAATGAGGGGGAGCCAAGTGCATACTGCACTTCTTCGCGGCTGATTTCTGCAAGGTTCGCAACTTCAGACTGTTTGGAAGACGGCAACAGGCGGGGCCGCTCCTCCCGTGCAATGTCGCCGATGACATCCCGCAGGTTGCCTCCGAATGCTGTGCCATCCGAGAGGGTGGTCGATGTCACTTGGGGCTGTCGCGGAAAATGCCGGGCTCATGATTCAAAGTGTTATTCCAAGTGCTCCCGCGACTAACCAGTTTGTTACCGCTGTGGTCTGATCGGTCACATCTCTAGCTTCTGCCATTGCCGGGGTCAATTTTCCTGCTCCCAGCAATAATGGTCGCACCTTGGTCCGAGTTTCAATGCGCCTGTTTACGACTGCGTCTTTACACCATCTCAGCGCCCATCCAGTTACGCGCCACTACAGAACGACTCCCCTGCTCGTGACCGAATGACTCCATGTCCGCACCGCTCGCGCCGCTCGCCTTCTCGCGAACGTCGTTCCCCACCGTCACCGGGACACTAGCGTGTGCGGCCGGTGGAGGTGCGGTCGCTGGGTCATCGATAGTGCCAATTCCTCTGCCCATTGTTATGTTAAGGAACCGCGTTGAAGCTTTAGTGGATGGCATTTGCTTCATGGCCTTAGTGGACACTGGTGCCACGGTGTCAGTAATGAGTTCAGCTTTCAAGAACCGTCTGGGTAGTAAAATAATGTCCGCTTGGGATGCTGTTATATTCCGTGGTGTGGGGGGAGAATCTATAGTTCCGAATGGTATTTGTTTTGTGAAGGTAGTGATCGCTGGCCACGTGTTCCGAACTGAATTCACGGTGCTCCCTCGTTCTACGCATGACATCATCCTAGGTATTGACTTTTTGCACTAATCCAGCGCCACTCTCGACTTCCGCAGTAGTGGCACATGATTAAGTCCTGGCTTTCGGTCAGCTCACATAGAAGACTCGCCGGTGGTCGCCCGAGCATTTTATGTCGCTGAAGATACCGTCGTTCAAGCGATGTCTGTTATATTCGTTCTCGTTGTGTCCTCGAGCACGATTTCTGATGCCTTCGATGCTGTGGTGGAACCTTCTTCTCTTAACTGTACAAAGAAAAGTGTGCTGGAACCCTATATGATTTGGCAGCGGAGGCAGTGGCCTGAGCGGAACCTAACGGCTACCTATTTCACAGGCGTTCAACGTACACCAGTGCTGTGTGCCGTCTTCTGTCCCGGGAAGTGCCCCTGCTTTCCTATCAACCACATCGAGATACCACGCCCTGGCTATCTCGACCCCGGACCACGTGACCTTTCACTGCAGCCTGAACTGGGTTTAAGACAGCGCCGACCGTCATCACCTTCATTTGGCAGCGGAGGCAGTGGCCTGAGCGGAACCTAACGGGTACCTATTTCACAGGTTGGACCTGATTTGTATCATTTTTTCTTTTTTGTTTTTACTTCTGCCACCACTGCCTACTGCTGCCTACTGATCTTTATGTTGTATGGTGCTGCTTTCATTTTCTTTTTTTTTAAATACCTTTTTGCAATCAGTTTTCGATTCTGGGTATGGGGACCGACATAGAAAGTTTCAAGCGCGAACGTCGGAAAGAAATTAGGGAGCTGAAAAGTAGCCTGGAATTTATAAACGACGAGTTTGAAACCCTCAAGACCGAGTGTAGTGATGTGAAGAGGGAAAACTCTGAGTTACAAGCGTCTAACAAGTTACTGATGCAAGAAATTGAAGCTCTGAAAAAACAAGTGCAAGAAAATGCTTTGAAGATCACTGCCCAAGACCAGTATTCAAGAAACAGAAATATAGAATTCAAGGGAATACCACTAAACAAAAATGAAAACTTGATTGATATAATTGGCAAAGTTGGCGACACTCTTGGTGAGCCAATAACGCAGGAGGATGTTGAGGCATGCCATCGCGTACGTGCATGGAATCCATCTGAGGGCCAAAACATTGTTGTGGCTTTCAACCGCAGAGCAAAACGGGATGCGGTTGCCGAGAAGGAAAAAAAGACGAGGTTCACGACTGAAGACTTGGGATTTTCCCCCACCCAATCAGTGTTTGTAAATGAGCACCTGTGCCCGCAACTGAAAAAACTGCTCGGAGAAACTATCAGAAAGAAAAAGGAAATGGGCTGGAAATTTGCCTGGTCGAAGGGCGGAAAGATTTTTGCGCGGAAAACAGAAACTTCCACTGTCGTCCCAATCACATGCGAAGCTGACTTAGCAAAGATATCTTGAAGTGCCACCCTCAAATGTGCTAGCTTATCTTACCGATTTTCGCGATGACCGCAACACGCGATGTCACACTCCCAAACAAAAATGGCTATCTTAGTTTTTTGCAGACTGCAATGCGCAGTCTGCAAAAAATAAGAATGACGAACTGACAGCTTTCTTTGACAGCTTTAGCTTCAAATTTGACGTCATCATGGTAACAGAAACCTGGTTCACTTCACAAGAAGACGTACTTAGCATGGATGGCTTCAACAGCTTCTACTTAAACAGATGCCGACGCCGAGGTGGCGGCGTACTGCAGCTTGTCTCCAACCGCCTTACTTGCAATATGCTCTCCGAATTTTCTGCTATGACAGCTGATTATGAAGTGTTAACACTACAAAGCCAAAACACGGTTTTTTCCGTTATATACCGCCCACCGGACGGTAAACCTGACCTCTTTTTCACGTTTCTAGATAAGTTATTAAGCTTTACATGTTCCAATCAATTGAATCTCATTATTGGTGGCGACTGTAACATAAATTTTCTTGAAGATACTTCCAGCTCCCATGAGTTTCAAACACTTCTAGATTCCTTTCACTGCAGTAACGTCATAACAGAACCCACACGCATCACCTCCTGTTCTGAAAGTCTTCTTGACTTGCTTATCACAAACAAAACAACGGAGTGCGCCAAATCAGGGGTCGTTGCTGCACAGCTAAGTGATCATTTATTTATTTATTTATTTATTTATTTATTTATTTATTTATTTATTTATTTATTTATTTATTTATTTATTTATTTATTTATTTAACAATACTGTCAACCCTCGTGTGAGGGTCCTTACAGAGAGGGTATAAAAATTTCATAGAAAAACAGCACTATTCACAAGCATTGAATACATCAGCATGACACGGTACATCATTCAGTCAAGCATCAAATGGTACTTTCAAGCAGGTGGTTATCCAGAGATCGTTCGAATGCATGCACATCACTCTGTTCCACAACACTCATTGGCAAATCATTCCACATTTCAACTGCATGAGGGAAGAAGGAATGTTTGAAAGTTTCACTACGGGCGTTGTAAGGCTGAATTATCCGACCATGATTTGTTCTAGAACTGCGTTTGCCTGGCGCTTGTATGTATGTTTCCTTCTGAATATTTATCTGTCCTTGGAGCATCTGGAACAATAACTTCAGCCGATTTTTTTGTCGTCGTGTTTCTAATAAATCCAGGTTACAGGAAGAGAGCATATCCGCAACTGAGTCTGTCCTTCGATATCGGCAGCAAATAAAGCGTACTGCGTACCTCTGAACTCTTTCTAATTGTTTCTTTAAATAATTCTGTTTAGGACTCCATACTACTGACGCATACTCAAGGACTGGCCTCACAAAAGCTTTATATGCAATTAGTCTTACATCCCGTGTAGCATGCTCCAATTTTTTTCTCAGAAAATATAACTTCTGGTATGCTTTAGAACAAACCTCTTCTATATGTGTGCCTCAATTTAAGTTTTGTGTTATTGTCATTCCTAGGTACTTAAACTGAGTTACATTTACCAAACATTTGTCACCAATGACATATGGGAACAAAAGAACAGACTTCTTCGTTGTAATGTGCGTGTATGTTGATTTCGAATAATTTATTTCCATGTTCCATTTTTTGCACCATTCGCTTAAAGCCTGTAAAGAGTTGTTAATTCTAAGCTGGTCGTCCTTGCTTCTAACTGTAGAATAAATTAAAGTCATCTGCAAATAGCTTTAGTCGTACATTTGGTTCCAGAACAGCAGAGATATCATTAATATAGACTAAAAATAACAATGGTCCCAGAACAGAACCCTGCGGAACTCCTGAAAGCACTGCTAGTGGGCTGGACACATGACCATCCACTTTGACCACTTGGTTACGATTTGTTAAATAAGCTTTAATCCATTTCACAATATTCAAATTAATTCCAGCTCTTTCCAGTTTAAAAACTAATTTATTGTGCGGCACTTTGTCAAAAGCTTTGGCAAAGTCTACAGCGATTACGTCAATCTGCTGCTTCCCATCAATCGTCATTGCAAAATCATGAATTGTCTCTACAAGTTGTGTAGTGGTGGAAAGGCCTGCTCTGAATCCGTGTTGGTGAGGGTAAAGTAAACCGCTTGTTTCTAGGTGATGAAAGATGTGCTTCGCTATAATATGTTCCATAAGTTTACAAGAAATCGATGTAAGAGATATTGGGCCAATTTATCTGATCTGCAAACAAAATGGTGTTTTTAAAAGCTGTGCCAATCCCCCAATGTCTTTTCTTACACGAAATATTAACCTGAAAACTCTCAATATTTTTCGAAGTCGGGTGGAATGCACAAACTGGACCTCTGTATATGAATGCACAGATGGAAATCTAGCATATGACACGTTTATGACTGTCCTTAAGAATGTTTACGATAGTTGTTTTCATGTGAAAAGAGTAAAGAGTACCAAAAAAATTCGCAAGCCATGGCTCACAGATGAGTGCCTCGAAATGATACGCGACAAAAATGAAATGTACTTTAATTTCGTGAAAACTAGAAATCCTGCAGACTTTTCTGCTTTTAAAAAATACAGAAATAAAGTGACGAAGTTCTTGCGGAAATCTAAGAAAGATTACTACGAACATGTTTTTAATGAGGCATCTGGCCGCAGTGACCTCATATGGCGTGAAATAAATCATTTATTGAAACCAGGTACAAAACAGAATGATAGTCTGAAAATCACAATCAACGATCAGCAATTAACTGGTACGCAATTAGCATCTCATTTTAACGAATACTTCACAACTCTTGCAAATAGCAACTATAATGAAAATGCAAAACTCTTTTTAGGTGCACCTAATGCAAATTCTGCTTTTTTTGAACCTATTACACCACAGGAAATTCACTCAGTTTTTATGTCCTGCAAAAACAGCAAAGCACGAGATATAGACGGGCTGGAAATCAGGCCTACTAAGTTTGTTGTCGACCTCCTGGTAGACGTTATTGCCCATATTTTCAATGTGTGTCTAGACACTGGTGTCTTTCCAGAGAACAAGCAGAGGGCTAAAGTGACTGTCCTGTACAAATCTGGAAACAAAAATGAGCTTTCGAACTACCGCCCAGTTTCGGTGCTGCCAGTTATCTCAAAGGGATTTGAAAAAGTCATCTGTAAAAGGATTATGACATTTTGTAATAAACATAATGTTTTGTCGGAGCGCCAGTTTGGTTTCCGCCAAAATATGTCTACGGAACTGGCTCTTCTAACCCAAAAAGATTTCATTATCAAAGGATTCGAAGAAAGAAAAATAACATTAGGTGTTTACGTTGACTTTTCAAAGGCTTTCGACAGAACTAATCATCAAACTCTTTTCGCTAAGAGCACTACGGTTTTCGTGGCATTGTCCTTGCTCTCCTAAGATCTTATTTAGAAAACAGAAAACAATGCGTTTCTATCGGAGAAGAGCAGTCCACATTACGAAGCATAACATGCGGAGTACCACAGGGCAGTGTCCTCGGACCGGTACTCTTCAATATATACATTAATGATATAACACGGGTATACCCAGAAGACTCTTTGGTAATTTATGCAGATGACACGAGCTTTTTCATTCAATGTGACGATACGACGGAACTAGAGAAATTAGGAAATATTACCCTGAATAAATTGTCAGAATGGAGCAAAATTAATTCTTTAGCAATAAACAACAAAAAAACAAAGGCTGTCATTTTCTCGCCATCACAAAAATTTGTTGACCGTAATCTTAATCTCTATTTAGGATCTGAGAAGATAGAAATGACAAAAGAAGTGAAAACGCTCGGTGTCACTTTTCACGAGAACTTGATCTGGGATATCCATGTAGGCTGTGTGATTAAATGTCTGGCCAGGGCTTGCGGGATACTTTGCCGATTTAGACAAGTTCTTCCACTCAAAATAAAGCTGCTACTTTATAATGCTATTTTCAATCCTCACCTAAACAATTGTAATCTTGTATGGGGAACTACATCACTAACGAACATCAACAAACTCCTTCTTTTACAAAAAAGAGCTCTCCGTCACGTAGCAGATGTTCCATACGACGCTCACACAAGTGACCTGTTCCCCTTACTTGGTGTTGTTCCTGTGACACATATGTACGAGCTGAATGCCCTATTAAAATACAAATATTCCCTGAAATTTAATCGGATGCCTTTTCTACGATTATGCAACTTAACAAAACCACCCGAGGTGCCGTACAATATAAGAACAAGAGAAGTATGGTTGGTGCCGTTTTCCCGCACGAATCATGGTCACAACAGACTACAATACATTATGCCTACATTACTTAACAACTATCATAATTCAAACACGGACATCCACACACTATCGAAACAACACCTTAAGTGTTTGTTCACTCACAATTTAGGGAGGTAACGTCAATGTTTTGAAATCTTGTTTTATTATTGCAGCCTTTTGTGCACGTATTTTTAATGGTGGCTGCATTACAATGTGTGTGGTAAAACTGTGGTCTGTGCTTCTATGCCTGCAAATGTAGCAGGAAATGTTTTTAGTCCTGTATAGCCATATATAAATTTCGCCGTTAGATGTTCTTCAGTGTGCAAAATATTGGTGATTAAGTATTAGTATTCGTCTTATTGAATCCATGTCTATCAGTTACATTGAACCGGTATTATTACTTTGTACTAATATGCAGCATTTTGTGTTTGGAATTACTATGTATTTGATGTATTTTGTGTTTACTATATATTTTGTGTTTATAGTTTCTATGTATACTGCATGCTCTTATCTTCGTACAATTTTAATCGCAGCTTTGTATTATTTCTTCTGTTATCCGTTGCCAAGAGAAAACAAGGGGTAAGAACCGTTGTCAAGCTGCTCGAGAAGCAGCTTTTTGTTCTTATCCTTGTATTTATTTCTGTATTGAAAGAAATGCTAAATAAATTGATTTGATTTGATTGATTTGATTTGAGCCTCGTCCGCGTGACCAAGAGCTATGCCACTCTTTGGACTGCCAATCATTCCAATGAACCTGCAGTATTGCCACGTGGTTTCAACCTTGGCGGCTTTGAAGAACGGCTTTCTGTGCCAGTTGCCGCGCTCCCTGACAACGTGCCTCGTCTAACTAGACGCCGCGACCTGACCGAATCTGAATTCCTAGCCATGGTCAACAAATCCCTACGCACCAGCGACCGCCAGCTACTAGTGGCCGTTCTTATCAAGCATGCGGACGTGTTTGACTTCGGTCGCGACCAGCCACTGCCGATTCCAGCTTTCCGTACCCATCACATAATCAGTACTGGATCTGCACAACCGATTCGACAGAAGCCATACCGCGTCTCGCCTTCCGAACGCCAGAAAATCGATGAACAAGTCCGTAACACTTTGCACCGTGGCATTATTCAGGAATATTCAAGCCCGTGAGCAGCTCCAGTGACCCTCGTCAAAAAAAAAGATGGCTCATGGCGATTTTGTGTAGGCTATCGCCGGCTTAACACTGTCACAAAGAAGGATGCTTACCCGCTTCCACGCGTTGATGATGACATCGACAGCCTCCACTCAGCCTCCTACTTTTCCTCGGTGGATTTACGGTCCGGACACTGGCAGATCCCGATGCACCCGAAAGACGAAGAGAAAACGGCGTTCGTGACCCTTGACGGGTTGTATGAACTTCCTGTTATGCCATTCGGCCTTTGCCACGCTCCTGCCACTTTTGAACGATTCATGAATACGCTTTTACGTGGCCTGAAGTGGCAAGTTTGCATGTGTTATCTGGACGATGATGTTATTTTTGGAAGGACCTTCGCCGGACATAACAGCCGCTTAGCCGTTGTCCTAGGCTGCATAGAGAAATCGGGCCAAGAAGTGTCGCTTCGGTGAACGCTAAATTACTGTGCTTGGTCATCTCGTTGACAAGGATGGCGTCAGGCCCGACCCGCAGAAGGTTGAAGCTGTAAGCAGTGTCAAGGAACGCAAATCAGTGAAAGAGCTTAGGAGTTTCTTAGGACTTTGCTCATATTTTCGGCGTTTCGCTGCCAAGTTTTTTGATTTAGCCTACCCGCTTACAAGTCTCATGCAGAAAGACACTCCTTTCAACTGGACTCCCGAATGCGACCCCGCGTTTCGCCAGCTCACGTTTCTCCTTACCTCGCGGCAAATATTGCGTCATTTGTACCCGACAGCACCCACTGTCGAGCGGCAGAACATTTGCCACAGGCTGGATGCAAGTACTGCAAAAAGTGTCAAGCACGGTTTCATGAGATAAAGATTTTAGGTAAAAAAAAAGACACAAGGGCAAGGGAACTATTGGAAGCATTCCATATAAGGAAGAGAGGTGTATACTGTGTTAGTGATACGTCGGTGAGCCTCTTCAAATCGGAAATGGCGTATCTTGAACGGTTCTGTAGATAGTGTTGTGTGGAAACTGGTATCTCTCTGCATGTGTCCTGGTTTTCCTTATATTTGCTGCGCTGTTAGTGAATAAAGTTAGATGAAGTTTAGCGCAAGTCCTGTGTGGTCCTCTGTTGTGTACGTCTTGGTTGCGCTACAGTTCTTTTCTTACAACATGCACCATCTATCCCAACAAAAAAGTTCTTCTAAACCACTGAACTCCACACTGACGCCTGCGGTATCGGCGTGGGTGCTGTGCTTATCCAACGCCAAGAAGGCAATCAGCACGTTATCGCTTATGCAAGTCGCACCCTCAGCAAGCCGGAACGCAATTCCACTGTAACAGCAAGAGTGTCTCGCCGTTTTTTTCAGCGTACAACGGTTTCGTTCGTACCTTTATGGACATGCTTTTACAGTTGTCGCCGACCATCATTCCCTGTGCTGGCTTTTGAACCTACGTGACCCCTGTGGTCGGTTGGCCCGCTGGGAATTACGCCTGCAAGAGTTGAACTTCAAAGTGTCTTACAAAAGTTGCTGCCAATTAACAAGCCGACGCATATTGCCTCTCGCGGCTGCCGATCACGGCTACTACTTCCGATGATGAAAACTTTGACGACTATCTCGCGGCCGTTTCCCAAGAGTTTCCGGATCATGGCACTTTCCAGACCGAACAACGCAAGGATCAGCACTTGGCACCGCTTTTTGCCGAAGCCCGTGACCCGACATCTTCATGCCCTTTCTGCGTACGCGACGGTTTACTATATAGAACGAGTTACTTGTCCGGAGGTGCGCGCTTTCTCCTCGTAGTTCCGGCTACTCTGTATTCTTCTGTTCTACATGCAATGCACGATGACGTCATGGCTGGGCACTTGGGGTTTGCCAGAACCCTTAACCGCATCAAAGAACGTTTTTACTGGCCAAATATGCATAGCACGGTCCAGCGCTACGTGGCCACCTGCGTGCAGTGTCAGCTGTTCAAGCTTCCCACAACTTCTCCGCCGGGACACTTGCATCCTGTGCGACCTCCAAGCACACCATATGAAAAAGTTGGTCTCGATCTGCTCGGTCCGTTTCCCCGCTCGTCCAACGGTAACCGCTGGGTCGTCGTGTGCGTTACTGTGAAACCACCGCCCTACCTTGCGCCACCGCTGCTGAAGTCTCGCTCTTTCTTCTTCATGCTGTTACCTCTGGCATGGACCTTGTCGAGTCACCAGTGACCGTGGTCGCCAGTTTATAGCAGACGTTGTGGAAGAGCTTCTGCGCCTTTGTTCATGCTATTTTACCCACTCGACGCCGTACCACCCCCAGACGAATGGGCTCGAACGTACCAATCGGACACTTACGAACATGCTTGCCATGTATGTCGATTCCCGCCAGAAGAACTGGGACGACACTCTTCCCTTCATTACATGTGCCTATATCACGTCGAGGCATAAAATAACAGCCCGTTCTTCCTTCTTTATGCCCGTCCGCCATGAAGCTCCCTCGAGAGCATCTTACCTTTCTCTCTCGACACCTAGCCTTCTATTGCATACACCCTATGTCGCACTAAAGAAGCCCGTAGGATTGCCCGAATACGCACTCTGGCATCGCAGGCTCGCTCTAAGCAGCGTTACGACCGCCGGCGCCAGGATGTTTGCTACCTTCCCGGTGACGTTGTATGGACGTGGATGCCTCTCCGCAAGCGTGGCTTATCCCAAAAGCTGCTGTCCCACTACACAGGCCCGTTCATCGTTCTAGCTCGCCTCAATGCCTTGAACTACGAGGTCTCTCCCCAATCTACGCCAGGACGCCGCTCAAGGAAAACCCAAGTCGTGCATGTCGCACGGCTAAAGCCCTTCCACTCTCGCGACCCAGATTGATTGACTGGCCCAGAGGGCTTCGCCTGCGAATGGGGAAGTGTCACGTGCTATGTATGGGCCCTGAGGAACAACGAAGAAGTGCGCACGCAGGAAAAGAGGAAGACCAGCATCCTGCCGCTGGCGCACCAGGCTCGGGTCGACCTGCCTTGAAAATAGCCCTTGCGAATAGAACCTGTAACAAAAGGTTTTCTCAATGGTGTCCGCTTCGGTAGTGAATTCAGCGACGGTCCTAGGTGGATTGCGGGTCAGACGACCAATAAAGGGCCTCTTTAGCACCTCGCACCAATGATCCACCTTCTCCCGTCATGTCAGGATCGGCACGTCGAAAAAGCCGCTGCATGTCTTCTACGTTTGCAATCAACGTGCCATTCAGGTTCTGGTTGCGTGACCGTAGAAGAGCTTGCACTCTTTCTTTCCTGATGATGCTTGTGAATGCCTTCAGGAACTCTCGCTTGATGGATTCCCACGTGGCCAGAGAACCTTCGCGGTTATTAACCAAACAGTAGCTGTTGAATGCAGCGACACGCTGAAATTTTTCCAGGCATTCTTCAGGATCATCACCCAGTGAACCGTTGAACGTGGGCGGCAGTCGCGGCAGGTGCAAAATAATGGAGGATGGTGTCGTAGCCATGGTTGACTTCAGCGCTGAGGAGTCCTTCTGTACTCGCGTGTGGTCCGTTAAAACCCTTCTGTTGTCCAAGTTCTTCGTTGTTCATGTTGTTTGCGCTTGTACGTGTCTGCAATGCACCAACTAGCCCAAAGGTCTGCGCTCTTGGTCCGTTTATAGTCCGTATTCAGGTTAATGCCTTAGGAGGCGACGGCAACTACGCATTTCGTCTTCGGTTGGGACAGCTTCTGTGGCTAACTCGTGATCTGCTTCTTCGGACGGCTGGAGCTTCTTTGGTGGCTCCCATGGGTTAAGGGCGACAAGGGTATACGTTAGCACCTCTACCAGACATCACGTAGTGGGGGCGAAAGTCTGAAAAAAAGCAGCGGAAAGAACTTCTGAGTGAAACTTTATTTCGCATACATGTAACTACAAAGAACTGAATGACTTGGCGGCAATGTAACAACAAGCGAGCTCGGCGGTCGTCGAACAGAATGCGAGCTGTTCTTGGCCGCGGCTAATTTAAAGGTGGAAAGGAGCCTTGGAGATAAGAAACCAAAAACAACCACAACCGTCTGAAAAGACGAAGAAGCAGTTGCGCGTGGCCACAATCAATAAATGTAAGTCTTGCAGCCGCGTCTCTCGTCACAAACAATATGATCAAGCCGCCTACCGTAGGCTTGGTGCGTCACCGAACAACAGTACATGCGCGGCAATAAATTGATGGCTCCTCATAGTGTGGAAGAGGCGGAAACAGGAAAGCCGTAGGACAGAGGTGCCCTTGTCGCCACTGCTGCTCATGAGTTTAATAGCGACTATGTAACGCATGCTCGAGGAAAGAAGTGCACTGTTTTCGTTAGCGTATAGCCGACCAGGGCTAACATTAGCCCAGTGTCTTCCGAATTTACTGTACGCAAATGATGTGGTGCTTTTTGCTGCTAGCCAGATCGAGCTGCAGCCCCTCTCAGATATCTGTGGGAAGGAAGCAGCAGGCACTGGATTCGAATCATTCAGTGTTGAAAAAATCGGGCGTTATGGCATTTAACGATAGCTAAACATGGGCAGATGAGTGGATGGACAGGACACGCTGCGCCTAGGTATGTGCACATATTTAGGGAAGGGGGAATTGTTGAATAAAGTGAATATTTGAAGACCCACAAAGGACACCTCAAAGTGAAAGAAAAAAGAAGAAAAGAACGAGACCATAATAAAGCAGAGAGTACAGTTGTTTACATTAGATATGAAGTAATACGATGACTGCGTAGGGGTGTAATGGATCCGGGGCTGGCTTCTCTAAACGCCGTACAGTGCTTAAAAACACATGTAGTACAAAGAGAAGACATTAACCAAAGAACGGCCGGCAGATTATATCTATGGCCTGACGGAAAGACAAAAGGCGAAGCTGTAGAGGGCCGTATGGGATGGTCGTCCTTGGAAGCACACGAATCACGGACAAAAACATCGTTTAAGGGGAGACCAGGAAATATGGATGACAAGAGGTTGCCAGCCAATGTCTTCAGTTATTCATGCAGTGAAAGCGAACTAGCGATGGAGCAAAATGACCAGAAAGCTTATGAGAAAAGTCATTCTATTCTTCAAGAAAGGTAACCGATCTTCACCACTTACCTATAGGCCAAATTCATTAACCAGTGTTTGTTGTAAAATCATGGGGCATATAATATAATCGCATACTGCTGAGTTTTTGTCATCGAATAACTTCTTTCATCCGAACCAACACGGCTTCCGTAAAGGTCTTTCCTGTGACACCCAACTTGTTCTCTTTCTTCATGATATACATGCATGCCTCGATCGTAACACTCCCACGGATTCCATATTCCTAGATTTTGAATAAGATTTTGATAAAGTCCCCCATGGGCGCCTAACACATGCTCTCACGCCTAAATTTGCATCCATAATTAAATTCAAAGGCGCCAAACCATACCCACACACACACACAGGAGAAGAAAGAAAGACGAGACAGAGCGCCACTCACAACTGATTTAATGTGCAGAAAGACATGTACATATATGTCAGTGTCGGCGCATGCGCAAGGAAGACATTCAGCTTCGTGAAGATAAGCAGCGATCAAAAAACGCTTTTTCAGCCTTATACAGGTTTATCGACGTTTCGCTGACGCACAAGTTGCCCCTCTTTTCTTCCCCTCTTATCTTCACGAAGCTGAATGTCTTCCTTGCGCATGCGCCGACAGTGACATATATGTACATGTCTTTCTGCACATTAAATCAGTTGTGAGTGGCGCTCTGTCTCGTCTTTCTTTCTTCTCCTGTGTGTGTGTGTGGGTATGGTTTGGCGCCTTTGAATTTAATTATGAATAACTACCAACTAGCCCAACAACAAGTTCTTCTAAATTTGCATCCCTCGGTTCTGAATTGGATTCGAGCTTCGTTAACCAACCGCCATCAATTCGTCCACGCTAATTCATACTCGTCATCCCTCCCTTCTGTCTTGTCTGGCGTTCCCCAGGATACCGTTCTAGGACCACTTCTATTTCTAATCTACATAAATGATTTACTATCTAACGTCATGTCTAGTGTTCGACTATTTGCTGATGATTGTGTTATTTACCGCAAATTTAATGATCAGACTGACATTACCATCCTCCAAGAAGATCTTGTTCGTAACAAAGATTGGTGTCGCACTTTGCTCATGTCTCTAAATAGTACTAAAACGTCCCTTCTTTTTTCTCCATCGCCGCCGCAACCACCAGGATAATATTTACACAATTAGCACTATTCCAATCGTATCAGTTGACTCCTACAAGTACCTTGGCATCCACTTAAGTAATGATACCGTCACATTTTCATCACAAAGGTCCCATCACATTCATCACGTTACTAATTCAGCAAATTAAGTTCTGGGACACTTACGGCGTAATTTATCTTTAGCTCCCCGTTCCATAAAACTTCTTGCTTATTTAACTTTTATACGCCCAAGGGCGCTATGCCGGAAGGCCCGAGTTTGGCGCTCGCCCGAGTTTCATCCGAGTTCGCGATGACGGCAGTCAGTGAATGAAGATAGCGCGGAACATGCCCACGCAGCGGAGAATAAAATGTAGAGATAAAGCCAGGTAAAGGCGATACAAGCGCACCCTGCGTGCCTCTTTCACACTTCAAACACAATACACTGCGCAATACCAGGCCGCAGCGCTACCTGAAGTTATCAGCGCCATATCAGCAATCGCGAAATCGTGACTTCTCTGCTATCTATCTGCACACTCGCCGCTAGCTGTTTGACACGCCTTTTCGGGCGCGTCAAAGGCGTGCATAAGGCGTGTCTTCTCTTTCAGGCTTTATCTGTCTCTCCATTTCCGAAGACGAACAGTGCGCACTAGGTGCACTCTTGTACCAACCCTTTCTCTTCTCTCGAATACGTTAAAAGGCAACAGATAATATTATAAACGTTTTGTTCATTTCCAAATGTATTTTTAAAATCTGAATCCAATGAAGCGTTGTTGAAAAGCATAGCTTTAGGAAATTAACAAAGATTTGACACTTTCTGCCGCTAGTGGCGATAGTGAGGCCATTGCTTGCAGCGTGGCTTGCATACGAACTAGAGCGGCAGCCCACCTTGCCGAAAACGAGAGAGCTCCTGCGTTGACACGCCGCCGGTAGCGCTACCTTCGACTGGAATGATTGGGCAACTACTACACGCTGAATCTGTCTTATTTTTCGGCCATTGCGATAATATATTTTATTCTGTCGTATATCAAAATATAACAGTCATGCATCTTCCGGCTTGCATAATACACAAAAGCAAAAAACTGAATACACTGCATCCCCGCGTCACTGCTGCTCTCTGCAGTGACCTCAGCTGGAGTTCTCCGCTGCTACAGCCGCTGCCGCACCCCGCTATGGCCAACCATTGCTTTTAGTACGCTTTTGGCGAATCTCAGCGGTAGAAATTGGCCGTGCGAGCGGCTGTGATGCGGTGTGAGAAAAAAATTGCTGTCTGGCTGTATTCAATGATTCATTACGTATGCCTGTTGCGTGTGACACCTCTTTAGTGCACTGCGGATGCGAAGAGCGTGCTACCCAGCGACACAACTCATCCTATGTCATCAGACGCTGACTAAAAGCTGCGAAGGTGGTGGCGCGCGTATCTGCGTAGTATTTGTTTACGTCGCGTACTTCAAGGTTTTGAGGACTGGTTTTGTCACTAACGTCGATCGCCGTTGTATACCGCAGTGACATCGCAATAATATCGTTCGGGCAGGTGAGGGATCCTGTTTGAAATAATGGAATCGGACTTATAACAGAGAAAGGTGTTACGGTTGTGAAGTACGCAGTGCTTGCGTGCTGGAAATTACAAACTCTTTATTGCACTGGGTCTGGAGCAGCGACCGTTTGTCGATCCCGGATGTTTTGACACATTGATGCTGAGCTTTATCACCGATGAATGGGCGGCCAAGCCAAACACCTGGGATGTGATGTTGGAGTAGGACGTGCTCCAAGCACCGTTTCGTCGTCGTGCTCCGTGTTTGACGCCTTGCAAGCGGGTGTGACGCGCCGTCAGCGTTGTGCTGTGTCTTACGTGGTTGCAGCAGGCTATAATGTTGTGCAATCTTGGTATGCGAGCGAACAAATCGGCGGCTGTCGCCACGTTGCGTGTCCTTCGCAGAGGAGCTTAGATTAATCAGTGAAGACGTCCGTTTTGCCAGTTATACTTCGATGGTCAACATCGTCGATGTCTGTCAGCAATCAGCACAGCCGCGCAGCATACCTGTAGCCGGCAGGGATGTTGGGAGTGGCCCACCCATAGCGCGTACGCCTATAACTTATGTACGGCACGCCGGGGGCGTGACCAATGGTTTTGATTGACAGGTGAACTCGGAGCTAAACTCGTGAACGGTGAAGTGCCCCGAATTCATCTCGGGACTGTCATGGCGGCAGCAGCAGCAGCCTGGGTCATCGCTTCCTCTGACGGCAAATGTCAGTACGGCTGGCTGGACCCGTTTACTGCCATGGCCGACGGCGAATTCCAGCGACATTTTCTCCTCTCCAAAACATCGGTACGATGGTTGTGTAAAGAGTTAGGCGACGACCCACGCCTGCGGAGAGTGCGTACCGGGCCTCATTCGCATTCGGCCGAAGAGCAAGTCCTCTGCGCCCTCCGGTTCTTGGCAATCGGGAGCTTCCATGGGAGCGTCGGTGCAGACCGCTTTATTGGACGCCACCAAAGCAATGTCAGCCGCTGTGTCAGGGACGTCTCTGACGCGCTTATCGACGCGGCTGTGCAGAAGCGGTGGCTCGCTTTCCCCACAACTGCGGCCGAGCGTGCGTATGTTAAGGAGCACTTCCTTCTGCGCGGCGGCATCACAGACGTCGTGGGATGCGTCCACGGGCCCTACATTGGCGTAAAGGCCCCTTCGAAGTCCAGCCCTGACATGGTAAAGGCCAACTATTTCACGAGGAAGGCACATTATGCATTGAACACAATGGTTGTAAGAATGCTCTGTTTTTGCTTTCATGCATGTCATGGTTAATAGAATGTTCTCCCATTGATTAGTGATAGTGGTCCGTGTAC
The DNA here is from genome assembly GCF_055824585.1 of Amblyomma mixtum. Classification (NCBI taxonomy): domain Eukaryota; kingdom Metazoa; phylum Arthropoda; class Arachnida; order Ixodida; family Ixodidae; genus Amblyomma; species Amblyomma mixtum. The sequence goes on along the minus strand of NC_143016.1, from coordinate 190,452,263 downwards.
TGTGCAGTGTCAGTGGATGTTAACGAACACCATATGGTCGAAGTTATTGGCAGCCCTTCACCATGGCATGCCTCATCGCTTGAGTTACTTTGGGGCATTAAACCTCAAAAACCGCTTCCGTTTATCAGTAACTGAGCAGTTTTACACACAGTGTAGATAATTTTTTGTTTTACCTCATGTGTGCGCATGTAATCAGTGCATGGATTTTTCCAGCTATTTCATGCATGCATTTTAATGGGTTTTTAAACGGTAGCTTTTGTGTCACTTGGCAGATTGCATTCTTATGCAATATTCATAGTCGCAATAAACGTTTCACTTTGGCTGAAGTGGAAAAGCTCCTGCCGGAAGCACTGGCGTCTGTAAGCCAGGAAAACTGGCAAAACTGTTGTGTTCATGTGGAGCAAGTTGAGGCTGAAGCATGGCAACGCGATATGATTGTTGACGCTGAAATTGAACCGGTTGTCTTCAGCATTTCTGACTCGTGCAACTCCTCCTCTGATGAGTCGAGCACTGATTCCAGTGATGAAGATTTGAGTGATTTGATTTGAGTGATTCCAGTGATGAAGATTTGAGGTTTTCGTTTTATCAAATAGTGTTGTTCGATGGCTCCACATTTTTTTTTTCAATTTTGGAGCACTTGAATGATTGTGTGTTGGTGTACATCCCTGCACGTGTCCTTTAATTTGTATGCACTGTGATCCATGCCACTGGCTGTTTCCAGAATAAACCATTTCTCTCAAACACTGCGGGGTCAGCATTCTTTATTGTCCTGTCTCATTTATTGTTTGCTCTTTCGAAATATTTTTTTCCTAGCGTTGTACAACTTTTTCTGCATTCTTAGTTGACGCTCCCACAGTTTGGAACTCTTTTTACCTGGCTGCATGAAAATACTGCCTGAGCAGCTTCTGCTCTTCTAGGAGAGCAGGGAAATCGAGCCAAGCTGACTCTTGAGGCAGTACTATTTTCTGTCTCTGTGTGACTCAACACTATGTTCAAAATTTAACACTTAACACGGGAAAACAGGCCTTATCGAGGTGGTGTGTGTAAAAATAATTTGACCAATCGGTTTAAATATACTGCTCTTTTGCCGCATATAATAGCCAAGTTATAGAGCTCTCTTCAATGACAAAGGAAAACGCGCTTTGCTTAAGAACGAGAGATATCTTAACAAAACAAGAGAATTGCAGATATGCACAAGAATGTGACACATATACAGTGAGAAAATAGGCGATTAAGAAGTCTAGAACATGTTTTCTGCGCTCCTGCATGATAAACCAGCATTCTAAATTAACAGACATCTTGTTTCTGAACTTAGCGATCAGTAAAAAATAATTGTTGTCGCCAAGTCCTTTGGGCTATTCTACAGCACAGTGCCAAAGTCGGTCCCAGACTATTTTGACGAAGACTGGATCAGCCGCTAACCGGTTGCACAGAACAATTCATAACATGCCAGGTACCTTAAGAAAGGCTCAAAAAAAAAAGTGGGCTCCTCGGCAACGGCGAAATCGAAAGTTGCAGACGGCCACTTTTTAATGGGGCAACTGCAGAGCACTCACCACGGTGCTAATTAATTAAACCCGACGAATGAATGTCATCTTCCGCACAAACCTCTCGCCTGCATCTAAAGAGTATGATCACAGTGCTGCAGAATCGGGAAGAAAACCGCCACTGCTGACCAAAAGCCGGTGCGAGCTCATTGACAACGAATTTCGGACAGCTCACATTAACGCGGTATGCATCAAATGAACAGATGCATGCAGTTCATTTCAGAACACGGAATAATATTAAAGCGATTGTGAACAAAACGAGTTTTCTCATTCAGGTCACGCGAAATTCAACTTGCGATGAAAAAAAAATCTGCGAAAAAATAAGTTTCACCCTGCGGGATTTGAACCCACGCACTCCCATTGCCTGTCGGCTCTACGGAGCGACGCGTTAGACCACACGGCCACAGAACAGCGCGGAGTAATACACCTCTCTTTATTTTTTTTTTTTGCGGACTACTTCCGTAGCCTTCACAGCGTTGCACATGTGCCTCGTCGCCATTGGCAAGTCAGCTGATGACGGGACCGTAGCGTTGGTAGCGTTCCATCACGGTACAAAGCAAAATTTAATAATGCATGAATCACTCTAAAGAGCTTTAAATCCAAATCTTACACACTATAAAATGCGTATAAAGATGTACGAAGTGCATGATAAATTTCAACAAACCTTGTTTGTCTAATTGCACACGCAATGCACTTGGTGGAGCGACACACAAATGAAAACTGCACCGGCGGTTGGCTCACGTGACCCGTTCTTTGTAGACTGCCCAAGAAGCCCATGAGGTGGCGCCGATGTGATGATAAAGCACGGAATATATCCAGATAACCCAATGAAGTTGGAGGCGTGACGGGGGTGGGATTTTGTCTTACTACCATTAGTTCACTCATCAGAGGGTGTCGCCAGAGCTCGGGAAGATTCCGAGTTTCAGCAAACTCGGGCCTTCCAGCATAGCACCCCAAGACTTGAGTTTGCATGTGCAGCGTATGATACTTTCTATGCTAACCTTATCACTATGCTCGAATCTGTCCAGAACCGCGCTGTCAGATTCATTTGTTCCGATTAGCTCTTACCACACTGGCGTTTCTGCACTAAAATCCCAGCTCGATCTACCCACGCTAGCCTGCCGTTGCATAATCGCCCGTCTTTTCTTGTATCACAGATTTTATCACACCTTTAACCACGATGCGCCCGGTATCACACGCGCTCATCGGATATCCCGTAACTCCCACGCAAACGCCGTCTACTCCGAGCAATCTTGCACTGTAACATATCAGCAGTCCTTCTTCCTTAGAACAGCCAAGGACTGGAATGGCCTTCCATCCGAGGTGGCGATCATCAATCCAGTTCATTTCAAATCCGCCATCGAAGATCATCTGTGTCCAAAATATTACAATTTTGTCAATAATAAATAAATTGGCAGTCTACAAGAGCAGCGACCAGGGAAAGTGGTCTATAACGAAAATTAAAAAAAGTCCGCTAAACAGAGAGGGAACAGCTAAAAAAAGGTGGACAAAATAATCATTGTGTGAATACAGGGCTGGAATTAATGAAATAAGGAAGGAAGCGATGCATGATAATGCAATTGGCAGTGCTCTTCTATTCGATTTTCTGATGTTTCCCAAGAACCAGACAACACAGTATCGTTAACGGGGAGATAGTATTTGTGTAGCATACGGCAGTGTAGAAGGCGTCCGGCATGCTCTGGTACACATCCACGGTATCAAAGAGGGAATGGTGAGCTTTCCAGTAGCCATTTGCTTTTAGGGATCATAAAAGAAAAATTGGTAAAACGAAAAAGTTGCCAGAAACGACACAGAAAATTAATATGACATGAAAAATCGCCTCCAATTTATAGAAAAAACTAGTAGGTTGGTAGGTTGGTTGGCTGGCAAAGAAACCACTTTATTTACTAAGTCAAAACGGAACTCACCACCGCACCGAAACCAAGATCGTAGTAATTTTTATTTCCTCCTTTCTTTCTTTCTTTCTTTCTTTCTTTCTTTCTTTCTTTCTTTCTTTCTTTCTTTCTTTCTTTCTTTCTTTCTTTCTTTCTTTCTTTCTTTCTTTCTTTCTTTCTTTCTTTCTTTCTTTCTTTCTTTCTTTCTTTCTTTCTTTCTTTCTTTCTTTCTTTCTTTCTTTCTTTCCTTTCTTTCTTTCTTTCTGTCTTCATGTCTGCCAGACAGACTGCCTGCCTGTATGTCTTTCTGTCTCTCATAGGCCCCCATGCAGCGCCAGTGACTATGCGCGAATTTGTGAAATTACCAGTAGTTACTTTCAAACTCGTATTTTTCACAGATGGCGAAGGAAACAACCACGCGAGAGTGTTTTCCGTAACCAACTTTATCTGGCGATAATGAACGCGCTAGCGACATAGTAAGAACCAAGGGCATTGATTATCATAGCAGTCTTGCCATCTGCTTGCTATTTACGTTTTTCAAGTTGCACTAAAAAACTGTCCCTTTGTCCCTCGCACATCAGCGCATTGTCACTGCCGCCGCGCTGCCTTCGCGGCAGGAGGCCCCACCTTCTTCGAGGCAGGCGCCGCCACCCTCTTGGAAGCAGGCGTTGCCACCGTCTTGGAAGCAGGCAGCGCCGCCCTCCTAGAAGCAGGCAGCGCCGCCATCTTGGAAGTGTGCGGTGACACAGACTTCGAAGCAGGCGATGCCACCGTCTTAGGAGCAGACGGTGCCGCAGTGTTGGAAGCAGGCAGCGCCGCCGCCTTGGAAGAGGCGGCCTCCTTGATGAGGCGCAGCTCCTCGGGGCTCCAGGTGGGCAAAGCCGACGCGTCCCAGCGCAAACGGGCGTCGCTCACGTTGTGCCGCCGGAGCCCGTACGTGGTCAGCACGCGAGTGAAGTACTCGTAGAGGGGCACCTCCAGCCACCACGACACGCGCACCAGGACGAACGTCGGGCTCACGCACTGCTGCACCTGCGAGCATCGCGTGGCGGGACAGCATTTCAGCGCCCACTGCTCGGCTTGTTGGTGCATTTCTTGAGCCTACTAATGAAGCCACTGGAACTAAAACAGCGCTGGCGCTCAATTGCAACTGATTATTTAATGACTGAATGCTTCTGTAATGAGATATGGCTCAACTTTAACGTGATAACGTTAAGGCTGCCATTAAACGGAAATCAGGATTGGTCAACAGAGTCGTGACATGGCATTGAGTTTGAAATTCAAACACCCTGCTGCCGTTGAATCCCGTGTTTTAAAGTAATAACGATCGTGTCAGATTCTTGCCCAGTGTTCTAGTTTGCTTGAGTTCACCCACGAGCGATCGAAGGGCAACAGATTGCAGACTTTATTTTTAGTGCTAATATTCTGGATAACCGACGTGAGCTGGTACTACCACGGGGGGGGGGGGGGGGGGGGGTGCGTTATTCATCCTACCACACCAAGCCTCTCAACAGGGCAAAAGTGAACATGTGCTTCACTAGCGCCACGAATAAAGTCAGGTCCCCTCTTGATGCCCCTCAACCTCAGCTAGCAAGCAAGCTAGTTGCCTTGCTTCGGGTAGTTCTATGAAGGATGTGCTTGTTTATTGAAAAAGTGTAGAAAGAGGCGTCCCGAGCAGTGCACCGAAAGAAAGTCTGCGCTTATTCCTTATATGAACTTTCACAGCAGCGGAAAAGGGTTTGGTTGGTTGGTTTATGGGGTTTAACGTCCCAAAGCGACTGAGGCCATGAGAGACGCCGTAGTGAAGGGCTCCGGAAATTTCGACCACCTGGGGTTCTTTAGCGTGCACAGGAAAAGGGTTTCGAAGTTGCTTTTGTCTGTCCTAAACACGTTGCTTACAGTTTCTAGGATGAATCCTGGCCGCTCTACGGGAGGTAAAAAGAAATATGGGATTAAGTTCATGGAGTGCACACAAGTGCACACAAGGGGTGGTATGCCGTATTAGATTGGTCGGGATACATAGGCCTGATGAGGAGATGCCTAAATTAAAGACTAGAAAAATAAAATTCACTTTGGCAGTACCAAAAACGATCACCTGTTGGAGCATTGTCATCAGTGTCCCACTGAAACGTGAACACATTGCTTAGACAGGGCACATTTGAAGCCACATTCATTAGATAATCTCACATGAGCGAGATAACAAAACACTTGTTATTCACAAGGCAGCCGAGTCGACAATATACCACCAGTTAATCTCTGGGAGAACAAAATGGCTCGCGCATATGTTGTGTTTTTGCCCTCTTTGACCTGGTAACATTCCTTCGGTATGTATATGCCATCGAGTCGTCAACAAAATTCAGCTTAGAGTTAGCGCTGCATCCTGCCTCTGTCAGCGTCACCGTTTTTTAGGCACGCTTAAGTTTTCCTCAGTACGACGTGAAAGCTGATGGTGTATCTTAGAGCTGTCTATGTAGAAGATTAGGTTTTACACACCGCTCGTGTTTAATACTAGCACTCAGTTTTTTGAGCGCGCAGATAATATCGAGCAGAGAAAGGCACCTATGAAAATGAAATTCAGTGCATGTATTCTATTCTCAGCTGCACTTTCACATTTAACTATTTGTTTCCATGCACGTGATAATATAGCGTCAGAATATAACCAATTCTATATATAGCATTCATTGATTACGAGAAAGCATTTGAGTCAGTTGAAACCTCAGCAGTCATGCAGGCATTACGGAATCAGGATGTAGAAGAGTCTTATGTGGAAATACTTCAAGATATTTATAACAGCTCCACAGTTAAAACAGTACATCATAAAGTGAGAAAATTAATTCCAATAACGAAGGTTGTCAGGCAGGAACACACGACTTCGCCAGTGCAATTCACCACCTGTTTACAGGAGGTGTTCCGAGGCCTGGATTGGGAACAGTTGGGGATAAGACTTAATTGAGAATACGTAGCTAATTTTCCATTCGCTGATGACATTGCCTTGCTAAGTTACTCTGGAGATGAGCTGAGAACCATCATCAGTATGTTAGACAGGCAGAACAGAACGGCAGGCATGTGTAGCCGAGAGCAAAAAAACCGTGGATCACAAGGAACTGCATAAAAGAAATGCGCAGGAAAAGTAAATTGTACCACGTGTTTTTGAAGAATAAAAACGATAACACGCTCAAAGAGTTCAAAGCACAAAGAAACAAAGTAAACAGCCTACTGCGCTACGAAAAAATAAGGTATTTCCACAACTTATTCAATAGTGAAGTAATAAAAAAACCTGGCCTCGCTTGGCAGCACCTTAATCGCGTTCTCAATCGTAGCCCTGAATGTGCAAGCAAAACACACTCGATTACTTTAGAAGGCGAAGTAATATCAAACGCACGTTTGGCAAATTCATTCAATGAATATTTTGTATCGCTATCAAGCAGTACTCACGAGTCAAGCTGCGTGCAATATTTAGGTGCAGGGACGAGCGACAGTGCGTTTTTAGCGCCAGCTGATACAAATGAAGTTTTCAGCACTTTCATGTCAGTCAAAAACAGCAACTGCTGTGACATTGACGGGCTTCAAATACGACCGGTCAAACATGTCTTAGACCTAATCTCCCCTATACTCGAACATATTTTTAACCTCGTTTTTCAGCATGGGATTTTTCCGAAACAGTTGCAGCTTGGAAAGGTTTTGCACAAAGGCAGTGACAAAAACGAACTCACAAATTGCAGGCCTATTTCAATTTTACTAGTTTTTTCAAAAGGTGTGGAAAAAATAATCCATTCTCGCGTAATGTCACTCGCAACAAAACATAAACTAATCACAGATGCGCAATTTGGGTTTATGAAAGGGCTGTCTACCGAGACGGCACTTTTGACACAGAAGGAAATAATATTAGACGCTTTCGAGCGAGAAATGTGCGCATTAGGCATATTTATAGATTATTCTAAGGCCTTCGACACCATTAACCACGATACCCTGTTATTAAAGTTGCAACATTATGGCTTCCGGGGCGTTTTTCTTCAGTTGCTAAAATCCTATCTTCAATACCGACGCCAGCAGTTGTTATCAATAATCATTTGTCTGATGTACGAGCAGTTCACGCACGAGTACCTCAGGGAAGTATTTTGGGGCCTCTGCTGTTCTCTTTTTACATCAAGGATCTGGTAAACATTGACAACACAGCAAAATTAATCATATACGCTGATGATACCAGCGTATTTTTGATAGGGTCTGATGCTGAGCTTCTTATTTCACGCACAAATGTACTTCTAAATAAACTACATTCCTGGAGTATCGTTCATTCGCTTGCCATAAACAACAGTAAGACAAAAGCTGTTTTTTTCAGGCCGAAAAAACCGTAACATAGACACGCAGGCCATACTCCATCTCGGCACTGCAAATATTCAGATAGCGTCGCAAGTTAAATGTCTTGGTGTTCTGTTCGAAAAAAATATGTCCTGGAATGCTCACACAGATGCAGTTGCAACTAAAATTTCTGGCATTACAGGGATCCTGTGGAAATTGCGATATTTTGCTCCTGTTTGCATTAAACGCCTTACTTTATTTTCAGTGCCCTTTTTACTTCACATATCAACTACTGTCACCTAGTATGGGGTACAACTACTTTGTCAAATATTACTAATCTTCACCTCCTACAAAAAAATGCAATTCGTATAGTTGCTAACGCTGCATACGATAGTCACACTGCCCCTCTCTTCAGGGAACTAAACATTATCACACTTCCTGACATTTATAAAAAAATGCTCCTTAAGCGTTATTCTAAGGGAATTAAACAGAATAAAAACATTTTAGGTGGCATAGCAAGCCTAACACCTAAACGAAAAACACGGAATACCCGCAGTACTGAACTGTGGGAAATACCTCGAGCACGCACTAACTATGGTTACCAGATGGTAGGTAATAATGTATGCTCCCGTCGCTTCTAAACAAACGAGTTTTTTCATAGCCACAATGCTGTTTTTTTGTAAATATATCATAGCCACAATAAATGCACTTTCTACTTTTTTCTGTATTGCATCGTACATTGTATACTTCATTAAAGACTCTACTAATCTTGTAATTGTCTTTGCTTATGTCTTGATTTTGTGCCACATCCTCCCATGTCTGATGCGTTGTGTTTGTATTCTAGTTTTGTTGCCTATGCCATGATTTTTTTAGGGGCCGTGAACCCCGTCAAGCCCAGCTAGAGGCTTTTTGTTCACGGTCCTCAGCATCTGTAATGTTGATGTTGGAATAAAAATGATGATGATGATGGGTTCCTGAGCATGCTTCGATCCCAGGTAATCAGCGCGTTGATGTGCTGGCTCGAGAGCTATCCCTCCAGACCCGGAAGATCGGAACCCAAGCTCACGTAGTAAACCTCGAGGCCTCTGCTCATGCATGCCATCAAATATGACCACTCATTGCAAAAAGAGCCGCTCACAATCCCACCCACTCACCATGAATTAGATTCAAAATGCAGTGCGGTCTGCCGGCAACTGCAGATAGACTGCCACATCTCGCCGTACCTCACTCATCGCTGCCTTCATACATTGACTTGCCCACTCTGCTAAGCATGTGGGGCGACAAAAGCAATCCTCATGCACCAGGTGTGAGAATGCTCCCAACCCATGCCAGTTTGCCCCCGCATCCAACCAAACAACCTCCTGACGGGAGGCCGCTCTGCGAGCTCCTCAACCAGCTGTCCAAACATGGCTAGTGGACAGAGCTCTTAATGAGGACCAGGCCCGTGGACTCTTGGACAGGTTGGAGCCACCGTTGGGGACCTTTTGTGCTTTTCTTAAAATAAAGTTGTTCCTCTTCCTCAGCTTTTTCGAGAGAAATGCTTGGAAATCTTTCACCCCAGCTTGCGAAAAGAAAATACTTTACGCCTTGGCGGTTTTGGGCCGGAGCTGCCATTGCTCCACTGAAATTTATTTCCACCATAATAGTAAATAAATAGACGAGAGAACGACCACTTCTATGTGTTTCCTTCTCGTGTAGACAGTTTAATTTTCGCTGCGATTTTCCGAGGTGATAGCAGCTTTTCACCTGAGCGATCAAGTATATGCCATTGCACTGAAGTAAGTAGATGTAGGGGAGCCGGGTTAAAGGCCTCTGCATGTCATTAATGTGACTCTGAAGACAATTCTGTGCCACGTGTTACTTTTACTACTAATTATTCAAGCTTTTCATTAAGGGACCACTTGGTAAAGCATCACCATTTCAGCAGCATCGGTGCAAATGCGCCGCGACTCACCGGCAAATTAGTGAAGGCATTTCTGAAGGGAAGCTGTCCTGCCTCAAGGGGCGTGTCGAAGAAGCGTGCGCAGCCCCGCTCGTCTCTGCTGTCCATCACCTTGACGCCTGCCGAGTACGCGCACCTGCAGATAGGTGGCGCAAAAGTTCAGGTGAACGCTCTGCGAACCCATGCTGTCCTTTCATCCGTTACTGTGGTTGGGAAATATACTGTGGTTGGGACAGATGCAGCCAACACGACTCGACGCCTTCAAAACGTATGATTGACATTTACTGTTATCGCGTCATTTTTAAAAACCCTACCCAGACACAAACGCAAAGCACCAGTCTCTCTGGAGCATAAAAGTTTCAATACGGCTCGAAGCAGCGCCTGCTTGTGCGACTGGCGCAGCTATCATACCTACCATGCGCGTCTTCATCGAAGCTGGGCTGACTTGGCTGGTGCTTTGCGTCACCACTTGCAGAAGATCCAGCTGTCTTCGTTTCCTATGAACGCAAGCTACCAACGCAGGGAGAAGCGTAGCCAGGGGGGGTTAGGTGTCATATCACCCCCCGAAATGTTTTGAGCGCTAGATAGCTCTCCTCCCCGCCTCCTCTTCGGCTTTTTTTTTCGCGCATGGTATTTACACACCGCATCGATATAATAAAATGTAAAAACGGAAATAAGAAGAGTGTCGGTTTATTCTCGAGAAAATTGATGTGTGTTGTTGCGGCTCTATAATAGGCCGTGAAATAAGTTATTGCAAAAAAGAGCCACTCTTCTTCGCCATCGCGCGAGGTATGATAATCATTTTAATTCTAGGCGCAGTTCAACGAATTAAACGCACCTTTTCATGTAAGCCTACGTTCTCATCGTTTTCATTACCCTCAAATGATCATAAACTATTTAGACTACCACGAAAAAAACGAGTGCTTTTCTTTATAAAAAAAGCGCCCCTGCGGGCTGGAGCATGTTCATTTACATGTGGTAGAACTTTTGGCAATTGCCGCTCATTCGCAGTTGCTGATTTTATCGTAGAGCAAAAGCTCTTGCGTTGTTGTATTTGATGTGTAAATATTGTAAATAGCCAAGATTGTTCGTACGAGTGTTTTTTTGCGAGGAAATAAATGTTTAGGAATCAAGCCCTTGGGGTACTGTGTGCTCTCGTATTTTTATGTAGATATTGCCGCGAACAAAACCAACCCTTCAGCGTTAATAAAGAAGAAAAATGACTAAGATACTGTTTGCGTGCAGGCTCTTTTTCTTTTTATTCTTTTTGACTGGCGGCGTATAACACCCCCGAAAAATATTTCTGCCTACGCCACTGGCCGGGAGGTCATTCCAGCACTGTGAAAATCATTTCAAGCATTGCTGTGTGTCATCTTTGCACAGCATTCTACTGACGCTGCTGCCAGACTCTATACTTATGAGCATATGGTCGGGTGTAGTGCTGAGTAACGTGGCGCTGCGTGCTATTGCTGGCGCGGGGAGCCTAATTGTCTGGCAACGCATGAACACGCCCATTCTCGGGTCTTTCCTCTTAATGAGAAGGTGGGAGGTTGGAGAATATTGATGCGAGGTGGCAAACAAAGGAACATAAGGACATAATGACCGATGAGTGTTGTGTTGTGTTGGGTTTAATGGCACATAGGCAACTAAGGCCATCATGCGCCAAGCACAAGGTATAGGAAATAATTTCTGTGCGATTTAATGAAAATTTGAAAGGTGATCAGTGGTGTAAAGGGCCTAAAAGTTTACGTACCTGCTAATAACGGAGAAAAAGAGATTTAAGAATGGCTAAAGGTAAAAACTTTGAAAAGGTCAGGTAGCCTCAGCGTCCATCCTTGGATGGGCAAGGATGTCGAGGATCCCAACCAATCAAATAAAAGCCTCAGTCTTTTTTCTCAAGAATGAGAAAGTGGCTGAGGGACATCACGTGAATCACGGGGTCATGATTTATAGCTTGCTGAGACAACCTGCTTCTGTTAACAATGTTAACAATCTAAAAACACAGGACATATCGACGATTGCATTATCACCTATGAGTAACGCGGGATGAAAAGGAATGCATTGATTTTAAAACAGCGAAAAGCACGTTTTCCTCAGCTTTTCGAGTCTAGAGCATTGAAATAAAATATGATTTACCGTCAGTTCATCTCCACATGCACAAACTGATTTCTCTTGTTTAGTCAGCAGAAAGTTGTGTGTGAGGTGTGTACGGCCTATACGGAGACGACATATAACGACTTCCTTAAAACGTTCCTGGTGCACACATGACTTCAATTCTCCTAAGACTGGCTTTACCAAGTGTAGTTTATTATTTATTTCGTTGTTCCAAACGGACTGCCATTCTTTTCGAGCTTTAAGATGTACTAAGTTTACGCAATCTTTATGTGACATATTTACATTCTTAATTTGCTTGTCACGAGCTTGGGCAGGGCAGAAATCTGCTCTTTCGTTGCCTTTTATGCCGACATGACTTGGTACCCAGCATAGCCTCATGTTTTTTCCTTGAGCGATGGCTGTTGTTATATTGTGTATGATGTCGCCAAGCAGCGGAGTGGTTGCATTTCTATAGTGAAGGGCTGTAAGGACACTTAGCGAGTCAGTGTAAATAATACTGTTTGCTAGGTTCTTGTTTACTATTTTTTATATGGCTACACAGATCGCGTAACATTCGGCAGTGAAGACGGATGCACACGGTGGAAGCCTTACTATTTTACTCCAATTACATTGCACTACTGCGCTTCCGACGTAAGCATCAGTTTTTGAGCCATCTGTATAAAAGGCAGTGAAATTACTGTAATTTTACTGGAGTGTAAGGAATTCCTGTATTATATGTTCTTGTGGAATTTGTTTTTTATGGAACTGTGTAAGACTGAGATCGCAGATTGCAGGGAAGTTGTACCAAGGCGGCAGTGGATCTCGCCTTCTAGGAATGCTTGGCAGTGTGTTTAGTGCACCGAAATTTTGGTACATCTCTTCAAATCGCAAAAGTAGTGGCCGGGTAGCTTGCGGTTTGTTATTAAACAGTGTTCTAGATGGACACTTTGTGGCGACTGAATAACGTATATGCTTCTGCAGTGAACGGATCTTAAGAATGTACGAGCATGTGAGCATGGCTCTTCTGTCTGTAAGTGATGGTTCGTTGGCTTCTACATAGAGACTGGTTATCTGTATGCACCTGTGGAGAAACGCAAACCTAAATTATGGACTGGATCCAGTCGTTTAAGGTACGATGGTCTGGCTGACCCATAAACTATACATCCATAATCTAAGGTAGAGCGTACTACAGTGCGGTAAATTTGTAAGAGACATGGCCTATCGGAGCCCCAGTGTTTTCATGCGAGTATTTTTAGTATATTCAGGGATCGGGAAGTTTTCTTTTTGAGGTCGTTTATGTGTGGCAGGAATGTGAGTTTTTTGTCAAATGTTATTCCTAAAAATTTGTGCTCGTCTTTTACTGGCAATGTGACGTCGTTCAGGAAAAGGCTGGGATCAGTGAGTAGTCCTCTTCTAAGCGAGAAGAGAACAGCTACCGACTTTTGCGTGGAAAACTTGAAACCATTTTTATCTGCCCATGTTGTTAGTTTGTTTACTGTCAACTGTATTTGTCTTTCGCATGTTACTATGTTTGAGGATGTGCAGGCTATTTGGAGATCACCAACGTAGACTGAATACATGATGGACTTGGGGATTATTTTAGTTATGGAATTCATTTTTACAATAAATAAGGTCGTGCTTAATATACAACCTTGAGGTACCCCATTCTCCTGAATGAAGTTTCTTGAGAGGGTGAGACCTAGTCGTACATGAAAAGAACGGTTAGAGAGGAAGTCATTAAGGCAGTTTAACATCCTACCGCGGATGCCTAGGTCCCCCAGGTCGCGGAGGATCCCGAACCTCCACGTTGCATCATACACTTTCTCCATATCGAAGAAGACTGCTAGAAAGTGCTGTTTGTGTATAAAAGGTTCTCTGATTGTGTTTTCAAGGCGAATTAGATGGTCAGTTGTTGAGCATGTCTTTTTAAAGCCGCATTGATGGATGTCGAGAAGTTCACGGGATTCAAGGACAAAAGTTAGTCTGATATTGAGGACACTTTCAAAAGATTTAGCGAGACAGCTTGTAAGGGCTATTGGCCTATAGCTACTGGGGGAAGTTGGTGATTTTTCTGGTTTCAGGAATGGCACTATGACGGCTCTTTTCCACTCTTTAGGTATTGTTCCTTCTATGAATATTTTGTTAAAGAAGTTCAAGAGTGCTTGTATGGCAGGTTTGGAAAGTTGTGCAAGCATGTCGTAGTGTATCTGCTCATGCCCTGGAGCAGTTTTTTTTCCGGCAGACAGTACTGTATTAATTTCTTGGAGGGTAATTAAATTGTTGTATTGTTGGTTTCCACCCCCACTTATCGGAACTCTTTGCTTTTCGGGTATATTATTGTGTTTGAGAAATGACTGCGTATAGTGTGATGAACTGGAAACTGCAGCGAAGTGTTCCCCCAAAATGTCTGCTTGTTCTCTTATGCTTGTTTGTGTGCCAGGTGTTGTCAAAAGAGGAACAGTGAACGGTGAAAAGTTGCCATTTAATTTCCAAATCTGCTACCACATTTTTTAGATGCAATTTGTTTATAGAAAAGATATAACGCTGCCATGCTGCTTTCTCGGCACTGCGACAGACGTACCGGGCTTTGGCTCTTGCCTTTTTAAAATTCACGAAGTTCTCCTGTGTTGGGTACCGGCGAAATTTACCCCATGCTCTATTTTGTTGTTTTTTTTGCTTCTTTGCAGTCTTTTGTCCACCACACTTTGTGGTTCTGTCGCACCACTCCTGACGAGTGAGGAATAGCTGTGAGTGCGGTACTTATTATACAATCTGTGAACTTTTCATTTATCTCATCGATGGTGAGGTTTTCTAAAACTATATCTTCTAAAGTTGCGTGAGCTCTAAAAAGTGACCAGTCGGCGAGATGAAGCTTCCATCGTCGCGGTTTTGTTGGGATGATTTGTGGTGCAGATGTTAAACTAATTCGTACTGGAAGGTGATCACTGCCATATGGGTTGTCAATGACATCCCATTTAAAATCGTTAAAAACGGATGGCGATGAGAAAGCCAGATCGAGGGAACTTATCCCTCATGAGCTTGGGCAGCAATATGTGGCTTTTCCTGTATTTAAAAGACAGATATTATTTGAGAGGATAAAATCTTCGATTATTGGCCTCTCGAGTCACAGCGTTCGCTTCCCCAGAACGGTGAGTGAGCGTTAAAATCGCCAACTACCAGGAATGGCTCCGGTAGTTCATTTATCAGGCCTTCTAAATCTTGTATTGTTAATGTCATGTGCGGGGGAAGATATACAAAACATATCGTTATGGTTGTGTAGCTAACGACGCTAACCGCAACCGCTTCCAGGTTTGTGTTAAGACTGAGTTTTTGAGCAGGGACGCCGCTCTGAGTGACAATTGCGACGCCTCCTGAGAGTCTGTTTGTATGCTCGCGATTGCGTCGGAATGTTTTGTAATGTCTCAGGATATTCGTATATTGTGGACCGAGGTTGGTTCCCTGAAGACACAAAGCTACAGGAAACATTGACCCAAGAAAATGTGTTATGTCATTGTAATTCCTAAGCAATCCTCTACAGTTCCATTGAAGTAGGAAAGTCATGTTTATGTTTTTGGGTGAGAACTGAAGGGATTTACTTTTTTTCTGGGCCCGTTATCGGGGTCCTGTCTTTTCTTCGCTCAAGAGAGCGTTTCCGCCGCTGCAAAGCGGGCGGATTGGGAGTTACCTCCATCATCTCACTGGAGGTGCTGGAAGAGCGCGAGGAAGGCGCGGATGTGCTGGTGTCCGGCCTCCCCCGACGGGGGGAAGTCCTGCGGGGTGCCGACCCGTGAGCCGGCGCTCCCTGCTTTGGGGATGGCAGAGCAGCGTTCGATGTCCCTGCCTGGGGCGCGGATGGCCCTGCCATAGGCTCGGTGGAAGTGGCCTGGGCATATGCCGGAGTGCTGTGTGGTGCGCCGCCCCTGCGCACCACATCAGCAAAGTTTGTTTTTGTAGAAAAGTTGAAGCTGTTCTTTGCGTAAAACAGTCGTCGCGCTTGCTTAAATGTGATATTCTGTTTTGTTTTCATTGTAACGATTTCTTTTTCATTTTTCCACGAGGGACATGACCTTGAATAGGCGGGATGATCGCCTTCACAGTTTGCGCAGCGAGGTGCTGCTCCTTCACAGTTGTCGGAAGCCTGTTCTTTTGATTCACATTTAGCGCAAGTTTCGCGGCCACGGCAGCTTTGAGACCCATGACCGTACTTTTGACATTTGAAGCACCTGCGTGGATTTGGAATGTAATGCCTGACATTTATTTTGAGGTAGCCAGCTTCTATGGATTCGGGGAGTGTGCTTGAGTTGAAAGTCAGTACTAGGTGCTTTGTAGGTATCTCTTTGTTGTCTTTCCTTATTTTGATACGATACACACTTATGACATTCTGTTCTCTGAGGCTTTCAAGCATATCTTCCTCGGTGAGGTGAATGAAATCTGATCCGGATATCACACCACGGACGGTGTTCAGAGATCGGTGTGCTGTAACTGATACAGGGATTTCCCCGATGGACACTAGGCTGGAAAGTTTTGAGTATTGGGCAATGTCTCTGAGTTGAAGGAGCAGGTCACCACTGGGCATTTTAGACAGTTTGTACCCGGAACCCAAGGCATCAGTTAGACTTTTTGCAACTAAGAATGTGGACACATGGTTCTTTCTGTTTTTTCTTTTTCTTCACTATGAAGAACATGGAATTTGGGAAATGGTTTCGGTTTTTCGAAAAACTCTGCAGTTGCCTCGTTCCGCCCTCTTTTATGAGGGCGATCTGGTTTGGAAAAGGGGGGAGCGATGAAAAATATGCGTTGTTCGGCCGTGGTGCCAGCCACCCACCATGGAGCCCAACGAGGGGACGGGACAGGAACTTGCGAGCAAGCCCTGCCCACGCCAGCTGTACACCCCAACTATAACCCAATATGACGCAACTCAGGGTAGTTGGCCACACAAGGTTAACCCTAGCCGCCAGGAAAAAAGGAAGATCTAAGAAGAGGAGAAAGGATAGTAGCAAGAAAGAGATAGGAAAGTGAAAGATGGAGGGGAGGAAAGGAAAAGGCGACTGCAGATTTCCCCCGGTCGGGTCAGGCCGGAGGTGCCGTCTACGGGAACCTGGGGCCAAAGTGGTGTGTTGCCTCCGCCGAGGGGCCTTAAAGGTCCAAACGCTCGGTATCGGCTCAACCACCAGGATCCCCTTTTCCCCGGACACGGCGATGCCACGCATGGCTAAGCGCGGGTGCTGGGGTCCGTGGTGGCGCACTGCTCACCATCATCCCCCTACGGGGATGTCCCTGCGGATGCTCAGGTACCCGTGGTGTCGCAACTCACCATCGTCTGCATGAATCAGACGCCCCTGCGGGGATAATGACCGATGAAATATGATTTTTAATGGCTGTGGGCCTAGCGCGAGCACTCCGTCCCTCTCCACAGCCCGCTTTTTCGTCATCTGCTTCGTTACAATATTAAGGCGAAAGGCTTCAATGCCTCATCGTTGTCGACAAAATGTTGTCAGCAGAGTTGTCAGGCTTTTTCTAGTCAGACCAGAGAAAAAAATCTTTGTGCGCAATGGGATTCGAACAACCATCCCTCCCTTCCGCAGCCGAGCGTGCTAATGGCTACGCTACTTCCTGCCAACGCATATGTAGTTCTCTTTGTCTGGGACGCTGCAGAGTGTTTGCAGAAAGGCGTTAAATCAGACGGCTGCCTCCCGAATGCACTCCAGTGTCTCCAGCATTTAAGATTCACAAATAACTGTGCACTTAATTAACATCTTAACCACACATAAGTCACACAAGCAGTATTGAGAATGAAGGTTCGGGGTCGTGGCTCGACGGAACCACGGTCAAGACGACGCCCGTTCCCACAACTAGGACAGGAGTGCCGCTGGGCGAAGGGGTTAAGAGGTGGCAAAAGAATGCGGAATTTATTTACATATTGCCACATTCCTGGACATTCTCGTGGCGCCGTCTCCTGGCCGAACTGTCTCAACCGCCATCCTGGCTAGCCTTAGCCATGGTGGCGGGCGGTTCTTCTTCGTCGTCTCTTCTTCGGGTTCCGCTCGGGAGTTCGCTGCTACCTGGCGCTGTTCAGTAAAACGTGACCTGGCTGTCCCGACTGTATAGCCGTGACAATATTTACAAGCAGCAGCGAAAAGCACGCTCCGTGCCAAGATGGAACACAGCAGGGAATGACACGAACAAATAAGACGGGAGCCCTTAAACAGAATCGGCACAGACTCCCGCCCCCTTTCGTCCAGTCAGGAGCGTCTTGGAGACCGATTGGCCTGCCAGGCTTGGACGCCATTCCTGGGGCTGTCCCAGTAGCTGACCGGCCCGAACGCACAACACGCTCCATGTCGACGAGAGATGCAGGCCTGGACGCCATCCCCGACAGCGTCCCAGTGTTGGAAATCTCGTTTTCACGACTTGAGGCAACCGTCGCCGAATGAATGAAATTAATGAAAAACTTTATTGCACTACAAGGGTTCTTTCTCGCAGCGTAGGTGGAGCCCTCAGTCCAGGGCACCAGCGGCCTTTGCAGTCTTGCGAGCCCTGTCGATCAGCTTGAGCTGCTCTTCAGGCTTGGAGCTGGACAGCGCAGCCTCCCGCTGCTCCGGTGTTGGTGTGTTGTTTATCGGCGCTGCCTGCATTTTCTGACAGGCCCATGTAACGTGGTAAAGCGTTGGGTGTTCACCGCATAGCGGGCATTTGTTGTGATATGTGGAAGGATAGATTTTGCAGAGTAAACTGGGATTGGTGTATGTATTAGTCTGCAGTTGTCTCCAGGCAACCGACTGCTCTCTGCTAAGGTCTTTGTGGGGAGGAGGGTAGGTCCTCCGGAGGGCTCGTTGGTGTTCTAAGATGGCTCCATATCGTCTAGTGACTGCGTCCAGTTCCCCTTCTGTGCGCGCCTCCCGGTTGGCGTATGCTCGGGCGTTGGCATCCGCACATTGGTTCCCTTTGATAGCCTCATGGTCTGGTGTCCAGGTGATGAAGCATCTCGTAAAGGTCGAGTCGATAGGGGTTTTTCGGGATCTGTTGGCGCCGTACTTAACAGCAGCAACATCGCGCTAAAGGCTTTCGCCTCACCGCATATTAGGTACACAAAGTGCCCTCCTGAATTTTTTTTAGCAACGCATAGTGGGAGGGTTGTTGTTTGTTTTATGGTTTGGTTTATGGGGTTTAACGCCCCAAAGCGACTCAGGCTATGAGTGAACATGCATCTTCGCTTCATCAGCAAACTGATGAGCACTTGCCAAAGCATTGCAAGAGCTGCCCAGGTTCCTTTCCCTCTTTGAACCACACGAAGATCTTAGGAAGGGGTAAAGATCAATTGGCGAGGGAAATCTTTAGAAGAACTGCAGATTGATGTAGATTCATAGTGATGGTTCAACAGCGCAAACACACACAGACCAGGAGGGAGACAAGACACACACAGCGCTGAACTTACAACTGTAAGTTGTAAGTTCAGCGCTGTGTGTGTCTTGTCTCCCTCTTGGTCTGTGTGTGTTTGCGCTGTTGGACCATCATCACGAAGGAAATCTTGGAAGCTCATGAAATATCACAACGCAGTAGTGACTTGTGCATTAGCACACCATCTATTTACCTAACGGAAAAAGAAAGAAAGTTTCTAAGACGCACTTAATGTTTGTAAAACAGCCTTCATCAGCGGTTGCTATTCCTCCCCTTTTCATCTTTTTTATTTTTTCTTTTATCGGATTTTTCTTGATTATCACAGTTTTGCCATTCTTTCAAGCTTGCGCATGCGTGTCTCTGCTCGAGAAGGGATGTGTCTTTTGTCGATCGATTTCATTCGGTTGTAAGTTGTAGCCCCGTCCTGTCCTCATCTTTCTGTGTCCTGTTTCAACGCTACGTTTTTTCGTTCAGATTATGAGAGACGCCATAGTAACGGGCTCCGAAAATTTCGACCACCCAAGGTTCTTTAACGTGCACTGACAATGCACAGTACTCGGGCCTCTAGAATTTCGCTTGCATCGAAATTCGACCGCCGCGGCCGGGATCGAACACGCGTGTTTCGGGTCAGCAGCCGATTGGCATAACCACTGAGCCACCGCGGCGACTTTAGGGTTGCTTGTACAAATTATCTGTATATTTTTGTGAATATTTGCAGCAGATTGTGGCGTGGTGTGTTCGTAGTGTGCGAAGGCGAGACTGTTGGTTATACATTCGGCCTCTCGATCTCCCGCTGGAGAGGCCCGGCCAATGGGCCGCGCCGCCGTGGCGCTGGTTCTCCGTGAAGGAGTAGAAACGCTCGCACTTATACTCCGATGATGTAACCGCATTATCACCACCAGTTTCGAGGTAGGCACTGCGATTAGGAACACACTTATTTCAGAGCACGCTATATCTCGAATTGCCAGCATTAAATTTAGCGTGGCTGAGAGCACTGAGGACTGTTCGTTTTATTGCTATCGCCGCCGCCTAGTTGTTCAGTTCTTCGTGGGTGCACGCCAACCAAATAAAAGTTTTTTTGGAAGCCTTTCACTGTTTTCTTAACTGCTAGACTATTGCCATCTCATCGCAACACCTGGTGGGGGTGCCGGACCCCGGACCTGAAATAGGGGACTAGAAGGATTATGATTATGGCGTCCTTCCTTTAAGACTTGTTTCTGCTGGCGATACGATGGATGGCGTGTATGATATGGGCAACGTGTTTCACATAATGTGTTTGGTATGCGTGGCTTTCCTCTCTCGCTCGATGTGCACTCCTATTATTCGTAGTTAGCGGACGGAAGTTTAGTTACGTGTATGAATATTATGAGATCTGGGCTATGCGGTGGTCGCATTTCGATGTAGGTGAAATGCTAGACACGCCCAGATCATGTTCTAGAGAAGCGTACGAACGGCACGAAACCACTCTGGTGCCACCTATGAGTGTCTGGCGACACTCCCGTTCTCTCAGTTACGCCCACGGCGGATGCGGCGACGCGGATCAACAAAAAAATTGGCGCTTTAGATCTACGCTATGAGTTAGTTCAGCTCATAGTGATGGGAACGTACCGAGCTATGGAAATGAAAATAATATATGTAACGGTAAGAGACATGGAGAGGGCAGAGCGGGTCGGGCAGAAAACGCGGCTTAAAGAAATTCTAATCGAAATCGACAGGGGAAAAGCGACGTTGGGAAGGCTATGAGTGCGAAGGTAAAGTAGCCGACGGTCTTTAAGGGTAATAGTCTGGATTCAAAAAGAAGGGAAGCATGCGAGTACGTTTTTGCAGGCTAGTTGGTGCCTAAGCACTCTGGATTTTTTGCGCAAAAGACACGACACAAAGAATCGAGGTGGAGAGGACAAGCGCTTCCTTTAGGACAAGCGTAGCATAGGGCGGCAGAATGTTAGGTGGGCGGACGAGAAGTTTACGGGGTAGCATGGCCCCAGCTGGCACAGGACAGGGCTAATTTGAGAGGTATTAGAGAGGTCTGTGCCCTGGAGTGGGCGTAGTAGAGCAGATGATGATGATGATGATATAGCATATAGACCTTAGAACCATAGCGCTCTAATACACGAGGGAAGCAAACAAAGAAACGCAAATCGTTCAACGGGCACCGCATCACTGGGAGGACCGGGGGATTATGATGCGGCTGTCCCGAAGACTGGTGCACGCTCCCACTCTACTCATAGTGATGGTTCAACAGCGCAAACACACACAGACCAAGAAGGAGACAAGACATACACAGAGCTGTGTGTCTTGTCTCCTTCTTGGTCTGTGTGTGTTTGCGCTGTTGAACCATCACTATGAATCTACACCAACTAGCCCAATCTGCAGTTCTTCCACTCTACTCCATGGCTGGGCGTCAGTGGCGTTGAACTGGGAGTCGTACGAAAGCGCTTCATCGAAGTTAAAACTATGGAACGGGCTGACTGACGTGTTTATTGTTGCTACTGCAAGAATGAAAAGGAACAGCCCTGTTGACTAGCTCGAGCTGAACCATAATCACCACGATGTGCAGGTAGGACAGTTGAAAGATTTGAGAGGTACATGGAAAGATGAGACGCGCGTTGCATCAGCCGCGTCTGCCAAAGCAATGTCCAGGATCTTATCAACAGATTACCCCCCTCCACTCTGTGGCAGGGAACCACTGCCACAATCGGCGACAGCCTCTATATCTCTGCTTCCATTGGCAAGGAAGCAGACGCATACGGCCACCTGTGGTAGAGAACCTTCGACACGATTGGTGAAAGCTTCTATATCCCTGCCTGCATGGGCCAGAAAGCGGCCGTACACGGCCCCCTATGGCAGGGAACCTTCGCCACAATTGGTGAAAGCTTCGATTATCCTGCCTGAATGGGCCAGTAAGCGGCCTCACACGGCCCCCTGTAGCAGGGAACCCTCATCACAATCAGCGAAAGCCACCATATCCCCGCCTGCGTTGACAGCGAAGGGGATGCACACGGGCCCCTGTGGCAGGGAACAGTCGCCACAATCGCCGAAAAGCTCTATAGCCCTCGCTGTACGGGCCAGGAAGTGACGCACACGGCCCCCTGTGGCAGGGAACCGCCGCCACAATCGGCGAAAACCTCTCTATCTCTGCCTGCATGGGCCAGGAAGCGACTGCACACGGCCCCCTGTCTCGGGAGCCTTGGCCCTCGCCACAATCGCCGAAAACCTCTATTTCCCTGCCTGCATGGGTCAAGAAGCAGGCGCACACGGCCCCCTGTGGCAGGGAACCTACACCACATTTCGTGAAAGCTTCTATTATATATGTCAGTAAGCCTCACACGGCCCCCTGTAACATGGAACCGTCGCAAAAATCGGCGAAAGCCTCTGTATCCCTGCCTATATTCCCAAGGGAGCGGCCGCACACTCCCCCTGCGACAGGGAGCGCTCGCCACGATCGGCGAAAAGCTCTATATCCCGCCAGCATGGGCCAGGACAGGCCCTCTGCAGCAGGGATATAGAGCTTTTCGCCGATCGTGGCGAGGGTTCCCTGTCACAGGGGGGAGTGTGCCCCCTGTAATATGGAATGCAGTGGGCGGAGTCAGGCTGATGATGATGATTGCGAGAACAGCAACAGGCCGGCTCTTACATTTAAAGGGAGCTTCTATTATGTAGCGCTGTTGTTCCACCATGCTTCTATTATGCTTCGAATTTTGGAAAGCATGTAAAATGGGAATTGAAATTGAGGAGTCGTACGAAAAATGGGTCATATTTTGGGAAGATGACCAGCGACGGAGAGAGGCGATGATCAATCGTGCGTGCCGGTCAGCGTAACCACCCTGGTTGCGTGCCCAGCCTGATGTCGCGTTGCAGTTGTAAGACGCGTGATGGGCTTGTGCTTTGAGCAGAGCGTTATTTGGAATAATAATGTGGGAGGAGCAATATCCTAACTGAAAGCCACAAGAAGAAAAGAGTATGGGCAGGCCCTCTAGTGCGAAGAGACGATGACCGGTGGTCCCTAATGGTAAAGTAGTAAATTTCAAGACATGCCAAGCGTGGAATGGGGGGGGGAGGGGGGGAAGAGGGTCTGGAGGCTGACTGAATTAAGAAATTTTCGGGAACAAGCTGGTTGTAGCTTCCTCAAGACAACGTTAACTGAAAGGGTCAGGCTGATGCCTTTGTAGTTAGGCTGATGATGTCGAGCGAAGGGTGCACACTGCACTCGTGGGACACGCACTTCTCAGGGAGGCAGTAATTTGCGGTAGCTGCGCGCTCTGGCCGTGAGCTCACCTGGACATTGTTCTGAAAGAAGAGCAGTTGGAGTGTGCAATCTTGACCAAGGCTGCCCAGTTGAGAGCGAAGGAGGCGTTGCTGCCCGGACGCAGGCTGTGTGAACCGGGCCACATGGGCCCCAGATAGACGGGCTCCGAGTCACCGATGGAACCCGCCAGATGCCTGCGGGGAAGGACACGAACAGGCGGGGACCGCGCTTCCATACAGTGCAGCAGCTAGAGGAATGCTGCCTTCGTAGACACTGTGAGACTTAGTGCGCATATCCGTTTCAACGCCATGACCTCCTGCACGTGATCGCGTTTTACTACTGAGATGACAATGGGCGCAATGTATGTAGACTGCATCGTCCTTATGGAGCGCCCACTCTCTCAGCAGGGGCCGCCATGCTGGCTCAGTGGTTATGGTACATGGCTGCTTACCCGAAAGACGTGGGTTCGGTCCCGGCCATGGCGGTCGCATCTCGATGGAGGCGAAATGCTAGAGGCCCGTGTGCTGTGCGGTGTCAGTGCACGTTAAAGAACCCCATGAGGTCGAAATTCCCTGCAGCCCTCCACTATGGCGTTCCGCATAGCCTGAGTCGCTTTGGGACGATAAACACCATGAACCCCAAAACTCCCTCACCAGGTTTCCGCGCTATGACAGCTATCATCATCGCCCACCTAACCAAACACACAGCAGTACAGCAGCACACTTTACCACGAGCCAGCTGCGGCCACCTTTCCACACAAACGTCCTAATCTCACCCGCTCACTACCCCTGCCACGCTTTACACTTACTCCCTTTAGGAATAAACTGTGTTAGATTAAGGGTCCGTCAGTTATCTTCCCCTCACGTTATATGCCATGACCTAGCCCATTTCTTCTTGCTTTGGACTCAGAAATTACGAACCCGTTTTCCCTCTCCCAGTATGCTTTCTTCGTGTCCCTTAACGTTACAGATATCATTTTACTTTGCATATTTCGCATTGTTTCTCCATACGGGAGTACCGGTAAAGTACAGCTGTTGTATAATTTCCTCTTGATAATTGCTAAGAAGCAGTCGCGCATACAAATAGGACGGTCACAGGAACGACGATGTAGACAGAAAGAGCGTCTCCATCCGTCTGTTTACATCGTCTTTCCTGTGTTAGTCCTTTTTGTCTGCGCAACTGCCTCCCTAACAATAGCCGTGCATCAACTGGCCCGGCAAGAAGGTCTAAGCGTACTCTTGATTAATGCTCGGAAACTGCCATTGATGATCTGGCACTACCAGTGAACACACCGTATTATTCAGCTCGTTACTTCATTCATTCGGTTGCCAGCAGAGCACCGCAAAGAGACAACCCGCCAATACGGAAACAGAAAGTAAAGAAAGGTTAGGAGCAATACAAAGATAGAAAGCGGCTGCGGTGGATCAAGTAACAGCAGATGGAAAGGCTCAGGAGAGATTGCAGTAAAAAAAAAGTAACCAACGAGTACACACAGTGCCTTAAGACCACGAGCGTACCAGAAGCTTGCAAGAACGCTGATATTTGAATTCATAAAAAGGAGACGTCAAGAACTTGAAACATTACAGGCCGATCAGGTTATAGAGTCCGCCGCCGTGATGGCTCAGTGGTTACGGCGCTCGGCTGCTGACCCGAAAGACGCGGGTTCGATGCGGGCCGCGGCGGTCGAATTACGATGGGGGCGAAATTCTAGAGGCCCGTGTACAGTGCGAAGTCAGTGCAGGTGAAAGATCCCCAGGTGGTCGGTATTTCCGGAGCCCTTCACTACGGAGTCCTTAGCAGCCTGAGTTGCTTTGGGAAGCTAAACCCCACAAACCAAATCAAATAGACTCAGGGCGACCATATATCTCCGTCGACCAAAAGATCAGGCAGGCTTTCCATCAGGTGATAGGGAAACGCGCAGAATGGAACCAACCCCCGCATATAGACTTCGTTGATTACGAGAAAGTATTTGACTCAGTGGAGACCTTGCTAGTCATGCAGACACTGCGAAAACAGGGTGTAGAATAGTCTTCTCTGAAAATACCGGAAGATATCTATAACAAACGCACAGCTACCATAGTCCTCCATAAAATCTGCAATAAAATATCAACAAGAACGGTGTCAGGCAGGGAGACACGATCTCGAGGTGTTCCGACGCATGGATTGCGGACAGTTGAGGATAAAGAGTTCATGCAGAATACAGAGTAGTCCGCGATTCGCTGATGATGTTTCCTTGATATGTCACTAAGGAGATGAACTGCACAGCTCGGTCAATGTGTTAGACAAAGGAGCAGAACGATGGGTCTAAAAATTAGAGTGCAAAAAACGAAAGTAATATTCATAATTCTCGCAAGGAAACAGCAGTTTCACAATTGGTACCAAGGTTCTGCAAGTTGTAAGGAAATACATCTGCTTTCGGTAGGTAGAGAGCACTAATTCAAATCATGAGAGCCAAATAAGTAGAAGAATAAGAATGGGGTGGAGCACATAAGGCAGGCCCTCTCAGACCATGACCAGTTTATCATTATCCCTCAAAAGAAAAGTATACAAAAGCTGTATCTCACCGGTACTCACTTCAATTAAGCTTAAATTAAGGACAGGAAGAATTAAGGAAGTAAAGCTTAAATTAAGGACAACGCTGCTAGCTAGGTAAAGAAAAATGATAGCTCGAACGTTAAGAGATCAGGAAGCGGGCAGCCTGAGTGACGAAAAAAACTCCGGTTAATCTCATCTTTGTCGAAATCAGGAGGAAGAAATGGGTTAGGGAAGGCATGTGATGCGAAGGAAAGTTAACCGATGGTCTTTCAGAGTGACTCAGTGGATTCAAATAGAAGGCAAGCGTAGCAGGAATTGGGAGAATGCAGGGGACACCTTTGGCTTCTCAGTGAGGCATGTCGTAGCATCTAAATGAAGGCGATCGGTCTCCCGTCTAGTGTTTATCTGATATCTTAATGACGAGGGCAGAGGGGCATAGTTTCTGGAAATTGGTAGAAGAAAGGCTTCAGCCGCAGCTGTTCTGTCGCTATCGCCGCTGCCAGTGAAGAAGCTGTGTGCTCGTATATTGCTTAAATAGGGCTGCATCTAGGAGACAGCTTTGACTTCTCAGTGATGCAGGTCGTAACATTTAAATGAAGGCGATCCGTCTCCCGTCCAGTGTTTATCTGATATCTTAATGACGAGGGCAGAGGGCCATACTTTCTGGAAGTTGGTAGAAGAAAGGCTTCAGCCGCAGCTGTTCTGTCGCTATCGCCGCTGCTAGTGAAGAAGCTGTGTGCTCGTATCTTGCTTAAATAGGGCTGCATCTAGGAGACAGCTTTGACTTCTCAGTGATGCAGGTCGTAACATTTAAATGAAGGCGACCTGTCCCCCGTCCAGTGTTTAGCAATGACGAGTGCAGATGGCGATACGCTCTGCAAGTTCGTAGACGAAACGTTTTGAGCCAGAGCTGCTGCGTCGCTATCGCCGCTGCTAGTGAAGAAGCTGTGTGCTTGTATTTTGCATAAATAGGGCTGCACCTAGAGGCAAGGGCGTCCGTAGAATTTTTTGCAGGGGGGGCCCCATTGGTTGTTGGCGCCGGAGGGGGGGGGGGCATGTTCGTAGCAAAAAGGCACTATTTGCGGTATGAATTTATTTATTTATATATAAATAAAAAATAAGTGAAATACACACATGAAATAAAAATTACAAACAGCAAATTAAAGTGTGGCTAGGAGAGATACATTGCAGTTTATCAACGAAGAAACAATTAAAATTAATAAAAAATCCAAAAATATACTGTCACTTCGTGGAGAAGAGTGCTCAGTATTGCTGCATACGGGTTCTCGACTCACCCGGATTGATGACCAGCACACAGCACAATATGGTCACAAACACGCAACTACAGTCACTCAGTCAGTCTTTCTTGAACAGCAACTGTAGACTCCACGGATTTTTCTGGGCGAATTGCGTGATTACACGGGTGATAAATTCATTTATGTGCTTCATTACACGCTCTCGGTGCACACTCGTCACACACATTGATTGGAAAAACGGTTGAAGGCGCACGTTGAAAACAAAAGATGTCTATACATACAACGAAAACTTATTTACAAGATAAATGCACGCTCGCAGCTTCATACACCTCGCTCCATCTTGCTCGCGCATCCGCACAGTCGAGCAACCGCACGCACACTGCTCGCCGCTCGTAGTTTTCTCGTCCACTGTCTTGGTTGTTCTCAGCTTCGTTGACAAACGGCCACTAAAAACACCGAAGCACAAATACAGAGGCGCGCACACGTGCAAGGGCTTACTTCCGTGCGACTTCCAAGGGGAAGGGACACTCGCCACTCCGGTAGGAAAATTTGTTTTGTGTGTTTTTATGGGGTTCAGAGCCCCAAAACGACTCAGGTTATGAGGAACGGAGTAGTACAGAGCTCCGGATAATGTCGACCACCTGGGTCTCTTTACCGGGCACTGACCTCGCACAGTACACGGGCGCTGTTGTCATTTGAGGCCCAGCCAGAGGTGACAGGCGAGCCAGGCAGGCGCCATCGGGCTGCGTTGACCAAAGGCGCTGGTTTTCGGAGAAGACGCAAGGGACGCTGGTGTGGGGGCGCCTCTGGAGACTGCGTCGCCGTGAACAAAAGATGCTAATCTCCTTTGCCGAAGATTCTGATAGCGGCGCTTCTACCGCACTGCGCTCTCCCGTGGATCGGAGGCACAGCGAGCGGCGGCGGCGCCAACTGATCGCCCGCTTGCCCATGAGCAGCCCGACAAAGCGGGGGTGGACACGGCTGATTTGTCTTTCCCTCCTGAAGAATTCATCGGTGGCCGGCATAACGAAGGCGAAAACAAGATGCACTGTGCACTGTCTGCCTCCGTGTCGCTATCTGTCTAGAGATCAAAGAAACAGGCACCCATTTCAAGACGGCTTGAAACACATGCTCGCCGGTGCCGCTGTATGTCTGCAGCAGGTCGGCCCTCAACAGAGCTAACGATGGCGTGGTTTGAAAACGGCATAAAGACGCGTGCCCGGACGCGGCATTTCGCAGATGTGACCCAAAGCGTGGAAGCGGGGCTGCTTTTACCCTTTTGGCTGAGCCCACCACGGCCCCTGGCGTGCGGCCATCACTCACGGTTCGAGGGAGTGATTTTCCAGGGGGGTGCAGCCGCCCCCCCTTGCCCCCCCCTCCGGACGCCCATGCCTAGAGGACAGCTTCGGCTTCTCAGTGATGCAGGTCGTAACATCCAAATGAAGGCGATCCGTCTGCCCTCCGGTGTATAGCTGAAATCTTAATGACGAGGTTAGAGGGCCATAGTTTCTGGAAGTTAATTGAAAAAATGTTTCAGGTACAGCTTCTCGGTCGCTATAACCGCTGCCAGTGAAGACGCTGGGTGCTCGCGTCTTGCTTAAAGAGCGCTGCACTTAGTCCAGGCTTCCAAATGGAGGCAATATGTCGTTGTCCGGCGTATAGCTGGAATCGTAACGATGCATTGATTTGCAAGCTGGTGATACGTTCTGCAAGTTATTAGAAAAAAGTCCTCAGCTGGAGCTGCTCGGTCGCTGTCCCCAATGCTAGTGAATTCACTAGCAACGGCGTCAAAGTGTCAAACTACGCTACATTGCAGGAATTTAGGATGAGAACGAAGTTCGTTGTTTGAGGCGGCACGCCGGGTGTCATGGCGCGGTGTGTTTCGCATTGAATCATAAATGAGAGCGTTGCATTTTTTATTTTTGTTTCTAAAGCAGCCCGGTGACAAACTGTTTTTTGTCAGACAGTATGCTCTACTGGAAGCAATTTACAACGCGTTCGCCGGCCGTGCTGGTCAGGATCACAAATTGCGCAGTTAACGAAAGCGTGTTATGGCGCGCACCTGCGGTTTCGGCATAGTTAGTTTCGATTTGACTGTACACTGAGTGATTTTTTTCAGTTCGTATGTTGACAGTCGGGCAAAGTGTGGCTGTTTTGCAAAAACAGCCCGAAGTGCCATAGAGAAAGATTCTCTCAATGACAACTCGGGAGGGCCTTTCTCAAAACGGCGAGGATAAAATCCAGCACGTAGGACGAAAAGCTCTAAAACCAGGACCTCTTGCGCCGAAAAATTCGTCCACTGCGCTCCTCAAGAACCCGCATTGCACCGCATTTATATCCACAATGCTGGGTATACAGGGCGCATGCGATAATGTAACTCACTAGGCTATTTTGAATGCTCTGGACGCTGCCACGCTTGGTGGTCGCGTGTTCTGCTGGATACGCAGTTATTTGTCCAACAGATCTCTCTTTGCGCAAACTGACGATCGCCCAACTTCTCATTTCACTTCCCGTAGAGTACCGCAGGGTGGTGTACTTAGCCATAACGCGGTTCAGTCTTACACTTGTCGGGCTCGTCGACATACTACCACAGTCGGCGCAAGTCACAATCTATGCGGACATCTGTCTTTGGGCAGCCGGAGTTACCCACCCACAAGTTCGAGCGAGACTTCAAAAGGCGTCAAGCATTCCCGCGGCCTACTTCCACCTGCAGAACCCACAGATATTTACCGAAAATTGCTCGCTTGTTGCCTTTACACGCAAGAACATGTTTCATTACACCGTATGCATAAACGGCACAGTAATGCCCTATGCAAAGAACCATCGGTTTATGGGAGTAATCATCGACCGAAATCTATCTTGGGCCCCGGATATGTCATACACGAAAAAGAGACAGCAATTCCTCACGTTCACGCCTTTCTTCGGGGAAAGTCAAGCGCCACTGCGGTAGATGGTACAGCTCTCCAACGCCTTTTTCATGGGATTTCTTTGCTACGGCCTCTCTTTGCTTGGAAAGATTCATACAGCAAATATACGAAGTTTTCAAAGCATTCAAGCTCCAGCTCTCCGGACTTGCCTAGGATTGCCGAAATGTTCCTCTACAGCCACATCTGTACTCATCGTCCAGGGGTCTTCAATCCCTACCTACCTAACATTTGACGCACTGAGGGAACATTTTCGACTCATATCCGGGGTTCTTTGCAAACATCTCGCCAGTCTTCCTATTACCAGGCTGCGCACATCGTTTACAAACACCATTGATGCACATCGCGCCTTTCGGCCGTCCCAGTTTACACCCGCCTCTAGACCGTCCTCGCCATTTTGGAGCCTGCACAATCACCGTGTGCTTCTTTCAATACCTGGCATTAGGAAGAATAACGATTGATCGCCGATAGAACTAAAACAAGTCACTCTTGAATATTTCCATGAGCACCATGGAAACCGGGTGCACATCTACACCGACGGCACAGTGAACCATAACAGTTCTTCGGGCTCCGTGGTCATCCCCGCAAGGACTACAGAAATTAGAGTTAGGATGGTTTACCGGACTTCTTCGACGGGTGCAGAACTCACCGCTCTTCGTGTCGCCATTGGATACATCAATCAGCAGCGCCCTCAGTAGTGGTCGATTTTCACCAATTCTAAAGCTGCACTCCAAGGCTTACAAGCGGCTCTTCGCCCTGGAGCCCATGAACAACTGGTCGCAGGAATTCGACAACTACATCACTCTGCAATTAATACAGGGGATGAGATTATCTACCAATGGCTACCGGCGCTCAGCGGCATAGCAGCCAATCACCGCACGGAGGAGGTCGCGCGAACTGCTCACCACGACAGCGATTTTGTGTCGGTCCCCATTTCGAGATGAGACGCGGCGGTCAGGCTTAGCGCACTTGCGCGGGACATCACGCTTGCGGCATGGAATTTCGGCCGATTTTCCAATTCAATTTTAAAATCCTTGGATCGATATCTGAAGCTCCAGCTTCTATCCGACCTACTACGACGTGAAGAAACTTTGCTGTGTCGCCTGTGGCCTAGATATCCGGTATAGATTTCACCAACCATTACTCTTTCTTAATCGGCGCGGCTGATAGATAGCCCTGCATGTGCCATCTCGGGTATGACGATACTATATCCCACATTCTATGTGACTGCCCGGCCTGCAGCGCCGAAAGGCAGTCTCTCAGCCGTGCGCTGGAGCGCCTAGATCCACGCCCACTGACGGAAATGAAGATTCTAGGCCACTGTCCGCGGCGATCGTCGGCGGTGCAGGACTCCAAGGCACTGCTCCGCTTCTTTCGAACTTCTGGCCGGCGTGATAGGCTGTGACTTTAACGACCGTTGACTTTTCATAGTGACTTCAATTTTCTGCTACTCTACTTGTTCTTTAATATTTTATCCCCTAACCCCTTTCCCCCCGTGTAGGGAAGAAAACGGATATTTCTTCCGGTTAACCTCCCTGCATTTCCTCTTATTCCTCCTCCTCCTCCTGTGAATGTTTGGCTGGGAGCCTCTGTTGTGGCCACCCACATACCAAACGATTTCTTTTACAAATCGCTCAGACAGACGTGTATTCAGGCTTTTAGGGAGCACAGAAGATGACTTAGAGGAATAGCGGGATGCTTGAAAATCATTGAGAAGAGTTTCCGCCATGTAGAATTTTATGTAGTTCATCAACCTTCCCCATGTAAGCTTCATAAAAGTGTCATAGTGATGGTTCAACAGCGCAAACACACACAGACCAAGAAGGAGACAAGACACACACAGCGCTGTGTGTGTCTTGTCTCCTTCTTGGTCTGTGTGTGTTTGCGCTGTTGAACCATCACTATGAATCTACACCAACTAGCCCAATCTGCAGTTCTTCTACATAAAAGTGTGCCGTGGCTGGTCTTAATTTCTCCCTTTCGCCGCTTTCGCACGTTTCTTCTCTTCATAACTTTATCAGAGTGACACATGCTCGTACTTTGAGTTTTTCAGCTAATGCTACTTGATGAGAGCGGCAGCCAGATCCGTGTACCATGGAGCCATTTTATTGGCAGACAGAGGGGGAGGGAAAACGAAGAGAGCATGGAAGGTCACGGTGGTGGCTGGGAAAGTGAGCAGAGGCAAATCCACCTGTACGTTTAAGAGAAAAGGCGGAGGGAGACCAAAGAGTGAACGTAAAAAGGAAGTCGGTGGCACAGTAGAGAGAGGGAACTCCATCTGTCCTCTTTCAGGGAAGAGAAAGTGGGAGAAGGAAAGCAAAGATACAGTGGCGGTTGGGAAGACTGGACAGGTTGATGGCCTGTCACATCAAGGTTATTCGATTGAATCGGAAGTGAGGAGGGGCACGACACGTCACACGGTGATTGACAGAATTTATCACGTCACCCGTATGTGTGGTGTGAACCCGTCAGCAGCAGCGCCTATCATTTTTTACGGAGATGGCATGATGTTGTGTTGTTTTGGCAGTTCCAGTTTCAGTGTTGGCAATATAGTATAGGGTGGTCAGCGCCAATAGCAGTTCCTTTTTGTTTGCCGTGAGAGGTGTTCTTTTCTCGCTCGTTTTCGTCGCTATACAACAGAGGTGAGCTCACCTTAGATTTTCCACGATGACGAACGAGCTGACCGGTGCCCACAGAACCCACTGCGCGACGGCGGCGCCCCGCTGGCGCAAGTGGCGGAGGACCCTCTGGCATGCGCGCACGTGGTCGGGCTCGTCCACGAACGTGGTCAGCCCCAGCCGCACAGACTCCGGGTCAGTGCTGACGAAGAGCAAGTGGTCGCAGTGTCGCCCCCAGGTGTCGTTGACGACAAGGTCAAGGTCCGCGTACTGATCGTGGACCATGTAGACCAGGCAGAAGATGGTGGCGCTGGACTGCGGCGCTTCTTCTTCCAGTGCTGAGATTTAAGAAAACAATTCATTTTATGCCGTATACCAGCGAAGGTGACTCTACAGCAGCCGTGTGATCGGTAAAAGAATGGGGTGTACCACCCTGCTGAAAAGAAGTTCTATGATTCAATAACCTCATAGATCATTCATCATAGAATATCATACAATCTGTATAACATATCATACAATAAATCCCTGAGAGCGACTGCAGCTCAACAGTAGCGGCAGCGGTTGCGGCATCGAAGGACAGCGCACTGGACTAGCATTCATGCGTACAGATTCTGGTTTCTCTGGATAGCGGCAGTCATGGATTTCGCAGAACCTTGAAAGCGATTTCCCTTGCTGCGTGGCCCCTGCTACGATCGTTGGAGCTACGATTTTTTGGGTTGAAATGCGTAGCCAACCGGACCTTAAGTTTGCGATAAAAGCAAATGACAGCGACTACATCTCAGCAGTAGCGACAGCGGTTGCGGCATCGAAGCACAGCTCACTGGTTTGGTGTCTCTGCCTGTGTCCTTCTTTTTGTCCCGCTCGTTGCACTGTAGTCATGGAATCACTGGACTAGACCTCATGCCTACAGATTCTGGTTTCTCCGAGTAGTGGCAGTCATGGATTTCGCTGAACCATGAAGGGATTTTGTCTTTCTGTGTGGCCCCTGCTATCATCGTCGCAGTTAGGATTTCGTTTGTTCTACTGCGCATCCGGGCGGACCTTCACCTCGTGATCAAGGCCCCCGACAGCGACTACAGCTGAACAGTAGCGGCAGCGGCATCGAAGTGCAGCTCACTGGAATAAAGTTCATGTGTACAGATTCTGGTTTCTCCATGTAGTGGCAGTCATGGATTTCGCTGAACCTTGAAGGCAACTTGTCTTTCTGTGTCACCCCTGCTATCATCGTCAGAGTTAGGATTTCGTGTGTTCTACTGCGCATCCAGGCGGACCTACACCTCGGGATAAAGGCCCCCGACAGCGACTACAGCTGAACATTAGCGGCAGCGGCATCGAAGGACAGTAGAGTTCATGCGTACAGATTGTGGTTTCTTCTTGTAGTGGCAGTGATGGATTTCACTGAACCTTGAAGGGAACTTGTCTTTCTGTGTCACCCCTGCTATCATCGTCAGAGATAAGATTTCATGAGTTCTACTGCGCATCCGGGCGGACCTTCACCTCGTGATCAAGGCCCCCGACAGCGACTACAGCTGAACAGTAGCGGCAGCGGCATCGAAGTGCAGCTCACTGGAATAAAGTTCATGTGTACAGATTCTGGTTTCTCCATGTAGTGGCAGTCATGGATTTCGCTGAACCTTGAAGGCAACTTGTCTTTCTGTGTCACCCCTGCTATCATCGTCAGAGTTAGGATTTCGTGTGTTCTACTGCGCATCCAGGCGGACCTACACCTCGGGATAAAGGCCCCCGACAGCGACTACAGCTGAACATTAGCGGCAGCGGCATCGAAGGACAGTAGAGTTCATGCGTACAGATTGTGGTTTCTTCTTGTAGTGGCAGTGATGGATTTCACTGAACCTTGAAGGGAACTTGTCTTTCTGTGTCACCCCTGCTATCATCGTCAGAGATAAGATTTCATGAGTTCTACTGCGCATCCGGGCGGACCTTCACCTCGTGATCAAGGCCCCCGACAGCGACTACAGCTGAACAGTAGCGGCAGCGGCATCGAAGTGCAGCTCACTGGAATAAAGTTCATGTGTACAGATTCTGGTTTCTCCATGTAGTGGCAGTCATGGATTTCGCTGAACCTTGAAGGCAACTTGTCTTTCTGTGTCACCCCTGCTATCATCGTCAGAGTTAGGATTTCGTGTGTTCTACTGCGCATCCAGGCGGACCTACACCTCGGGATAAAGGCCCCCGACAGCGACTACAGCTGAACATTAGCGGCAGCGGCATCGAAGGACAGTAGAGTTCATGCGTACAGATTGTGGTTTCTTCTTGTAGTGGCAGTGATGGATTTCACTGAACCTTGAAGGGAACTTGTCTTTCTGTGTCACCCCTGCTATCATCGTCAGAGATAAGATTTCATGAGTTCTACTGCGCATCCGGGCGGACCTTCACCTCGGGATAAAGGCCCCCGACAGCGACTACAGCTGAACAGTAGCGGCAGCGGCATCGATGGACAGCTCACTGGACTAGAGTTCATGCGTACAGATTCTGGTTTCTCCTTGTAGTGGCAGTCATGGATTTCGCTGAACCTTGAAGGCAACTTGTCTTTCTGTGTCACCCCTGCTATCATCGTCAGAGTTAGGATTTCGTGTGTTCTACTGCGCATCCAGGCGGACCTACACCTCGGGATAAAGGCCCCCGACAGCGACTACAGCTGAACATTAGCGGCAGCGGCATCGAAGGACAGTAGAGTTCATGCGTACAGATTGTGGTTTCTTCTTGTAGTGGCAGTGATGGATTTCACTGAACCTTGAAGGGAACTTGTCTTTCTGTGTCACCCCTGCTATCATCGTCAGAGATAAGATTTCATGAGTTCTACTGCGCATCCGGGCGGACCTTCACCTCGGGATAAAGGCCCCCGACAGCGACTACAGCTGAACAGTAGCGGCAGCGGCATCGATGGACAGCTCACTGGACTAGAGTTCATGCGTACAGATTCTGGTTTCTCCTTGTAGTGGCAGTCATGGATTTCGCTGAACCTTGAAGGGAACTTGTCTTTCTGTGTCACCCC
This sequence comes from Amblyomma mixtum, assembly GCF_055824585.1. Taxonomy (NCBI): domain Eukaryota; kingdom Metazoa; phylum Arthropoda; class Arachnida; order Ixodida; family Ixodidae; genus Amblyomma; species Amblyomma mixtum. Next base: position 190,416,493 of record NC_143016.1, on the reverse strand, counting down.
TGCTATCATCGTCAGAGTTAGGATTTCGTGGGTTCTACTGCGCATCCGAGCGGACCTTCACCTCGGGATAAAGGCCCCCGACAGCGGCTACAACTGAACAGTAGCGGCGGTGGCATCGAAGGACAGCTCACTGGTCTACAGATCATGCGTACAGATTCTGGTTTCCCCGGGTTCTGGCAGTCATGGATTTCGCTTAAACATCACGAGGACTTGTCTTTCCATATGGCCCCTGCTACGATCGTCGGAGCTATTATTTATTGGTTTGTACTGCGCATCCGGACGGACCTTCACCTCAGCATAAATTTCCTTATAGCGACTACAGCTCAACAGTAGCGACAGCGGTTGCGGCATCGAAGGACAGCGCAATGGACTAGCAATCATGCATCCAGATTCTGGTTTCTCTGGATATCGGCAGTCATGGATTTCGCAAAGCCTTGAAGGCGACTTGTCTTGCTGCGTGGCCATGCTACGATCGTTGGAGCTACGATTTCTTGGGTTCCAATGTCCAACCGTCCGGACCTTCACTTTGCGTTAAAAGCCAATATCAGCGACTACAGCTCAACACTAGCAGCAGTGGTTGCGGCATGGAAGCACAGCGCACTGGACTAGCGTTCATGCATAGAGATTCTGATTTCTTCGGATGGCGGCAGTCATGGATTTCGCAGAACCTAGAAGGCGACTTTTCTTGCTACGTCAACCTTGCTGCGATTGTTGGAGCTATTATTTCTTGGATTGTACTGCGCATCCGGACAGACCTTCGCCTCGGGAGAAAAGCCTCTGACACCGACTACAGCTCAGCAGTAGCGGCAGCGGTTGCGGCATCGAAGGACAGCACACTGGACTAGCGTTCATGCATACAGATTGTAATTTCTCCTGATAGCAGAACTCCTGCATTTCGCTAAACTTTGAAGGCGACTTGACTTGCTGCGTGTCCTCTGCTATGATTGTCGGAGCTAGGATTTCTTGTCTTGTAGTGCGCTTCAAGACGGACCTTTATCTCGGATAAAAAGCTTGTGACAGCAACTGCAGCTCAACCGTAGCGGCAGCGGTTGCGGCTGCAAAAGACAGTATACTGAGCTTTGTTTGATTCTTACAGTTTGGAATTTTCAATTGTTTACTGCTCCTTAGTGTGTAGGGTTTCTTTCTGCGATTGCTGCTGCCGCTGCCAATGTTTTGGTATTCTGTGAACGTATAGCAATGCCAACCAACACTGAGCTTTCAGAGTGGTTTGTTACTCTGGGAAATGCCTTTAGTGAGAAGCTGGCAGAAGTTACCAAAGAAGTTGTTGAGTTTCATGCTGAAATTGAACACCGAATCTTGCACAATTATCAATTCTTTGAAGAGTAATTTGCAAGAGTATTGTCAAGGCCTGGGCTTTTTAAACGAAACAGTTGAAGGCTTGAAGAAAGCAAACATGTAACTGCCAGCGTCGAGGTATGCGTTGGCAAATCATCACAAGGAACTTGATGCTTGACTTGCGGAGCTTGAGTGGTAGTTCCGGAAAAAATAACATTGAGTTGATGGGTGCTCCATGGAAGTATGGTTAACACTGCTTCAAAATCATTGATTCCATTGGCACCAAATTGAATTGACATTGCCTAAAAATTTTCATCGATATCGTTCACTTCATCCTTCCAGCATTTTCTTAAAAACATTACACATCTAAGTAATAGTCCAAAAACCTCATGCGAAAAGGAGGTGGATTTCATAACCTAGGCTAGAAAGGCGTGGCTGACGACTAAAGATATTGGCTTCCCGGAACCTGACCGAAACTCGTGTACGCCAATGACCATCTCACGTCCGATAATAAACGATTGTTCACAAAGTACTGAAACTGAGGAATGAAAAAGGATTCTTCCTCGTGACAACGAACTGTCAAAAACGAGAAACGACGACCAGCCATGTCTTCCGAATTAAGAATGAAGGTGACCACAGCGTTTTTTCTCTTGAATCGCAATATCAGCCTACCAAAAATGCGTACGTCGAACATCGCAAATTTCACTAATTGCCATGTAACTGATCCCTTTGTATATGCCTTTTTAACGCTAGCAGCCCTCGCAAACATTTTCAGGAATTTCAAAGATTTCCACTGCCGTTCATCCTTTCGCTCCCATTTGGGCGAGTTGGCAATGATTAATTGTTAAACAGTACGAGAAGGCGGGACACACGAACGCTGGTGTTGCGGGTTTCACGTGTCGTTTTCCCGCGCTGCTCAAGCACGAATCCTTTTGCTCTCATATGCATTACAGAAACATGGTGGAATGCCCATGATAAATATCTGTATTGTTTTCCTTAATATTCAGCATAATACGGTCTTCGCAGATCAACCAACCATGTTTCAGTCATTTTTAGAAAATCTGGCATTAAATAGAAAAGCACAATAGAGTTAAATTTAAGTACTGAAGATAAGCCAACCTACCAACACCGAATTTTCTTCAATTATAAGTACTTGCACGTCATCATCCTAGTGTGTAGTTCTTTATCTAAAGAACAACTCGTTGCCGTATAATTCTTGGTTAGCGCCATCTTTATCAAGAAACCTGAGGAGGAAAGAAAGCCTGCACCGCAATACTAAGAAACAACCATTTGCTTGGTTGTTACATAATATATTCAAATATGCTTTATAAACGACGTAAACGCGTTCAAAGGAACGACTACAATGCGAGTCGTAGTCGGGAAGGAGTGCCCAATGGCCCCGTCTATCGCGCACACCTTTGTCGAGCTTCCCGATGACGAGCGGGCTTCTGAGGGCGGCGGACAGCCCTGCGTTGCTCTTGGTGGCCGCCAGATGGGGGTGCAGAAGACTCGGTGCTTGAGCCGGGGGCCGACCGGCGTTAGGTGGCTCGGCTGCTGGGCTCCGCCAGAGGAGACCCAGTGCGACACCCACGGCAAAGCCCAGCGCCCCGGAGCGGACGCCATGGGGAGACATACGTGCAGCCACTGCAGGTTTCCGACACGGGCCGCGTTACAGCCAATTCATGCTTCTGTTCACCACTGCGTTATTTTCTTACTTCTTATTTCTGATGCACAGGTCTCCCATTGGTGTCGCTACTCGACCGGGTGCACAGAAAATTCGCCCTGAATGGCAGTTGGCTATTCTTTAGAGCCACAACAAAAATAAGGAGTGACACCAGCAAGAAACAAATACAGAGAAAGAATTACTCAGCAGAAAAAATGGCTGCTCTATCAGTAAACTAAAGAAATCTGCCAAATTATCGCTGCAAAGCCCAACCTGCATGTATGCAGTTGCATAACATAAGAGTAGCGCAAAACCAGGACGACGGACACAAGGGGAGAGAACACACACCAACAACACAGGCGCTGTGTTGTTGGTGCGTGTTCTCTTCCCTTGTGTCCGTCGTCCTGGTTTCGCGCTACTCTTACTTTATGGATCAATACCGACTTGCCCAAATTTCCACCCTGGTGAATCGTATGCAGTTCATTCATAGTTTGGGCAGGGTGTCGAAATATGAGGACCAAAAATAATTATTATTGCAGCGAAATTCCCATGGTGCAGTGATATGCATACAAGGTGTTCAAAGCTAGACTTTAGGCTCATCTATGCCACCTGCACCAATGTTAGCGTTCGACGCTCTTTGATTTAGTTCCCCACACATTGTGGCTCTTTATTGAATCGTCCGAAGCTATTTGCTTTAATATTAACCAAGAAAAAACTTCGCGTCACGTGACAGCCCTTTTACTTACTAGAACGGCCATTTTTGAGCGACGCGTGCACGTTTCTTTTGTTCTCATGCTGTGCCTTGCAATTCTCATGTCATGCCTTTCCTTCATCTATATATCCCAGGTTTTATGAATAAAGCCTTACTTCAGAGTCAGAGCTCGTCCTGTGCATTTCTTTTGGTATTTATTTATTTATTTATTTATCATCATACCCACAGCGCCATTGTCTGGCATTACAGTGGGGGGGGGGGGGTTGAACAAAAAGTACACAAATGCTACCTCATGCAGGTGGTTACAAAAAAGATAACAATGAGTTAGAAAGAACACGGAATTATTATACATAAAAAATGTCACAGCATGGAAGGAAATGAATCATTTGATAATATGGACACTACTTGCTCAGGCAACTTGTTCCATTCCGAAACCGTTTTAGGGAAAAAAGACATTTTAAAAAGGTCAGTCCGGCATCTGTATTCTTTAACTTTAAGTGGATGATCTCTTCGTAAAGACACGTAATCAGGGCTGGCTATATATTTGGTTTTGTCTATTCCAGTCCTAGAATGAAATATGTTATGAAATAATTTTAAACGCAGAACTTTCCTACGTTTTTGAAGGGAGTCCCAACCTAAAGATTTTTTCGCGCTCGTTACACTAAAATATCGCCCATAGTTATTGAAAACAAAACGAACGGCCAAATTCTGAACTCTTTCTAGCTTTTGAACGTCAAGAAAGGATTTCGGATCCCAGACTGTGCAAGCATACTCAAGTATGCTTCTAACGTTTGTATTATACAGCAGTTCTTTAGTCTTTAAGGGGAAAAGTTTAGCGTTACGTCGCAGGAAGCCTAACACACGACAGGCTTTGGCAGTAACGAAATCCACGTGACGATGCCAAGACATTGAACTTGTTAAATATACACCAAGATATTTTTAAATTCCAACACTGAAAGCAGTTTGCTATTATTTATGTTATATGTGAAAATATGGGGAACCTTCTTTTTAGTGAAACACATATGTACAGATTTTTGTAAGTTAATATGCATTCCCCAGTTCTCACACCACTGGGCCACTTTACACAAATCCTGTTGTAATGCATGACAGTCACTTTGATCGTTAATAATTCTATACAATACACAATCGTCCGCAAAAAGACGCATGTATGAAGAAATACCTGAAAAGATGTCATTCATGTAAATTATGAACAGTAATGGGCCCAAGACGGATCCCTGGGGCACCCCTGATGTTACAGCCACCTCATGCGACTGTTTCCCGTTGACAACAACACACTGACGCCTAAAGCTCAAATATTCCTTTATCCACCTAATAACGTTCTCATTTATGTTGTACCAGTATAGTTTTTGTATTAACAAGGAATGTGATACGACGTCAAAGGCCTTCTTAAAATCTAGAAAAATACAGTCAACAGAATATCCCTTATCCAAAGCACTTGAGAGGTCATGTACAAATTCGGTAAGCTGGGTAACACACGAGTAACCACTGCGAAAGCCATGCTGATTAGTATTTAATAATGAATGTATACTAAGATGATTCATAATATTAGTATAAAACACGTGCTCTAAAACTTTGCATAATACACTGGTCAAGGACAGTGGTCGATAATTTGAAACAACATTCCTAGGTCCCGATTTACGTATAGGTACAACATTAGCAAGCCTCCATTCATCAGGCAAAGAGCCGTCCTGTAATGACTTTGTGAAAAGAATTTGAAGGTACCTTGACAAAGAAAAAGCGCAAGAAGAGAGCAGGACCGTGGGTAAGCCGTCCGGACCGGTGGCACTGTTATCTTTTAAGCGTTCTGAGAGCGACACAATTCCTCGCTGATCAAATTCAATGTTCTCCATAGGTTCCGTACAGTTCAAGGCCAGGCAAAAACCGGCAGGGCTATTGCTGTCCTTAGCAGAAAACACTGAGCTGAAAAATGTGTTAGTGTTCTGTCTTTTGCGGGCTGTTTTTTCTTCAATACGAAAATCCCTGCGATACTTTCAGGCTAGTGCAAAACTAGGTCTCCCTAAAAAAATTCATAATAAGTGTTTACGTCCTTTTTTCCCCGAAAATTTTTTGCTGACACTGTATATGATTTGAAGTTTTCTATCATGTGCACAACATTACACCACGAGGTTTTTGTTTTTGTAGTTTGTTTTTTAGATAAAAATACATTTTGGAACATTTTATAAAGGTCTACGCGACATTCTTAAGCGATTTAAAACTTTTCACTGGCTCGCCATCTGATGTGCTGCACGGAAAAAATGTTTACACCAAAATTAACCTGAACAACGGCCAGGAAAAAAAATGGCAAACGTGGAAAAAAGTACATTGTACTGCGTATTCACACCAAAATATTATACTGAGATGTCACTGCGGAAATTCAAAACACTATTCCTCTAATAGCACCTGTTATTCTAATTTTGCTCAGCAATGTTTACTGAAGTTGAGCAAGAGGTGTTGTCTGGCTGGTTGGCTTGATACTTGTAATGCCATGAAACGTTATGCGCGAAAAAGACGACACGAAGACAGAAGACACGACAGGACGGGAGCAAACTAACAACTAGTTTACTCAGAAGTTGACCCCTCTAAATGTACAACAACAGGTGCAAGCGCGGCGGCAACACCCACAGCATGCTTGGTAAACGTGACAACACCATCACAATTTTGTTTTAGGCGATTTTTTTTTTTTGAAGTTGAGTGCTGCAGGGCCGGTTAAGGTTGCCGCGTACTGTCACTTCACTGCAGAACACAACCTTGGCGCTGTTCAGACTGCTCTCTTTCAGTGCAGCACACGTGCTCAGGCGGTGCACATCTGCCCTTAGAGAACCTGGCATCACTGTTCGCGCGGGCTATGTTCACGAAAGGCATTCTCTGCGAGGTTAGATGATGTAATCGAGCGCCGCGAAGGGGCATCCACAAAAGCGAATATGGTCGCGTGGGGTGCCCGAAGCCTCGCCTGACGTCTCTCTGCTTGTTCTATTTTCCAATAAGCTCTGTACCGGATTCAACGCATCTCGCCGGACTCCCGAGTTTTGTGATGGCAACAGACCTGATATTACAGATATTGAATCAGGCCTTTTTGCTGAAACACGGATGCATCCAGAGAATTAAGGTGTGTTGTTCTAGTGAAGGTGCTAATCAAAAAAGATTATCTCTTCTTAGCTTCATCCGCAGGTTTGAATTCGAGGAGGCACCAGTAAATGGCATGAAATACATAATGAGAAAAATAACATGAGGCAAAATAACACACTTCTTAATATTTATTGTGAGTCCGTTAGTGCTTAAGCGTAACGGAGCCCTTAGGGTAACGAAGCAGCCAATGCAAAAAACTGCACACCAGCCTTTGAAAGAACGGCCGTTCTACGCAATTGCCACGACACCGCCACGAGGGCGATAGTAGAAGCTAAGGCAATTTCAAGATTCTCTGATAAATCTTTCAAAAACCATCCGTGCACCTGAGCAAAAAAGAGCTGATCTTTCTAAGCTCCCACGATCATGCGTATGACTGGAGGGAAGGTTACGGACCAACGAGATAATTGTGCCACGAGAACGTGAGTTGTTGTTTTCCTGTGTTGTCACGAGAAAGGGCTTATATAAGCCAGTTCAAGGCAATAAACGATATTGTCCGTCAGCGCCTGTTATTGTGTCAATCTTTCTTGTCCGTGTTCCGATCGCGCTGTAGTCGTCAAGATGTGTGACCAACAAACCAGCCACTACATATTTACGGAGTGGATTCCAAGACAAGGAAAGCGCCACCGGGGGCGGCAGAAAGTTAGGTGGCCGGATGAGATTAAGAAGTTTACGGGGACACGATGGGCGCAGCTGGAAAAGAACAGTGTTAATTGAAGAGACATGAGAGAGGTCTTCGCCCTACAGCGGACGCAGTGAGGCTGATGATGATGACGATGATTGTTAGTATTTATGTACGTTTTACAAGAACAATAAATTAAAATTACTGCAGCTGCGTCTTCTGTCGTTCGTGCTTCGTACGTTGATAAAATGGATGCTTTACTAACTTCGAAATAGAAACTGCACTTGTGCTTTCTTTGGGTGTTTCCGAATTTCTGGGTGGCGAGATGAAATCTGCTAGGCTTTAGTATTTGAAACTCCTCTGTTTTTGAGAAGGATGCGAGTCTAACAAGAACAGTACTGAGAGGCGGCTTTAACAAAAGTAAATAATAAATTTTATATTGGTGCAATGTCATGTTAGATATACGGGCCCGCTCAAGCTAACAGAGAGCATGTGGGGCACTGCCCGGCAGCATGGGTGAAGTCAGAGCACAGGTCACTTCGAATTCACATCGCAAAACAAGTTGGCTAAAAACTAAGGAATAGGTAGGAAAAAAGGAGAGAGGAATGAGAGAAAGAAAGAAAAAATACAGCGCTTTTTAAAAACCAGGCTCCTTAAAGGGAAAACATCATTTGGCAAGTTGTGTTGTGTTGGGTCTATGGCACATAGGCAGCTAAGGCCATCATGCGCCAAGCTCAGTTTAGGAAGTTGTTCAACACACTTGGAATATAGAAAACAAGTACACGCTCACCATATCCTGGCCGTACTCTGGGAAAAATAAAACAATCGAGTACGTAATGCAGAGTAGGAACATTAGGGAGGCAGAATTCCTTACGCCATGGATAGTTGTGAATAAAAGCTTCTTCCAATAAGGACGTGAATGAAGGCACATGCGAGCACAAGAAAAGACTAGAATTGTTGGCAATTGGCACACCATACATCACAGAACGAATCGTAGATTGCAGTAAGCAGTCACCGTTGCTGCGCCAACACACTCAGAAGAAGTCAAAAGAACAAATGCCATATCGCAGCGCACTGTATGCCAATGCATGCGCTATTATTTTCTTTATTTGGTTTGGTTTATTGCGGTTTAACGTCCCAAAGCGAGTCAGGCTATGAGGGACGCCGCAGTGAAGGGCTCCAGAAATTTCGACCACCTGGGGTTCTTTAACGTGCACTGACATCGCACAGCACACGGGCCTCTAGAATTTCGCCTTCATCGAAATTCAGCCGCCGCAGCCGGGATCGAACCCGCGTCTTTCGGGTCAGCAGCCGAGCGCCGCAACCACTGAGCCACCGCGGCGGGTATTTTCCTTATTTAAACTGAGCATAATGCTTCAGCAGAGTAGAGCATACAAGCTATTTTGCACAGCCTTTCACAGGACTGTTCCAGCCCATGATGGAATTGAGATGAACCCCAAGATAATATACACGCGAAAGGTGTGGAATAGGAGAGCAGGCAGTAGTTGCTACACAGAAGAGAATGAAGATGTAGCGGAGCGGTGAGAGGAACAACTTTTCAGAGGATCGTGAGGACAAACCAATTTAGTTTTCTCCTCGTTAATACAAATTACGTTATTGCAATACCAACTCACAACATTTACACAGTCAATATTTAATCCAGCCACGGCCTGATTGTAATTAGTACAACGGGATACTAAAACGTGTCATGTGAGCACTGAAAGACCGGGCAGTGAAGAATGGTCTGACTGAAGCCGTTAACATCAAAGTTGAATAAAAGGGGGGATGAAATTCATCCCCGAGCAACTCTAGCGGCCAGCTGTCTGGACTTGCTTGTAATATTTCTGATAACTACTACTTCGGTTCGGCCCCGCCGCGGTGGTTCAGTGGTTACGGCGCTCGGCTGCTGACCCGAAAGACGCGGGTTCGATCCCGGCCGCGGCGGCTGAATTTCTTGAAGGCGAAATTCTAGAGGCCCGTGTGCTGTGCGATGTCAGTGCACGTTAAAGAACCCCTGGTGGTCGAAATTTCCGGAGCCCTCCACTACGGCGTCTCTCATAGCCTGGGTCGCTTTGGGACGTTAAACCGCATAAACCAACCAACCTTTCTTAAGTGGTCGGACCTATATTGGCCAAACGGGCCGTTGCCTAAATATGCGACTTCAAGAACACTTTTTGTCCCTAAAAAAGCCACCCTCATGCAATCTTTCTAAGTACTGCTCTAAATGCACAGGCTGTAAGACTTTGCTTGATAAAACCACCAACTTGCTTCGCGATCCAGAAAAGTTGACTAGAAGAATTGCTGAGGGACATATCCGCAAGAATGAGCAATCGTGTGTGGCTGATCCTATGGTGGTCAATGCATGAGCGAGGGTTTTTATATCTAGATGCACCTTCCTGATCACCTTCTACGTGCCTGCGTGATTGCTTGTTTTGTTGTTGGCGTTCTTCTTTCTCTTTACATTCTGCATTTTTGAAATTAACGCCCAGCTGCGAGTAAGCGCCTGTGTTGTCTTGTCTATCTTGTCGTTTGTCGTGAGTGCGCTAAAGTTTTTCATAATGCAAAAGAAGGTGCACGAAAGTTAAGGAGGGCCTTCGAAAGCCATAGCTATGGTGTTTACGAAGTAATACACCATGGCTCACTAAGTGAAAAGGTTTTTTATACGTCTGAAAATATTGCACAAGCAAATTCAGTGTTTTCCAGAGTATTGTTAAGGTAATCAGGTAATTTCTCTAATGCTAACCTAGTACCACGCCCGCAAGTAAACCCATATTGGTTAGGCGATCATATGTGATGTGCATCTATGAACATTTGCATTACATGGAAAATATGTTTTTCAAGTATGAGAGCAATGCACAAAAGTATCGAAATACGTCTATAGTTTGCGACAGCACTAACTTCTCCGCGTTTGTAAAAAAGAGGAGCGACAAGGGCTTCTTTGAGGACAGGCGGCACAATGTGTGTTGCTTAATGTTATTTATAATTGTTAAAAGAACATTCTCTAGGGACTCGAAGTTCCTGGGAAGAACAGCCGTAGACAAGCGATCTGTTCACACTGACGTGGGCTGTTGGAATCTAAATTAGACATGACGAATATAATCTTTAATGTTCTCAGGAAAAATGTCATACTCTACCCCCGATTACGGCACACGATAGCTAGCCGTATTACTAGACGAGCTTGCTGTGGCAGACGACAAATAGGAATTGAATTGGTCAGTTAACATTTTAGATAGTGGTTCAAAATTCCTAGCAATTCTTTCATACGCAGCTTTCCGGGCATGGCCTCATAATTCGTTAGCGACAGACCAAGCCTTAGAACGTTTATTTCTAGGTTCAGAAAATATACTTTAGAAATCTTCAACTCTAAGCAAAGCAGCTACTTTGTGGCGAGCTATCTTACAGGCTGCACAAAGATGCTGATTTTTAGGGGAAAGACGACAACGCGCCCAAGCCAGTTGTTTTTCAGCTGATAGAACGTTTCCATTTATCCAAGGGCATCCCGACTTTCTTTGCTTTATGACGACAGCGCAAAATCCGTGTGCCTTTTACCAGAACAGCCATTCCAAAATTGTGATCAAGTGGGGGTCCTTTTTTCCTTTTTTCTTGAACAGCGCTTTCTGGAACCCAGAGGATTTCAATACTCTTTATGGTAACATCTGCCCACTTGAAAAGCTGACGAGGGGCCATGATGTGGCCTTCATTTGTCGGCTTGCCCTTGATGCTAGGCGACTGATCGTGCAACCAACGCCATCGCAAGCGCCCTTCCCATGAGAAGTTGCAAAAAAGTTTCACTAAGCCGACATGCCAAAATTATTTTCTTGGTAGCAAAGTTTAAGAAAGCCCTTTTTAAAAAAACTCTTGTGTTGGGAGGCAGACCCATCCGAGAATTTTTCGCACTTGCGGAAAATATCTCCAATATTTTCAAGACATGAGCTTGAAACGTTGCCGCAGAAGCAGCGCTGTGTTCGAGCATGGCGGCGAAGAGCACGCGGAGAAGCAGCCGTAGGGTTGGTGAGGAAGTCAAGAAGAGAAGAGGTCCATGGGTCGGCACGCTGCGCCGAAGGCATGGCGCTGATGTGAAGCATCGGTGAGGAGGCGTCTAAGGTTGAAAGGCTCGAAGTGGGCAGTGCGATAGAGCACCGGCGTATTGATGTTTGCGGCCAGTACGATACACGACGCGGATATTGTATTCCTGTAGCTGAAGGGCCCACCTCACGGTGCGACCGGATGGGTCTTTCAGAGAGGAAAGCCAGCATAGCGCGTGGTGGTCGGTCACAACTTCAAATGGGCGGCCGTAGAGGTAAGGGCGGAACTTGGTAAGGGCCCAAACTATCGCCAGACGCTCTTTTTCAGTGACCGAGTAATTAGATTCAGCCGGTGTGATCGTGCGGCTGGCATAGGCAACGACGTATTCGGCGAAGCCAGATTTGCGTTGTGCGAGTACGGCGCCGAGGCCTACCCCACTGGCGTCAGTATGGACCTCGGTACGTGCGGTCGGGTCGAAATGGCGCAGTATCAGTGGGGCGGTGAAGATACAGCGCAAGGAATCAAAGGCGTTGTCACACACTTGGGACCATTGTGAAAGATCGGAACTGCCAGACAGAAGCTGTGTCAAAGGTGCAGGAATTGAAGCAAAGTTGCGTGTAAACCTACGGAAGTAGTAGCACGAACCTAGGAAGCTGCTCAGTTCTTTGATAAAAGTAGGTCGAGGGAACGCAGCCACAGCACGAAATTTAGCCGGGTCGGGACGGACACCCTCCTTGGAAACAACGTGGCCTAAAATGGTGAGTTGGCGAGGGGCAAAATGGCACTTCTTTAAGTTGAGCTGGAGGCTGGCGTAAGAGAGGCAGGTCAAAACGTGCTTCAAAAGGTAGAGGTGAGCGTCAAAGTCAGGCGAAAACAGGACGATGTCGTCGAGGTAACAGAGGCAGGTCTTCCACTTGAGACCACGCAGAATGGTATCCATCATCCGCTCAAACATGGCGGGAGTATTACAAGACCGAAAGGCATCACAGTAAATTCATATAGGCCGTCGAGTGTTACAAAAGCAGTCTTCGGGCGATCGGCCTCTTCCATGGGTACCTGCCAGTACCCGGAACGTAAATCTAAAGAGGAAAATATTTCGGCACCTTGCAAGCAGTCTAGCACGTCATCGATGCATGGCAGGGGATAGACGTCCTTGCGCATAATCTTATTAAGGCGGTGGTAGTCTACACAGAAACAGATAAAGCCGTCTTTCTCTTTCACAAGCACAACTGGCGAAGCGCAAGGACTGCTTGAGGGTTCAGTCACGCCGCTCTTGAGCATTTGGTCGACTTGATCTTCAATAACTTGGCGCTCGGGTGCCGACACACGATAGGGGCGCTGCCGTAGAGGAGCATGGGCACCTGTGTCTATGCGATGTGTGACAGTCGACGTTTGGCTCATTGAGCTGTGATGACAGTCGAAGGAGGGCGCGGAACTGGTGGAGCAAGTGGAGAAGCTGCGTGCGCTGCGGCGGTGGAAGATCTGCGTCGATGGAGCGGATAAATAGTTCGGTAGATGAAGGAGTGGGTGTAGAAGATGGTGGGCTGAGCGGAGCGAGATTGACGTGTGATGAACCGGCAGTCTCCTCATGGGTTATAATAGAAGCGTTAGGTTGGACACTGCCGACACACTCGCCACGTCGCAAAGCACTAGGGTAGGAAAACGGGTTACAGACTCACAGTACGGAAAGGCCAGCAGAAATAGTCAATACGGCGTAAGGCAGGGGAAGGCACTTGCGCCGAAGAAAAGTATGGGCTGGCGTGAAAAGGACAGTGTCATCACGGAAAGGGTCACAAGAGAGGCGCACAAGGACGGAAGAGCATGGGGGCAGGTCCATGTCTTCGGCGACGAGGGCTTTAATGGAGGTGAAGGAGCAGCGTCCGGCAGGGATTGGGGCAGAGCAGAGAACCTGACTTCAGCGCGAGCGCAATCGATGACAGCGGCATGACGAGACAGGAAATCCCAGCCTAAAATCACAGAGTGAGAACAACACGGCAGTACGACGAACTCGATCGTATAGAGGACGTCCTGAATTAAAACTCGAGCGGTGCAAGCTGCCGATGGCTTGATGTGCTGAGCTCTGGCCCTGCGCAGCGAGAGACCGGCAATAGACGTCTTAACTTTCTTCAGGCGGTGACAGAGTTCTGCGTCTATTACTGAAATTGCGGCGCCAGTGTTCACAAGGGGCATGACAGAAATCCATCGACCGAAACGTGAATAATGTTTGCAGGTGACAGCTGAGGTCTTTGGTAGTTCGACGAGGACGCAGTTCTTGCCTGAGGAACTGCGACATCTAGTTTTCCTCTTGAGAATCATTAGGGCGGCGACGCATCGGAGGAATGGAGCGTCGTCGCGGGGAAGGAGAACGGCGGTCGGCAATCGCTGAACAGTCGGGGGAGAAAGGACGAGTGGACGCACGGAGCTCAGCAGACACGGAGTACTGACGCGTTGGAGGCCACTACCCGACTGGCGGTGCCAAAACTGGGAGACGGCGACGGCAATGGCGGGCTACGTGGCCAGGCAATCCGCAAGTGTAGCAAATAGGCCGGTTATCCGTCGTGCGCCAAGGATCTCGGTCTAGTGGCGAGGGCCGTAGATAAGGTGCCGGCGCTTGTACGGGCCTGGCATTATAGGGTACGTAGGCGGCCGAGTTTGTGCGATGACTTCAGCGTAAGTCATTGAACGGGCGACAGGTTTTGGGGCGACGTTGACATAATTCAGTGGGGTGGCGACAGGTCTGGGGGCGGTGTCAGCGTACGCCAGCGGAGCTGCGACAGGTGATGGTGAATGCTCTGACGGAAGCACCTCAGCAGCCGGCTCTCGAATTGCATGTTGGAGAGCCGGGGCCAAATATGGTGGCGACCCTTGAGGGCTAGGCAAAAGCGAAAGCTGACGGGCCACCTCCTCACGTACAAAGTCCTTGATTTACTGCAGCAGAGAGGAGCTGTCAGCGGCGGGTGTGAGTCCGGAAAGTGACTCTGCCTGAGCTGAGTGTTGACGAGTCAGGACCCTCTGCTTACGCACCTCGTCGAAGCTCTGGCACAGCGTTATGACTTCCGAAACGGTGCGCAAGTCCCGAGCGAGCAGCATTTGAAAGGCGTCATCATCAATGCCTTTCAAGATCTGCTTTATCTTGTCAGCTTCCGGCATGCTGACGTTCACTCGGTTGCAGAGGGTGATTACATCTTCTATGTAGCTAGTGAAGCTTTCGCCGACCTGCTGCGACCGTTCACTCAAGCGTTGTTCGGCGCGAAATTGTCTGACAGCTGGGCGACCAAAGGCTTCGGAGAACTTCGTCTTGAAGGCCGACCAAGACCCAACGCCCCCTTCATGGTTGCGATACCATAAGTTTGCGACGCCGGTAAGATAAAAAATTACATTGTTGAGCTTTGTCTCGTCATCCCACTTGTTATACAGGCTCACCCGCTCGTAGGATGCGAGCCAATCTTCCACGTCATGTTCATCTGTTCCGCTGAAGATAGCCGGGTCCCTTTGGCGAAGGGAGCCGGCACAGATGACAGTCGGTGGGTCTGCTTGGACGGCTTGATGTTGGGTGTCCAGAAGCATCGCAAATGTCGGAAGAGTGCGGCTACGGAGCTCCAGAGCCGATATCGTTACCCGGTGACTCCACCAAATGTAGGATGGGGGTTTATTGAAGGCACTGGGACCTCAGGAGCAGGGCGGCAGCAGTCCGTGGTCAGCGAAGGCCAGAACACAGCACGGGCAGCGATGGCAATGCCGCCGCTAAACAGAACGGTTGTCTTCGTCTTTACAGATTAATCAATTATCTCACCAAAAAAAATAGTAGGCAATTCTTGAGAAATAATTTATTAGTTAATTACTGACTCTTAACGACCATTAATTAACTTATTGCATCAATGAATAGAAATCAATGAGTAGTTCATTAACTTCAATAATTTGTTCTTATTACTACTTCATCAATTATTGTCATTACTATTGTTATTGTTAGTTCCATTCTGGAGGATTTGCTAGTATTCACAAATTTTGTGAATAATTTGAAGTAATTAGCGAAATTAGTTGCCTTATTATACATTAGCTATTTTATTTAGTAATTCACTGATTTTAAACTTCCCTGTAAATCAAATTAATCATTAAAAATCAAAATTACACTCTTACTGCTTGTTTGACAGTTCATGAGGACACGTTCTGTCCAAAGCGCATGGTGACACATACTTTTCATGCCACTATCAGGTAAGAAATCCTCTCATAATGTCACGTGCTTCCACAGAGCCATTGTTTTCACACCATCAATAAACACTTCCAGTTTGTTCTTCAACATAAACACGGGCAGAGGTATATTGGACGTCATCGACTCGCCGGCGGCCTCACCTCCATCGGCCGCGCCTCCTAGTTTCCCGGAGGCGGAGGGGATGCCCGACGTCGAGGAGAAGGTGACCGCCGTTGGCGCTGAGGTGGCGGCGTCACACTCCGGTCAGATGCAGGTGATGAACTTCGCAAATTGCTCGGACGGTACGGCTCCCAAGCGGACGTTGGGGGTCGCTGCTGCGCGGTGTGCAGTTGTCCGTAAGTATGCACCGGGGGTTGGCCGTCTTGAGAAGTCGGGAAACGACGGCGGCAATACCTAGCGATATGCCCTGCAATGCCACACCGGTAGCACAAAGGCTGAGAGCGCCAGCGACCGCCATAAAAGTCCTGGCGAACAAAGTCGCGACGTTGGCTGGAGCCAGAATCTCGCTGCTGACGAACCACGTCTTCTGGGTAGGTGGGCCTCGACGGAAGAAGCAAAAGGTGGGCCTCGACGGAAGAAGCAAAAGATGAAGGACTGACCGGCAGAGAGAAAGAAAAAGAAAGAACTGAAGGACGCTGCTAGGCTTCCTGCTTCCATCCTGCTCCGACCGATCCCCTCTGTGAATAAACCCCCGTGCGTGCTAAGCACGTAACAATATTAATATTGCTCTTTGGGAAAAGGAAATGCTTAAGTAATCGTTCCACATCTCGATGGACACTTAAACCGCGGCTCAAGTGGAGGGGTTTTAAACTCGGCCTCTGCGGCGGCGTTTCAATGCAGGCGAAACGCAAAGGCGCCCGTGTGCTGCTATGCAATATCAGTCCACGTTAAAGAACCCCAGATAGTGGAAATTATTCCGCAGCCCTACATTGTGGCACTTGACTTTCTTTCATCTTTCACTCTCACCTTCCTCTCTTTCCTTACGACAAGGTTCGGGTGTCCACCGAGATGAGACTATAGTAGCACATTCCCATCCGGAGCAGACGACCTCGTCAGCATCTACTGTTCAGCTGTGCTAACACTTCGAATAGCTAATCGCTAACATGTCGTATCAACCCCGCCGAGGGTCCCGACTGCATCACTGACAGCGCACGCCATCTCGTGCCGGTTACCAAGAACGTCGTTGTGACTCACCATGTCGGCCACCGCTCTGCTATTACCACAGCCGATTCGGCGCCAACGCCCGCCACTGCCTACTTCCGCGCTCTTGGGCGGGAAACCAGCCGGCCGAACGTTAGCGGCGACAAGTGGTCAAGGCCTCGAACCCTGTCGCCTTTTCTAGGCCACCGACAAGACGTCCGGCACCACACTTCTGATTGGTACCGATGCCCAAGTCAGAGTCCTATCTGCTACGCGCCACGACCGCACATCACAACCACTCTCACCTATCTGCTCGCTTTAAACAGCGCCAGCATTCCAGTCTACAAACAGCGTTGTGCGACATTGAACTAGAGTCTACGCCGTGTTTTTCGACGGATTTTTGTGGTTGCTGACGTCCGCACGTCTATCATTGGTGCCGACTTTTTCAAACATCATGGTCTCCTTATCCACATCAAGTCTCGCCTTGTTCAGGATTCGACCACTCGCCTCTCGGTCTAGGGTCTTGCAAGGCAGGTAATTAATGGTGCGTTTCCTTCCTGGGCTGCTCTTGCCGATACTCCGTTCGACCCATTACTCCGCGAGTATCCTACCCTCACGGCCCCACCAGACTGGACACTACCTGTTCGCTATGAGGGGTGCCATCAACTAGTCACTACTGGACCGCCTGTTTTTTTATTCGCCCCATACAAGCTCAAGGTTGCTCGTGCCTAATTTCAGCACATGCTCCACTTAGGCATTATTAGCCCGCCTTCTAGCAGTTGGGCATCTCCTCTACACATGGTCTCCAAAAATACCGGGCATGGCGGTCATGTGACGAGTAACGCTCCCTTAACGCCCACTTCATACCCGACCGCTACCCACTGCCCCATATTTAGTAGACCTGAACAGCGCACAAAAGACGAGGACACAGAGAAAAAGCGACAAGACACGAGCGCTCACTACCAACTGAATGGTTTTTAGACGAAGCTGCCTGATGACAGCGATCCTATCAGCGAACCATGCGCACTTGGTTGTCGGAACGTTACTTTGTACATATACATGTTACTCCAATAAACCATTCAGTTGATAGTCAGCGCTCATGTCTTGTTGCTTCTTCTCTGTGTCCTTGTCCTTTGTGCGCTGTTCAGTCCTGCCATGCACCAACTAGCTCAACTCTCCATACTTCTACAGTCCATATTTAGTACTTTACCGCTCAATGCACCTTCAATGCACCACAACTCTTCAGTGCACCACAATATTCACAAGGATTGATCTCGTCCGTGCCTACCACCAAATTCCAATGGCAGAGGAAGACATTTCGAAGACAGCCATCACAACACCCTTCGGCCTCTTCGAATTCCTGAGGCTGCCATTCGGACTGCGAAACTCTGCGCAGACCTTTCACCGTTTCATCTACACCGTTCTTCGCGGTCAGCCCTTCGTCTTCGCCTACGTCGATGATCTTCTTTTGGCCAGTCACTCCATAGACGAACACCTGCAGCACCTGTGCCAGCTGCTCATTCGTCTCTCTGCCTATCGCATTGTGAGCAACGGTTCTAAGAACAAATTCGTTGTATCTTCACTTGTCTTTCTTGATAATCATGTCGACTCAAGTGGCATTGGCCCTCTTCCGTCTAAGGTAGAAGCGATCACAAATGTTCTGCAACCCACTTCTCTTACTTCGATCCCCAAAACTACTGTCGCCGTTTTATGCGCAACTGTGCCACTTTGGTTGAACGTTGACCGTCTACTCGCGCCAAAACACATGACACATCCCCTGCACTGGGACGCGGATGCCCAGGCAGCGTTTCCCGCCTATAAACAAGGGGTAGCCAACGCGGCCGTGCTGGCCCACCTTAGGCCTGACAGTCCTCTCGCGCTCATGACGAATGCCTCCAGTATTGACGTTGGCGCTGTTTTCAAACAGCACACTGATGGCGACTAGCAGCCCCTTGAATTTTGCTCGAAGCGGATGACCCCTACTCAGACCTGTTACAGCTTATGCGGTCGGGAGTCGTTCGCCATGTAACTTGAGGTTCGCCGCTTCCGTCACCTTCTGGAAGGTCGCGTTTTCAACATCTTCACCGACCACAAGCTCCTGGCGCATTCGTTCAACCGCGCCTGCAGCCCTTATACACCACGGGAGGTTCGTCAGCTTGCCAATGTGTCTGCAGACTACCGACATCCGACACATCACCGGAGCTGCTAATATTCCTGCTGACGCTCTGAGGCATGTAGGTGCCGTCGATCTACGTCACCCAAATCCCCAACACGCCCTTACTGCTCCCCAGTCTACCGACAACGAGATGACAAGGTTGCGTACCTCTACCTGATCATTATATCTGGTGGGCGTTCAGCTGGAAGGCGTCACACTCATCCGCAATACCTCCACGGGTGTTCCCCGCCCATATGCAAGCGCTCTTTTTCGCAAGCAGATCTTCGATCATGGTTAAACTGCGCAAAGAAAACAAGGACAGAGACAGAAACACACGTACACACTGAGCGCAGAGTGGCCTAGTGGCCTAGTGGTTTGAGCGCCCGTCTCGGCTGCGGGAGGTGGGTGGTTCGAAACCAACCCACCGCCGGGCACCCACCGGTCAAAAGGGTACAAGCGTCCCCCGGCCTGGCGCTCAGCTTCCTTTAGGGGTGTACGTTTGGGAGAAGTGAAAAAAAAAAAGGGCCACAAATTGGGCTTATGCCGCACGAGGCGGACTTATGGTTGCTTGGCGGGGGAACTTATCACTCATCCGTCAAGGCAACTGTTTGGTCTAAGACCCTTTTCCCAAGCATTTCACCCTAGAGGAGCCGAGCACCAGGCCAGGGGAAATCTTGTACCCATTAAAGAAACCGGTGGGTACCCGGCGGCACTGGGGATCGAACCCAGCACCTCCCGAATGCGAGGCGGATGTTCTACCACAAGGCCACCCTCTTGGCGGATGAGTGATAAGTTCCCCTGCCAAGCAACCATAAGTCCGCCTCGTGCGGCATAAGCCCAATTTGTGGCCCCTTTTTTTTTTCTCGCAAGTCAGACAGCCGGAAAAACCGCCATGTCTAGTCAGCTGTGATACTCTGAAGTTTTCTCTTCGAAACGAAGGATCGCTTACAGTGTTTGTCTTGAGACACGCTGGTTAGAGCGTACGAGTTTTGAGTCGGAACTCCTCACTTTGCAGTGAAACACGAACCACCTTTGCAGGCTGAGTGCTCGAAACTAGGTTGCCCCCGAAGGGGCGCAGCGGGGTTTACGGAGCCTCTTCCAAGCGCACACCCCTGAAGAAGCCGGGCGCCGGGCCGGGTGTGGCTTGTACCCATTTTTACCGGTGGGTGTCCGGCGGTGGGTTTCGAACCAACAACCTCCCGCAGCCGAAGCGGACGCCCAGACCACTAGGCCACTCAGGAGATCTTCGATGTCCGGCACACATTAACACCCAGGCATTCCGGCCACGCAAAAGCTCGGGGCATCTAGCTGTGTGTGGCCGCGAATGAATGCCAATGTTGGATACTGGGTGCGCGCCTGCGCTGCTTGCCAAGGAGCCAAGAATTAGCGCCACCCTGTTCCCCGTGCAACTTCTTTTCTGCCACCTGACGCCCGCTTTGACACGGTCCACACTGACCAGGTAGTGCTCGTCCCGCCTTGTAAAGGTCAATGCTACTTACCTAGCTGTGTAGACCGGTACACTCGATGACCGGAAGCCAGACCGCTTGCCGATATCTCGTCCTCTGACGTCGCATCTGGTTTCCTCTCCTCCTGCGTGGCCTACCTTGACTGTCCATCTACCATTATCACGGACCATGGTCGCCATTTCGAGTCGTCCCTCTAGTCTCGCACGCACACCCCTGCCTACCACCCCCACACCAATGGCTTGGTCGAAAGATTTCATCACCACACCAAGGACGCCCTCAGCGCTCATGCATCGCCTATGCAGTGGGCTCACTTCATGCCTATCACCTTATTGGGCATAAGGTCTGCCTTCAAACAAGACCCCTTCGTGTTCCACGGCTGAACTTGTTTATGGCACTTTCTTACTCTTCCTGACTGACTTCTTCGACCCTGAACCCTCCCCTCCCCACTGACTACATACAGCTTCTTCGTGAAGTAGTACGCAACCATTGACCTGAACCACCGTACCCTGGGCCTACTCGTGAACATTACATCTTCTCGGACCTCAGGACGGCTACCTATATTTTTGTGCGGCACAACACCAACCGACGCCCTCTTCAGCCGCACTACCGCGGGTGGTTTCATATGTCCTGGATTGCCATCCCAATTCATACATCATACATATGGACCGTTCGCCTGATGTTATGGCCTTGGAGCGGCTGAAGCCTTCCTACCTCCTCCATGACGAAGCCTCTCCTTCCACCACCACTCGTCTCTCCGCCACTATCTAGACACCACGCTGCGTTCACTAGCAATCCGGTGTACCTCTCTTTACTCGCTTAGGGTGGGGGGCAGCCCTGCAGCAGTGCCCTCTCTGGACGACTGGAGCGGCCGAAAAAGACGAACTGACACGAGCCGCGTGCTAGAACGCTCGGGAGCCGAGATGGCTCTCGAAAGCTGAGGAGGAAATAAAAAGGAAACGTGTTCTTGGGCCTGCAAACGTTTGGTTCGGGTCTTTTCTCCCGACGGCGCTCTACAAACCAAATTCCTGGGCCATTTCTTTTCCTCAAAAACCAATTTCTTTAAAGGGGTAGAATCTGGGCCGGCACACATTTCAATGTGCGCATGCCGTCGGTTCGAGTCCCTGTCACAAGCTATCCTGCAATTTGACTAGCATGTTTGAGCTAAATGCAAAGATAAATTGTATAGCACGACCCGGGATGCCGTACCACAAACTGTTGCTCACAGTGTTTTTCCTGATGTAGTCGGGAAAAACGGCACCACATTGAGGACAGCCAAAGAGGAGTATATATAGACTAACAAACATGTATATGATTGTATGAATTGGTGGTGCTCGCCTTGTCGCGTGCGTCCTGATTATAATGATTAAAACTTTATTTCCACGGATGTAGTGGGCTCCCTACTCACCGCCCCTGACACGCAGGCCTAGAGGAGGAGGGCCAAGATCTCCGCGTATAAAAAATGGCGAAGATATATTGGTTGGTTCTTCGCGGCTTCAGCCGCCAGGCGGACAGCTCACTGCTGGTAGGCGGGGACATTGCTCCGTAGCAGGCTTCCAGGCTTCTCTACTTTCAATATTGTCGCCCACGCCCGGGGATCCGGGGTATTCCCAAAATACATGATCGAGGGTCACAGTCACTCCGCAGGTCTTAATCGTCTTTCCTGTCGTCTACCTGCGTCTGAAATAACCAGACGGGGATTTCAGAGTTGTCGGCCTGTAATCGTCGCCAGGCGACGGCTTTGACAGCTTTAATTCTGTGGTGGCACCAGACGACTTCCTAACCTATAGTCCAAAACAATTTCCGCCTATTTTTGCAAACGTCCGTCCATCTTCTGGCAGTCGGGTGGCTCTACGGTTACCCGGAAGTAGAGATCTCAGGCGAATGCACAGGCTGCTTCATTACGGGAGCCGCATGTTTGTGCTGGTACCCAAATTAAGGTCAGGGTGCGATTGATTTTAGCTGCGAACAGGATGCGAGCCGCTTCCCGCGAAACCCTGCTCTTTCTGATATTCCAGTTTGCAGTTTTCTGTCGCTAAGAACCACCTCAGCCTTGTTTCAGGCTGAAGCGAGCGCTATTGCGACTTCCTCGGCCGTATCTAGGTTTCTGCTTCTAATGGAGGCAGCGACGAATGGTGCACCTCTGCGTCGACTACCGAGGTGACCCTGCCCCCTCCATGTCACAAGCTGCGCCCACGTAGGCTACCTCACTGTCCTAAATTTCCCAGCCCTTTTAGCCAGCCCCTGCGCCCTCTACTCCCGCATTTCCCTAGCGTTGCTAAAAGGGAGCAGCGCAAACACAGGGCAGAGGAACGTACAACAAAAGCGCTGACTTACAACTGAAGTTCATTCGAAAGGTGCACAAACATTAAGTAGTCTCGAGGCAAGCTGTCAGCCGAGTCAACGTCAGGGGCGGTGTAAAAGTGTAACGCTCTTACGTAAAAGGCTAGCCACGTTCCATTTTCACTCAACCGCATGTCCATTATCCATCCTCCACCTGCATATTGTTTTCATTTTCTCATGTCACTCTTCCCACAGTCATTGTTCCTTGTTAAAAATTTTGTAGCTTTTACGATTGTATGACTTTTATCAGGCCGTTTACACCATCCCTGACATTGACTCAGCTGACAGCTTGCCTCGAGAAAGAGAAATACAGAGAGAGGGAAAGGCAGAGACGTTAACCAGGAAGGTTTCCGGTTGGCTACCCTGCACTGGGAAAGAGAATAATGGGATTAAAAAGGGAAGAGAGAAGGAACGAGAGAATAAGTCACATCCTATCAATCAAGGCAATCTCTCGGAAAAACAAAAGAGTGCCTTGTGAGCCTTGATGGCAGTCGACTGTTGCGGCCACGGACAGAGGACCTTGGCCTGTGTGAAAGGGCGAGGAAGAAGGCGGTCCAGAGCGCAACGCAGCTTACGTCTTTCGTTAAGACAAGCCACTCCCACAAGAGATGATACTGGTTGTCGTTGTGTGGGGGAACCGAATGGAGCAGATATGTAAGTTCACGTCGAATATAGACGACGACTTTGCTGGTTTTGTTGCGCGTGGGAGAAGCAAATGCTTCATAGCCGGATAATCGTAAAATGTTGGGCAGATTCTGTTCACAGGTAACCAGAATGGGGAAGCGGTTGTCATAAACATAGTGTCTAATATCTGAAATCAGGGACCGGAGCCCGCGGGAATTCCACTGAAAATAAAAGCTTGCTTGGCTTTCTTCGGAAAAGATAGTTCCGGGGGAGCCATGGTGTCTTCTAATGTAGAGCTGCAAGAACTGGCTGTAGCGCGTACAGTGCTTGCAATGCGTCATGTGCTACTGACGTGCGCAAGCTGGACCGCAGAGCACGCATGACATTCATCAGTGACGTGAGAATTGCAATCACTTGCATATCTTGGCCATGCTCGGAATCATGCCTTTTGCCCGTATCATTCGCAGGTGTCGCAGACATGGGGTGCGGCAACGTACCTGACGCAGTACGCGCTCCAGGCTTTGGTAGTGGTGGCCACATGGTATCAGAGGCAGCAGGCCGTGTGTCACTAGTCTCCGGGCTTTTCTGATTTATTTATTTATTTGCATATACTGCAGACAATACATATACATGGCCCAGGCAGGAGGGGCATCCGCGGCAAAAACATGAGTACACACATAACAAGCATACAGCTGTTCAGAAACAAATTTCACACAAAAAATTCATAACGAGCGAAGTACAATTAACAGCGCAAGAATTGATGCTCCAGTTCTTTAGCAAAGTCACTGGCTGCGAAATTGTGCGAAGGCAGGGAATTCCATTCACTGGTAGTCCTGGGAAAAAAACTATGCTTATAGGTATTGGTTCGTGAAAAAATTGGAGCCAAGGAGTAAGGGTGTGTGTGTCGAGTTTTCCTGGTGCAATGTGGCTTAACACAGTCTGGCATGTTTAACCTCAGCGTACCTGAGACGCAGTTATGCAAAAAAGCGAGCCGACTAATTTTTCGACGGGATTCCAATGTTTCTATACTATGTTGCCGCTGGATTTGTTGCCGGTGGAGGCGGACAAACTGCAGCGAGCGTGGGGCCTTATCTTCGAAGGTATTTGTTTCCTTCTACAACCTTCGGTGGCGGCGCGAACGACGTCGTCGCACCTTTGCAGCGGCTTCTCTGTGGGTGGAAGGGTCACGCACTATTTGTTTCAGTACCGTCCTCTCAGTCTTCAGGCGAGGGCAGTCCTTCGAGGAAGAGTCGTGAGGGCCACGACAGTTGGCGCATTTCAAGGCAGTCGCGCGGCAACTGTCGCCGGTGTGTGGCTTCGGGCATCTTGGGCACAAAGATGGAGTTGTGACAGACGCCGCTCACATGACCAATCCTCATGCATTTCCTACGCTGTAGCGGCTTAGGTACGAATGGACGAACTGGGTGACGAAAGTGCCCCACCTTCACGTATGATGGAACACAGTGACCTTCAACGTCAGCTTGATGCATGTAGACCTACCAAGGCATTGAACTGGTATTATGGAAATGCTGTTGGTTGCCGGCTTGATTAAGATGGACAAGTCGGCGTCAGGTATGGCGATGTCGACATTGTAAATTACGCCAGCCGTGCTTCCGCTGTCTTCTAGAATAAGAGGGCGTACACTGAAATTGCCCGAGTTTGGTGATGACGGCCAAACTGTCTAGCTCGCTTCGCTTCATGACATCAATGGCAATGATGTTTTTCTGGCGGTTTATTCTAACGTCTTTAATGCCTCCTGGTACGAGGCTTTCAAGAAACACAGAGATGGCTTGCCTGTTCAGGAGATTCAAGTGGTCCGTTGACTACAATGGCACGAACAAGGCTGTACGTGCCTCGGCACTTCGCGCCCTGGTGATCGTATTCATACTTGAGGACGTCGTTGACGTCGACACAGTTTGTCTGCGCAGTCTGCGCTTGGCATTCTTACTCAAATATATTCTCGCGACATTGTGACGGTAGGGTGACCTTGTCGCTTATGCCCACATAGAATTTTCAGCCGACCCACTCCAAGATGGTCCGGCCTGTGCTCGTTCTAATCGGTCTTTCGAGCTGGGCGATTCGAACCGCCTCGGGGGGTTCAGTCCAACTATTATGCACCCCCATTTCAAAAAGGCGGTCTGTGGAGATGGAGGTGGGTAAGCCCAGCGCCCTCGTGACGCAACGCCTAATAAATGCGTCGATCCTGTCTCTGTCGTTCGCCCTAATATCGACGAACGGCGTGGCGTAGCATATTCGGCTAATAACGTACGCCTGCCTCAATTTAAGGAGGCTACGTATTCCGTGGCGCCCGCCCTTAAACGCGACCATCCTGAAGATCCCCGTTGCCTCACAGCGCACTACCTGAGCTCCTTGAAAGTTCCTTCGTTATACCAGTCCTCTAAGGCAAAGAGTCCGAGGAAAGGAGCCTTGCGTGTTCCGCGCAAAAATCCGAACTCTTCAAATAAAATTCGAAAGCGCTCCAGTGCAAGTGCCAGTGCAATTTCAAAATTAAGGTTCAGGGAAAAACCGTGGCGCGTGCGACCTGCGACCGCTTGATGTCGTCGCCTATTTTTGTTACCATCGCTGGTATTTTCTGCATCATCTGCGAGGATGCACACTAACAAACACACGCCACCAGTTTTTTCTCGCAATGGGGCTAGTAAGGCTTTCCCCTTAATAGGGCGACGTCAAGAAGCAATCCTAGGATGCACAAAGCAAGCAGAGAGCATCTGCATTACAGACAATCTTGTACTCGTTCTTTATATACCCCCTCCTCACTGGCTGACCTCAATGTGGCGCCAGTTTTCTCGACCACGTTCTTACCAAAACTTTGAGTAACGAATTACCGTATGTCGTACAGCGTTCCGGGTAATGCCATACGATTTCTCGATGCGTGTAGCATACGTCTCTCAGGTTGGAGGCAAGCTTATGACAGTCATTCGAAATCCGGTAAGTTGCTGGGCGAGTTGGTTGTGTCCTGTGTTGTGCGCTGTGTAGTGTCTCTGCCTGTGTCCTTCTTGTCGCGTTCGTTGCGCTGTAGTGATGGAATATCGGAACAAACTTTCCCAGCAACTTACCTTGTCAAATTTAATTTCTCGTAAACAGCGCTGGGTTTTGTCTCTGCCTGTCTCCTTCTTCTTGTCCCGTTCGTTGCGCTGTAGTCATGGAGTATTCGAAACGAGTGGCCGAGTGCTTCACTTGGATATTTGTGGACTGAGCGTTCCGAGGCCGTTTCCATTACGTTTCTCAGGGCTCAGCCTGCGTCGAGGTCGACCGCTCACGATGACACACAAATGCTTCCACCTTGACAGCACGCAAGGAGTTCTAGCTTTCCTCTGAATTTTTATGAGGTCGGTGAGATAAGGGGGCCGGGATAGGCTCGCAGAAGCCTTCGTGGCGCCTTACCATCTTGATACGATATTAGCTGTCTGACACAATGTAAAAAAAAAGTCAGAATGACAGGAAATATCTTGGCGGCTCTATTTCCAAGCATCTTACCGTCAAAATGACAGCCGGCTGTCATTTTCAAATGGTGGTGTTTTTGATCATTTTGCTGTCTTGCTTTTCAACTAGGAACACAACTGAGCCGTCATTATGATGGCCTTATATCTTTTGATATTACAGTAAGGCGTCATTGAAACGATTCGCTGTCAATATGACGGCATGGCGTCTCTTTATTATACAGTGTTGCATAATTTAAACGTCTCTTTATCAATCTTTAAAACATTACGGCCGTCAGTCGTCAGATTGAAGGCTATTCATGTACAGTGTGGCATCAACTCGGGACAAGAGACACCAAATTTAAGTTGCGCGTCTTATTCTAAACTATGTGTTACACATCAGTATACATAGGTTAACACATGGCGATTCATGTATAACAGCAATTTGCAAGTTATCTTGCTTGATGTCTTCCGCTTCTATCAGCCAAGCGATTTCTGTGATGTGTATTTGGTTTTAACATAACACGAGGCATGAATCAATCTGCACTATATTGGATGACACAGTTTTCATTCACGAAGATCCTCTCTCCCCAAATCAACAAGACACTAACCCTCAAAGCAATGACCATCCCCCCACCGCACCCATGCATGAGGACCCAGAGCCCGATCTCGAACCGCTACCCTCCCCGAGCAATAGCGCTAGAACAAGCGTAGCTCTCTCGGATGCAGACCTCCAAGCAGTGGCAGATCGCCTTGAAAACATTCTCTGTGCTCGGCTAGAAGCTCGCCTGGTCGAACGTATTGAATACACCATAGTAACTAAGCCAGAAGCAGCGCTTTCGCAAAAAATAGATCAAATGTTCGTCCAAATCTCTACAACCTTCCATAAAGCGCTGGAAGAGCATGCAGAACGCACAGCCCGCAGATTTCAGGAAATAGAAGAGCATCTGGCTGGATTTGACAGTCACCCCTATCGTAAGCGCAAACCAAAGACACCAGATCATCAGGACCCCCCAACCCCAAACATAAGTCATACTCCTCCCACTTTAACGCAACAGGCACTCCCATCGCTGCCACATGATGGCGCCCTCTAAACCTTTATGCACGGTCTGGCAGTGGAACTGCCGGGGTTTTGGGAGAAAAAGAGGGATCCTCCAACAACTTCTACAACGTGCTTCAGGCACGGATGTCTTGGCGCTACAGGAACCGATTAATCGCATTACCCTGCCGGGATATACGCCTTATTTACCCTCATCGGAGGCACCACACAACGTAGCATTTCTTGTTAAACGTACGTGTCCCGTATTGGTGCACAGCCTCCCCGTTTGCGACATTGACCATATCTGCATTGAACTTGTTCCCAATAACCCAAAATTCCACAGTCTCTTTATTCTCAACATTTATAGCCCCCCTAAAAGGGCTCTCCCAAACTTCGACCGGCTTTTCTCACTTGTCAAACAACTTGCGCATAAGCGACCCTTGCTAATAGTAGGGGACTTCAATGCCCCACACACAGCATGGGGGTACCCTACAGACACTCCAAAGGGCCGCCGAGTCTGGCTGTCCGCACAGCAGGAAGGCTTCACACTTCTTACTGATTCCGATCACCCCACTCGTGTGGGAACAAGTGTGAGCAGGGACACCACACCAGATCTCACATTCACACACTCCATTCCTGATGCAAAATGGTGCAACACTAATGAAAATGTAGGCAGCGATCACTACATTATAGAGATAACGCTCCATAGCCAAATTGGAAAACCCTCCCCTAAACACCCAACTATCACGAACTGGGAATCTCTCAGAAAATGCCGAAGCAATAGAACCACACGTCCATAACGGACATAGAGGCGTGGACCACAAAACTACAACAGGATATACGAGCAGTTACTCGCACTACCCCCCCGGATTGCCCTAGTGAGGCGGTAGACACACGCCTCTTGCGTTTGTGGGAGGCAAAAACGGGCCTTGAGCGCCGCTGGCATAAACAACGGTGGAACCGAAATCTTAAAAGAAGACTTTGTAGACTAAATGCAGAAATAGAGAAGCACGCAACCACTCTGAGGAGGCAAAATTGGGAGACCTTATGTACTCGTCTCAATGGAAACATGAGTCTCTCTCAGACATGGGGCCTATTTAGGCATCTTCTAGACCCAACGCAGTCCAAAACGACCCAAAATCATAACCTCACTAAACTCATTCATGGCAGCACAGTTCAACCACAGAACCTCTTACAACAGCTTCCATTCCCTGCCCAAACTCACCCCGACTACGAAGGCGCCCCAAACGCACTCTTAGACCAGCCCATTACAGAAGCTGAGGTAAGGGCAGAACTCCACAAACTGAATACATCCTCCGCTCCGGGACCGGACGGGATCACGAACAGGGCACTACGAAATCTGGACACCCCCTCTATCGAAGTCTTAACAGCCTATTTCAATGAGTGCTGGCAAAACGGTACCCTACCTCCTCAGTGGAAAACAGCGAAGGTTATATTTCTGCCCAAGCCAGGCAAGCCGCTTCACCATACTAATCTCCGACCCATCTCTCTTACTTCATGTGTAGGCAAGCTCTTCGAGCATGTAATTCAGACGCGACTCAGCAACTACTTGGAGGATAATGAGCTCCTCCCTAACAGCATGTATGGTTTTAGACCAGGATTGGCAGCGCAGAATGTATTCCTCCAACTACAACATCAGATACTGGAACCCAAAACAAAGGATACGAAAGCCATATTAGGAGTAGACCTCAATAAGGCCTTTGATCACGTTACCCACGTGGCTATCCTAACGAACCTGCAATCCCTCGACGTTGGACAACGCATGTACAACTGCATTCGCGATTTCCTCAGTAATCGCAAGGCCCATCTCTCATTCGGCCCGCATTCCTTAAACGACATCACCATCGGAGCACGAGGCACCCCACAGGGAGCGGTCCTCTCCCCGACTCTCTTTAACATAGCCATGATGGGATTACCTAAATTACTCAAGGCGATACCCAACCTACACTTCAGCTTCTATGCCGATGACATTACACTATGGACATGCCGAGGTAGCGACGCGGAGATAGAACACCGCTTACAAACAGCACTAAATATCATTTGCATGCACGTCCATGATAGAGGGCTCTCATGCTCCCCCACGAAATCGCAACTTTTCATATACAAACCCCACCGAATGTCTGGCACACCACCCAATATTCAGCTCGTTTTGGGCAAGGAACCGATTCCCACAGTGCCAAAGGTTCGCATACTGGGAATGTTTCTCACTACTTCTGGCTCTCACACTGACACGATCCAAGCACTCCAAACGCACACACAACAAGCCACTAGGCTCATCAAACGTGTCGCACACAGAAAATCGGGCCTACGGGAACCAAACACGCTTCGACTAACACAGGCTTACATCACCAGTAGAATAACATATGCACTACCGTATCTGCCCCTCTTAGCGAAAGATAGAGAACGCCTAGACGGCCTCATTCGGAGCAGTACGCGCACAGCTTTACGCCTTCCCCCATGCACTTCCACAGAGCGCCTTCTTCGACTAGGAATACATAACACTTTCGAGGAACTCTGTGAGGCCACCAAAACGGCACAACTAGCCAGACTCACACGCACCCCTGCAGGACGAGCTCTGCTGCAGTCTCTTCGCATATCGCCTGTCGGCGTTATACCCGGCACTGACACAATCCCCACTCCCATAAGAGCTGCAGTTCAGATACCCCCCCTCCCTAAACACATGCACCCGGAGCGCGATCAAAAGCGCAGAGAGGCCCGGGCCTTAGCACTACACAGAGGTTACGGAGAGGATCCCAATGTAGCATATATTGATGCCTCGCTCTACGCATCAGGCGCACAGGCAGCTATAGTGGCTGTTCGCAGTGACGGCCGCCCCATCACGGCAGGAACCATTCTTACCTCATCCATAACCACGGCAGAGGAAGCGGCTATCGCTCTAGCCATCTCCTCTTCAGCCGCTACCGCAAACAGCAATCATAAATTATAGCACTGGTCGTATCTCTCGGCAAGCCAGCAGCATACTCCGACGCTGGAATCCCTCCAGAACCGTAACGCTCATCTGGGCGCCAGCACATGCCGGACTACCCGGAAACGAGGAGGCGCATGCCCTCGCCCGAGATCTTACCCTCCGGGCGGGAGAGCACACCGCCTCCTCCATCGAAGGGGAGTGCCTGTTAAATTTCAGTGACATCCTACACTATCGTTCCAACAGACAGATATACGCACCTCCTCACCCTTCGCTATCAATCACGCAATCAACTTTCTGGCGCAGGCTTCAAACTCCACACTCCCATACCCGATAGTCATGCACGGACGCTTCCCTGACCTATTCTCCTCCTCCTGTCGACTATGTGGCAAACAAGGCGACTTTCTGCATGTTCTGCTCACCTGTTCCACTTACCCGCACCCCCCTCCCCCAGAGGTGGCACTCACTTACTGGGAACAGCTGATGTCCAGTTCAGCACTCCAAGACCAACGACTCGCCATCACCAGTGCCTCTAACAGGTTGGCCCTCCAGGGTCTGGCACACCATTTGTAAGGGAGGAACCCACTGTGTGGGCCCCTCCCGCAGGCCCTGAGGGGGGCTCTGCCCCCCACCTGTAATTTGTCATGGCCAATAAAGTTTACACCACCACCCCCTTGCTACGTAGCAATATCTTCGTCGTACGACGAAGTAGAAGCGGAAGACGAAGTGGCCTCCCGCGTGAAAGGGACGAACGAAGAAGAAGAGGTTTATGGTGCTTCCTGTTGCCATTATTACAGTGGCTGGAATACTGAAGTGTATTTACCGCCAAGCGGCTCCTATGGGAACCACAGTGCAGCCTCCTGACGCATCCGCGGGGTGGCGCTCCCCGTCGTTTACACGTCAAGCTGAGTGCATGGGAGGCCGATATGCCCACGTTTTCAGCGCTTTTTGTGTCAATTTGAGTGGTTTCCGTACGCTGCACGCTTTTTCTAGCTTGCTGAAAGTGTGCATGCGATGAGCTGGCGTTAAAGCCACTGTTTTGTGCCAGGTTGCCCAACAGGGTACAAATCTTCCAAAGAAAAGCTGTCGCTTTTCGGTGTGCCCAAGGACGAGGAGCTTTTTCTGAAGTGGCAGAGGAATATCCCAAGAGCCGGCAAGCCCCTTGAACGGAACGCCGCTGTTTGCGAGCTTCATTGTGATCCTCAGTTTGTGTTACGCTATTTCGAACACAACATACAAGGTGAGAGAGTGCGTTTGGAAAGAAGCAGGCCGGTCAATCCGCCGGATGCCGTTCCAACGAACTTCCCGAACGTGCCTAAGTATCTCTCCAAGCCCGTGCCCAAGAAGAGAAACCCAAAAGAGCGACTAGACCCCCAGGTCGTGCCTTCGAAGAGGTGGCGAACAGTTCCGCCGGCCAGCGATATTTCAGCAGAGGTACCCGCGTCTCCCGAATCGGAGCTACCAAGAACTTTGGATGCCAGAAACGTCCCCCTCCCATCGGATAAATGGGGAAATCATGTTTTCTGTGAAGAGCCGCCAACAGTGTCGTATAGTGTGTGCCTGCCAGAGCCGAACATGGGTCTCCTTCATGCTCAGAAACTTGTTTTGTTCCGCAGTAAGGGCAGGGCTGTCAAGCATCAGGTGTTCGTCCGGGGTGTGGAACTCGCGGCCATAGACGACGAATGTGATCCAGCGTCCGTGCTGCAGGAGGTTGATAGCATGCAGGTTTGCGCAGGAGCGGGGTTACTGGCGGAGTTCTCCCATGTCAGCTGCTCAAAAATGATAAAGTGGTGCGAAGGCTTCTATCATATACGGTGCAAAGGTGCAGTGAGCGAAAATGAGGTGCGGTGCGTCGCCTGCAAGTATTTGCGAAGGCTTCTAATTAATCAATGGTGCCGGGAAAAGAATCGAAATGCCAGGTATGATAATGGAAAGAAATTGAGGGCAAGAACCGAAGCAGTGAGACGTCTCAGAGCCAAAGTAACAAGCTTGGATCGAACCATCGCTGAAATGAAGCAGGAGAATGAGAATATTGAAGAAAGTACTGTGCTATAAAAGATAGAAAAGCTGCCACAAAAACAAAGAGTGGCAATCATGCAGTGTTTGTGAGGCTGGAAGCCGCAAATCTGTCAAAGGGATGCGCTATAATCCAGAGTGGATGTTAGAATGCATTATAATGCACATGAAAAGTCCACGTCTCTACGAACATGCGCGAAAACAAAAAAATACTCGTGCTACCTAGCCGCACTTGTCTCAGGAAGTTTATGAAGAAATACGAAAGCAGATTTGGATTCAATGCAGCAGCGCTTTGTGACATATCAAGAAAAACGCGAGAGATGACTGAATTTGAGTACCATGGTGGCCTCATTGTTGACGGGATGAAGCTTGCAGAAAATTTCTCTGTTGCAAGCGGCTCTGGTAAAGTGGACGGGTTTGTTGATCTTGGCCCCTACAGTCCTGAGACTGACAAGACAGTTACTTGTGACCATGGTCTCGTTATTATGTTTCAGTCCCTTTCAGGGTCATGGCATCAAATTCTTGGTGTTTTTACTTCTAAGGGAAATGTTAAAGCACCATTGCTCTCGAAGATTCTTTTGGAAGCTGTGCTGCTTTCTGAAAAAGTTGGTCTGAAGGTTGACTACGTCACCTGTGATGAGGCGTCATGGAATCGGGCAATGTGGCGCAATTTTGGCATTTCAGCCAGCTCAAAAGCTATCAAACCATCGACAGCCCATCCTTGTGGAGATGACAGACGCCTTTCCTTCTTCTCCAACTTTCCACACTCAGTGAAATGTGTCCGCAATGGCTTCGTCAAGGCAGGCTTCAAAACACCAGAGGGGCATGTGGACGTATGGCCCATCAAGATAGCCCATGACCATGACAAGTGTCAAGTCACATTGAAAGCAATGCCAAAAATAACTAATGTCCACTTGAGCCCTAATAACTTCGAAAAAATGAAGGTCAATTTGACATTCCACCTTTTTAGCCCACAACTTCTACATGGGTTGTTTTTGTACAAGAACGAAATTGCAGATTCCTGTGACCACACTGATACTACCGCAAAGTTCGTCACCTTCATGCATAATCTGATCGATGCAATGACATCAAGAGTGCCATCAAGCTCACTCAGGCCGAACTCTAAAAAAGACGATATCTTGAAGAAAGCCCTCGCATATATTGATGAGTGGGAAGCAAACACAGGGCCTTCAAAGGCTGGCTTCCTGTCACCTGGCACTGCTGAGGGGCCTAGAGTAACTTTGAAAGGCGCCCTGGACCTCTTGGCCTACCTCAACGAAAAAATTGGCTACAAGTACATTTTAACCTCGAGGCTTAGTCAAGATGCCATCGAAAAGCTTTTTGGCATAACACGCCAATTTAATGGCTACAATGATCACCCGACATCGGCCCAGTTCCTCACAGCAGTGAAATGCCTTAGCTTCTATAACCTGGTAAAAGCTCCAAGTACTGGGAATTGTGCAGGCGGAACGCTCGAGGCTCTAGTTGGGACAGCTGAATCAGCAACCAACGTCGACACCCTGCTGAACTCTGGTGAACTGGATGAAGCGTCTAGCATTCTCCAGACCTCTGCCACCTCATTAGCGCCGGATCACATATATCCAGAGCAAACAAGTGACGCCAGACTGGTGTACTACCTAGCAGAATATGTTGCACGACGAAAGGTCCTCACAACAAAATGCCGAGGTTGCTTCGATGCTCTCCTTACATCAGCAGAGAACGCAGAAAAGCAACTTTCATCCTTCACAGCATTCTGTGACCAAAGCGGCCTGCTGAATCCAGCACGTGAGCTGTTTGCTTTCGTTGAAGCACTGGATATTTGGTTTAGTTGGAACAAGCTGCACAGAGACAGCATCACAGAGACTATGCAGCACATGCAACAAATGCCACACGTTGGCTGCGTTGCGCATAAGGAACAACTGACAAGCAGCGTTGTAAAGTTCTTCATCATGACACGTCTTCACTTCTACACAAAGTCTCTGAACAAAGACCGAACTTCCACAAGGGAGAAGAAAATACATTTGAAATTTAGCAGAACAACTTGTGGACCATGTGGAGATGCACTTTCAGATATGTGTTGTTGAATTTTCTCTGAAGTGTGTTTTGTATGCTACTAATCTATTTGAAACTAATGTCACATTAAAGAAACGCCTAATTACCGTGAATTCTGTTATCAAGTGAATATGAATTATTGTTCAGTGTAACAGCCACCAACAGTTCCACCAGGAATGTACAGTAGGGACCATATGTTTTCCACTTTTATTTGCATGAAGCTAATCATATTATTTGGACGATCAAGCACAGTGCTTATTTTACAATTAAATTATGATCAGCGCTCACAGAAACTTAGTTATAATTTCAGACGTGTTGGATGTCCACTTTAATTCAAGCCATTTTTTTAGTAACAGTCAATTATCACGAATGCGACTACTGCATTCATGCTGTGCAAATTTTTGTACATACTCATTTACCTCAGCAATTGTTCCGTAGTTGGAGGGTAGACTGGGTGGATATGAAATAATGGCAAAGACCTTTTTGATAAATGTTGGAATTTCAGTAGTTTCAGTCACTTCGAAACGTTTGCGACGCCACCGATGACGCACAGAAGGAGTCAGAGCCGTTCCTGCCCGAATCCGGCGCAGATACCTCCTCCTCCCGGGTGAGACTCCGCGGCAGAGGGTAGGAACACGGAGGAAATATAGCGCGTGTTCGCTGACGCAATTTAAAATTTCAGCAGTACGGTGGGGCTCAAAATTAACATACAGAAAATCGAAGTAATATTCAACAGTCTAGCAAGAGAAGAGCAGTTCGCCATTGATGGCACGGTGCTGGGAGTAGTAAGATAATATGTCTATATAGGGCAGGTAGTAACAGCTGATTCGGATCATGAGAGTGAAATAACTAGAAGAATAACGATGGGGTGGAGCGCATATGCCAGGTTCTCTCAGATCATAAATGGCAGTTTGCCAATATCCCCCAAGAGAAAAGTATACAGCAGCTGTATCTTACCGGTACTCACCTATAGGGCAGAAACGTTGAGGATAACAAAGAGGGTTCAGCTTAAGTTAAGGACAACGCAGCGAGCTATGGAAAGAAATATGATAATTGTAACGTTAAGAGATCGGAAGCGGGCGGAGTGGGTGAGATAACAAACGCGCGTTAATGACATGCTAGTTGAAATCAAGAGAGAGAAGTGGGCTTGGGCCGGGCATGTAATGCGAAGGCAAGATAACCGCTGGTCCTTAAGGGTAACGGAGTGGATTCAAAGAGAAGGAAAGCGTAGCTGGGGGCGGCAGAATGTTAGGTGGGCGGATGAGATTAAGAAATTTGCGGGAATACGGTGGCCGCAAGTGGCGAAGGACAGGGTTAATTGGAGGGACATGGGAGAGGCATTTGCCCTGCAGTGGGCGTATTCAGGTTGCTGCTGCTGATGATGGTGGTGACAAATGTCCCAATTGTGATGCTACGCCAGACCAGTGTGGCGAATAAGACTTGCTGCGGACTTGCGCGGCTACAGCCTGCGTGAGACGACGCTTCGTAAGGAAGGTAGGCCAGCGATGTCACGTTGCAGGCGACTATCGCAAGTGGAGTAACGTAATCGCTTTATCGAAAATATTTTTCACTTTTTAAGCGAGGCTTGTTTAAACTCCTTCTTATAAGTTTCTTTCCCTTTTTCATTATGCCTAATGGCAAACATCACGAATAAAAAAGAGTCCCACTGCCTTCTCCAGACTGATTGTGCAGATGCAGCCCTCTCTATAGACTGCAACGGCTTTCAAGACTAACTCATACTTCGACATACTCATACTTTCAAGACTAACTCATACTCATACTCATACTACGTATTCGGCAAGCTTGGTGCCATAGGCATAGAGATCATCAGAGATTATACTCGGTTCACCCTTCAGGTGACTAGGCTGCGGAGGCTCTTGGCGTGGTGAAACCTGATCTTTTTGCTTTCGAAGATGTTTTTGTAGCAAGATGCTGGTTCTGGAAAATCGGCGTCCGCTTGCACAAAGCTCACTCAGCTCGCAGCAGGCATACCGGACTTCGGAGTTATCACGCCAAACTACGGCCAGTGCGCAGGAACATACAACAACCAGAACGCCGAGCGCCTCGTACGAAGTAAAGACGACCGAAGAGGTGCAGGAGAGTTCCGGACAGACTAAATAGGCGCGGCAGAGCGCGCGCGTAAATGGTAAAGGCGTGCTCGAGATGTCCCCGCAATGACGAAGGGACGGGCGAACGCAGCTACTGCAGGTAGAGGCAGTACGGCAGTGAAGAGGCGAGCTGATGGCGATGCCGGTCGATCCAGCCCCTGTGGCTGTTCCAAACACTGGAGGCAGGCCACGTCTTGAGCAAAACGATGCGTGCGTGCTACTTTTGCAACAGTAAGAATATTGAGAACAATGAGGCCGGTTTAATTCTAAAGCGGAATACGCACACAATGAGCACTTTGGGGGGCTTAGCTGTCACACCACATCTTAAAGCACACCGCTGTGAAGAACGACAGCATATTGTTTCAACAGCCACAAGCGCGCGATCGGCTCGCATAGCAACGGGCTCGCGTGTCCCGTTCACCATGCGTGTATACAAGCATGCAAGACCACCTCTCGCGTTAGGAAGGAGCGGGCTCACAAACGCACAGAAGAAAATGCATTGACGGCAACACTTGTGCAGACTGGCGAGGAAATGGGGCGAGCAAATCGTGAAGCGAATCTAAGATGGGCCCGAGGCCAAAAACGTACGCCGGCCGCCGCGGTGCACACCCCACGACGGCTCGAACAAGAATCTCCGCGCTTGTGTCATCCACCACGTACCGAAAGGAAAATGTAAGCAAATATACTAAACATCCAGTACACCTACCGTAATCAGGCGCACTTGGTTTGAGACTGCAGCCGGTTCCAAGAATCCAAGCCTATCCGTCTTCTCACCAACACAAAAAAAAAATGGCGCGAGAACACGAAAATAAATTGGCGGAGGCTTAGCTTTGGTTAAGCCTGGTAGGTTGCGAAAGCAAAAGCGCAGCGCCTCCAACTGAAGGAACGCAGTGCGCCGCGTCTACAGGTCACGCGTGGCTACCGTCCGCCGCTGCGCGACGACTCAAAGCGTCTTCGGTAATTTTTCTTATATTTTGTTTTTCATGTTGTTGCGACTGAGAGAAAAAAAACAATCTACAGCTGGTATGACGTCACAGCCGCAGTAGCGCCACAGTTGCGCAGCGCGGCAAACTCACAACGTAACTGCAGCCGGGCTCTCTGAAGGAGCGATTTGGTCGCCCATAATCTACAGCTGGTATGACGTCACAGCGGCATAGCGCCACAGGTGCGCGGCGTGGCGTAACTGCAGCCGGGCTATCTGAAGGAGCGAGTTGGTCGCCCATATTCACTCCGCTAAAGGTCAAACGTAACTGCGGCCGGGTCACGCAAAGGCTTGAAAGTGCGAGTAGTATTGCTTTCGCAATAAAACAAGGCCCGCACAAACCGACCACGTCAAAACCACACCAGGAGGATGAAAAACACTCCGCAGGCCGAGTTCGAGCGGCGCGAAACACGACTGCATCGCGAATTTGCGATAGGTCATTGGTTCTATGAGGTTTGCAAACGGCAGCTAAACAGAGGGCGAGAATTTTGTTTAATTCTTTGCACTCATCATTTCTCTAAACTCTCTTCCTGAATCACGCCGAAGGCAGCGTCTTCTTCGAATGACGCTTAGGTCCCGTCAAAACTGACAAAAGGAGGACCGTCAAAGTGACGGCTAGTTTTTGCAGTGCAGTTCGAGACAAACGAATCCGCCATAATCCGCAAGCGAAGTGGAATCTACTTTTTCGTAAATTTGCAGGCTATTTGGAGGAAACGCATCAAGGTCGTTGGTGTCCTTCGTGTCAGCGTACGAAGACTAGATCAAAAATGAGAAATTGAAGTGTAAATGCGGTCTTTAAACATTTCCCACACTTTGTCTACCACGTTGCGTTTACTTAAGGGGAAGTGGCGCCCACACTGTACCTGTGCACTTAGAGAAAAAGCAATAGCAAGTTTCCGCCCTAAACGAAACCACTGAAGCCCTTCTGGGGACGGCAGTGTGCAAGCTGGGTAAGATATGTAGAAATCAAGTGGCATATGCCAAGGCACGGACTGCTGTCTAGAATTCTCTAAAAAACTTGAAAATCCTAATTTTTGCGTATTTCAAGAAACAAAATGAAATTCGTACGAGGTTGATATATTGGAATGCGAAATGTTCCCTCTTACCTTAAAAAAATCGCCTTCATGGCGTTACATAAAACATTTTCAGGAATTGTTTTGCTACACCATGCGTCAATATAAACTTCGAAGTTATGATGTTGACGACGACGCGAACAAAGTTTTCTCGGCAAAAAGTAGCTAAGAGAGGGCTTACCAGTCCAGCGTATAAACTATAACATAGAGACGTTAACACAATTACACTATTATTTTCTGATTGATGAGCGCCAGAAATTATAAAAAACATATGAACCTTCCTCTTTGCTTATTGGTTTTAGTGACTGTTGGCTTCCGTCATAGATAGACTATGATTCATTTAAAATAAATCTGAGAAGGTCGCAGGTAATGTCCTGTTTTGTTGACGTGAAATGATTCAAAAGCAATCGTCGATGTATCGCATTTTCTCGGGCGAGGCTCGAACGAAGCCCGGCAGCGATCTTCTGCTTCTTCCATGGTAAGTTTGGCGGCTTTTATTGAGGCAGCAGCACCAACAGCGGTGCCATGGACTCTTTCCAGATGCGCCCCGAGGAAGGGCGTCCTCGTTCTGCTGAACAAACTAGCAGCTGCAGAAGGCCCAGTCCTTAGGTAAGGCTCGTCACACAGGTTCTCACCACATGCTGATCTACACACATTTGCCGCACATGCACGGAGGCACTAAATGCGGCGGTGGACGTCACTTGGACGGCGAAGGCAATATGCTGTCATTCTAAGTGAGATCGCTGTTGTTCCCGTGAGTTTGGTGGTAGAACTATACAGGTCAACAGCCTAGCTTTTTGGGCTTGTTGGTGCATGATCATAGCGAGAGATTATAACACAGAGATTTAGTGCTATATATTTATAGAGATTTAGCGTTCGTGTTGTTCGTGCCTTCTTGTGTCCTGTCCTACTCAGCGCTATAATCTCTCGCTATGATTATACAGGTCAGCGCTACAGTGGGACGAGTGGCTGACGAAACGCCTGTCGATGTACCGAGCATTCTGAAGGTGGCAAAGACTTGCTTGAAAAAACATAAGCAGGTTTTTCTGGCGCAGGGTTTAAACCGGTTCTCGGCACAACCATGGTCGCAGCCGTCTCGTTCGCTCGAACCGCGCCCAAATACTTTTCTCCGATACATCAGCGATTCTCGATGCATGAAAAAAAAGAGCTCTCACGTCAACATTTGGAGTCGCCAATAATGAAAATATAAAAAAAGAGGGAAAACTTCGATCGCAACGACGGTAACTCTCCGCCTACGTGTGCAGCATTCCTGGCGTGATTGCGCGTGAACGCATCAGCTTTGTGTTTTTGCATTTCGGTTTAATCAACAGAGCATTTATGTTTAGTGAAGAGGCTTTCGTATGCAAGCCAAGAAATTAACCCTTGTAACAACAGCTTGTGGCCGGCGCTCCGGTTTTCCTATTTTTTCAGAAATTTTCTGAATAGACTGGCAGAAAGACCAAATTTATCTTTAGAGATCGTGTGGTAAAGCAGCGGTCGAAAAAAAAAACAAGGCATTAGTTGAAATGAGCACTTCGTGCGAAGCTCTCTTGGGCCTCTCACCGCAAGAAAGATTGCGCGGAAGGCCTTCCATTAGCGCTAAATAGCGCACGTAAACTCTCGATGTGAACACTATGCTCCCAGGAAGGGCAGAATTAAGGCGGCAAAATAAAGATGCCAGAGATACCGTAGCTATACGTATTGAGGAGACGACAACAAGCAGGGAGTAATGCCCTCCAACTTTGATGTTAAGCATGCACCAGAACAAAAGTTACAGGATTGCACTTAAGTCTGCCTATATAAGAGCGGAATTGCTAAAGCCTTTCCTTTTCCTATCTTTCTCCCTCTTTTTTCATTCTTCGTTTTTAGGCTATGGGGAGTAGGCTTATCTATGTCGACGTGCATGGCTATTCTGACGTCTGTTTCCGAGACGAGGAAACTGTCGACGGTCAGGCTACGCGTTTCGCGGGCTCGAACCCACGAACTTCACGGAACTCGAACCCGCGAACTTCACAAGACACGAATACACGACCTTTGAGGGATTCGAACCCACGACCTTTGCGGGACTCGGAACCACGATCTCATCAGACTTGAACCACGGCCTTTTTCGCTATCGCTATCATAGGAATTACTGTCATCAACACAAACATCACCAGAATCATCATCGTTGTCACCGACTATTCCTTTCGCTATCATCATCGCTGTATCACTTGTAACTACCGCTATCATCATCATCGCCGCTGTCACCGATCATCACTACTGCTATCATCATCACCGCCATCATCACTATCAGTAGCTAACATTATTACTGCCCTCACTGTCACCATCTCTATCGGCAGCTATCATTATCTTGTCACTACCATCCTTACCATATCTACCTTTAGCACTATCACTACGAGTAGCTACCCTCACTATTTATCACTATTATTTACTACCTAATTACTCTCAATACTATCATTACATAGGTGTTGCGTAATCAACTCTTTTACATTTTGTTTTAGTTACCATACAATTATGATTGACAGCTTGTGCGGATACTTTTGCAGATAGCTTCTATCTACAACCTTCGTTTACGCCACTCATGAGCCAATAAAGGTTTACGCCACCAGTCTCCTTCAACGGCCGCCATCTAAGGCGTTCCAACTGTGTCGTGTAGAAGATAACCCACATGTCCACGTTAGCCATCGCGGTGGCTCAGTGGCTACGGTCCTGGGTTGCTGGCCGGAAAGACACCAGATGGTCCTCGCTGCGGCGGTGGCATTTCGATGGAAGGGAAACGCCAGAGGCCCGTGCACTGTGCAGTTTCATTGGACGTTGAAGAACCCCTCATGGTCGAAACTCACCGGAGCCCTCCACTAGGGCGTCCGTCATACCCTGAGTCACTTTGCGACGTTGATATACATAGACCAAAAGATATGCCCGCGATAAAAAGTAAATGCCATTTTAAGCCAACTCACCTCAGGAAGCTGGAAGAATGAGGCGTGACTAGAAGAAGAAAACTTAGGCAGTGGTCACACTCGCTCAGAGGAACGGCAGGTTGCTTCTTCTACTTTCACTTCTGAGAGACTCCGCGAATTTGCAAGATGCGGTGAGAACGGGCAGGGGGACGGAACAGTCAACGAAGAACGGGAATAGCGCGAATCGATGCCTAGTTTGTCCTTCGACGGAGTGCGATTTTACTGAGACTTGTTTGCAATAGCACGGAATAAATTGTGGCCTGTCATGATCGAAGTAAAGAAAGAAAAAAGAGGCTAAGCACGCGCAAAAATAGACAAGGGAGGCGTTGACGTCGCCACGTTGCGTGCATGCGGTGAGAATAATCCTCATCCTTTCGCGCCTTCGTCCTTTTGCTCAATATACTGCAAGCGTGCTGTCTTGCACACACCACACGCCTGCTCTCGCCTGAGCAAGTATTTATTCAAAGTGAGATTTCAAAGAGCAAGAACTTATCAAAGGCATTTATTCATTACGTCGTGAGCACACAATACCAATTTACTCTAGCCTAGCGGATGATACTGCTGTATTGCTAAGTTCCGATTTTGTGTCACCACCACCACCATGTTCCACAGTGTTCTACGGATTCATGATTATGTGAAAAGTGGGGATCATTTGGAGACGAAAAAGTATGTGTTCTATACTTTAGCACCGGGGTCGAGAGTGAACGTTTTCGATTGCTCCCATACAGGATCCACTTTTACCAAGTAACCGCATCGCCAGCACTTGAGCAGCCGTTTCATCATCGACTTGACGCCATCAGAGCTATCCCCCTGTTTGCCTTGCCTTCCGGCCGATGACAGTGGTGCAACGTCACCTTGGTCAACACCAACCACGGCACGCCATCTGGCTCAACTAGGCGTAAAAATGAGTGCTTGCTCATCAACTGCTGTAGTCCGGTGGTTCGCATGTGCCGAGCATGAACGATGCGTTTTGCTTTCATACTTGATTCACTCGGACGAAGTGGCCGCATCGTCAGCCCTTCAGATGCTGCTTCATCATCGTCTTGACATCATCAGACCTAGTTCCGTGTCCGCCTTGCCTTCCGGCAGACTACCTCCGGCTGGTCACCTCGTCACCCATAATCATTTGTTGTCATCATCATCATCATGCATTGAACCTTAAGGACCCTGGGTTGGGTATTACATAAGGGGGGGGGGGGGGAGGGGTAACGACTAAAGTATGCACGTGGTCATCTAATTATACAGCGAAATAAAAAGCAGAAAGGCAAGGTAACGGTTACATTTCTGTGGAACCGTGGGTAATGAAAGGGCAAGAGGAAGAAAAAGGCGAAAAGAACACCCATGCGATTCATTTCCG
Organism: Amblyomma mixtum; assembly: GCF_055824585.1. Lineage (NCBI taxonomy): Eukaryota > Metazoa > Arthropoda > Arachnida > Ixodida > Ixodidae > Amblyomma > Amblyomma mixtum. The sequence continues at coordinate 190,373,124 of NC_143016.1, read as the reverse complement.
CGTATGCTTACAAGACATTCAAATTAAAGTTTTATATGCAAAATTCTTACAAAGAAAGAGAAAAAATACAAGGCAAAGAATACAAAAATTTTACATATACTTTGGCTTAGGCAAGAGCTACAAAGCGAAATTCGCGCTTGATGTATGAGTAAAGCTGGAATTGTTCACTGATAATGATAGTGCCAATAAGAAACTTCACTCTGATCAATCTTTCTTTTTTCTTCAACCGTCATCTGTTGCGCATAGCGTGGGAATGCTATGACCGACTGTTGTTTTGTCATTGCGACGACATCGCTAAGTGGCTGGGCTCGCAAAGACGATTTCATGCTCAGCTACTTCCAAGAGAACTACGCTCAGGACGAACGTCAAAGCAGGTTCCCCGTTGGTCTTCGACCCTTTTCAGTGCTGCTACATCTTTAGTTTTCGGGGAAAGCAGTTGACGCACTGTCTTGCTTCTCGGTGGACACCCCAACCGCCCCCTGAGGGAAGGGAAGATGGTGGAAGGGAAAGAAAGAAGAGATAAATAAGAACCGCAATGGGAACCCCGGATTAATTTGGACTACCTGGGGATCTTTAGCGTGCACTGACGCCGCACACGTTCGCCTTTCGCGATTCGCCTCCACCGAAACGTGTCCACTGCGGGTGGGTTCGAACCTTGGTACTATGCTATCGAAGTTGAAGACTGAGCCCCGAATTACGCAAACATCGGGCTCCACAACATGCGTCTTGCCTCTCTGATCCGGCGACTGAATATGAGAAATACTTTACACATCACCCTTCACATATCACCATGGGTCACCGCATACTTTTTCCTCGCAAATCCCTTCTGAGATATCGACGGTCCCCCAATTTGTCAGATAGGACAGGAAAAGGCGCATGTGGCGATAAAGAAGAAATTCAAACAGGTGAAAGTGAACACTCCTGAAACAAAAATGACAGGGGTTCAACATGGCTTGAACCTAGTTATACGAGCGAAAGCTCTATTAAGCAAGATCTCCGCTGTCTGAAATTAAACGCCAAGGTCAAGGAAAAGGGTCAAGGTCAAAGGTGATGTTTAGGTACCCAATGATGATAGTGATATGTGAGAGAGAGAGAGAGAGATTTTAAAGAATAAAGGAGAGGTCTGCCTGGTTATACTGGTTATACATGCACTATAGCTTGGACCATTATCATCATTCCTGCAATGCCTGCATGACTGCTGAGGTTCAACTGAGTCAAATGCTTTCTCGTAATCTATGAGGGCTAAATGTAGGGGTTGATTATATTCTGCGCATTTTTTTGCCATCTCTTTGATGGTGTGATTATGGTCTTTTGTCGAGCAATATTTACGAAAGCTGAAGGACCGTTTGGTTTATTGAAGTGTAAGGTTGTCCCATACTATTTACGATTACCTGAGTAAATACCTTGTAGTCAGCGGACAGTAGGTTGATCGGTATGTATTTCTTCTAGTTTTTGATGGCTACTTTCATATGAAGTATGTTATTGTAAGCGTTCTTCCAAGCTTCTGCTATGCTAGAGTCATAAGACATTGCGTATCAGAGTGGCTAGTTTCTCTAGCACAATTTTCCACGTCCATCAAGACATCTGCTGTCACCTGATCCTTTCCAGCTGCTTTCCCCATTTATATTGCTCCTAAGGTTTTCTTTAGGTGCTATTTCGTTGGTGGCAGGAAGTCCCATTGCTGTGCTCTACTGCCACTCATTAGCGATTTGATTACTTTAGCTACTGTATAGATTTGTGTAGAACTCTTCGGCTACTTGAACTATCTTATACATGTTGCTAATGACAGTTGAAGTTGGCGCTCGTACCGTCCTGTCTCCTCTCGTGATCGTCCGTTTTGCGCACTTACCTTCCCTTCGTCATGAACCAACTCGTCCAACAACGTATCCTGCTGAATGACATTTCCCTCTTTGTCTGTAAGCGCATGCACCTAGTTTTTACCTATGCCTAGTTGTTTGTTGACCCCTTTCCAGCTACCACCATTCTTTAGAGGAAGCTCGATTTTCTCCATGTTAAACTTGCTTGCGCTTCATGATTAAATTTTATAGCTCTGCCAGGCCAGTTCTGCTCGTTGGGTTAGACACTTTTATGCTTTGACGTTTTTTAATCAGATTTTTCGTCTCATGAGAAGCTTGTCGGTATTGTGTGGAGCCACCGTGCCGCCTACTTCTACTGCGCCATCCATAATACATGTGAGATTATCGTTTATTATTTGAACATTAAGGATGCACTCAAGAGGAATCTAAACTCGTATTTTTACCGCTGGAACTCGATCTACACGTTCCCAGCGTTCTTGTAAACTTCAAATTAATGCCCTGTGCGGCCGATTTCCCCAATTTAAATCGGATTAACGACCGGCTCCCGCATTTTTTTTAAATTCCCGGCAAATGGTGAGAGAAGCACGACCAACCTTCCACCCAGTCCCGTGGCGGCTAGTCGCTCTGTCATCAGCGGAGTGATACGTAGTGATCGGCGAAAGCAAAGAGTCCACGCGCATTTTTATTTCCGTGGGCCTAATTTGCCGCTATGCAGCCTCTGACTAGACCTATTTATTCACGGAAACCTTAAAGAAACGAAATAAAAGCGAAAGCAAAGTCGCCACGCGACTGCCAGAAAGGTACTTCATGCGTTGGTTGACTCCTCCCACCGTAGGCGGGGAATTAAAAAAAAAAGGCGGGACCCGGACGTTAATCCGATTTCATTAGGAAAATTGGATGCACAGGGCAATAAATCGAAGTTTCTAGGAATGCTGGGAACGTGTTTATTGAATTCCCGCGGTAAAAAGACGTTCAGATTCCTCTTCAGTGCACTTTTAAGAGCGTCCTCGTCATTTAGAACTTAATATCTGTTCTGCATCGATATCCTGAATTCCTCTACATTTCCTCTTGCTGCTAACTAGTTAAGGGACTTCCGCTTCACTAGCTTCTTCCGATCCCTCTTCATGTACAAGGTAATTCCAGACCTCGCCATTCTGCGGTCGGAAGTATGCACCTTTCTGAGAACCTGCACATCGTGCACGGTACCAGAGTGAGCGCATAGCATGAAGTCTATTTAATTTTTAATCTCACCACTGGGATTTCTACGTCCACTTCCTGTTCTTTCGTATCCGGAAAAAGGAATCCACATCTGTATATTATTTCTTTCAGCAAACACTGTTAATAACTCCTCGGAAACGGGCGGAATGAATGAGGGAACAAACATTTGGTAATGACATCCTAGTCGAAATCAAGAGCAAGAAATGGGCTTATGCAGGGAATGTAATGCGAAGGCAAGATAACTGCTTTAAGGGTAACGGAGTGGATTCCAAGAGGCTGGAAGCGTAGCATGTGGCGGCAGAAAGTTTGGTGGACGGATGATATTAACAAGTTTGCGCGTATACGGTGTTGGCAGCTGGCAAAGGATAGAGCAAGCTTTAGAAGAAACATGGGAGAGGCCTTTGCCCTGCAGTGGGCGTAATCAGGCTGATGATGTCGATATGGTGCCCACTGGCTCAAATCAAATGTCAAGTGCCAAGGTCAAGGTAAGGTTCCCAAAGGGGGTAGCCATGTGATCACGTGGTGATACTACCATAGCTTGGGCAATTTCACCACGCAGCAAAGTTCGTATTGCCCCTGTGAGCCATTGAAGGTCTTTGTCGCATCCACATTGAAATCAGAAGTTGACCCCGAGGAGTGGAGCTCTCGGTATCAATGGCGAGCTCTAGCGTTTTGTTGGATGGCCGGACCAAGAAAGGTTCGTGCTCCAGAGTCGGGAACGCCAAGAGTCTTGAGCTATATGAGGTCTTTAAAGTAAAGGCATATAAGGCGGAAATTCCCTACCGAGCCATAGTGCCCGAGAAGGACTCATGAAAGCACGCCGTCTCCTGCTACCATCAAGAGCATCTGTCTTCGCTGACTTTGGTAGACCACCTTAGGGTACGTAGCTCGATGGAGCCGGTGTACTTTCATTTGGCTGAGTCATTTGTACAATGGTGCGCCTTTATTCTTGAGGCAGATAACGTTGATTGCTGCTCTCGTTCCCCTTTAATGAAGTGTATCAAGTGCTGCTTCACTTTCGATAACGATGACATAGCATTCTTCCAGAGGTGCGGTAATCCCATTGAGGGCGTGGCTGGTGTCCTTTGATAATACCTAGATTCTACGTACCTGTTTTGACTGGAAGGACAAATCTTATGTTCAGCGGTCTAGTGTTTCGATTGGATCCTGAGCGGCGCCGGTTCTGAGTGACAGTAACCTCAATAAAATGGAATAGGAAGTGGAACAAAAATTTGAGGGGAAGGCTATAACGGTTCTGAGGTTCGTTGATGACTTCATCGCCTGTCCACGCGCCCATGAACGAAATGTAAATGCGGTTCATGAAGTCGAGAGGGCGTTCGTAGTGTCCTCGTGTGGTTTGATGTTGACAGTAGACCTACCGAAACTTAACAAGTTGTAGCTTGGACTTGCCGGTATAAATATTAGAAGAAAGCACAGCACAGCACAACGGGACAGAGAAAAAGAGCGGACAGGGCGAGCGCTAAGTGGCAACAGAAGGTTTAATCCAAGAAACCACTGTAAAAATGTAATCCGAGATTTTATGAACACGAAAAGCAAAAGAGGGATGCAACTACTGTCGCAAAAACCCATCAAAAACACAGCCGCACTAAGAAAAAACCCAAAGCAATTCAACACAGCACAGGGCAAATCGGAGAGGATTATCTTTAATGAAGCCACTAAATTTACTTTTGCTCAAGAGTGTCTGAAGTATTACTGATGCAAATGTCCTTTCCAAATTTGTAAATCAATGACGCCGCAAGAATTTCTCTGCCGACTTATCTTTTGAGTAACTGAACAACCTTGGCAAGCCACAGCAGAGGATGACAACCGGTGTCCCTGTAATGGTTTGGCCTCCCACTGGAAATCTGAAGGGAATTAAAATGTTCTCTCAATCGGTCATTTAGGCACTTCCTGGTTTGCTCTATGTATCCGCGCCCGCACCTCAGTGGGATTTTGTAAACAAAGTTCGCAGTACACTAAACGAATTTGGTAGTTCGCTTCTTGCAAACGGGCTTCATAGCCAATCTCTTACTGGCAAGAGCGCAAAGACTTGACAGCTTGCGGGGTGCAGTGAAGATCACATCTACCCCAAACATTCCTATGACTGTTTTTAAATTGTGAAACATGCTGTGGATCTAGGGTAACCCATCAAATTTCATCTGCTTGTCTTTATGGCTGTCACTGGCGTTAGTGCCTGTACGTTTTTAACTTATTTAATAGGTTTTTGGAGTTATTACCGGCACAAGGTAACCGGATTTCGTGAGACTTCCAGCCTGGAGCTCAAAAATAAAACTCATCCTGTGGCAACAAGACTTTAAAAGCAAGGCTGTAAATGTCAGCAAAGCAATACCATTTCACGCGTTTGGAATGTGGCGATTAAAATGGCTACACGGCTTTAGTCGAACGCGGAATGTAGGCCTAACAGATGTGGCTAGTTAGGTTACAAACATCCTAAAAACTGTAGCGAGTGGTGCTGAGGAAGCTCACAGGTAACTCTTAATTTCTTAGAAGTGGGGAGAACGTCTCAGAAGGACCTACAGAAGGACAAGAAGTCGTCAACCTACCTAAAAACTTCAACCACGCGTTCATCAAGGAGGTTATGATTTAAAGTGCGGTCAAGTATCGCCAAAAATATATCGCATGAAGTGGGCGCCACACAATACAAATACCTTGTTCTGAACACAGAATTTGTCATTAAAATTGATAACGGTGGAATTGAAGTAAACATTAGCTCTAAAAAAGCTTCCACAGGAAGGCCACAAGCGTTCAGAAATGGTACATTTTTCGAAATGTCAATGCTCTCCCGAGCACCAATGAAAAATTCATCATGCCGTATAGGACAAAATAAATCTTTAATGTCCAACGAAAAGGCGCAACTTGCTCCGTGCAGGTCTTAGAGAAGCTAATGTACAACACTTGGTGTGCATTGCTGCCATTGAATCGACCTTCAGAATGTAGCCTGCTGAGTTCATTCTGCAGAAATTTGCTGAATTCAGCCTGGCACGTATCACGTTCACTAAGAATCGCTCAAATGGTATATCGGTTTATGCGTCTTCACAGTAAAGAAAAAATGAAAACGTCCCTCGCTCTTCTTGACACTTTTGCTCACGTTTTCCGAATTAAGGCTGCAGAGAAGAGCCGCAGCCATGGCCTTTGCTTTCTTCGGCTTTGTAGTATTTCCTTGAAGTTTTTCTCAATCGCCCGCTGGAGCTTTTTGTCGAACCAGCGTTCCTTGTCGCCAAGCAATAGGGAAAGATTCGACTCACGGAAGCGCCTTGAAATATCATGAAGCACTGACCGTTGGTCAATACGGCAGGAGAAGCACCTGCGTACCGCTTCCAGACCTTCAGCATGGCGCCATTCTTCGCCATAATTAGGAGAATTCGCTGCGATTTTTCTGACTCATGCCAATCACTTTTATGATCTTGGCAATTCTTTTCCAGTGGCCGACCGAGGGACTGAAAGTAACGGAAAGGGAAGGTATTTCCGGCGGGAAGAAATTCTTGCTCAGGCAGAAGGCGAAAAATCCGCCCAGTAAAGTGATAACAACTATGAGGCTGGAGCATTGCGCTAACTGTTCCTCAAACGGGAGAACTCATAGAAGAGCATATTGTTACCGATGGACCGTGAACGAAGAAGTGGCGGTGCGCTGAACGACGACGACGTTGACGGTTGGTAGCTGGGCCCTCGCTGTCTGAGCTGAGTCACTGCTCTCTCACCTGGACCGCCTTCTACTGTCTCTCAAGCGCCCGACATCCCGTCCAACGTTCCGCAATCCATTTCTGCGATGATTGCTTCTGACCTGAGCCCCGAGCATGCACAGGATCTTCACAACCTTCTGGTGTCCTACACCGACATTTTTGACTTCGCTTCTGCTCCTCTGGGTCAAACATCGGTAGTGACTCACCGCATTGACACCGGCGATGCAAGACCTATACACCGGAGGCCTTATCGTGTGTCGCTACCAGAGCGCCAGGTCATCCAGCGGGAGGTGGACAAGATGTTGGCCAACGATATCATCGAGCCTTCAAACAGCCCTTGGGCATCTCCTGTCGTGCTCGTGAAAAAGAAAGACCAAACTTGGCGGTTTTGCGTCGACTATCGTCATCTCAACAAGGTCACGAAGAAAGACGTCTATCCCCTTCCGCGCATAGATGATGCCCTGGACTGTTTACATGGCGCCCGCTACTTTTCTTCCATCGACCTTCGTAGCGGGTATTGGCAAATCTCTGTTGACGCAAGAGACCGCGAGAAAACAGCTTTCGTCACCCCTGATGGCCTTTACCAATTTAAGGTCATGCCCTTCGGCCTTTGTAACGCCCCTGCCACATTTGAACGGATGATGGATTCGTTACTCCGGGGCTTCAAGTGGACGACCTGTCTTTGTTACTTAGATGATGTAATTGTTTTCTCGCCCTCTTTTGAAACCCACCGGCTTCGCCTTTCGTCCATCTTGGCACTTTTCCGCCGCGCAGGTCTTCAACTCAACTCAAAAAAATGTACTTTCGGCCGCCGCGAACTCAAAGTCCTCGGCCATTTGGTGAATGCGAGTGGCATACAACCTGACCCTGATAAAGTTCGTGCCGTCAGTGCTTTTCCCTGTCCCCGCTCGCCCAGCGATGTCCGCAGCTTCATCGGTCTCTGTTCCTACTTTCGCCGGTTCGTCCCGAACTTTGCAGCCGTCGCTCGCCCTCTCACCAATCTGTTGCAGAAAGGCGTTCCTTTTTCCTGGGGCCCAGAGCAGGCTACTGCATTCTCCAGCCTTATCGCCGTCCTCACTAACCCTCCTGTATTGGCCCATTTCAACCCGTCTGCCCCGACTGAACTTCGCACTGATGCCAGTGGTCACGGAATTGGCGCCATCCTTGCTCAGCGACAACGCGGCCAGCACTGCGTGATTGCGTACGCCAGCCGTCTTCTTTCTTCCGCCGAGAAGAATTACTCTATCACAGAACGCGAGTGCCTGGCTCTTGTTTGGGCCATTGGAAAATTCCGCACATACTTGTTTGGCCGCCCATTCACTGTTATCACCGACCACCACGCCCTGTGCTGGCTCTCCTCTCTCAAGGACCCTACTGGCCGCCTTGGCCGGTGGGCATTGCGATTGCAAGAATACACCTTTTCCGTGGTTCACAAGTCCGGTCGCCTTCATCAAGATGCAGACTGCCTGTCACGCTATCCCGTCGATCCTCCTTCTACAGACTGTGAGTCGTCGGATGCCTGTGTCCTCTCCATCTCCGACCTCTCCCACATTGCCGACGAACAGCGCTTGGATCCCGCCCTCACCTCTCTCATCGACCGCGTCAGCACCGACCGGCGCGACACTTCTCTGGCCCGGTTTTTGCTCGACGGAAACACGCTGTACCGCCGCAACATGCGACCTGATGGCGCTGAGCACTTGCTCGTTGTTCCCCGACACCTACGTTCCACTATCCTCAAACAACTGCATGACGCACCTACGGCTGGTCATCTTGGTGTCTCCCGTACGTACGACCGCGTGCGCCGGCGTTTCTTCTGGCCTGGTCTGTACCGCTCCGTCCAACGCTACGTTGCCGCTTGCGACGTCTGTCAGCGCCGAAAGAAGCCCGCTGTCCTGCCGTCTGGACACCTGCAGCCGATTCCCATCCCGACCGACCCGTTTTCTCGTGTTGGGCTAGATCTACTTGGGCCCTTCCCGGAGTCCTCCTCGGGGAACAAGTGGATTGCCGTCGCCACCGATTATGCCACGCGGTACGTGATCACTCGCGCCATTCCAACCAGCTGCGCCACTGACGTCGCTGACTTCCTTCTGCACGACGTCATATTACACCATGGCGCTCCCCGTCAACTCCTTACCGACCGTGGCCGCTGCTTCCTCTCCCGAGTTGTTGACGAAATCCTTCGTTCGTGCTCCGTTCGTCACAAGTTCACCACTGCTTATCATCCTCAGACGAACGGCCTAACGGAGCGTCTCAACCGCACGCTTACAGACATGCTCGCCATGTACGTATCCGACGACCACCGGGACTGGGACATAAGCTTGCCTTTTGTCACCTTCGCCTACAACTCTTCGCGCCATGATACCGCTGGTTACTCGCCCTTCTATCTTCTCTTTGGACGAGACCCCTTACTGCCCTTCGACACTGCTGCCCACAACCGGCCCTGTCACTACATATGCGCATGACGCTATCGCCCGAGCAGACGCCGCCCGCCAGGTTGCTCGTCACAAGCTCTCCGCCTCCCAAGCGGCTCAAAAACACCGCTACGATGGCCTGCACCGTGATGTGCGCTACCCTGCCGGATCTCTCGTCTTGCTGTGGCTCCCATCCCGTCGTGTGGGGTTATGTGAAAAACTTCTGCCGCGCTACACAGGTCCTTATCGTGTATTACGGGCAGTGACAGACGTCACGTATGAAATCACGCCGCTGCACCCAAAGTCGACGTCCGCTCCACTGAAGTCCGACGTCGTTCATGTAGCTCGCCTCAAGCCCTATCACCCACCGTCGACATCGCACGCCTAACACGCACCGGGACGTTGCCTTCAGCCGAGGGGGATAGTGTTACCGATGGACCGTGAACGAAGAAGTGGCGGTGCGCTGAACGACGACGACATTGACGGTTGGTAGCTGGGCCCTCGCTGTCTGAGCTGAGTGCTGGCCATCTCAGAGCAGCCGCCAACACAGACTTACCGCCGTAACATCCCCGTAACAATATGTAGAATCTTGCCCTATGCAGCTCTTCTCTGCAACCTTAATTTCGGAAAGCTGCGCAAAAGTGTCACGAACAGCGAAGGGCACGTTTTGAAAGTCTTTTTTTTTTTAATGCGAAGACAAATAAGCCGCAGTGCCCATTTATAGCCATTGTTACTGATCGCGGTACGTGACGGGCTGAAGTCGGCAAATTTCTGCAGCATCAGCTCACTAAGCAGCGCTCTGAAGATAGGTTGAGGATGAGCAACGCAGACAAATTTGCACACGTTCTTCGGGAAGGCCTTCATGCAGCGAACAGTGAATTTCCGGTGGACATTGAAGATTTATTTTATTCTGTACCCGATGATGAACTTTTCATTGCTTTTGTGGGCAGCGTTGATGTTTTGAGAAATGTAGCATTTCAATGCACTTCTGGCCTTTGCGCGGAAGCTCTTCTAGATCTTCTAAAGCTTTGCTAGAATTCCACCATCGTCAATTTAATGGTAGTATTGTATTGTGTGGCGCCCATTTCATGCGATACCTTTTTTTCAAACTTGACCGCAGTATAAATCAGGAAGTCATTGATGAACGCGATGTTTCTTTTACAACCAACAGAAGAGGATATTACTTGGACGCTGAGAAGGCAATGGAGACTTTGTCATCCGTTTCTAGGATATTAAAATACACCTTTGAATTTCCTCAGCAACTCTAATCACAGTTTTTAGACTAAGGACCTTTTTTTTAACCTGACTGGCCATATGTGTTGGGCCGTATTTCGCGTCCGACTTCCCAACGTGTGAAACATGGTATTGCTTTGCTGTTATTCAGAGCCCCGCTTTTAAAGTCTTCTTGCAGGAGAACCGATTCTAGGTTTCAGTTCCAGGTTGAAAAACTCACGAAAGCCGTTTGTGCTGTGCTGGTAATAACTGCGGTATCTGAAAGCCCGTTAAAGAAGTTACGAGAAGAACCTACGCGCTCTAACGCCAATGATAAGCAGAAAGATAAGCAGATCAAGTAATTTGAAGTGTTTCCCTATGTCCGCGACATCCCTCAAAATTAAAAAAGAGTTGCAAGAAAGTTTGGGGTAGATGTGGTTTTCACTGCACCCCGCAAGCTGTCAAGCCTTTTCAATCTGGGCAGTAACACTTCGGCTATAATGCCCGTTTGCAACATCAATCACTCCACTATGTTCGTACTCTGAGCATTGTTCCCAAAATTCCACTGAGCTGCGGTCGTGTATACATCGGGAAAACCGACTGGTGACTAAACGACCGATTAAGAGAGCATTTTAATTCTCTTCAGGGTTCCAGTGGCAGGGCCTGAGGTTGTCATCTTGTGTTGTGGCTTGCCAAGGTTGTCGGTCGCTCAAAAGATAAGTTGGGGAGAGAAATTCTTTAGGCGTCATTGGTTTGCAAACTTGGTAAGGACACGAGCATCAGTGCAGCATCAGTCCCTCTTCGGCAAAAATAAATTCAGTGGCTTAATTCAAGATACTCTTCTCTGGTGCGCCCTATGCTGTGTTGTACGTCTTTGCGTTTAATATTAGTCCGGCTGTCTATTTCGTTGTTTTCTACAACTGCAGTGGTACTCCTGTTTTGCCTTTTGTGTGCACAGTACCACGGTTACGTCTTTCGCCGTGTGGTTGGGCATGCGCTTTGCTCTTTTCTTCCAGTGGCTTCTTGGAAGAAACCCTCTGTTGTCAGCTTGCGCTCATCCTTTGTGCTCCTTTTCTTTGACCCATTGTGCAGCTATATGCCTTCGTTTAATATGCTGTACCATCAAGCCCAAACTAGCACTTTGCTAAGATTTGTTTCTTCTACACTGGACTCTACTATGTGTGTTCTTCCACTCGAGGAATAGTGCGCGCACTGCTCTTGCCTCATTATTGCCACAACTTGACGGGCTTGGTTGGTCGCCTTCTGGCTGCGCAAAGATTGCCCACTAGAAATATTTTCTCTTGTTGTACTCTTGGTCCCTCGGTCAACCACTGGAAGTTCATCAATTGGGACAGCAGGAGACAGGTGAGAGTCTTAAATAACTGGCCCAGGTATCTCTGCTTAACTTCCGGCTGCTTTGGACCCTCTGGGCTTAAGCTGCCGCGTAGCTACTGGAAGTCTTTGCACCGGGACGGATTTTCTGTGGGGCAGAACCCTTTTTGGCCTTCCCAGAAATGTAGCAAAGCGAAGTGCTCCGGTTCCGGTCACCTTCCTTCGAGATGCTTCCTGCCGTTGAACAAATTTTGCAAAGTATATTGTGCGGCAAGCCGAGAAAAAATAACTTGTGCAGAAGAAGAATGTGGGAAATGATGTCAAACACCTTTTGGAAATCAAGTAATAAGCAATCCATCTGTAGGCCCAGATCATAGGAAGCGTAAACGTCATGCGAAAATTCAGTTAATTGCGTATCACAAGACAGGACAGAACGAAACACATGCTAGTAGTCAACAAGAAAGTTTTATTATTAACCTATTTGATTAAACTTGAGTAGATAACATGTTCCAAAGTATTGAAGCACGCACTAGTTAAAGATATCGGCCTATAGTTTACCCCTTGGTTCCGAAGTCCACCCTTGTGAACAGGCACAATGTTGCCTACGCAGAAGAATCGAAAACTGACCGAGTTGGTGCATATTGAAGGAGTAAAAAACAGCACAGCGACGACGGGCAGGACAGAAGAAAGAAGAAGGATAAGCGCTGTCCTTCTTATGCCTGACATCTGTTACCCATCTTTTACCGATCTTCCAGTCTGCTGGTAAATCACAAATAGTAAGAGAGAGGTCAAAATTTATTTCTAGATATTCGGAAATAATTGTTGCGCATGATTTTGAGAACGAAGTTTGGAATACCATCAGGGCCTGAAGCTGAATTCGGCTGTATTTTTTCAAACAATTTGTATATTCCGAACTTGTAAATGAAGATGCCAGGCATAGGTTCACAAATACAGCTTGAGTAAACCGGCAGTTGGCTAGGTACGGTTTTTGCAAAAACTGGTTCGAAATATTCAGTAAAGCAGTAAAGCCTTATCGGTAGCGTTATTCATTGTGGTAATTTAAACGTCATTGTCGGAATGCCGACGTGGTCCTTGCGGTTTGACTTAACCCACTTCCAAAGTTCTTTAGGGTTTTTGTTCACCTTTGAGCCAAGTTTGAAAATGTAATTTTTCTTGGACGCTTTCATTTGAACTTTAATTTCATCACCCAAGTCATGTAGCAATTTATATATATGTTGATCTGGACATCGCCTCTATTGTTTAAATTTACGTTTCCCCCTGTTAATAAGCGATTTGACGCTGTTCGTGAGCCATGGCTTATTATGTCCTAATCTTGGAGTAAGAATCGTGTACGGGATATACTGCTTCACTTCACTTCACTTTATTCACCTTAAAACCCCTTCAGGGGGTATTACATAAGGGGTGGGCTAGTATATTCAACAATAAGAAATACATGTCATTGCAGTATGATACAAGTGGTTACAGCGGATAAGAATGAAGATGGGCACGTGATGGCGGCAACATCGGCGGGGAGGGCATTCCAGTCCACAATGGTGCGGGGAAAAAAGGAACCTGAAAAAGTTGCAGTGCGCGATAGAGGCCGGGCGATCTGAAACGGGTGTGCAGTGCGGTGAGATATGCGGGTCGGATGAGAAATGTAAGGTGTTTGATTCAGAGTGCTATGGAAAACTTTGTGGAGCAAACACATGCAGGCGACGCGACGGCGAGTTTCAAGGCTTTCGAGACCGGAATTATTCTTTAGAGATGAAACGCTGATCGTATATGGATATGCACAATGAACGAAGCGAATGGCGCGGTTTTGAACTGATTCGAGTGCATTTGTTAGGTATATTTGGTGTGGATTCTAGATGGGACTGGCGTACTCGAGTTTAGGTCTAATAAGGGTTTTGTAAGCTAGAGGTTTCACGTGTTGCGGTGCATGTCGAAGATGACGTTTTAGGAATCCTAGAGATCTGTTAGCAGATGATATGATTGTGGTAATGTGTGTTCGCCAAGAAAAATCGCTACAGAGTGTTACACCGAGGTACTTGAACGATTGGACGCTTTCTATAGATGAGTTGGCAGCTGTATAGGAGAAAATAAGGGGTTTGCGTTGACGGTGAAATGAGACGAGTTTGCATTTTTTAGCGTTTAGTGCCATTAGCCAGAGGTCACAACATTCATGGACGCGGTTGAGGCCATTTTGAAGAGCCACTTGATCAGAAATGTTAGTAACGGTACGATAAATTACACAGTCGTCGGCGAATATGCGAATTTTACACGATACTTATGGCGCCAGATTGTTAATATATATGAAGAATAAAAGCGGGCCGAGCACAGATCCCTGCGGAACGCCGGATGTTATAGGGAGAGTGCTTGAGTTGTGATTGTTAATAGAAACAAACTGAGAACGGTTAGCTAGGAATTCTTTAATGCAGTCTAGAATATTAGGGTGCAAATTTAAAAAGGATAGTTTAAGTAATAGGCGTTGGTGTGGTACCTTGTCAAAAGCCTTCGCGAAATCTAACAATAATGCATCGGTCTGTAGGTTACGGTCGAGGTTAGCATGCAGATCGAAAGGGAAGATTGCCAATTGGGTCTCGCAGGAGAGTCCCCTACGAAACCCGTGCTGAGCTGAATGAGAAAAGTTGTTAGAATCTAGGAAGTTTATGACATAGGAATAGATAACATGTTCCATGATTTTGCAAGGCACACTGGTTAAGGAGATGGGGCGGTAATTCACTGGAGAGTCCTTTAGACCGGATTTGTGGACCGGAATGACCCTCCCAACCTTCCAGTCATCCAGTAGCATTCCTGCTGAAAGCGATTGCGAATACAACAATGAAAGATATATGGCTGAAATGTGTTTTATGTTTTTCAGTATTTTGGAGTTGATTTCGTCCACTCCGCCGCCGCGGTGGCTCAGTGGTTATGGTGCTCGGCTGCTGACCCGAAAGACGCGGGTTCGATCCCGGCCGCGGCGGTTGAATTTCTTTGGAGGAGAAATTCTAGAGGCCCGTGTACTGTGCGATGTCGGTGCACGTTAAAGAACCCCAGGTGGTCGAAATTTCCGGATCCCTCCACTACGGCGTCTCTCATAGCCTTAGTCGCTTTGGGACGTTAAACCCCATAAACCAAACCAAATCATTTCGTCCACTCCAGCAGCTGATTGAAGTTTTATTCTCTCAATATGGTTAGTCATGCCTTGCACTGTGATGTCAAGGGGTGGCATTGTTGGTAGTGCTACAGTAGGCGGAGTGGGTAGTGATGAGTTTGTTTCATCTGTGAAGACGGTCGCAAAAGCAGGGTTAAATATTTCAGCACCTTCATCATCGGTGGCTTCCTCACCCGCAGCGTTTGTAATGGGTGTGTTGCATGTTGCTTGGGGGTTTATTATTTCCCAAAACCTCTTCTGTTTTAGGATTTTTGGCAGATCTTTTTGAAAAAAGGCACGTTTGGCGGAGCGAACTGCAGCATGATATGTTTCTTCAGCTGTATAGTAGAGTTCACATGCATCGGCACTTCGATACCATTTCGCAGTACTATAAATTCGTTTTTTTTTTCCTTTCGAATCTTCTAAAATCATGTGAGAACCACGGTTTTTGGCGGTTTGCACGAAAGCTGATACAGGGAATGAATTTGTGTGATAGTTCGTTTATCTTGTTTTTGAACACTGACCAGTTATCACTGAGAGTCCGCAGATGAAATACTGATTGAAAACAAGGCAAAAAAGCTTCTAGTTCGCTATTGATTGCTTCGTAATTTCCTTTATCGTATAGGCAGATGGTTTTCGTGAACGTTTGGCGGGAGGTGCGGGGAAAACTTGAACATGGCATGAATAACCTTATGATCACTGACTTCGCGCAGGTATGTAATTTATGATAAGCTTTCAGGGTCGTTGCTGAGTATTAAATCTAGGATGTTTGAAGATTCGTGCGTAACGCGAGTCGGTTCGAGCACCATTTGCCTCAAGTTAGAATTTAAACAAACATTTACAAAATCTCTAGCTTCAAAGTTACCTGCTGTTAGTCGGCCTACATTTTGCCAATCTACACTTGGAAAGTTAAAGTCTCCAAAGAGAACAACTTGTGCAGTGGGGTATTTCTTTGTAATTTGATCTAGAGAATCGTTTAGTTTAGGAGCGAATAACGGGTTGGTGTTAGGGGCCCTGTAGCACACGCCAAGCAGAACGGTTTCTGGTGAAGCGCTGCATTTTAAGCATAATATTTCTAGGTCTGAAGTTATGTTAACAAGGAAACACGAAATGTGGTTGTTAATAGCAATAAGAACACCTCCTCCGCGTTTGCCCTGACGATCTTTACGATAAACGGTAAAATTCGGTAAGTCATCTAAAACTTCATTATCACTGACGTCGCTTGATAGCCATGTTTCCGTTAGGATTAATATGTTGCTGCCAGAAGATAAAAGGAGATTAGACAAGGCCTCGCGCTTTGGAAGGAAACTGCGTGCATTGGTGTAGATTATAGAACAGGAAAGATTAACTCGACAGTTAGTCGGCGGCTGCTTGCGCGCTTTCCGACGGCGAAAAGATTGCTATGGGATTTCTTTGACTGACTGCGTAGCTTGGTCAAAGATATACCGTTTCGGCCCCATGTGCAGCGTTTTGTAACGGAGGGAAAAGGGTGCAGACTTGGTCCTAGCAAAGGCCACAAGGTGTTTTCATGCGTTTCGAACGGGTAGAGAAAAATCTTCGCCAATGCTGAAACCAGTGTCTTTAAGCTGAGTGCCTTTTCAGAGTATGATCCCTTTTGTTTTGAATGATGACAGCTTCACTATAATTGGCCTTTTGAGGTCATTGCTGTGGCGGCCGAGGCGGTGTGCGCGCTCTATTTCTTTAGGTTCTATCACCAGGTTGAGGGCGTCAAGGCAGTGTTGAATGATTGTTTTTTCTGATTGGTCATAGGACTCTTTTTCATTTGGGTCCGGAAGGCCGTAGAATACTAGGTTGTCTCTTCTCGAGCGGTTCTCGAGATCGTCCACACGCGTGTTCAAATCAAAAAGCTGCTCTGTCGTTCTATCAGCGTTTGCTTGAAGTGTTTCCACTTCGGCTCGAAGGGTGGTAAGGCACTCGATCGCATTGGGTTTCGAGGTCAGCAATCCGTTTGCTTAGGGCAGATATTGATTTATCAGTTGCTACCAGTTGACTTTTAAGGCCCTGCACTTCAGTGATAAGTTGTAACTGCCCGGAGGACAGCTTTTGTAATTCAGTCATAATATCATCAAGATTAAGTGGTCCCGGATTCGTTTCAACGTCGCCCGACACTAGTAGTAGAGCGCGAACGACATTTACACATTCAATAGCAAGTTCAAGGCAACACTGCGGGTGATGAGAGAGATGAAAACTGCTCAGAAAAGAGCAAGGGCTTCTGTTTGAATATCAGCCATAAACCACTGACGTTAGATGTAGTGCTGCTAAATACAAATGGTTCAAAGTATTGTTCTGATTCCAGTGCAATTTGCGATCAAAAAATAAAAAGCTGCGGTGCAAGCTTGCATCGCACCTTTTTAGGCCGTGTTTTTTCGGTTGGCTTTCATCGCATGCTTTTAGGTTATCACTCCTTCCCTCGTAAACTTCATTTCCTTTACGTACGTCCTCTGACCATCTTGTGAGATTTTAATGTCTTTCGCGTCGTTGCCTTTTCCATTTTATCGTTTTCATCTCTCTCATCACCAAGCTGCACAGGACTGCCGGCGCGTGTAGAATTGTTTTTTTACCAAGAGTTGTTAATATGTCTTTCCCCCTGCTCGCTTTACTGCCGCTGTTTGGTTTTTGTGCCCTCAGGGGCGTGCCTGGCACCTTGCCGACCAGAATGAGTAAATGCTTCTTGGATTTTTTTTGCTCTGTGCAGTGTGGGTCAATATGCGCCGGCGCGCTTACCCTGTTTCCTTTGGTTTATTGTTCTTTGACTTGATTTGGGCATGGGCTCTACAATCACGGGTTTTGGGTGTTGTATAAAGCGTGCGGATCACCCTCCTTCGGAATTAAGGTTGTTAGTTCAGCACTCTGTGTGTTTCGTTCATCGTGTCTCAGCGCTGCGCGTTCAGGATGTCAAACCAACTTGCCCAGCAACACACCCTGCGCATGGAAACGGAATTTACCAAACAATTTGTATTTGAAAACAAGAGAGAGAGAGAGAAAACTTTTATTCGAATTGAGGAAGGTTGCTCGAGCAACTTGGGTGGCACCCCTAGTCCAAGGCGCCACTGGCTTTAGCTGACTGACGGACTTGCTGAACCAACTTAAGTTGCTGATCCAGGGTCTCGCTGGTCAGGGCCACCTCCCACTGCTCATATGTCGGGTTGGATACAGTTAAGTGTTTTGGTTTCGTTGTGCATTCCCACGATATGTGGTAGAGCGTAGGGAAAGCTCCACACCAAGGGCATGTATTCTGGTATTGAGTGGGGCTAATCTTGTGTAGGATGAACAAGTTAGGGAAAGTGTTGGTCTGAATTTTCCTCCAGTCTATGGCTGCGGAGGAGTCTAGTTTTATGTGAGGGGGTGGGTATTTTCTGCGTTCCAGCCGAATATGTTCTAATTTGTCACCATAGGTGCTAGGCATGGGCGTGGGGTAGGGATGAGGATCCGCCCGGTTGGTTAAATCTCGGGCTAGATCGTTGGCTACCTCATTTCCAGCTAGTCCTTCGTGACCAGGTGTCCATGTTAGTCTGTGTGTTTGGCTGAGATTGCCAAGTAGCTGTGTTGCTCTTGAGGGAAGCCTGTCATTAAGAAAGTCTCGGCAGGCTTGTTGGGAGTCTGTTATAACGTGGGAGGACTCTCCTCTTTGGTCTTTATGTTTGATGGCGATAGCTATTGCCAGAGCCTCTGCAGAGGAGCGGTTTTCTGCATAAATAGAAGCTTGGAGAGCCGGTTTTAGTTGGTGGTCAATCGCAGCGACTGAGAACTTTCCCGGCGTGGGGAAGGCCCCAATGTCTACGTCAACGGCTTTACGGTCGCTTTCTAGGTGTTTCTGAAGTGCCTTTGCTCTCGCTTGTCGTCGAGTGGGAGTATCAACAAACAGGAATAAACCATGTGTGGGGATGAGGTCGCTAAAAGCCAAACATAAAGAGCCCTGTGATGAAAATACAGGCAGTTTGTTAACCAAGTGAACATCGAGCATACTAAAATCTCCTCCGAGCAAGAAATAATCTGTTGTCAATTTATCTAAAGTACCTGAAAGAGAAGTAAATGAATGACTGGTTGTATCGCTAGGTGGACGGTAAAACGCCCCAATCGTTAGGTGTTCTCTATTCTGAAGCACGACTTTGCACCAAACAGTTTTACAATCGCAACCACTGAAGTCGAGTATGAAACTCGGAAAAAGCTTCTTTACGAGTAGAAAGAAGGCTCCGCCATGTGCTTTTTTTTCCATACGATAGGCTTCATAATCTGCAGGAAACAATTCAGAACTCGTAACAGTGTCATCCAGCCAAGGCTAAGTTCCGATGACAGTATCTGAATTTAAGGTTGATAACAGTGCTGCTAGTCCTTCGATTAGGATTTTTAACGCTACGGCAGTTGATAAGCACTATACATCAAATCCAGAAACAGCGGTCGGCCGGAGACAAAGATTGCTGACCGAAGATTGGCGAACAGCCACACACTTCGTCGAAATTGCTTTTTTGATTTCTTTACCGTATAAGCTTCGGCGTCCTAAAAATATGTGCAACCACCAATAGTCAGCTTGTCATGCCGTAACTTAAATACTGAATCTTGTTGCCGACCGAATTCGGATAGTTAATCGCGAGCAGTGCGAACAGAGTGTGAAAGATCCTAGCGAATTGAAAACTCGGTTGATTTCAACTTGCTATACGCCGCCAGTACTGATTCCCGGTACATAAACCTCGCAAAACGTGCGACTATTGGCCGGTTTTTGCTTGAATGAAAAGTACCTTGTCTATGAGCATGGTGGATGTGGATCGGGTCAATCTGTATGCCTAGCTTGTCAAAGCATAATGAAACTACAGCGTCTTCCGATTCTTTCCACGTTTCAGACTGCTTATCGGGAAAACCAAAGAAACAAAGATTGTTCCGTCGGAGTTTGCTTTCCACATCATGAGCAATGGTTCTAACTGAGGCTATTTAAGCAGACAACGGGTGAGAAGAGCTATTTTTAAGCAGTACTATAAATAGTTAATGACCCCTGATATTTCTCCAAAGAAGTGACGCGTTCTGATAAGGTTTTGATTTGTTCTTCCGTAATGAGCTGAATTTTACGTATATCTGTCAGATCACCTAAAATCTACAGAAGGCAATATCTATGAGAGACAAGTGGATGGGAAACACAGAAGCGTCAAGGTATTGTTACAAAGCCGCAGCAAAAGCCTGACAGCTTTGAAGGGAAAAAGTTTGAGCTTCAAGATGGATTTCGCCAAAACGAATTCAGACACTCGGGTATTTTGCGGCACCGTATGATGTGGCTTCTGTTAGTTCAAGATGGCTTAAAATGTTACCACATAATAACAAAATATAAAGGAATAAAAATATCCAAGCAGAATGCGCGCTCTTTCATAGTTTCATGTACCGTTCATGTGCCGAACAATGCTAGGTTAACATGCGTCTAACACCAGTTGTCAGTCGATTCATTCGCTGGTCGTCGAAAAATCCTCAAATTCTTTGTTTGTGTAGAAGTTTCACGCAAAAAAGCAAACAGCAACTAAAAGCATGTTGCATTGTGGCTCGCAGGTACTTTTGATGGTTTTGGTCAACGAAGGGGATGTTCGAAAGAAAAAAAATTGCGAGTAAATATGCAAAGACATGAGAAAAAGCTATATAGCCCCCAATGCAAATTGCGCAACCGAAAAATAAAATGCACAAAAACAACCATTTCCGATCCTACTATTTGAAGAAAAGGAAGGAAATAGCAGAACAGAAAATACGGTAAAGACGCGATCACAGGGCACGACGTAGGAAAGCTTAGGAATTTCTAGCGCGTGTCCGCATGCGTTTATGAATCACCGGCCTAATATTTCACGTTCGCAACGCCTAATTCGAAATTATGAGGCGACTGCTTCATTTCTGGACGTTGCTAAAAGTGCGCACAAATTCGGTTTAGCGAATGTACTTGCACTAAGCTATTACGTTTGTATCGCGATCTCCATAAAGCCGACACCCGCTGCGCACTGCGGCAGTCAATTCCTAGAGCGAATAAAAAAAAGTGTTCTTTAATTAAAAAAATTATTGAAATGAAACCTATTTGATTTTTGTAAAAAGCGCCTTTGGGCTGGTTTTCGGACACTCGTTCGAGCAGAGCGTGCAAAAACGCTTTCAAATGCATAATGTTCCATGACAAATAGGTGGGTCATTATGCCCAGAAATCCGATGAAGGCAACAGCGTGAGCTCTCTTTGTGCACTTCTCAAACAAGGAATATGCTTTGTTGATTAGGGGCTTGGCTACACCATATATTATTACACGAATCATTACCACTCGGTCACTACAGCACGCATTCTTTAATTACTGAATTTACGGGAACTTAAAAAAAATTTAGGGATTAGTACAGCCGTTCCTAGTTACTTAGTATTAACGATAGACTTCTTTACATCTGTGGTCGTCGGTCTGGATGGTGTCGTCGTCGGTCTTATGCGACAAATCGATTCCTCTGTGGCGGAATAGGCACAGTCCAATGACCACCGCCAAAGCAGTCGTCACGTCTTTGTTCTACACAAAAACCGCGAAGGAACAAAACCAAAAGTAAGGCAGCAGCTAAACAGCGAGCGAATGCGTTCGGAAATTTTTGTGAAGCACCGCACAACTCCGTTCGGTCCGACTGCCATTAGAAGTGTCGAATACCATTCGACTCAATGCCGCTTAAAAGTCCGCGTAGCACGGGTGTTATGACAGAATTGCAGTAGAAGTAGTCGAGCATTAGCACTGCGCAACTACTCTAATACTGCTCATATGCTGTAATGTTCTCCAGGAGCATGTGTATTCATCTCAAGGATCAACGTTAAACATCTACTTTGGCAACGTATCCATGCCAATTATAGTTAAACTGAAATGAGATAGATATATACCGGTCTCACACCTCTTATCGAGAGCTCAAGTGACTTTTACGAGTTCGAAAAATTATAGAAACTGTCGCTCTCTGTTGTAGCAATAGTGGCCGTTGCCATGAGGCTTTAGCAGACGGCGCAAGGTTTGCCGGTATACTTTTAACACTCGATGGGTGATGACACCGCTAGAACACTATAGACAGCTTTCTTAAAGAGCATAGCCAATTCTGGAAAACAGCGGGAGAACTCTGGCTAACATGGCCCGTGATAGCCATGATTTTAAGATGGCACAACCGACAATGGCAAAGAGTGGAAAAATTCTGGCTAACCTTGCCCACGCTAGCCAGGATTTTGCGGTGGCACAGCTAGTACTGCGAAAGCGATGGACAACCAGAGCCATCATTTTATGCGCTAGTGAGTGCATGGTTAAGCTGATATCAGAAACTCATTGGGAACTCTGTGCCTACTTAGGGCCATGTTTTGCCAACCGTATTCAATATTGTCCCGCTGTCATGTGCTACCTAGGTACCTGATCCTCACCAGCTGCTTTCCCCCTTTCCATTGCTCCTAATGCTTTCTTTCCTTCCTCCATCGTTACTGGCTGGATGTCCCATTACTTTGCTCGACTGCCTCTTTCAGTAACTTGGTGATTACATTCGCCGCTGTGTAGATTTCGGTAGAACTCTTCGGCTACTTACACTATCGTATCTATATTGCTAATGACATTGCCCTTTTTGTCTCTCAGCGCATGCACCTGGTTTTTACCTATACCTATTTTTCTCTTCACTGCATTTAGGCTACCTGCGGGCTTTAGAGCATGCTCGATTTTCTCCACATTAAACTTTTTTATGTCGCCTACCTTGAGCTTGTGTATTAACTTCGATAGCTCTGCTAGTTCTATCTTGTCTGTCAACTACTTTTCCGCCTAATCTGTACTACAGATTACTACCTATACTCCGTCTCACAAGATGTTTGCAGCACTACGAAAGGTACTCTCTCGTCCAATCAGGATGGCGCGCACTACATTAGTGTGTTCCTACGCGCCTGTGGCTCGATCCACCTGATGTACAGGTGGCTTCTTTCTACCTCTAGCAGGTGGCGCTTGATGTCTTTTTATTCTTTTCTTGGTTTCTTTTTGGACTAGCGGACGCCCGTTCCAAAGGGACTAGCCCCACTTTTTTTTTTGTCGCAACCTGTTCTGATAAGTTCCTCTGTTGTCGCGAAGCCTCCTGCTTCGCCTGCTTGGAGAAACAGCGCACTGTCGGTGTAGAGCACACAGGAGACACAACAGACTCGACCGACGCCATGTTGGAAAGTGGCGACGCATCACTACCTTGCAGCAGGCCTCCGCAGAGCTGTGTCCGTACGGGCTTTGTCTGGTAATATCACCAGTGATTGAAACACTCCCTACCATTTAAATGTACCTGTCCAAACCATGTTTTTAGTTGCAATGCTTATTGTTTTGATTAATAGTCATACACTCCTCAAATATTCGAGGGACTATTTTCTGTGTTTCTGCAGTCCTGATTGGACGAGAGAGCCCTACCTTCCGTAGTGCTGCAAACATCTTGTGAGACGAAGTATAGATTACTTTCTTGTAGCCTTCTTTCCATATTTACCCCATAAAGCATGAACAGCAGTGGTGATAGAGGACAACCTTGCCTTAGTCATTTGTGTTCCCCCACAGTTGTGGTACTTCTGATTCCTTTCCATGTAATTTCAACTTTAATATCTCGGTTGATTTCCTGTAGAAATTCAGTTACCTCCTAACCGATACCTACATCTTTTAATATGTTCTACGGGAGTTCCCAGTTCACATTGTCGTACGCACCGCTTATGTTCTGAAAGGCTAAATATAGAGGTCTGTTTTCCGCCTTACCTATTTCTCTGCATTTAGTAAGCACGAACAGGCTGTCATCTAAGCGCCTACCCCTGTCTCGAGCTGTGCGCAATTTCCTTATTTGTTATTACTATTTACAATGCTTTTATCAACGTTTCCTTCCTTCTGGACTGGAGTGTCACAGTCAGAGTCAGAGTTAGAATTCTTTTTTACCGGCCTTAATAACTCGCGCAATAAAAAAGCACCCATGTGACATTTTGGCCACTTGAGTGCAAAGCCGCTGAGGCGGCGCAGTGGTTATGCCTCTCAGCTGCTGAACCTAAACACGCGGGTTCGATCCCAGCCTCGGCGGTTGAAATTTTATAGCCCCTTGGTAAGAGTCAGAATTCTTTCCTTGCCGGCCTTAATAACGCGTGCAATAATAAAAGCTTCCATGTGACAATTGGACCACTTGAGTCTAAAGCCGCTAAGGTGGCGCAGTCACTCTACTTCCGGCCACCGGTGTGAACGGTCGCAGAATCATGTGCTCCAGCGGTGCGGTGATAGCGGCCCTCTCCAGCCGCTGAAACAGGCTTGAAAACACCGAAGATAGCGAGTACCAGATTATTCTGCCAACTTTGCCTACCGTACGCGTAGTTGCTAACACGCTTTTTTTGCACGGCGGTGTGCGAGTTAAGCCTTACAGGGTTGAGGATTTCCGCGACGCCCTTGCCAACGTTGGTGCGCTCCCCGAGGTTTTCGCGTTGGGTGCGTATCAGATCGACCATGTGTGGGCTGTCACGTTAACCAGCACAGAAGCAACAAAGAAGCTGGCGGCGTTCAAGGAACTGGAAGTTAAAGGTCGCCGCTGCCTCATCATTGATCCCGAAGACCAACAAGTGAAGCTGCGACTCCACTGGATGTTGCACGGCGTGGCAGATGATGACATCCGGACGGCCTTCGCTGCTTTTGGGAATGTGGCCGAAGTGACCCGGGAGAGGTGGCCAATTCAAGGCATCGAGGAGAAGGGTTCCACCACGAGGACCGTGCTCCTGAAATTGAATGAAGCCGGGCATAAAGGTAGATGATTTACCGCACCAGCTGCGAGTCGCCGGGGAACTAGCTCTTGTGGTGCCTGGGCGGGCGATGCAGTGTTTACGCTGTCGAGGCACGGGGCACGTCCGCCGCGAATGTAAGGTTCCCCGATGTTCAAAAATTAGACGCTACGGACATGAGGAGGCTGAATGTGTGGTCACGTACCCTTCGGCCGCGGGACCTGGATCGAGGGGACGGTCGGTGGAGCTCACTGTGGGCGTAGTCGTGGCAGAGGAGGCGGCAAAAGGTGCCGGAGAAACGCGAACGCAGAAGGGGGCACATTTATCAATCTTTGGCAGAGCTACTTGTTCTTTTCAAGCAAACTCTGGTATGTCATGCAAGTGTTGCACTATTCCCGGGCAAATGTCCAGAAGATACACCGAATTTTAGCTGTGTTTGTTTGGCCATCGACCTGGGAACGGTGCAGACAGACGAATTTGTTTAGACGTGCGTAGGACATATATTAGACGTAGGACATATATATCTGCGCCAGCTAGTCAACAGGTTTTTCTTTTTTCGAGGTGTTCGTGCCAACTGAGGTTGAGCCGTGTTTTGCCTGATTTTGTTGTGGGAACAAAGTATGTGTCCGGAAGAACTTTCGGT
The DNA here is from genome assembly GCF_055824585.1 of Amblyomma mixtum. Classification (NCBI taxonomy): domain Eukaryota; kingdom Metazoa; phylum Arthropoda; class Arachnida; order Ixodida; family Ixodidae; genus Amblyomma; species Amblyomma mixtum. The sequence continues at coordinate 190,347,903 of NC_143016.1, read as the reverse complement.
TAGTTCAGTAAAGTTGCTGATAGCGTTAAATTTCTTGTAGTGTGTTTTTCGAAGCATATTTAAGCGACGTGAAGCGGAAAAAGCTATACGGAGACCTGTTTGATGTTGTTTTCCAGTGCCAATGTACAGAGCTTTGTATAATGGAGGCCACGGTGGTGACGTTTTGAAAACAGTAAAAAGAATGCAAGTGCAGCCAGTACCCAAAACTTTCTTCTTCAAGTTACATACAGATACACTATCAGTTAAAAGGTTTTTAGAGGGCAGGGGTTTATTTTTACCGTGGGGTTCCCATTGCCTAATCTGCAAGTGTCCCCAAACAATCGACCGTGTGTTTCTTCGCTGTTGGAAGGGGGTGTTTTTTTTTTTTTTTTGGGGGGGGGGGGATGTTTTGCAACGAACAAACAATTAAAAAAGAGCTTTCGCTTCATCCGTACGGTATCAGGTATTTTGTCATTGAAAACGAGGATGGTTTCTCGTTTGACCAAGTAGTGCTCTCGGGCCTCCATAGTGTATGGCGCTCCAGAACGGCGGATTATTACTGCGATTCTGACGCGCGACCAGCCCGCATGTATTTTTGGGAGAATGTACCGTCTTTGTCAAAAGTAACCAGGCTGCATGGTTTGCTTCTAGCTTGCATATTGGAGCCCTTGTGGCTTTCCTAAAGATCGAAAGGTGTTGGAAGGCAAAAAGACAAAAGACACCCAGTCCTTACCTTTAACGACCATTTCAGCTTCAAGGAGGCTGTAAGGGCTCCACTGTACGAGCTAGAAGCAAACCAAGCAACCTGGTTACTTTTGACAAAGACTGTACATAGTATTTGGGAAGTAATGAAACTACAAGCATGTGTACCCGATTGGTTCTCATGATAGAAAATTTGAGGCTGTTGAGAGAATTTCAAACTTGACGAGGCCTACCAGGAAGATCTGGAAGGTTGCTGGTTTTTCTGTAATTTTTGTACTGTTCTCGAAGAAGGCAATAAAAAAATCAGCCGTGGCCGAGTGGCTAAGGCGATGGACTCGAAATCCATTGGGGTATCCCCACACAGGTTCGAATCCTGTCGGCTCCGTGTCCTAGCTGATGGCCTGGCATTTTTTATTCACATGCAGGGCATGCCTACAAAAAGAGATCACAAGTGCACTGTTGCGACCATTTCCGCGGACGTCGCCGAGTAGTTAAGACGATCGACTCGAAATCCATTGGGGTCTCCCTGCACAGGTTCGAATCCTGTCGGCTGCGTGTCCTCGTTGATGGGCTCACATTTTTTATTCAAATACAGATCAGACCTACAAAAAGAGATTAGAAATGCACTAATGCGAAGAAGTCAGCAGTCGTGGCCGAGTGGTCATTCTACTTCCAGCCACCGAGCGTGACGGACGCAGAATCATGGGCTCCCACGGAGCGGCGATAGCGGCCGTTGCCGGCCGCGGAAACAGGTTCGCCAGCGACGCTGATAAGGACTACGAGATCGCTATGCCTACCCTGCCCACAGAACGTGTTGTTTTAAACATGGTGTTTCTGCACGGGGACGTGCGTGTGAGACCCAACAGGGTCGAAGACTTCAGAGACGCCCTCGCCAACGTAGGTGCGCTCTCCGTTGTCGTAGCGTTGGGGGCGTACCAGATGTGTGGGCGGTAACCCTCAGAAGCGCTGATGGCGCAAAGAAACTGGCCGCCATGATGGCGCTCGAAGTGAAGGGACGCCGCTGCATCGTCTTTGATCCAGAAGACCACCAGGTGAAGTTTCCACTGCTCTGGGTGCTACACGGCGTCGCTGACGAGGACATCCTAACGGCATTCGCGGCGTTCGGCAACGTGACCGAGGTCACCCTGGAGCGTTGGCGCGTCGCTCGTATGAAGAAGAAGCGGTCCGCCACGTGGACCGTGCTCCTCAAGAAGCCAGGCATGAAGGTGGACCACCTGCCCCACCAGGCTCGGGTCGCCGGCGAGTTGGCTCTCGTGGTGGTGTCCGGGCGGCCGATGCAGTGTCTGCGCTGCGGCGGCACGGGGCATGCTTGCCCCGATTTTAAGGTGCCCAGGTGCTCGAAGTGCCGACGCTATGGACACTCGGCGGCGGACTGCGTTCGCACCTATGCGGCGGCTACCGGGCGTGTAGCGGCGAGCGACTCTGCAGAGCTCATGGACGCCGTCGAAACGGAGGAAGCAGCGAGCGGTATCGACGACGCGGGCAAAACAGCGGGGGTGGTGGTTGAGCCAGCCGTTTCGAGTAGCAATACCGACACGGTAGTCGCACAAGAGAGCGGGTCGCCAACTAGCTACCCATCTTTGACGCGTCTGAAAACGCCAAAAGATGGAGTGTGCCTGCCCGTGGACGTGGAATCAAAGGCGGCCAGCGAGGACCACAACGAGAAGGCCGACGCCCGCATGACCACCAGAGTCACTACACTACCCCTGCAAAGCGTCCGCACGCCGAGACAAAGCCCGATGGGGACAAGTCAGCAGAGCCCTGCGTCGTGGAACCACTGGCAAAGGCACCTCAAACACGACGACCCAGTCTGCGGCCGCGCCCAAAGGTGCCGACCGACAAGCGTGGCGGCGACAAGGCGCCTCCTGAGGAGGAGCAAGTGCGCGCGCCGGGTGACACCGGCGGCGACGGCAATGTCTAGAGACATGCTAGACGCGGGAGGTATGCACCATGCTTTCGGTATCCTCCTCCTATGTAAACATGGCGCTGCACCTCTGTTCAAAGTCGCCACCCTAAACGTCAGAGGCCTGGCAGGTAAAAGAAAACAAAGCCAGCTGTACCGGCTTATAACGGAGCAAAATATTTATGTACTGGCTGTGCAGGAGACTAAAGTTGACGGCGAAGAAGAGACCGGGCGCATGGTGCGACGTTTCACGTCTAGGTTCTTAGCCATGCTGTGGGCACATCGGCTGGTTGTGTTCTGTTCGTTAAGAAGTTGCCGGGGCACGAGGTACACTGTCATCATTCGTGCATGTCAGGTCGTTACGTGTCACTCTATTTTTCACTGTGCAGCATTTACTGGCGTATTGTTTGCTTGTACGCACCTAATGCGGTTGATGGCCGAGCCGCGTTTTTTGAATATATCGTGGAACGTCTGCGCACGGACCGACAGCTCATTGTTATGGGCGATTACAGCTGTGTTCTTAGCGCGCGAGACAAAAAAACGTCCGAGGTTTTCGAGATTAAAGCACCGAAGGGTTGCTGCTGTAATAAAGACGACGGGCATACGCGCAAGCCGCATGGCCATCGCCTGGTGGAGGGTCCTGGCTCGACTGGCTGACCTCGGACTGCTGTTAGCGCTTCCCCCGTTGAGAAGCTTCACCGAACAAATCCCACCTTACATTTGGTGCAGGTGTCAGGGTATATCCTCTCGCCCTGAAACTCCGCAGCCGAGCGCTACCCCCTACCACGATGCCTTCGAACCACCAAGCCGTACAAGTGAGCCCGGCCGCAGTCGTGTGTTCTGGTTCTATCCGCCAGCGGGACCCCGCTATCTTCAGCGGCACGGACGACCATGACGTTGAGGATTGGCTCACATCGTATGAGCGGGTGAGCGCATACAATAAGTGGGACGCGGAAACCAAGCTGAACAATGTGATTTTCTATCTGACGGGCATGGCAGATCTGTGGTATCGGAACCTCGAGGCGGACATTACATCATGGTCCGTTTGCAAAACGAACTTATCAGAGGTATTCGGACGCCCGGCTGTCAGAAAACTCCGTGCCAAACAGGGCTTGCGTGCGCGGTCGCAGCGGGTAGGAGAGAACTTCACGAGTTACGTCGAGGATGTCGTGGACCTGTGCAAGAGGGTGAACGCACAGATGCCCGAAGCCGACAAGACCAGGCATATTCTCAAGGGCATTGATGACGACGCCTTTCAGATGTTGCTGGCGCGAGACCTGCGCGCCCTCGCCGAAGTCGTCACCCTATGTCAGAGCTTCGACGAACAACGCAAGCAGAGGGCTCTGACACGCGAACACACCACGAGCATCGACTCGCTTGCTGGCCTGAACGATGCAAGAGACCAGTCATCACTCCTCCCGCAAATCACGAGCTTCATCCGTGAAGACGTTGCTAGGCAGCTCTCGCTTATTTCAAGCCATCAAGAGCCATCACCACACATAACTCCGAATCTAAGACACGTCATTCAAGAACAGGTCGCTGAGGCTCTCCCGCAAGCCCACACCTCTCGCGGCCCCGCTGACATATGCGGAGGTTGTTGCGCGACCTACCTGTGCTCCGCCTCCTGGTCCTGTTCGAGAGCCCGCTGCTTTTATTCCACCGCCTGCTCATCTGCGAACCTCCTGGGCACGCCTGATAACATTAGACCGCCAGTTCAACTGGGCAACTCTTAGCGCACGCCTGACAACCGCCCGATCTGCTACTTCTGCGGCTCGCCAGGTCATGTGGCGCGGCTTTGCCGTCGACGCATGAATGCCTCACGACCTCCTGAGGTTTCCGGTTACTGGTCCCAGCGACAGTATTCGCCTCCTGCTGAGCCGCCCCTAAGCCGTTCTCTGTCTCCTGAGCGCACCGCCTTCTCTGGACGCCGTTCGCCTTCTCCACGTCGGCTCTCCATCTCTCCAATGCGACGGCGTCCCTCGACCTCTCAAGACAAAAACTAGGTGCCGCAGTTTCTGAGGCGAGAACTGCGCAATCGTCGAAATTTGAAAGGACTCGTTTGTCTGCCGCTAATTTAATTGAAGTTTTTGTAGAAAGCGTATCTGTCATGGCGCTTGTCGACACCGGTGCTGCGGTTTCTGTCATGGGTATAGCGCTTTGCCGCTCTTTGAGGAAAGTGAAGACGCCCCTTTTTGGCCTGTCGTTATGAACTGCATGTGCGCACCTCATCCAGCCGTTAGCAGCGTGTACTGCGCGAGTAGTCATAGCAGACATTTTATATTTGGTCGAGTTCATCGTTATGCCGTCATGTTCACATGCGATCATCTTGGGCTGGGACTTCCTATCGCTCCACGACGCGGTCATCGACTGTGCTCGGGCTCAAGTAGCGCTCTCTACGCTGCCGAATCGCGTGCCAGAGACTGAAATTTGTGGTGCCCCTGTTTCTGCCAAAGCTTTTGTCTCCGACAGTACCGATATTCCTGCATGCTCTTTCGTGATTGTGCCTCTGTCTTGTGACTGTGTTCGCGATGCCAGTGTTATCTTCACGACGTCTCCTACTTTTCTACGTCGCCATTGTCAGCCGTTGCCTTATGCCCTGCTCACTTCATCCGCCGGCCTCACCGCACTGTGGGCCGTAAACCCGTTTTCCAGCCCCTTCGCATTGCGCCGCGGGGAATGCGTCGGAACCATGCATCTCTTTGATTCTGTTTTCAACCACCCCGACGCTGCCGCAGAATCACCGGCGGTCGCCATGGACGCCCTCAGCTCACCTACTTCTGCGCCCACCACGTTCTCGACCGACCTATTCCTTCGCTGTATTGACGCCACTCTCCTGCCAACTCAGGGAACCCAGCTTGTTGCGCTTCTTGAGAAGTTTCGCTCCTCCTTCGATTGCCAACAACGTGTTTTGGGGCGCATGACGACTGTCAAGCACCGCATTGACACCGGCGCCGGTGCCCCTCTGCGATAGCGCCCATATCGTGTTTCCGCCACTGAACAACGAGTTAGTCAAGAACAGGCAGACACCATGCTTCAGGGTGGCGTTACTCAGCCTTCCACCAGCCCGTGGGCCTCACCGGTTGTCCTCGTCAAGAAGGATGGCTGCGTTCGATTTTGCTTCGATTACCGCCGCATTAATAAGATCACACGCAAAGAAGTCTACCCTTTGCCCCGTATTGATGACGCACTGGGCTGTCTACAAGGCGCCGAGCTCTTTTCTTCCCTTGATTTGCGCTCTGGTTATTGGCAGGTCCCAATGGCAGCTGCAGATGGTGTCAAAACCGCGTTTGTGACCCCTTGCGGCTTCTACGAGTTTAACCTCATACCTTTCGGCCTCTGTAACGCTCCTGCTACTTTCGAGCGAATGATGGATACCGTTTTGTGTAGCCTCAAGTGGAAGACATGCTTGTGCTACCTGGACGATATAGTAATCTTTTCGCCCGAATTTCAAACGCATCTATGTCGCCTGAAGCACGTCTTGACGTGCCTCTGAAACGGAGGCCTGCAGCTGAACTTAAAAAAATGCACCTTTGCTCCCCGCGACTGACAACTTTAGGTCACGTTGTGTCGAAAGATGGTGTACGCCCTGACCCTGCGAAAACTTCGAGCCGTGACTGAGTTTCCCAAACCTTCCACCACTAAGCTACTTCGCGGCTTCCTAGGGCTCTGCTCTTATTTTAGGCCTTTCATTCGCAACTTTGCCTCAATTGCTGCCCCTTTGACTCAGCTGCTCGGCACCAATGTTGATTTTTCGGCTTGGTCACCCGCATGCGACGACGCCTACAAAACCTTGCGTCGTCTCCTCACGGCACCACCCATCTTGCGCCATTTCGACCCGGCGGCCCCCACTGAAGTCCGCACGGATGCCAGTGGTATTGGTCTTGGGGCAGTGCTCGCCCAGCGCAAATCAGGCTTCAACGAATATGTTGTTGCCTATGCCAGCCGTACACTTGCCAAAGCTGGGTCTCACTACTCTGTGACTGAAAAATAGTGCCTCGCCATTGTGTGGGCCTTACTGAAGTTTCGCCCTTTCGTTTACGGCCGTCCTTTCGACGTCGTTACGGATCATCACGCCCTTTGTTGGCTTTCCTCACTAAAGGATCCTTCCGGCCGCCTGGCGCGATGGGCGCTGCGTCTTCAAGAATGCAACATCCGAGTCGAGTACCGGTCGGGCCGCAAGCATCAGGACGCCGACGCATTGTCTCGCTCCCCCGCTCTCCGCCGAACTTGCCAGGCCTCTGCGAAATCGACACCCCTGTTCCGTCTCCCACCATCAGTGACCTGTCTTCTGAGCAGCGCAAGGATCCCTGGATTCGTGCTCTTCTCGACTTTCTCTCCGACCCATCGGCGGTTGCACCATCCCGCGCCCTTCGCCATCAAGCTTCACATTTTGAGATCAGAGATAACCTGCTTTATCGCCGTAATTATCAATGTGATGGACACAAACGGCTCCTCATCATACCTCGCCACCTCCGGTCCTATATCTGTTCATGTTTTCTCGCGGTAACGCGGGTCTTTTCAAGACTTACACGCGCCTCCGCCTCCGCTACTACTGGCGTGGCATGTACAATTTCGTTTTCAAATACGTACGCTCCTGCCTCGACTGCCAACGCCGCAGGAAACCCACCAACCGTATTGCTGGCGAGTTGCAGCCGCTGTCTTGTCCGCCTTGCCCTTTCGACCGCGTTGGCATTGATTTATATGGGCCCCTCCCGTATACTGCTTCTGGCAAGCGATGGGTCATTGTTGCCGTCGATCACCTCACGAAGTATGCTGAAACCGCCGCGCTCTCTGCTGCCACGGCACAGGATTTGGCATCCTTTCTTCTGCGTCGATTCATCCTTCGACACGGTGCCCCTCGTGAACTGCTCAGCGACAGAGGCCGCGTCTTCCTAACTGACGTCGTCAAAGCTCTTCTCCGTGAGTGCAACGTCATCCTTCAGACTTGCACCGCTTACTACCCTCAGACAAACGACCTTACTGAACGCTTTAACCGAACTTTGGGGGACATGCTGGCTATGTACGGTGGTTCGAACCACACGAACTGGGACCTCATTCTCTTCTATATTACGTTCGCGTACAATACTGCTACGCAGTCTACAGCCGGAGTTTCTCCTTTCTTTCCCCTTTACGGCCCAGATCCCTGTGTTCCCATTGATACTGTTATCCCCTGCCACCCTGACGCATCTGAGTGCACCACTGTTTCCAAAGCCGCCAAGCCCGCCGAAGATCGCCCGGTCGCTCACGACAGCCACCCACACCCTTCAGAAAACCCGACACGATGAAGATCAACCTCCCCAGCATTTCTCGCCCGGCTCTCTTGTCTGGTTGTGGATACCTCCCTGTACTCCGGGCCTCTCCAGGAAAGTGCTCGCTGGGTATCACGGGCCCTACCGCATCTTGCAGCAAGCATCTCCAGTCAACATCTCCAGTCCAGGGTGGGCTCGGTGGCTGTGCAAGCGTGCACACCACTAATCCGTTTGTGTACATCATGCAGGTGTTCGCCTTCGTCGCTAATGCCCTGCTTCCGGCATTGTTGGCCCTTCCCCCAGCAACCACGTCATCCACTGCAGTTTACTGCAGTGACGATCGCATCTTCACATGGCCCAAACTCGACGTCATCACTTCATCATGCCCGGCAGCGCCTCCCCCTGGATACTATTTCCCCGGCCCATCCTGGAAAGCCTCATCACCAGCAACATCAGCCACAGGAAATATAAGAGACCATCGACCGCCTTCACCGCTCTGTGGGCTCGGTGGCTGTGCAAGCGTGCACACCACTAATCCGTTTGTGTACATCATGCAGGTTAGTTATCCGCATTCCTTGTATGCTAAAAAAAGTTGCAATTATTTCTTAGTGCAGCTGCCGAGCCGGCAATGCTGCATTGTTCGCGTGTTTGAATATGCTCATGTTGTTCGCTGCTTGCTGATCTTGCCAGGCGATATTGAAACTAACCCAGGACTTAACAATTTCGAGGCTGTTTTCGCAGAACTAAAAAACTTATCCACCGGTCAAACTCAACTAATCTCCGAAGTGCAAGGTCTTAAAAACCATCTTATATCGACTGACGGTGCTATAGCTAGTTTAAGTAAGCGCATGACCGATCTTGAGACGCATTTGGAAGCCATCACAGCCATAAAATCCGAGTTAGAAATTATAAAATCTGAAAATATTAGGCTAGCTCGTCAGATTGAAACCCTCGAGGCCCGCATTGACGACAGTGAAAATAGATCCCGCCGTAACAACCTCATATTTTATGGAATTCCCGATTCTAACCCCTCCGAAACGTTTGCGGACTCTGAGGGAGAGGTCATTCGTCACTCCGCTCAACACCTGAGCTTAACCATTCATCCTGAGGAAGTAGAACCTGCCCATCGACACGGCCGCCATGAACCCAACCGCTCTCGACCAATAATAGTCGAATTTATTTCATACAAAATCAAAGACACAATACTCTCTTACGGCCGCAAATTTAAAGGGACGAATTTCAGCGTCGGCGAAGACTTCTCCCACAGAGTTCGTAGCGTCCGCAAGCAGCTAGTCACCTTTGCTCAAGCTAATTCCGACAAATTTGCCCTACGCTACAAAACCTTGCATATCGGTCCCAGGCGCTACGTTTTTGATGAGACCTCGCAAACTGTGAAAGAAATAACAATCGCTACACCACCATCAGATTAGCAATCATCCGTCGCAAACAACTAAAAACCCGCCCCAAAGGCCGCCGCGGTGGCTCAGTGGTTATGGTGCTCGGCTGCTGACCCAAAAGACGCGGGTTCAATGTCAGTGCACGTTAAAGAACCCCAGGTGGTCGAAATTTCCGGAGCCCTTCACTGCGGCGTCTCTCATAGCCTCAGTCGCTTTGGGACGTCAAACCCCATAAAACAAACCAAACCAAACCCGCCCCAAAATGCTCCCCTGTCCGCTGTGTTCTCCAACATACGTAGTTTCCTTTCCAAACGCGAAGTTATTTTCAATATTGTCTTGTCATCTAGCAGCAATCTACTGATACTAACCGAAACTTGGTTGAACGGTGCCGTCACAGATAGCGAAGTACTAACTGACTTGCCAGACTTCCAAGTCTTTCGGAAAGACCGCAAGGACTCACGAGGAGGGGGAGTACTGATAGCGGTGAGCCAGCAGTTATCATTGTCGATAATTGACGACTCGTCCGATCTGGAAATTTTATGGCTCCACTACCACGCTGTACCACACACGATTTTACTCGGTGTCTGTTATAGGGCTCCACATGACTGTCGTGATTTTTCCTGTCAGCTTAATAATTCCGTAAGTAAACTTATCACGAAGCACCCTAACGCACACATCTTCCTCTTTGGCGACTTTAATTTTCCTAATATTGATTGGCAGCACCAGCCCGCACCGACAACTAATAATGGCGAAGCAAGGGAATTTCTAGATTTCTGCTACAATTTTAACCTTACTCAAGTAATATCGAAACCTACGCGCGTAGCACAAAACTGTGCGAACATTTTAGACCTATTACTGACTAATTACCCAGATAGCGTTCAGCCCATTACGTACCTCCCTGATATTAGTGATCACAAAACTATGCATGTCAACATCGATCTTAAAGCAATTAGGTGCCCATAATACAATAAAACCATCCGCCTTTGCAACAAAGGTAATTATGGTATAATGAATGCCGAACTGACAGCGTTTTTCGGAAGTTTTTCCTCAAATTTTCATTCACGAAGTATTCATGAGAACTGGCTAGCATTTAAGAATAAACTTGATACCTTAGTCAATGCATTCATTACTCAAATAACTTTCCACGCTAATCCGCACAAACCATGGTTTACTAAAACTCTTAAAAGGTTAGAAAATAAAAAGAAGCGCCTGTTCCGCTCAGCAAGAGCCCATGGAACGCAAAGCGCATGGGCGAAGTACCGCGCTGCAGAAAAAGCATATCAAACTGCTATCCATGACGCCAAGCACAACGTTTTTCACCAAGACCTTCCTAATATGCTCAGCGATAACCCCAGGAAGTTTTGGCAAGCCGTTAACCCTCATCATGAACACGCGATTACCCTCAAAGATGAATCAGGCGCGGCTATGACCGACTCTGAGTGCGCTACTTTGTTCAACGCAGCGTTCTCATCCGTCTTTACTAATGAAACCGAAACACAAATTCATACATCTAATTTACTCTTTGAGCATGCTATGCCGGTAGTCGCATTTTACTCACTGGGTATTGCGTCCTTAATTAAAAACATGAAAATTTCATCTTCATCTGGTGTAGACAATATTAACTCGAAACTTCTGAAGAACACTAGTGATATTTGTGCCGAGTTCTTATGCTTACTTTTTACCCAGTCACTGTCAACAGGACAACTACCGGACGATTGGAAAACTGGAAAGGTCGTTCCAGTCTACAAATCAGGTAACAAAGATTCGCCGTTAAATTACCGACCCATTTCCCTTACTAGCGTACCCTGCAAACTAATGGAACACGTCATCTATACACATATCATAAACTTCCTCGACTCGAACAATTTTTTCCATTCGTCTCAACACGGTTTTCGGAAAGGTCTTTCCTGTGAAACGCAGCTAGCCCTATTCATTCATGATCTACATGCTAATCTCGATTCTAACCTACAGACCGACGCCATTTTTCTGGATTTTGCAAAAGCATTTGACAAGGTACCTCATAAACGCTTAATCCTAAAACTTTCCCGTTTGAACTTGCCCCCGACATAGTAAAATGGATAGCAGAATTTGACTAATCGCTCACAGTTTGTTATTGTTAACAATCAAAATTCGAATCCGCTACCAGTGACATCAGGAGTCCCTCAAGGTTCTGTACTAGGCCCCCTTCTATTCCTAATTTATATTAATGATTTACCGACCAATGTGTGCTCTAATATTCGCATGTTTGCTGACGACTGCGTTGTTTTTCGCACAGTTACTAACGCCTCCGACCCAACATACCTTCAAGATGACCTAAACCACATACAATAATGGTGCGACCGTTGGCTAATGGAACTGAACCGTCATAAATGTAAACGTTTGTCCTTCCACCGCCGCCGTAACCCGCTTGATTCCCATATGTAGTCGCTAACGTTGACCTGCAGTCCGTTTTATCATACAAATACTTAGGCGTCACGCTGTTAAACAACTTATCATGGACTACACACGTTACTAACATCATTTCCTCGGCTAATAAAACTCTCGGATTCTTACGACGTCATCTTCGCCACGCCCCACAACAGGTAAAATTACTAGCATATAAATCTCTAGTCAGGTCAAAGTTAGATTATGCATCGCCAGTTTGGAACCCTCATCAAGTTTACCTTATCAATGCGCTCGAGTTACTTCAAAACAGAGCAGCCAGATTCATTCATTCCTCCTATTCGTACGACATCAGTGTGATATCTTTAAAAGCGGAATCCAGTTTAGCGCCCCTGTCACTTCGTCGTCGTATTTCTAGCCTCTGCCTATACCATAAATTTTTCCATAGTTCGCTGCGCTGCGCTCCCTACATTGCCCCGCCAGCCGGCATATCCCACCACATTCGTCATCCTTTCCAAGTGTTTCGCCCAGGTGCCCGTACTGTTACCTGTGCCGCTTCTTTTTTCACCGTGTTTCTGTAGACTGGAACGACCTCTCCAATGACATCGCTACCATCTCATGCCCAGCCACATTCGCCGAAGCTGTTACCCACCATTATTCTTGTTCTATAGACTGTTTGTAGCCACCCCTTATGTAATACCCCCAGTGGGTCTTTAAGGTATTAAAATGAAATGAAATGAAATGAAAATATATAGTTGAGCCCCTCACGTCGTCACCCGATCTCACACGCCGCGGCCGTGAGACCGTTCGTATCAACCGCCTCAACACATACCACGACCCCGCTGTCTTGTGATGGTAAGGGCAGAAGACACAGCTACCGGGGAAGCACCAACAAAACGAGCGCTTGGTTTAGAAAAAGCTCGTCCCAAAAGAAATCACATTAACGAAATAAAATGAGGAGGGGTGCTAACAACTGACATCGATCACATCAAAAAAGCCTTTTTTCAGCATTATCAGGCGCTCTTCGCATCGCACCCGATAGATGCTATAACATAAGGAGGTGTTTCTAGCCGAAATAGCGCGTCTAGATGACGAAACAAAAGACAGATTAGAGCAAGACATAGATAGCTCAAGGGGAAGTGGAGCAAGCATTAGAGAGTTTAAACCCCGGTAAGTCGCCTGGACCGGATGGATTCAGAGCGGTTTTATATAAGGAATTCAAACATGTAATTTCCCCAATCTTGAATGTAATGTTTAATGAAGCCTTTAAAGTAAAAGCACGTCCTTCGTTCTATAGGTCGTCCTATACTGTGCTGGTTTCCAAAACGTACGACGTAGATATATGAAGACTGGTAACAGCATACCGACCAGTAGCACTCACTACCATCGGGTAAAAAATTTTCATGAAGGTTTTGGCGCGAAGGTTGCAGAGCGTCATTAATTACTTAGTTGATCGCCATCAGACCGGCGGGATTAAAGGCCGGTGTATTTTTTCCAATATTCACGTAGCGCGCAGTGTCTCAGAATGCTGTGATGACACTAATGGTCAGGTGGCTATTCTCCACATCGATTTAGAAAAGGCATTCAACTGCGCCGCCCATGAACTTTCGTTTGCAGTATAAGGCCACGTGAATGTAGGTTCTGTTATCAGCGAGGATGGGGCCCTGGCATACCGGAACTGCACGACGACATTGATGGTTAACAAGAGTTTGGGGGCCCCCATTAGCGTGGAGCTTTCGGTACGCCAGGGCTGCCCACTCAGCCCCCTTTTATTTTGTATTTACGTCGAGACGTTGAGAAAATACTGAAAAACAGGAGTCTTAATGGATTCAGTTTACAAGCAGCCGAAGTGAAGCTCTTAGCTTACGCAGATGACATTGCTGTGTGTGCGGTTGAAGAGGGAGGCATACGCGAGGCTGTTTAGTGCGTACGCGAATTCAGCCAAGTTACAGGCAGCGGGGTTAATTGGTCCAAGTGCCTTGGGCTTTGGCACGGAAGGTGGCCATCTGCGCCTGAACGGTCCGCCAGTGTCCCTTGGACGACGATACCAGATAAGTACTTGGGCGTTCCGCTCGATGCTTACCGAGACAGTGAACAGTATTGGAAAGGACAAGTCAAAGAGGTGCGGGATAGAGCGGATAAGTGGAAAAGAACAACTTTGCCGATTTTCGCGAGCCACTGTTTGCAACTTGTTCTTTATCAGCAGGCTCTGGTACGTAATGCAGGTGTTGCACTGTTCACGGTTAAGTATTCAAAAGATACACCGAATTTTCGCCGTCTTCATCTGGTCGTCTGAATGGGAGCGCTGCAACCGGACCAACCTGTTCCGGCGGGTAAAAGACGGCGGGCTGGGACTGGGCCATTTGTTTTTGAGACAGCTGGTCAATCGTTTTTTGTTTCTTCGGGACACAAGAGACCCGTTTTTGCGTACCGTATGCCAAGTTAGGCTGCGGCGTCTGGTGCCGGAGTACGTAGTCGGAACTGCACAGGCATACGGTAGGATCAGTGGTCTTTACCACGATATCGTAGCGAGTGTAATGTTCCTTTCCGCGCAGTTTCCAAGAGAATTTGTGACGACTGTGAAACGGAAGAAACTGTACCGGGATTTGTGCGATATAGTTTCCCAGTGCCCTTGTATAGGGCCTTGTACCGTGGAGGCCCAGGCAGAGATGCTCTAAAGAGAGTTAAAAAAATGCAGGTGCCGCCAGGAACAGAAAACTTACTTTTTAAGCTGCACACCCAAAACCTTACCGGTAAAAAAAAAATTTTAGAGGGAAAGTGATTGTTTTTACCCTGGGGATATCACTGTTGTGATTTGCAGAAAACCGGAAACAACAGAACACGTTTTTTTACACTGTTTGGAAGGGGTTAATCTTTGGGATGTATTGCAGCGAACCCTAAAGAAAGAATTTCTACTAGACTCGTATGGCATCCTGTACTTATGGGTTGAAAATGAGGATTGGGTGCCTTTTGACTTATTAATGCTGACAGGCCTCCAATGTACATGGCGCTCCAGAATGGTAGGCTGTCATTGTGACAGAGACGCAGGACCTGCCAGAATTTACTTTCGAGAAAGTATGGAGCGGTTTCTGGCCATTCAGATAGCCGCTGCGGAGCCTCCGGTGTGGCTCTCAAGACGAGAGCCGCTCTGTATTTTGCGTGAATTTTAATTTGACGAAGCAAGGTTCATGCTGACTGACCACGAGTCGTATGTACATAGCGTTTATCGTGTTTTTTTTATTGTTTATTTTGTTGAAGTTTCTGTGTCAAAGCTAGGCAATAAAGAAAAAGAAAGCAGTCATGGCCGAGTGGTTAAGGCGATGGACTTGAAATCCATTGGGGTCTCCCTGCACAGGTTCGAATGCTGTAGCTGCGTGTCCTGGCTGATGGGCTCACATCTTTTATATACATACAGGTCATATCTGCAAAAAGAGATTACAAATGCACTGTTCAGTTGAATTCAATTTATTTCGAATTTCTTTTAGAGAAAATACAAAACACTTTTTGGGTCCATAGCCAACGGCTAGTTCGGGTTCAAGAACACAAAATATGTAAAAACAATTTCAAAAACTGCGGACTTATACAGAATAGCGTAAGCGTAATGCAAGATTAAAAGCAAAGCAGTCTAAATAACAGTCGTAGATAACATTCGGCGAGACAAAAAAGAAAGAAAATAGCTTTGAAAACATGACATGCAAAGAGAACTCTCAGATATCGAGTTTCAGTACAAACTAACGTGTTACACACAAAGTACATAATAACAGAAAACTATGACGAAAAAAGAATTTCAAGGTAAATCAATTATTTCAGTGAAGTATTTTTTAAACATACAGCAAGATTGTGTGAGTTTTTCAGAGAAATGGGTATCGCGTTCCAGATTTTTACCCCGGCAGACTGCACTAAACGCTCACCATATAAGTTGCGGATGGGAGGGAGGTTGAAATTGCCGAAGGAGAGGTTTCTAATGGACCGAAGCGGGGGATGAAGTATTGATGCATGAAAAGGGCGGTTGTGTCTTACTATGTTGTGAACACATACAGAAATTTTTAATCGGTACAATAAATCAAATGGAAGAATCACTGACTTGCAGAATAATGGATTGCTGTGCTCAAAATGATTAGACTTGTTTATTATTCTTAATGCACGTTTTTGAGGGCGGATAATAGGGTCTAAATACATATGGTAAGTTCCTCCCCATGGTTAGACACAGTATGATAGATGGCCTTCAATGAAGGCAAAATAAAGCATACGTAATATAGACATGTCAAATAATTCTTTAAACTGATCAAGCGCATGACATCCGGACGCCAACCTCCTGCAGACTGCCTCAATTTGGTCTGCCAGTGTAAGTGGCTGTCAAATGTGACACCTAGATATTTAAATGAAAACGTGTGTTCTATTGGTGCATTATTTAGTAAGATTCTGACATCAGTTGGGTCAATTACTTTCCTTCTTGAATGAATTATCAGGTATTTAGTTTTTTTCGTATTTATTGTCAGCTAATGAGCTGAGAACCATTGTGCTATGTTATAGACTTCTTGATTCCCTTTTTCATCTAGCTCTTTCATTGTATCTGCCGTTATTATTAAACATATATCATCGCCGTACATCAGCAGTTTTGAACAGACGATAAATGACGGTAAGTCATTAACTTGAGACAGAAATGGTAGTATCGCTGCGACAAGACGTACACAAGAAAGACACAGGACATGCGCTATCCTGTGTCTTTAGCGCATGCCCTGTGTCTTTCTTGTGTACGTCTTGTTGCAGCGCTATTACCATTTCTGCCTCAAATAATGCACCATCTATCCCAAATTGACGTTCTTCTAAGTCATTAACGTATAAGGAAAACAACGGACCAAGTACGGATCCCTGCGGAACTCCAGTCTAAAGCATGTGCAGTGAGGATGTAGGAATTCATCACCACAACTTGTTGACGGTCATGGATATAACTAGTGAGTAGTTCGGAAATATTATGGCGAAATACATAGTGTTTTAGTTTTATCAGTATAGAATGATCAACTGTGTCGAATGCTTTTTTTAAATCCAAAAATATTACTCGAACTAGCATGCCATTGGGCAAAGCCGTGTTGATTTTCTGGGTAAGTGAAAGAACTGCTGTGGAAGTTGAATAGTGTGGCCTGAAAGCTTGTTGTGGTCTGAGGATACCGTATTTATCTAAAAATTTCTTGAATATGTTTTAAAGAATTTTTTCAAAAATGTTAATTGTGCTAAGAAGCGATATTGGCCTGTAGCAATTTGCGTCGTTCCGGTCACCGTCCTTATATAGTGGTACTACCTTCGCTGTTTTCAGTACAGACGGATACTTGGAAGCATTAATAGAATGGTTAGAAAGCGAGCACAAGACGCGACCAAGGATGTCAAAATTTTCTATCACAGCCCTGTTGGTTATGCCGTCCAAACCTGTCGCTTTATTCGTCGGCATTGTTGAAACAACAGTCTGTATTTCTTCTAGTTCAATTGGAAACATAACAAAACTATTAGGGATCATAGACTCAAGATCCATTTTTTCATTTCAGTCCTATAGGTTCTGCGCTAGGAGTGGGTCCATAGAGGCGAAAGTTGAGTTGAAGGTTTCCACTGTACCCATATCTACTGTTTCAGGGAGTATATGCGATGCCTGCTTGCTACCCACAATGTCTTTGAAAGTGTCCCAGAGTATTTTTGAGGTTCCATTTGCCCTCTCAACGCGGTCCCTATAAAATTACCTTTTACGAGCCCTCATCATCGTTACGGACTTGTTAATCATCGCCTTAAATTGACGCAAGTAAAAATCGTTCTCTTTCTTATGCTTCCATTTATTATACCAGTAGTACTTTCTTTTTAAGCCTTCAAGAATGGGCTTATTCATCCAGGGGCAAATTGGTATGCTGCGAGAGCGAACTTTGATCGTTTCAGTACTGTTTGATATCACACCTGCAAGAAAATTGATAGTTTAAAAATTCGATGTGAAAATTCTCGTGATAAATCTCCTAAAAATTAACCGATAAAAGATTGTCACGCAATAGTTGGTAGTTTATATTACGTAGGGTAGTGAGAAAAATAGTTTTCTGCTTTTGACAAATTATCTATGTTCACAAATATCGGAAGGCGGTCAGACAAGGGGTCGTCGAAAACATCAGCAATAATACCTACGGTGAAATTAACGAGATTATAATCAATTAATGTTGCTAATATGCTCGTAACACGAGTAGGCGTGTTGATAATGTTTGGAAAGGAAAAACACTTGAGCAAATACGCGTATTCGCTGTGTGTTACATTGTTCATATCAATGTTCATATCTGCCACAATAAGAATTCGTTGTTTTGGTTTGCGTGTCAAAAAGGATAAAATTCCTTCAAATTTATCAAGAAAAAAAGCTTGGCAAGAATTGGCAGGCCGTTAAACGACACCAACTATGAGAAGGGGTTCTAAATGAATAAAGAAGGCTTCAATAAAAGAAGTGCTACATGTGACATCATGCAAGCGAAGATGTCCGCAGTCGTGGCCGAGTGGTTAAGGCGATGGACTTGAAATCCATTGGGGTCTCCCTGCACAGGTTCGAATCCTGTCGGCTGCGTGTCCTGGTTGATGGGCTCACATTTTTTATTCAGTGCTCATGATCAACGCTCTGCAGAATATCTAAAATTTCGTACCCCTGAAACTGCGTTTCTGTCCCCAACAGATAAGCATGAGATTCAAAGTCACTTCGCAACCCTTCGTAATAGCAGGTCTCGTGATATAGATGGCTTCCAGGTGCAACCCTTTAAATATGTCATTGATATTATCAGCCAAGTATTAGAGTACATATTCAATATCTGCCTAGAAAAAGGAGTATTTCCAAAGCGGATGCAAATGGCTAGGGTTTCTGTTATCTTTAAAAGCGGTGACAGAAACGACCTCTCTAACTATCGTCCAATATCGATACTTCCCGTCTTCTCAAGATGTCTAGAAAAGGTGATGTTTAAACGTATTGCTAGCTTTAGTAAAAAACACAACCTAATAACTACATGTCAGCATGGTTTCAGAGAAGGCAGGTCGACAGAGAGCGCCCTTCCTGTGCAGAAAGAATTAATACTGGAATCATTTGAAAAGAGGGAGCTTGTCCTGGGCATTTTCGTTGATTTTTCAAAAGCGTTCGACCGGATCAACTATGAGACTTTAATAGCCAAGCTAGACATATACGGTTTTCGGGGCGTCTTTCTTCAGTTAATCCGATCTTACTTAACCTTCCGTTGTTAGCAGGTCAAGATTGACAATCAGCTTTCCGATATACAGCCTCTACGAGCTGGTGTTCCTCAAGGCAGCATATTGGGTCCACTGCTATTTAATCTTTACATAAATGATATTACTAGTCTAGATAACCAATGCACATTTATAATGTATGCTGATGACACCAGCCTATTTTTTAAATCAACTAATGTATATGATCTCTTTGGGCAGGCGAATCAGTGTTTGCTTTCCCTCCATGAATGGACAGCCATTAACTCCTTGGAAATGAATACCAAAAAAACAAAAGCAATGCTTTTCCGTCCCAGAAATAGGATCATTGATTTCCTGGGATATTCGCTGTGGCTAGGTTCGGTAAAAATTGAGCTTCTCTCGGAATTTAAAAGTCTTAGAAATGCACTGTTGCGAAGACGTCAGCAGCCGTGGCCGAGGATTCTGCTTCCGGCCACGCCAGTTTACGGACGCAGGATGCAGGGCTCCGTTGGAGCGGCTTTCAGCGCCCGTGTCTGGCCGCGGTAACAGTTATGCTGAACAAGAAAGTATGTATCAGGTTGTTTTACCAGGGCTGCCTACAGGGCGTTACGTTTTGAATACAGTTTTTTTGCACGCGGATATCTCGGCCCGCCCGTATCGGGTGGAAGATTTCCGGGACGCGTTGGCTCAGCATTCTTTGCTCCCGGACGTTATCGCCCTGCGGGCGTATCGCATATGAACAATGTCTGGGCCGTCACATTTAAAGAAGCCGAAACAGTAAAGAAGATTGCCAGCATCGGTGAACTTCGTGTGAAAGAACGGCGCTGCCTGGTGATTGACACTGCGAACCAGGACGTGCGTTTGAAGCTGCACTGGCTGCTCTACAACGTGCCTAACGAGGACGTGCGTGTCGCCTTCGCGCCGTACGGAAAAGTCTCTGAAGTGGCCCGAGAGCGCTGGCGAGTACAAGGCGTGTCGGAAAAGGGCTCAACCACCAGACTCATCACACTGAAGTTAAAAGTTGGCGTGAAGCTTGACGACTTGCCGCATCAGCTCAACGTCGGCGGGGAGCTAGCGCTGGTTGTCGTCCCGGGCAGGCCTCCGTTGTGCCTCCGCTGTCGAGGTACAGGCCATATCCGCAAAGCGTGTCGGGTCCCTCGGTGCGGTGCCTGCCGACGGTTCGGGCACGAAGACGGCCAGTGTGCTCGCAGTTACGCGAGCATTGCCGGTCCCTTGAACAGTGAAAACTCATCTGATTTGCTGATGGACGAGGCGGATGCAGAGGAGGCAGCCAGGGCAACTGGCCAAGTTTTAGCTCAAAAGGCACCTTCGCTGACGCCTCTATCGAAAGAGAGTTCGACGGCGAGCAGTGCTGTAAAGCCTAGTGAAGATGTGGGCCTTGAACCGAAGCAAGGAAGTGTTGAAAAGGCGGAAGACGTGACAAAAGCCGCGGCCGAATCTCCGGGGAATGTGGAGGCTATCAGCACCGATGCCGTGGACTTCAGCCAGTAAGCTGCCGGTCTTCCAGCCGGGAAACGCTCCCATGATGAGAGCGTCGGCGAGAAGCCGCAGCCTTGTGTGGGTGGTGATGAGCCGCCGCCTAAAACATCGGGGATTCGACGCTCCACGTTGAAGCCCCGGCCGAACATCTCGGCCAAACGCCGGCAGGCGTCCGTAGCTGCTCAATGAGGTTTCGTGTTTTGTTTTTGGTTTTTCCTTTGTTGTGGTGGGAAGTACCCAGCAGACAGTGTGTCTTGGTCCGGATAAGCTAGCGAGGGACATTCGTGTTTTTTCCCGACGTCAGCACTCGGATTCCTGGATCAACGACCATGTACACTGCACGCTGTGAGTTAGGAAATGTTGCACAATTTTGTAGAGTGGGCGCTGTGCACGAGTGCACGCAACACACATGGCCACCGAATTAGCAGGCATACGAGAAGCCATCCATTATATTGGTCAGCAGACAGCAAACCACTGGACCATATTCTGCAACTCAAAAGTCACATTGCAGATCATAAAAACTTACATGAACCCCGCACGTGCGAGTAGCTAACCGGCAAATTGTACTTTTGCTAGCTGAGGCGCTCCAGTGCTGCCACACCATCAGGCTTCAGTGGATACCACCCAGCCACTGCAGTACAGTCGCGAGCAAAAAATATTAGCACAGATCACTGGCGATTAGAATTCGTATATCTCACCACGCGGCGCTGCGGTACGCACACCTGCCTAACGGGCCGCTTCCATGTTTGCAGCCTAGGGGGGGACGGCAGGAAGTAAGCTTTATCAAGCGTGCACCGCCCGAGCGCCGAAGTTCCGACCCTACGTGACTGCGCATGCGGCATTTATATTGGCTCGGTTATCATGAGCAATGATGACTTTTTATTACTGTTTTTTTATGTCTGCGATGGTTTGTCAAAAGAAACTCGCGGTAACAAAACAATGGATTATAGCGCTGCTTTTAGCAAGTAATTTCGCTGGTCCGTGACAGTCCGCTGAACCCCCCTAATACTGCAGAATGGAAACGGCCCGACACTCTCGTTACCAGCCTCTTCGCCACCCGCAGCGCCACGCGTTGCCATTCCGGCGCTCCGGTGTTCCGTCACGTGTGCTAAGCTTTTTTACTCGCGACTGTACAAAGCAGCCGTCATTCGCTCTAGGTCTGGGAAATTGTGGACTGGTGAAAAGCCGACTAAACGGGCTTTGTCCGACGAAAAGCGTTACATTCGCCAGAAAGAAATCACGCAGATAAGACACGGGGCTGAAGTTTCTAGCGACACGAAAGTTATCCAGACGGTTATAATGGACCACTTTAACGGCCTTCTCGGAAATAAGAGGGAGATGGATGAAGCATTTCTGGTTCATTTTTTGCCCCTATTGCCAAGGCTTGAGGATGAAGTGAAGGTGCGCCTTGAGATGCCAATTAGCGTCGGAGAAATTGAATCCACGATAGATGAACTGCAAAACGGAAAAGCACCTGTCCCAGATGGACTAAGCCCCAATTTCTACAAAGAATTCAAGTGCATGATAACTCCGTTTCTGCTCAATGTGCTCTCTGAGGCGTACGAGCGCAAAAAAGTTCCACTATCTTTTACTACATCACACATTGTCCTCATTCCCAAAACTTATGACCCTTAGAAGCGCTTCTTGGTGGGCTCTTATCGGCCAATAAGCCTCACCAACGTAGATTACAAGATATATATGAAAGTTCTAGCAAAGAGATTACAGGGCGTAATCAAAACATTGGTTGGACCACACCAACTTGTGGCATCAAAGAACGGAGCATCGCGACAAACATACACGCTGCACGTACCATACTGGAATGCAGTGACGCCCTTGAGGTGCGCATTGCAATGATTGAGTTGGATCTTGCGAAGGCCTTTGATCGGGTTTCACATGACGTTCTTTTTTGCATTCTTGACCATTTGAACGTAGGGCGCGTTGTAGCGGAAGGCGTGAGAATGGCTTATGCGAACTGCAGCACGCGAGTAATCGTAAATAGGGAGTTGACAGACCGAATAGAAGTTAATTCTTCAGTGAGGCAGGGATGCCCTCTTTCGCCCCTACTGTTCGCGACTTACATAGAGCCACTCTGCTTGGCCATAATTAACAGTAACCGTATTTTCGGCTTTCAACTGCAGTCATCCCATATGAAAGTCCTCGCCTATGCAGATGATATTGCCATTTTTTGCTCAAACAAGGACAGTGTTACTGAAGTTACCAGCCTAGTCGAAAAGTACTGTCAACAAACTGGCTGCCTGATAAACTGGGACAAGAGCTGTGGGTTTTGGCACGGTAATTGGGATGATGCACCGGGACACTTCTGTCGGTTGCAGTGGTCAAAACTGCCAACGCGGTATCTTGGCGTGCCTCTCGAATGTTATCGGGATCCCAGTGACTGCTGGAACGATGAAGCGTCAAGGGCGAAGAAGAAGGCCGACTCGTGGCAAGGGAGGCAGCTATCGATGTTTTCGCGCGCCTCTGTCTGTAACATTTTCCTTGTGTCAAAGATATGGTACCTAATGAATGTATTGAGTGCATCCCGAGCCAATATTCAAAGAATTCGCCGTGTCTTTGCTGTTTTTGTCTGGACGTCGACATGGGAGCGAACCAGTCGCACCAATTTGTTTATTCCTGTCAAAGGTGGTGGCCTTGGTCTTGTTCAGTTGTTTTTACGCCAGGTTGTATCGCGATTTATGTTCCTCCGTCACCAGTCGCACAGTTTTTTTGCGGACTGTTATTCAGCTGCGACTGCAGAGGCTGCTTCCTGAAATTGTGGTGTCTTCGAGTGAGAATATGCGGTTCTGTCGTGGGGTACATGAGAGGGGTTGTACTCTCGATCAAGCTTCTCCAAGTGCGGTTTTCTCTTGACTATTTGAGTAAAGTTTCAAAGAAAAAGCTGTATAAGGAATTATTGGATGTAATGATGCCAATTCCTCTTTATCGAAGCCTGCACCGCGGGAGTCCACGGCAGGATGTTTTAAAAAGAGTTAAAAGCATGCCAGTTAACCCACCTATGAAAACGTTTTTCTACCAGTTACATTCAAATACGCTCCCTGTTAAAACATGGCTGAACGAAAAGGGGATTTTCGTCCCCTGGACAACTAACTGTACCTTATGCATGAAGTCCGAGACAATAGGACACGTATTCCTGGAGTGTTGGGACCCCATTTTTCACTGGGACGTCCTGCAAAGAACTATTGTGAGACGGGAGACAGAGCGCAGGATGGAGCGACCTTTAATGGCACCCGCAAGTATGGCGACCAACCCTTCGAAGAAGAAGATGAGCGATGATGATGGATATGTACAGATGAAGACGAAGGTCGCATGTAGTGCTTACACTTTCTCCCCTCGCGTACGAAAGTGACCGGCCCGGGCGCAGGTTATAGCACAGTAGAGCGACGGGTGAAGGGTTTTAGGCGGGAAACATGAACAATCTTGGCACCTCGGCAACGAAGATCATTAACAGGATGAACAGGCGCAACGCGATAGTTCACTGGGGACGTTTGTTCGAGTACAGTATACGGACCAATATAACGGCTCAAGAATTTTTCACACAATCCCGGGGTACGGACTGGAGTCCACAGCAGTACCTCATCACCAGGGTGAAAAAATATGGCACGGTGGGAGAAATCATAGGTGCTTTTCCGGGAGGCTTTGGAGGCGTCGGTATTCAGGCGGGCAATGGTACGGCAGTAGGTAAGGCGAGAAGTAAACTGTTCGTGAGAGAGTCTGGAAGAGGTTGAGGGGGCGGAGAAGAAAGACGCTTCGAGGGTGAAGGTAGGTTGACGTCCATACACAAGGAAGAATGGGGAGAAGTTGGTGGTTTTTTGCACGGCAGTATTGTATGCAAAGGTAACGAAGGGAAGCATGGTGTCCCAGTTGGTGTGGTCGGGCTGGATTTACGTGACTAGCATATCGGACAGCGTGCGATGAAAGCGCTCTGTGAGCCCATTGGTCTGAGGGTGGTAAGCTGAAGAGGTTTTGTGGACGGTTCTGGAGGCGTGAAGAACTTCGGCAAGGATGCTGGAGAGGAAGGACTTGCCGCGGTCACTAATAAGGACACGAGGAGCTCCATGGCGCAGAAGGATGGCGTTCAGGAAGAAGTGGGCGATCTCTGAAGCAGAGCCGGAAGGAACAGGGGCCGTTTCTGCGTATCTAGTTAAGTGGTCGATGGCAGTGACGATCCAACGGTTGCCCGTTGGTGTTAATGGTAAGGGACCGTAGAGGTCAATCCCGACGACTTCAAAAGGGCAGAAAAGACAGGGGAGAGGCTGTAGCAGGCCCGCAGGGGCAGACGTGCTCCGTTTGCGACGTTGGAAAGAGATGCAAGACGCAATATATTTTCCAACAGCGGTGGAGAGGCCAGGCCAAACGAAACGGCGCTTGATGCGGTCATAAGTTTTTTGAAAGCCTAAGTGGCCAGCCGTGGGGTCATCGTGAAAGGCCTGCAAAACTTCTCGGCGAAGAGAACGGGGTACGACAAGCACCGATGAGTCACCGAAGGGGCTGTAATTGTGCCAAAGAAGGATGTTGTCGACTAGCTTGAAAGAGTTAAGTTGGCGACGTAGGCGAGCATTCGGTGGTCGCGTAGCACCGCTCAGACGGTCGATAAGAGTCCGGCAGTAAGGGTCGGCTCGCTGCGCTGAGCCGAGATCGCCAAGACTGGGAGCTGGCATTATGTCAATGGGTGCGGCGGTCAAGGTTGAGATAGCCGTCGAAGGGGTAGTTTGGCAGTTTGAGGAGGCGGAGGACACGCGCGGAGGTTGGGTTTGGGCGAGGGGACAACGAGATAGCGCATCGGCATCCTGGTGTTTCTTGCCCGATTTATAGGTGACGGTAAAGTCATATTCCTGGAGACGGAGAATCCAGCGGCCGAGGCGCCCGGACAAGTTTTTCTGCGAGGACAACCAGCACAGGGCATGATGGTCAGTGACAACTGTGAACTGGCGGCCGTACAAATAAGGGCGAAATTTCTGAATGGCCCAGACAACAGCGAGGCACTCTTGCTCAGTTATCGTGTAGTTCTGCTCCGCTGCAGTCAGTGTACGACTGGCGTAGGCGATGACTTGCTCGCACGAAGAGTGCTGCCGCTGCAGAAGAACTGCACCAATGCCGTGTCCACTGGCGTCCGTGCGTAAAATCGTTGGAGCATTGTCGTCGAAATGTGCCAGTATCGGATCAGATGTGAGAGCCTCCTTTAAGGTAGTAAAAGCGACCTCACAGGTCTCAGACCAAACAAACGGCTGGTCAGCGCAGAGGAGCTTATGCAAAGGGGCCGCAATAGAGGCAAAGTTGCGTATGAAGCGCCGGAAGTAGGACGCTAGCCCCAGAAAACTGCGCAGGTCTTTGACGCGCGATGGGCGAGGAAAATGCAAAACTGCAGCCACTTTGACGGGATCAGGCTTTACACCCTTCTGGCTAACGACGTGACCGAGTACCTCGATAGAAGTGGAAGCAAAGCAAAATTTCTTGGTGTTTAACTGTAGGCCGGCCTCAGAAAGTGCGCTTAATACTTCATCGAGACGAACAAGGTGTTCAGAAAAAGTCGAAGAAAAAATGACTATGTCGTCGAGGTAGCATAGGCACGTTTTCCACTTCAGGCCTCGGAGAACGGTGTCGATCATGCGCTCGAACGTGGCCGGAGCATTGCATAGGCCGAACGACATAACGTTGAATTCGTATAATCCGTCGGGAGTGGCGAAAGCAGTTTTTTCCTTGTCGGCCTCGTGCATCGGTATTTGCCAGTGTCCGGATCTTAGGTCGAGACTAGAGAAAAATTGTGCACCTTGGAGACAGTCGAGGGCGTCATCAATCCGAGGCAGCGGATAAACATCTTTTCTAGTGATCTTGTTAAGGGCGCGATAGTCAACACAAAAGCGTACTGAGCCATCCTTCTTTTGAACCAGCACAACAGGCGAAGACCAAGGACTCGAAGAAGGGCGTATGATGTGGCGCTTGAGCATGTCGGCTACGTTATCTTGAATAACCTTGCGCTCACTAGAAGACACACGATACGGGCGACGGCGAATGATGCCCGAACCATCTGTGTAGATGTGATGCTTAGCTGCGGTGGTTTGGCTCAAGGTTGTTGCCTGGGTATCGAAGGAAGCGGCACGCTTGGTCAAGACGGCAAGCAATTCATCTTTTTTAGTCGGGGTGAGACCGGGGCTGATAGTAGCTGAAATAGATGCAGAGGCAGAGGCAGGGGTCGAAAGAGCGAAGCTTGATGGGGCAGAGGAAAGAACGGCCACAGGTTGAGTGGTATCCACAGAAGCGATGGCTGTTGTGCCTTGACGCAGAAGAATGGGTTCCGGCGTAGTGTTGAAGGCAGTCAGTAGTGAAGACCCATTGGTGAAGCGGAGCAGGGACGCGGCGAGAAAGATGCCCCTTGAGAAAAGACGAGGGCTTGGTGTGACGAAAACGTCCCCAGCGTTGACGTGGGCAGAAGCAGCAGAGAGGACATCTTCGCAGCCGGGGTAAAGTACGTGATCAGCGGTGGTAACCAGATGATAAGGCAGGACAGAAACGGCAGAAAGGTCGGATTCAGTAGCTTGTAGAGTAGGGGGACAGCAGGTAATTACGGCTTGCGCAGAGTTGAGGAAGTCCCAGCCGAGGATGAGGGGATAAGCACAGGAGGGAAGCACAGCAAATACTATGTAGTGCAGGATGCCGTCGATAGTGACTCGTGCTGTACACAATCCGGAAGGACGCATTGATTCATCATTGGCAGCACGGAGAGAAGGACCACTGTAAGGGGTGCGCACCTTGCGAAAACGAGAACATAAAGCAGAACTAATTACAGAAATGGCGGCGCCCGTATCGATCAATGCTTCTACTACAGTGCCTTCAATGTCAACGGTTAACATGTTCGATGGCTGTGCAGGAGGAATTGAGAGGTCGGCGTGCGGTGCAATTTTACCTCCGGAAACTGCACAATTTAGTTTTTCGCGTGGCCAGTTGTCTGAGAGGATGATGGGCGTAGGGGCGACGAGGAGCGGCGGAAAGGCGATCGGCAGCGGCGGCGCGACGACCTGACGGTCGAGGAGTGGTCCGGAGAGTTAGAGGGAGAGGAGGGACGATAATTAGTGTGGTCGGTAATCGGTGGGCGGTAAGCGTACGACGAGTGTGGAGCGTCGTGGGAGAAGTCCCCGTACGATGGGCGACGAGGAGGACTGGTGGCAAACGTCGGGCGGTAAGCAGGTGACGAGTACGTAGCTCCGTTGCGAAAGTCTGGGTACCAGTCGCGCTCGTCGCGCTCGTCGCGCTGACGCCGACGGCATACACGGGCAACATGTCCGCGAATTCCGCAGTAGTGACACACCGGCCGACGTGCAGGCGGACTCCAAACAGGACACAGCGGGGCTCGGGGACACAGAGACCGGAGTTTGCTGGACGGGCTGTTGGTGGGACGAGTAAACAGCAGCAGGAGGCGTCGCAGCAACCTGGGCATAGGTACGTCCAAAACGCGGTACAGGTGGTTCCGCAGCCAAGGGACCAGTGACCGAAGCGAGCTCGTCTTTGATGAGATCACGCAAAGGCGAGGACGGCGGGGCTGGGGGCGGGTGGGAGTCGACTGGCGGTAAGGTGGAGCCGTGCAGTTCCTCCCGGATAATGGAGCGAATGAGGGAGCGTAAGTCCACGTCGGGTGAAATTGAGGTGTCCCAGGTGTCTTTTAAGCGAAGTGTCTGAAGGTCGTCAAGACGATGGCAAGTGGTTCGGATGTCTTGGACTGACGTTGGATTCTGAGCAGCAAGCGTAGTGAAAGCAAATGATCCAAGCCCTTTATGAAGATGACGTACCCGATCGTTCTCTGGCATAGCGCTGTTGACACGTCGACACAGGGCAAGCGCGTCTTCAATGTAGGATGTGTAGGACTCACCGGGTAGCTGAACACGCGTATCTAGCTTTGTTTTGAAGACAGCGGGGCTTGCACCAGATGTGCCAAAAATTTGTCGTATCTGTGCCGAGAAGTGAGCCCAGTCCGGGATGGCATCTTTGTGGTTGACGAACCAAGTCTTGGCCACGGCAGTGAGGTAAAAGGGCACGTTTCCGAGTTTCATCGTTGAGTCCCAACGATTATAGGCACTGACCTGGTTATATTGGTCGAGCCAGTCCTCGACATCGTCCCCACGAAGACCAGCAAAAATAGGAGGCTCGCGCTGGAGTGTGGTGATGGTCCAAGTGGGGTGTCCAGAAGATTGGGAAGGACTGGGTTGGGTCATCATTTCTGGCTCCAGACGGTTAGAATCGAGAGGAAGAAGAACGGGGGGCCCATCGGGAGTACGAGTGGTGTTGTCGCTGACGGTATCCATCGGTGCGGATGGTACGTGCAGGTGGCGACCGGAACGTAGCTGCAGTCTGGCGGCGGAGAGGACGCAGGGATCGAGAGCACACTCCACCACTTGTGAGACGGGAGACAGAGCGCAGGATGGAGCGACCTTTAATGGCACCCGCAAATATGGCGACCAACCCGTCGAAGAAGAAGATAAGCGATGATGATGGATATGTACAGATGAAGACGAAGGTCGCATGTTGTGCTTACACTATCAAGAAAGATCTACCCCTGGACCCCTACGGTATTAGATTTTTGCCCATTCAAAATGAAACAGGAGTGCCTTATGACTTACTGATGCTGGTCAGCCTCCACAGCTTGTGGAAAACCAGAATGCAGGTGCGGCATGCAGATCTAAACGTGCGGTCTGTGCGAGAAAACTTCATTGCAAGTGTCGTGTGCCTGAGAGAAGTATACCGAGTACAAGCTGAACAGCCTGACGGGCTTTCTGTACTAGATGACTTGGCTGTATTGAAAAGATTTTAATCATCCTTGTATCAGCCGCATTGGGCTGAGGTGTTTTACATTTTTTTGTAATTTTGGTTCTGTGTCAAGATCGGCAATAAAGAAAAAAAAGTCGTGGCCGAGTGGTTAAGGCGATGGACTTGAAATCTATTGGGGTCCCCCTGCACAGGATCGAATCCTGTCGGCTGCGTGCTTTGGCTGATGGTCTCACATTTTTTTTATTCAAATACAGGTCATACCTACAAAAAGAGATTAAAAATGCACTGTTGCGAAGACGTCAGCAGTCGTGGCCGAGTGGTTAAGGCGATGGACTTGAAATCCATTGGGGTCTCCCTGCACAGGTTCGAATCCTGTCGGCTGCGTGTCCTGGTTGATGGGCTCACATTTTTTATTCAAGTACAGGTCTTACCTACAAAAAGAGATTAGAAATGCACTGTTGCGAAGACGTCAGCAGTCGTGGCCGAGTCATTCTATTTCCGGCCGCCGGCGTGTACGTACGAGTAATCATGAGCTCCGGCGGAGCGGCGATAGCGGCCCAGGCTGGCTGCGGTAACAGGCTTGAAGGAAACGATGATAAGGAATATCAGATCATTTCGCCGAACCTGCCCACCGGACGTGTTGTTTTGAACACTGTTTTTTTGCACGGAGACGTACGTGTGCGACCCTTTAGGGTTGAAGATTTCCGGGACGACTTGGCGAAGACTGGTACGCTCTCAGACGTGGTGGCTCTGGGGGCGTATCAAATCAACCACGTGTGAGACGTGGCTTTGAGCAGCGTCGAAGCAACCAAGCGGCTGCTTGCCGTCAAAGAACTTCTAGTGAAAGGGCGCCGGTGCATCATCATCGACCCTGAGGATCAACAGGTGAAGCTCCGGCTTCATTGGATGTTGCATGGAGTTGCCGATGAAGACATCCGAACTGCGTTTGCGGCTTTCGGTCAGGGGACCGAAGTTACCCGTGAGAGGTGGCGGGTCCAAGGCGTTCACGAAAAGGGTTCAACTACGAGGACCGTGCTCCTAAAGTTGAAGCCTGGGATGAAGATAGAGGACCTGCCCCACCAGATAAGAGTTGCAGGAGAGTTGGCCCTCGTGGTTGTGCCTGGTCGGTCAATGTAGTGCCTGCGCTGCCACGGTACCGGTCATGTACGCCGGGAATGTAAGATTCCGCGCTGCCCGGTATGTAAGTGGTTCGGTCATGTTGACTCTGAATGCGTACGAACCTATGCGGCGGCTACAGGACCTTCAACGAGGGAGGCCTCGGCGGAGCACCAAATGGATGTCGCTGAGACTGAAGAAGCAGCAAGAGGCGTTGGTGAAGCGGGAAAGCCAGCTGTAACTATGGGCAAGCAAGTGCTTCCGGGGGGTGGGAACGAGGCACTCTGTCTGTCAGGCAAGGGAGGCACAACACCTGGCAACGAAGATTCGGGGGAAGGCATGGAAAGCGAGGCTGAGCGCTTTCCAAACGCTGAGGTAACGGAGTCAACGAGTAAGCTGGAACCTCTTGAGAAGAGTGGCGGCCGAGCGACCAGCGTCCCCGGACCGGCGAAGCGAGCCCACGACGAGAGCGGCAGTGAAAAGGAAAAGGCGGAGGCAGCTTGCATCGAGGAGCCGCCAGCGAAAGCGCCACTAGGGAGGAGGCCGACTTTCAAACCCAAACCGAATGTCCCGACGGACAAGAGAGCCGTCGAAAAACCGCCCCCAACGCAAGATTCGCCAGTCCAAGGGCATGGCTCTGGCACCAACGAAGGCTTCTAGCTTTATGCTAGACGTGAAAGGTAAGCACCATGCTCTCGGCCTTTTTTCTCTGTAACGAAATGGCTTCTGCACAGTCGCTAAAAATTGCCACATTTAACGTACGGGTTTTAGCCGCGAAAAGGAAACAGAACCAAGTATTGCGCCTCTTAAATGACTACGACATCGATATTCTAGGTGTTCAAGAGACGAACGTCGAGGGCGAAAGAGAGACCATGGTGCAGCGTTTCACGTCCCGGTTTTATGCAGTTTTGAGCCACGCGGTTGGCACTTCGGGAGGATGTGTCTTGTTCGTCAAAAAGCTGCCAGGTCTTGTACAAGCGCATGCTTCTTTTCTGTCAGGTAGGGGAGTGGTCCTCGATTTTAGTCTCTGGTCTATCCAATGGCGTGTTGTCTGTGTATATGCATCTACTTTTGTCGATGAAAGGGTAGCTCTGTTTGATTTAGTGCAGCAGTACGTAAACAGGGACAAGCAACTTGTCTTTATGGGTGACTTCAATTGTGTTTTGAGCTCCGCTGATAAAACTAGCCCGCCTGCTTTTAGAGATAAGAGCACGGAAATTTTGTCGCGCACGATTGACGAGTTTGCCTTGGAGGACGTGGCGGAATGTTTTATGAGCAATGGGCAACTTCAGTACACGCATTTCCAGCGGTCTAGTCACGCCCGCCTAGACAGGATTTACATATCTGCAGAACTGGTCCCAAAGTGTCACTGCTATGATGTTCTGCCCGTAACATATTCGGATCACTGCGTGGTTCAGTGTACGATTGGAACCAGAAAGAGAGGCGGTTGTTTTCAGTGGGACCTTTGGAAGATAAACAATAAACTGTTAGAGGATGATCAGTTTACTAGACTCGTAGAAGCGGAAATTAATAACGTTGCTCTGGATACAAAGCAAGGACTGGGTCAAGAATGGGAACTTTGCAAACAACAAATTAAGGTAAAAGCTGTTGAACAATCCAGCTGTATACGGTATAAAGAAAAACAAAATGAAATGAATGTAACGGCACTGCTTGAGAAATTGCTAGCTCTGGAATGTAATGCGCCGGGTTTGTACATGGACGATGTTAGAAAAATAAAATAAAAACCTTCAACTGATTGACGAAGACCGTTATCGCGGGGCACTTGTGCGCGCGAGAGCGGAGAAAGTGGCCATGGGCGAGACGCCAACAAAAAGATCTTTTGGAATTTAAAAAGCGAACGCTAGGCGTAATGACGTGGGAGAGATTGAATGGGCGGGCGGCACAGAAACAGATAACGAAGGAATCGCGAAAGCTTTCTTTGAGCACTACCAACAGCTCTTTTCTTGCAACAGTGTCAAGTTGGACCGATTTAAAGAATCCTTTCTTGAGGCGATGCCAAAAATTGACGACGAGCAAAAAGCTAACCTTGAGCGGCCAATAAGTGAACAAGAAGTGCAGCAGGCAATAAATAACTTAAATCCGGGAAAATCACCCGGGCCCGATGGCCTGAGTGCAGCTTTCTACAAAGCATTCAAGGAACAGTTATCAGCACTGTTGTATGCCTTATTTAATTTATTTATTTATTTATTTATTCAAGTACCTACATATCGCCCTGGTGGGCATTACAGTAGGGGGGACGAGGCAGAAAACTGGAACACTTGTCAGCGCCAAAGTTCTAAAGTGTAAACAGTACAGGCATCAAATACATTGTCCTGATGGGCATTGCAGAATTGAGGAACGATAGAAACCCATTTCAAAGCATCAGAGTGATAACAAATACAAGAAACAAACGCGGGCAATCAATAATTGCTCCAAAGTAATAAATAAACACACGCAACATACACGGGTAATCAATCAGTAGACACAAAGGGGAAAAATGAAGAAAGTTACGCGTAATGACTAAGTGCATCGACAAACTTTGCACGATCAGCAGTTTCAACAATGTCAGGACGCAGCTGGTTCCATTTACTGATAGTGCACGGAAAAAACGACTTCTTATAAACAGATGTGCGGGCAAAAATTTCTTTAATCTTTAGGCTGTGATCTCGCCGCTCAGATACATAACTCGGTGTCTGTAAATATCTACTTTTAGCTAACGGTGTTTCGTTGTACAGAACGTCCCGCAAGAATAAAAGGCGAAATCGTTCACGGCGCAGGGAAAGGTCCTCCCAGTTAATCTGACGTTTTATACCGGAGATGCTGCTGGGAAATTGGTAACAACTAGTTACAAAGCGAGCGGCACGATTCTGAATGGCTTCTATACTGTTAATAAGATGTCAATGAGGCCTATGAACTGAAGTCGTTGCCAGCATCGTTCGGGTCGTCGCATACTGTGCTTATCCCAAAAACTGACCAACCAGATAAGCTGAAGTGGGTGTCGTTGCTCTGTCGAACGTTGATTATAAGATTTATATGAAGGTGCTTGCTGGCAGGTTACAAACAGTTATAGCCGAAATAGTTGGCCCCCACCAAACGTGTGGGATCACAGGACGATCTATTTTTCAGAACATCCATAAAGCAAGATGTGTGCTCGAATGCTGTGATGCCACACGCGAACGTGTTGCATTGCTGCAGTTGGATTCGGAAAAGGCTTTCGATTGCGTGTCACATAACATTCTGTTTAGTATCTTAGACTACATTAATATTGGTACAGTTAATCGAGAGGGAGTGGCCTTGGCGTACCGTAACTGCACTACGAGATTAATTGTCAATAAGTCATTGGGGGCCCCCATCAGCGTACTACGTTCGGTGCGCCAAGGTTGCCCCCTCAGCCCTCTTTTGTTCTGTATTTATATTGAAGCTTTGTGTTTAAGCATTGTACAAAACAAAAGCATTGATGGTTTCCGACTGCAGTCTACTGAAATGAAACTACTGGCCTGCGCAGATGATGTACCGGTTTTTTGTGTAAATGAGGAAAGTATAAAGAGGGCAGTCGATACTGTGAAACATTTTAGTGAAGTCACAGGAAGCCGAGTTAACTGGGGTAAGTGCCTGGGGTTTTGGCATGGAGAATGGCCGTCAACCCCGGAGACATTTGCTAATATGTCATGGGCTACAACGCCTGTCAAATACCTCGGAGTGCCTTTAGAGTTTTATAAGGATACCGAGCCATACTGGACACAGAAGATCCAAGAAACCCGCGAGAAAGCGGAGAAATGGAAAAACGCCCACTTGTCAATATTTGCAAGACCAACAGTTTGTAACCTTTTTTTAATCAGCAAGTTGTGGTACGTGATGAAAGTGTTGCATTGTTCTCGTGTTAATGTGCAAAAACTGCACCGAATTTTTGCCGTGTTCATTTGGGCCCCCAGTATGGAGAGGTGCAGGAGGACAAATTTGTTTAGGCAGGTGAAGTATGGCGGGCTTGTGTTGGGCCATTTATTTGTACGCCCGATCGTGAACCGGTTTATTTTTTTTTAGGGATGTAATAGACCCATTCCTGCGAGCTATTTGCCAACAAAGGCTAGGTCGAGCGTTGCCTGATGTTGTGGTTCACACCCGATGTATGCCTGGCCGTATTTTTGGGTTCTTTAGAGAGATTGTTCTAAGTGTGAAATTCCTTAGCGTACGTTTTTCGATGGAGTATTTGAGTAAAGTTGACAAGAAAACATTATACAAGAATATTTGTGATGTAGTGTTCCCGGTGCCCTTGTACAGGGCCCTGTACTATGAAGGCAAAGGCAGTAATGTATTGAAACGTGTACAGAAAATGAAAGTTTCAGCAGGAGCAAAAACATTTTTCTTCATGTTACACACTGGTACATTGACGGTAAAATCATTTCTGGAGGAAAAGGGCTTGTTCCTTCCGTGGGGCGCCCACTGTCTCATTTGTAAACAGCCGGAGACAATAGATCATGTGTTTCTTCATTGCTGGGAGGGGGTGTATTTGTGGGATGTGCTTCAAAGGACACTTAAAAAAGAGTTGCCACTCGATGCTCATGGCATTAGGTACTTGCCAACGAGTAACCAGGATGACGTTCCATTAGACCAGGTTATGTTACTGTGCCTCCACAGTAAATGGCGCTCTCCAATGTCCGGTTATCACTGCGATTCGGATGCAAGACCGGCAAGCATGTATTTCCGTGAAAGTGTACAGATATGGCTGGAGACGGTGAAATTACAAACATGTGTTCCCGAGTGGCTGTCAAGGCTGGAGCCCTTGACGGTACTCAAGGAATTTTAACATGGCAATGCCTCCCCCTCGCGGGTACAGGCTGTTTGAACGCTGTGTATATATGTTCGCGTGTGTTACTGTTATTTTTGTGTCTGAGCCAGGCAATAAAGAAAAAAAAGTCGTGGCCGAGTGGTTAAGGCGATGGACTCGAAATTCATTGGGGTCTCCCCGCACAGGTTCCAATCCTGTCGGCTGCGTGTCCTAGTTGATGGGCTCACATTTTTTATTCACATGCAGGGCATACCTACAAAAAGAGGGTCCTAATGCACTGTTTTGAAGACAGCCGCAGTCGTGGCCGAGTGATTCTGCTTCCGGCCGCGCTAGCGAACGGACGCGTTATCATGAGCTCCGTCGGAGCGGTGTCAGCGGCCCAGCAGGGCCGCGGTAAAAGGTTCTTTGCCAGGATTATCAAGTTGTTCTACCGCCAATGCCAACAGGTGCATCTGTTATGAATACTGTTTTTCTTCACGGGGATTTGAAAGCCAGGCCTTACCGGGTGGAAGACTTTCGGGGCTTGTTAGTTCATCTAGGAGTGCTCCCTGAAGTGATAGCTCTGGGGGCGTTCCAGATGAACCACGTTTGGGCCGTCACTTTTAAAAGTGCCGAAGCTGCTAAGAAGATGGTGCAAACCGGCGAAGTAAAGGTTAAAGAGAAACGGTGCCTTGTTGTTGACCCTGGAAACCAAGAAGTACGTGTCAAGCTTTACTGCTTTACTGGGTGCTACATAACGTAGCGGAAGAAGTACGCTCTGCGCTGGCACCGTACGGAAAAGTGACTGATGTCTACAAGGAACGCTGGCGAGTACAGGGAATTGCAGACAAAGGCTCGTCTACGCGCACGGTTGGCCTCAAGCTCAAGCCTGGTGTGACGATAGAAGATCTGCCCCATCAGCTGCGAGTCGCAGGAATCATGGCTCTTCTCGTCATTCCTGGACGGCCCCCGCTGTGCTTGAGGTGCCATGCTACGGGTCATATTAGGCGTGACCGCCGAGTGCCACGTTGTACCAAGTGTCAGCGATATGGCCATGATGAAAGCACATGCGTGCGTACCTACGCAAACGTGGCAGGCCTGAAAGCAAACGAAGAACTGTCGACAGAGCATCTAATGGATGAGGCAGACGCGGCAGAAACTACGCCTGAGGCAGATACCTCGCTAACTCTTGGCGAAGGTAGGGCTGCACAGGCGCACGAAGTGGATGCACCTTCAAATGAGAAAGTGAATGCCAACGCTTCGACCGATACCAAAGAGGCTCTGCTGACGAGTGACCCAATGAACAGAGGCAATGCACCGTGTGAAGAGGTCGAGGGAGTGCCTGAACTAACAGACGTGACCATGACTAATGCCAGCAGTCTTGCGTCAAAACGGCTGCATGAAGACGTCAAAGACGGGCACAAGACCAGCCAGACTGCAACCGATGAGCCGCCGGTGAAGACCACACCCACTCGAAGGCCAACCCTCAAGCCAGCGCCGAAAATACCGCTCGAGCTGCGGCCCGAGCGGAAACCGCCGGTACCACCGGCTACGTGACGTGGCGTCTTTTTTCCAGCCGGACAGTGCAACACCGGAACCGACCAGAAAGGCAGTGCGTCGAGGCCACAACGGCGAACTCGAAGTGTCAACCAAAATGGCTCGAGCGGGTGGAACATGCTCTAAAAACGTGAGTGTTTGGCTGTCTCGTGATAATCAAAGTGCTATCATGCGATTCGTATGTGGAAATTAAAACGGCAAAGAAATGGCAGTAACTCTCCAAACACCTCTGTATGTAGGCACGCTTAACGTGCGAGGCTTGTCGGCGCGCAGAAAACAATATCAACTGAGTCGGCTTTTTATGGAAAATGATTTGGATGTAATTGCTATACAGGAAACAAAGGTTGAAAGCGCGGAAGGAACGAACCGCATGGTTGAACCGTTCAGGACGTATTATAATGTGTGTGTTTCCCATGCAATTGGCACAGCCGGTGATTGTGCTCCGTTTCTGAAGCGTACCAGAGAAATAACTGTTGATAGTGTGTCCGCGTGCCCTTCTGGAAGGCTCATTGTATGTGACATAACGCTGCATGCCCAGAAGTTTCGTATAGTTGACATATACGCTCCAAATGCAGCAAACGAGCGCAGAGTGTTTTTGAAAGTGTTGAATGCCATCTGAACTGTGACAGGGTTATTATAATGATGGGAGACTTCAACTGCGTATGTAGAGTTGAAGACAGAATGACAGATTTACCGATACGAGACGCGAGCGTATCCGTGTTGAATTCGCTAACGGAAGACTACCTATTACAAGATGTAGGGTGTTTTCTGTCAAACGGTACAGTGCCTCGCTTTACGCACTTCCAGCGAAACAGTCACGCTAGACTAGATCGACTATATGTTTCGGCCGGTCTGTCATCTCACTGCACAAAATATGACGTCAAAAACGTTTCTTTTAGTGACCATAGCTTCGTTACGCGTGCGCTAGGACCAAGGAAACCAGCCAAGTTGAGCTGGGAGCTGTGGAAATGCAACGCTAAGATCCTCTATGATGAACAGTATGTGAAGGAAATAAAAGAAATAATTAGAGATCTACTAGCGAGTGAACCGCAGTGTTATGTTCAAGCATGGGAAGATTTTAAGCAAAATGCAAAAATATCAGCAGCCGCCGCGGTGGCTCAGCGGTTATGGTGCTCGGCTGCTGACCCAAAAGACGCGGGTTCGATCCCGGCCGCGGCGGCTAGAATTTCTTTGGAGGAGAAATTCTAGAGGTCCGTGTACTGTGCGATGTCAGTGCACGTTAAAGAACCCCAGGTGGACGAAATTTCCGGAGCCCTCCACTACGGCGTCTCTCATAGCCTCAGTCGCTTTGGGACGTTAAAACCCATAAACCAAACCAAAAACAGCAGCCATTGAAAGAGCCAGTGAGCTGCGGAGAATACGGAAAAAAGAAGAAACTGCACTGCAAAGTCAGCTTGACTTTTATTTAAGTGTAGAAGCCATTGACCCGGGTAGGTTTGCGAAAGAAATAAAAGAAGTTAAAAGCAAACTAGAAATAATTGACACAGACAGATACAGAGGAGCTGTAGTACGCGCACGGGCGGAAAGGCTATATATCGGTGAAACTCCGACTAAACGTGCCCTTTCAAACGAAAAAAGCTACGCGTCGCGCAATGAAATAAAAGCGATAAGATACAGATATGAAGTTGCGCAAGACCAAGAACTGATACGCCGCGCTTTTGTCGACCATTATCAAGAACTGCTTGGCCACGAACCACAGATACTAGAAGGGTTTGAAAGAGATTTCCTTAGGCTCATGCCAAAGCTTGAAGAAAAGGAAAAAAAAATCTTGAAGTGCCCATTAGCGTTTCAGAAATAGAGTGGGCGATTGATGAATTAAGCGCAGGGAAGTCGCCAGGGCCTGATGGCTTTGGCTCAGAATTTTACAAAACCTTTAAAACGAAGATAGCAGTAGTTCTTTATAACGTTTTCAAAGAAGCATACAGAGTTAAGAAATTACCGCCTTCCTTTAGGCAAAGCCACATTGTGTTGATCCCCAAAACAGATGACCAAGCTACGTTGTTGTCAGTGCGATCATATCGACCAATAAGCCTAACGAACACGGACTATAAGGTCTTTGCAAAAATTTTAGGCAGAAGGCTTCAAAGTATTATAGCTGGGCTTGTGGGACCGCACCAGACTTGTGGTATTAAAGGAAGATCCATTCTAACGAACATACACGTAGCTAGAACCGTCCTAGAGTGCTGCGATGCCTTATGCCGGAAGGTAGCGATGTTGCAACTAGATCTGAAGAAGGCCTTCGATAGAGTTGCTCATAATGTCCTTTTCAGCATTTTAGAACACATTAACATCGGTACAATGCTGCTGGAAGGTGTAGAAATGTGTTACGCAGATATTTATAGCAGGATTATAATTAATAAAACCTTAGCAGTCAGTTTTCAGATCAAGACCTCTGTCAGGAAAGGATGTCCTTTATCTCCATTGCTGTTCGCGCTCTACCTGGAGCCTTTCTGTTTGAAAATCATATCGTCCAGTGCAATAAAAGGTTTCAAGTTGAGCACAAGTGAAGTTAAGCTGCTCTCGTACGCTGACGAAATTGCGGTTTTCTGTTCTGACCAAGCAAGTATCAGTAAGGCTGTCAGCGTTGCGACTAATTTTTGCAAAGTGACAGGCAGCGTTATCAATTGGGACAAATCCTTAGGCTTTTTGGCATGGAGAATGGGACACTCCTCCGGCAGTCTTCGAAAGCATGCAGTGGACATTGGATCCAACGAAATATCTAGAAATACGTTTAAATCACTACAAAGACACAAATGACTATTGGAGAAATGAAGCAGAACAAATAAAGGAAAAATCTACGAAGTTTGGAGGTCGAAACCTTTCTATATTCGCAAGGTCTACTGTGTCCAATATCTTTTTGGTAGCGAGGATATGGTGCGTCCTCCAGGCATTGTGTGCGACGAGAGCAAGCATTCAAAGGCTGCATAGGGTGCTTGCAGTGTATATATGGAGATCAACATGGGAGCGTACGAGCCGTACAAATTTATTTCGCGCAGTGAAGAGTGCGCACTAGGCTTGGCACACTTGCTTTTAAAACAGGTAGTTTCTAGATTTCTCTTTGTGCGAGACCAAAGCAACGGTTTCCTTCGTACTGTGATCCAAACGCGACTTTGTAACATGATGCCAGGGTTCATAGTGTCTGCTGCCGAAGTCAATGGACCGAGTGTGCGAGGCTTCCTGCGAGAAGTGGTCTGGTCTTTCCAGTTCCTCGCTGCGCGATTCTCATTAGAGTATCAGAGCACCGTGGCTCGAAAGCAATTGTATAACGCTGTTGTTGATGTATCTATGCCAGAACCATTGTATCGCACCTTTCACTCAGCAGGGGCTGGCAAAGACGTACTGAAAAGAGTGAAGCGGATGCCAGTGCGGCCTACTGCGAAAACTTTTTTCTTTCATTTGCACACCGGAACCCTCCCCGTTAAACCATGGCTGGAGCAGAAGGGTATCTTTGTGCCATGGACGATAGACTGCTTACCGTGCAGGCAACCAGAAACTATTGACCATATTTTTCTTGATTGTGAAGATGCAACATTCTTATGGGACATACTGCAGCGCACTTTGAGAAAAGATTTGCCGGTAACGCCATACGGCATCCGCTTCCTCCCGACCTCAAACCACGAAGGGGTGCCGTACGATATGATTATGCTACTATGTATTCATAGCATATGGAAAACAAGAATGGCAGTGCACCACGCAGACGTAAATCCCCAACCTGCCAGAGAATACTTCAAGGAAAGTGTTGTATTTCTTCGTGAGGCTTCCAAAGTGCGGGCTGAACCACCAGAGTGGTTGCCTGTATTAGATGACCTTGTCAATATTAAACTGTTTTAAATGCCCACGCGCGCCGAAAGCTTCCAAGCGTTTTCAACTTGTGAATATTGTGTGTACTTGTGCAAAAGGAAATAAAGAAAAAAAAACAGTCGTGGCCGAGTGGTTAAGGCGATGGACTCGAAATCCATTGGGGTCTCCCCGCACAGGTTCGAATCCTGTCGGCTGCGTGTCCTAATTGACAGGCTCACATTTTTTATTCGCATGCAGGGCATACCTACAAAAAGAGGTTCCTAATGCACTGTTCCGAAGACAGCCGCAGTCGTGGCCGAGTGGTTAAGGCGATGGACTCGAAATCCATTGGGGTCTCCCCGCACAGGTTCGAATCCTGTCGGCTGCGTGTCCTAATTGACAGGCTCATATTTTTTATTCGCATGCAGGGCATACCTACAAAAAGAGGTTCCTAATGCACTGTTCCGAAGACAGCCGCAGTCGTGGCCGAGTGGATAAGGCGATGGACTCGAAATCCATTGGGGTCTCCCCGCACAGGTTCGAATCCTGTCGGCTGCGTGTCCTAATTGACAGGCTCACATTTTTTATTCGCATGCAGGGCATACCTACAAAAAGAGGTTCCTAATGCACTGTTCCGAAGACAGCCGCAGTCGTGGCCGAGTGGGATTCTGCTTCCGGCCACGCCAGTGAACGGACGCAGGATGCAGGGCTCCGATGGAGCGGCTTCAGCGGCCGTGTCAGGCCGCGGCGACAGGGCTAGTCAACAGGAAAATACTTACCAGGTTGTTTTGCCAGCACTGCCTACAGGTCGGTTCGTTTTGAATACGGTTTTTTTGCACGCCGATATCAGGGCCCGCCCGTACCGGGTGGAAGATTTCCGCGACGCTTTAGCAGAGCAGTCGCTGCTCCCCGATGTTATCGCAATGGGGGCGTATCGGATGAGCCACGTCTGGGCCGTCACTCTCAAGGATGCTGAAGCGGTGACCAAGATTATTAATGTAGGTGAGCTGGTAGTGAAAAAAGGCCGCTGCTTGGTGATTGACCCGGCCAACCAAGACGTGCGACTGAAACTTCACTGGCTGCTACACAACGTGCCAGACGAGGATGTTCGGGCTGCCTTTGCGCCGTACGGAAAAGTGACGGAAGTTGCCCGCGAGCGCTGGCGCGTGAGTGGTATGTCAGAAAAAGGCTCGACTACTAGACTCGTCACGTTGAAGTTGAGAGCTGGCGTGAAGCTGGACGACCTGCCGCACCAGCTGAATGTTAGCGGTGAGCTGGCGCTCGTTGCTGTGCCGCGCAGACCACCGTTGTGCCTACGCTGTCGGAGTACGGGGCACATCCGTAAGGAATGCCGAGTCCCGCGTTGCGGAACCTGCCGACGGTTCGGCCATGAAGACGGACAGTGTGCCCGCACTTACGCGAGCATTACCGGCCCCGGTACAGGAGTAGACAAGTCTGAGTTGCTGATGGACGAGGCTGATGCGGAAGATGCAGCCCGTGCAGACGGGCAACCAGCAGCGAGGGAAGGGCCGTCGCTTACGGTTTTGTCGAAGCAGAAGGCGTCGTCAAGTGAGGTACCGGCGAGTGTAGTACAAGTTCAGAGTGCCTTTCAACAGGGTGGCGATGGCGCGCCGAAGAGCGCGCCAGAAGCCGCGGCCGAAGCTCTGGACAGCGCTGAACCTGCCAACACCGAAGGCATGGACTTCACTGAGGAGGCTGGCACCCTAACGGCTGGAAAACGCTCCCGCGAGGAAAGCGCCGGCGAAAAGACGCATCTTGATGGTGGCAGCGACGAACCGCCGTCGAAGGCCCCGGGAATCCGGCGTCCGATGTTCAAGCCGCGGCCGAACGTCATGGCCGAGACAAGGCAGGCGGGGAAACCGCCTCCGTAGTTCTGCAATGTGCATGTGTGCTGTTTTTTTTTCTTGCTTTTCTTTTTTTTTTCCTTGTTGTCTTTTTTTTTGGTGGGGAGTGGTACCCATCAGACTGCGTGCACGGATCTGGATCTGCTGGCGAAGGAATTACCCATGGGTTCCCGACGCCTGCACGCGGATATCTGGAAAGGCGACACCGTTCATGCACAGTGAGTTTAAGAAGACTGCTCGGCTGACTATGAGGGGTACTGTGGGACTCAAGTCTCCTTTTCATAGGGCATGGCGATGAAACTAGACACAGCTTTACATGTAGCAACTTTGAATGTGAGAGGCCTTGGTGCACGACGGCGTCAGTGCCAGCTTAACCGCCTGCTTGCTGAAAACGCGCTTGACATAGTTGCAGTCCAAGAGACTAAGATCGAAAGTGAGGAATCCACTGATCGCATGGTGTCCACCTTTCGTGCAGCCTTTAACGTTTGTGTTTGCCATTCCGTTGGCACCTCGGGTGGGTGCGTATTATTTGTCCGAAATAATTTAGGCATCACTGTCGAGTCGGTTTTTTCTTGCCCTAGTGGACGGCTTATTGTTGTTGATTTTTCTTTTTCCAATTTATGTTGGCGCATTATATGTGTGTATGCTCCAAATGTTGAATCTGAGCGTTTTGATCTCTTTACCCGTTTGGAGCCCTACCTTGTTTGCGACCGAGTGTTGTTGCTGTTGGGAGATTTTAATTGTGTGTGTGCCGCTAATGATCGAGTGAAGGGTACGCCTGTGCATGACAAGAGTGCTCAATTGCTTCAATCTCTGGCTTATGATAATAGCTTAGAGGATATTGGCAGTATATTTACCGAAGGGAATCAACCTCAGTTCACTCATTTTCAGCGTAATAGTCATGCCAGGTTGGATAGAATTTATACATCCATTGATCTCGTGTCTCTTTGCACGAGTTGCAAAGTTATACCTGTAGCTTTCAGTGATCATTGCCTAGTGATCGCAAGTTTCGGCATAAAGAAAAAAAAAACAAAATTTAACTGGAACCTCTGGAAATTTAATGTAAAGCTTTTAGAGGACGAGGAATTCGTAACTGATATTGCGGATGAAATGCAGAAGCTGCTTGAGGAGCGACCCAGCGTTGTTGCGGTTCAGTGGGAAGATTTCAAGGAGTGGATAAAAAGAAGGGCCATTGAAAAAAGTTGCTTGAAGCGATACGAAGAAAAACAGGAAGAAAAAGCAGCTCGCGAGCAACTGCAATTTTTAATAGGCATGGAAAGCTCCGAGCCTGGGAAGTTTTCTAAGGACCTAAGGGAGGTGAAAAGCCTGCTCGAACGCTTAGACACTGAAAGGTATAAAGCTGCCGTTATACGCGCAAGGACACAGAAACTGTGGGCTGGTGAAGCGCCGACGAAGCGA
Source organism: Amblyomma mixtum (assembly GCF_055824585.1). Lineage (NCBI taxonomy): Eukaryota > Metazoa > Arthropoda > Arachnida > Ixodida > Ixodidae > Amblyomma > Amblyomma mixtum. Next base: position 190,304,269 of record NC_143016.1, on the reverse strand, counting down.
GCTTTGTGTGACGAAAAGCGTTATGCTTGCCAAAACGAAATCAGGCAGATAAGGAACGGAGATGAAGTCACGAATGGCGCTTTGACAATCAAGCAGCTATTTGAAGAGCAGTACATTGAGCTTCTTGGACATACGCGTGACATGAATGAGGCCTTCCTGGTTGACTTTTTGCCTCTCCTGCCGAGACTTCAGGACGAAGTGAAGGAGCGTCTTGAGCAGCCCATAACTGCAAAAGAAATAGAGACTGCAATCGAAGACCTGCAAGCCGGAAAAGCTCCAGGACCTGATGGAATAGGGGCCGAATTTTACAAAGCATTTAAGCCCACAGTCGCTCAGTTACTGCTACGAGTTCTAGATGAAGCTTACGAAAGAAAACAAGTGCCACTCTCATTCACCACGTCGTACATAGTGCTGATTCCGAAATCAGATGTCCCAGAAAAGAGGTTGTTGGTGGGAAATTATCGCCCGATAAGCCTCACCAACGTGAACTATAAATTGTACATGAAGGTTTTAGCAAAGAGATTGCAGAGCATAATTACGAAATTGGTTGGGCCGCACCAGACTTGCGGAATCAAAGGTAGGAGTATCGCCACAAATGTGCACGTCGCACGGACCGTGCTGGAATGTTGCGATGTGCTCGGGGACCGCATCGCTATGATGCAGCTAGATCTGGCAAAAGCCTTCGATCGCGTTTCCCATGATGTCATTTTCAGCATTTTGGAGCACGCTAATGTAGGCCGTATTATTGCAGAAGGTGTTAAGATGGCATATGCAAACTGCACCACGCGCATTATTGTTAATGGTGACCTCACAGACAGGATAGCAGTTCATTCGTCAGTAAGGCAGGGATGCCCGCTATCGCCTCTGCTGTTTGCGGCCTACTTGGAGCCACTGTGCTTCGCTATCATCAAAAGTGAGAGCATCACGGGCTTTCGATTGCAGTCGACTCACGTCAAAATCCTTGCTTATGCGGACGATATTGCGGTATTCTGTTCAGACAGAGGCAGCATTACTGAGGTGATCAGCACAGTGGATAAATTCTGCAAACAAACGGGGTGTCTCATAAACTGGGACAAAAGCTCTGGCTTTTGGCATGGCGACTGGGAAGCGATGCCTGAACACTTTTCCAGGATGCGATGGTCGTCTTTGCCGACGCAATATCTTGGCGTCCCCTTAGTGCATTATCGCGATGCAAGTGAACACTGGAATGAAGATACGTCAAGGGCGAGGAAGAAAGCAGATGCCTGGAAAGGGAGGCAGTTATCAATGTTTGCGCGAGCCTCCGTCTGCAATCTTTTCCTTGTATCCAAAATATGGTATTTCATGAATGTGCTGTGCGCATCTCGGGCCAGTATTCAAAAGATGCATCGAGTGTTTGCTGTTTTTATTTGGTCGTCAAACTGGGAGAGAACCAGCCGTACCAATTTGTTTCTTTCAGTGAAAAAAGGAGGCCTCGGCCTTGTGCATTTATTTCTGCGTCAAGTTGTTTCGCGTTTTTTCTTTCTCCGAAATCAAAGGGATAATTTTCTTATGACTGTTATCCAAGTGCGGTTGCAGAGACTTCTTCCTGAATTTGTCGTCTCATCTTGTGCGAATATGTGTGGCACTGTCAATGGGTACATGCGAGAAGTTGTACTCTCTTTTAGGCTGCTCCATGTGCGATTTTCCCTTGAGTACTTATCTAAAGTGTCAAAGCAAAAGCTGTATAAGGATCTGGTGGACACCATGTTACCGACCCCAATCTACCGGTTACCTTATCGTGGAGGCCCAGGGCACGATGTATTAAAGAGAGTTAAAAATATGCCTGTGAACCCATCTACGAAATCTTTTTTTCTTTAAATTGCACTCGAATACACTTCCTGTTAAAACGTGGCTGCACGAAAAGGGGATTTTTGTCCCATGGACCACAAACTGTCTCTTATGCAAAAAACCTGAGACAGTAGAACATGTATTTCTGGACTGTTGGGACCCCGTTTTCTATTGGGATGTGCTACAACGAACAGTCAAAAAAGATTTTCCCCTGGACCCCTACGGCATCAGATTCCTGCCAATTCAGAATGAAGCAGGAGTACCGTATGATTTAATCATGCTTCTGGGCCTCCACAGCCTCTGGAGGACACGGATGCAAGTGCGACACGCGGATGTTAACGTTCGCTCGGTGCGCGAAAACTTTATTGAAAGTGTTGCGAGCTTGAGAGAAATGTACCGAGCACAAGCTGACCCACCTGAATGGATTACTGTATTTGATGAACTGGTCGCATTGAGAAGATTTTAAGCCCTGATACGTCAGCCGAATTAGGCTGATGTTTTTATCATTTGTACATTTTTTATCATGTCACAGACGGCAATAAAGAAAAAAAAAAGTCGTGGCCGAGTGGTTAAGGCGATGGACTCGAAATCCATTGGGGTCTCCCCGCACAGGTTCGAATCCTGTCGGCTGCGTGTCCTAATTGACAGGCTCACGTTTTTTATTCGCATGCAGGGCATACCTACAAAAAGAGGTTCCTAATGCACTGTTCCGAAGACAGCCGCAGTCGTGGCCGAGTGGTTAAGGCGATGGACTCGAAATCCATTGGGGTCTCCCCGCACAGGTTCGAATCCTGTCGGCTGCGTGTCCTAATTGACAGGCTCACGTTTTTTATTCGCATGCAGGGCATACCTACAAAAGATGTTCCTAATGCACTGTTCCGAAGACAGCCGCAGTCGTGGCCGAGTGGTTAAGGCGATGGACTCGAAATCCATTGGGGTCTCCCCGCACAGGTTCGAATGCTGTCGGCTGCGTGTCCTAATTGACAGGCTCATATTTTTTATTCGCATGCAGGGCATACCTACAAAAAGAGGTTCCTAATGCACTGTTCCGAAGACAGCCGCAGTCGTGGCCGAGTGGTTAAGGCGATGGACTCGAAATCCATTGGGGTCTCCCCGCACAGGTTCGAATCCTGTCGGCTGCGTGTCCTAATTGACAGGCTCACATTTTTTATTCGCATGCAGGGCATACCTACAATAAGAGGTTCCTAATGCACTGTTCCGAAGACAGCCGCAGTCGTGGCCGAGTGGTTAAGGCGATGGACTCGAAATCCATTGGGGTCTCCCCGCACAGGTTCGAATCCTGTCGGCTGCGTGTCCTAATTGACAGGCTCACGTTTTTTATTCGCATGCAGGGCATACCTACAAAAAGAGGTTCCTAATGCACTGTTCCGAAGACAGCCGCAGTCGTGGCCGAGTGGTTAAGGCGATGGACTCGAAATCCATTGGGGTCTCCCCGCACAGGTTCGAATCCTGTCGGCTGCGTGTCCTAATTGACAGGCTCATATTTTTTATTCGCATGCAGGGCATACCTACAAAAAGAGGTTCCTAATGCACTGTTCCGAAGACAGCCGCAGTCGTGGGATTCGACTTCCGGCCGCGATAGCGGACGGACGCGTGTGAAATGGGCTCCGTTGGAGCGTTATCAGCGGCCGTGTCCGGCCGCGGTAACAGGTTTTCTTCTGCATCGGATGATGAGTATCGTGTTGTTTTGCCTAGTCTGCCTTCAGGGCGTTTGGTTTTGAATACCGTTTTTATGCATGCGGACGTGAGAGCACGGCCCTACCGAGTAGAAGACTTCAGGGATACGCTGGTGAATTTGAATCTGCTCCCCGAGGTTACGGCCTTGGGGGCGTATCAAATGAATCACGTGTGGGCAGTTACCTTCAAGTGTGACGCAGGTGTGCAAAGACTGCTCGCCAACAACGAAGTGCAAGTGAAGAACCATCGCTGCGTTCTCATCGACCCGTCTCACCAGGACCTACGGTTGAAACTGCACTGGCTGCTGCCCACCGTCCCCGACGACGACGTGCGGGCGGCGTTGCTAGTGTACGGGAAAGCGACAGATGTGGTCAAGGAGCGTTGGAGGGTGAATGGTGTGTCTGACAAGAGCTCGACGACCCGGACCGTGACTTTGAAGCTCAAGGCCGGTGTGAAGCCGGAAGATATACCGCATCAGCTTAGGACCGCTGGTGAGCTGGCCCTTGTCGTGGTGCCGGGCAGGGCACCCCTCTGCTTGCGATGCCAGAGCACAGGCCACATACGTCGTGACTGCAAGGTACCGCGCTGTGTGCTATGTCGTCGCTTTGTCCACGACGAGACCGAGTGCGTGCGTACCTACGCCAGCGTCGCAGGGCCCGCGAGGAGTGACGATAACTCGGAGCTCCTAATGGATGAAGCTGATGCTGAAGCAGCAGCCAAGGCGGAGTCAGAAGACAAAGCTACGGCTGGAAATGAGCCGGCTGAGCAAGCCTCGGGCGAATCAGTACGCCAAGGCACTCCGAACCTCGAAGAAAGTGGCACACCTGCGAGAACAGAAGACCCATCGACGGCGAGGTTGGTTCAGGACGAGAAGATAAACGCGACATCGGTGGGAAGCGCCAGCGAGTTGGAGCTGAACATGGACACATCAAACGAGGGCACCGCCGCCGCGGCGACTAAACGCTCGCACGAAGTCGTCGAGTAAGATGACACATCTTCTGGCCCGCCTGTCAACGGAGAGCCACCGTCAAAAGCAGCTCCCGTGCGTCGGTCGACGTGGCGACCTCGGCCGAACATCCCTCCAGACCGGAGGACGACGACGAGGGCGACGACGCCGCCGCCGACGCCGCCGACGCATCCGCCGCCGCCGGCGGCCTCGTAGTTGTAAGTTTTGTGACTGGACGAGCGCTTGTTCTGGCTCTGAGGATGCTTCTTGTCAACGGTAAGCACCATCCTCTTGGTCTCCTTCAATACTACAATGGCGCTCCCAGATAGAGCTTTGCGATTCGCCACAATCAATGTCCGAGGGCTATGTGCGAGGAGGAGGCAACGGCAGTTATATAGGTTGTCAACGGAAAAAGATTTAGATATTCATCATCATCATCATCATCAGCCTGACTACACCCACTGCAGGGCAAAGGCCTCTCCCATGTCTCTCCAATTAACCCTGTCCTTTGTCAGTTGCCGCCACTGTATCCCTGCAAACTTCTTAATCTCATCCGCCCACCTAACTTTCTGCCGTCCCCTGCTACGTTTGCTTTCTCTTGGAATCCACTCCGTTACCCTTAAGGGCCAGCGGTTATCTTGCCTTCGCATTACATGCCCTGCCCAAGCCCATTTCTTCCTCTTGATTTCAACTAAGATGTCATTAACCCGCGTTTGTTCCCCCACCCACTCCGCCCTCTTCCGATCTCTTAACGTTACACCTATCATTTTCCTTTCCATAGCTCGCTGCGTTGTTCTTAACTTAAGCTGAACCCTCTTTGTTAGCCTCCACGTTTCTGCCCCATAGGTGAGTACCGGTAGGATACAGCTGTTGTATACTTTTCTCTTCAGGGATATTGGTAAGCTACCATTCATGATCTGAGAGAACCTACCATATGCGCTCCACCCCATTCGTATTCTTCTAGTTATTTCCCTCTCATGATCCGGATCTGCGGTCACTACCTGCTCTAAGTAGACATATTCTCTTACTACTTCCAGCACCTCGCTACCAATTGCGAACTGCTGTTCCCTTGCTAGGCTGTTGAACATTACTTTGGTTTTCTGCATGTTAATTCTTAGCCCCACCGTTCTGCTCTGCCTGTCTAACTGATTGATCATGCTTTGCAGTTCTTGTCCTGAGTGGCTTAGCAAGGCAATGTCATCAGCGAATCGCAAATTACTCAGGTATTCTCCATTAACTCTTATCCCCAACTGTTCCCATTCCAGTCCCCGGAATACCTCCTGTAAGCAGGCAGTGAAGAGCATTGGCGAGATCGTGTCTCCCTGCCTGACCCCTTTCCGTATTGGAATTTTATTGCTGACTTTATGGAGAACTATAGTAGCTGTGCAGTCGTTATAAATATCTTCCAATATTTTCACATAACACTCTTCTACACCCTGATTCCGCCATGCCTGCATGACAGCTGAGGTTTCCACCGAGTCAAATGCTTTCTCGTAATCAATGAAGGCTATATATAAGGGTTGATTATATTCTGCGCATTTCTCTGTCACCTGATTGATAGTGTGAATGTGGTCTATTGTCGAGTATCCTTTACGAAAGCCTGCCTGATCATTTGGTTGACTAAAGTCCAAGGTTGTCCTGACTCTATTAGCGATTACCTTAGTAAATACCTTGTAGGCAACGGACAATAAGCTGATTGGTCTGTAATTCTTCAAGTCCTTCACATCTCCTTTCTTATGAATTAAGATAATGTTAGCGTTCTTCCAAGCTTCTGGTACTCTCGAGGTCACAAGGCATTGCGTATAGAGGGTGGCTAGTTTTTGTAGCACAATCTCTCCTCCGTCCTTCAACAAATCTGCTGTTACCTGATCCTCACCAGCTGCTTTCCCTCTTTGCATTGCTCCTAAGGCTTTCTTTACTTCCTCCTTCGTTACTGGCAGGATGTCCCATTGCTGTGCTTGACTGCCTCCCTCAGTAACTTGATGATTACATTCGCTACTGTATAGATTTGTGTAGAACTCTTCGGCTAATTCAACTATCTTATCCATATTGCTGATGACATTGCCCTGTTTGTCTTTTAGCGCATACATCTGGTTTTTACCTATGCCCAGTTTTCTCCTCACTGATTTTAGGCTACCGCCGTTCCTTAGAGCATGCTCAATTTTCTCCATGTTAAACTTTCGTATGTCGGCTACCTTGCGCTTATTTATTAACTTCGATAGCTCTGCTAGTTCTATCCTGTCTGTGGAGTTAGACGTCCTCATGCTTTGGCGTTTCTTAATCAGATCTTTGGTCTCCTGAGATAGCTTGCTGGTATCCTGTCGAACCATCCTACCACCTACTTCTGCGGCGCACTCTGTACCGATAGCTGTAAGATTATCATTCATTGTTTCAACACTGCGGTCGTCTTCATCAGTTAAAGCGGAAAATCTGTTTTGCAGCGACATTCTGAATTCCTCTACCTTCCCTCTTAATGCTAACTCGTTAATAGCCTTTCGCTTCACCAGTTTCCTCCGTTCCCTCTTCAAATCTAAGCTAACACGAGACCTTACCATTCTGTGGTCGCTACAACGGACCTTACCGAGGACCTCCACATCCTCTACGATGCCAGGGTGTGCGCACAATATGAAATCTATTTCATTTTTAGTCTCACCATTGGGGCTCTTCCAAGTCCAATTCCTGTTTGCTCGTTTGCGGAAGAAGGTATTCATAATCCGTAAATTATTTCTATCTGCGAACTCTACTAATAACTCTCCCCTACTGTTCCTAGAACCTATGCCATAGTCACCTACCGCCTTGTCTCCAGCCTGCTTTTTACCTATCTTTGCATTAAAGTCGCCCATCAGTACAGTGTACTGTGATTTTACTTTGGTCATTGCCGATTCCACATCCTCATAGAAGCTTTCAACTATCTGGTCATCATGGCTTGATGTAGGCGCGTAGGCCTGCACCACCTTCAGCTTGTACCTCTTATTAAGCCTAATTACGATAGCTGCCACTCTCTCGTTAATACTGTAAAACTCCTCGATGTTGCCAGCTATATCCTGATTAATGAGGAATCCCACACCTAGTTCTCGCCTATCTACTAATCCACGATAGCACAGTACATGCCCGCCCTTTAATACTGTATACGCCTCATCTGTCCTCCTAACCTCACTAAGCCCTATGACATCCCATTTAATACCGCCTAATTCCTCCAATAGCACTGCTAAGCTAGCCTCACTTGATAAGGTTCTTGCGTTAAACGTTGCCAGGTTCAGTTTCCAATGGCGGCCTGTCCGGAGCCAGAGATTCTTAGCACCCTCCGCTGCGTCACAGATCTGACCGCCGCCTTGGTCAGTTGCTCCGCAGCCGCTGGGGACTGAGGGCCGAGGGTTAATTGGTTTGTTCATAGAAGGTTGTGGCCAAGTACTACACCAGGGTGGGCAAATCCTGTTCTGGTGAGGAAGTGCGTTGTCGGTTCTGGTCACCGAAATCAGGCCGCACTCCAAGCCTGGTTATGCAATTCCATCGACACGCGGAGTTTGTCTTTTTTTTTTAATCCGGTGGAGAATTGCGTGGCACCGGGATTCGAACCCCGGTCCTCTTGCACGCGAGGCGGATGCTCTACCTCTACGCCATCGCCGCATCTTTTTAGATATTATTGCCGTACAAGAGACGAAAATTGAAGGAGATGTTGAGACCGAGAGTATGGTGCTGCCTTTCATGTCACATTACTACGCGTGTGTGAGCCATGCGGTGGGGAGATCCGCAGGCTGTGTTCTTTTTGTGCGCCAACATTTGGGGCTTGAGGTGCAGGCCGTACGGTCGGACATTGCAGGACGTATGGTTTTTTGCGATTTTAGTTTTGGTTCAGTGCTGTGGCGGGTGATATGCTTGTATGCTCCTAATGTACTCGAGGAAAGACGACAGATGTTTGAGGGACTCAAAAATTATTGCGATGTCGATCGGAAACTAGTACTGATGGGAGACTTTAATTGTGTTTTAGCGGCGCGAGATAAAGCGAACGATACACCGTACAGAGACGCCAGCACGGCAGAACTTCGAAGCTTAATCGATGAATTTGGGCTCGAAGACGTAGCGGAATGCTTGGAAGACGACCACTGCGTTCGCTTTACGCATTTCCAAGGAGCCAGTCACGCCCGGCTTGATAGAATGTACGTTTCGGCCGAATTGACAGCGCTTTGCCGAGAGTACCATGTGCAGTCTGTGTCATTCAGCGACCACTGTCTTGTCTGGTTTGATATTAAGAACAAGAAAGAAAATAAAAATAAATTCACATGGGAGTTATGGAAGTTTAACGCGAAGATTTTAGATGACGACGGTTTCAAGGAACAAGTGTCAAGTATGCTTGAAGAAATTAAGGATGATACAGCCACAGTGGTTTGCGAACAATGGGAGACTTTCAAGCAAAAAACTAAAATGAAAGCGTTGGAACGAGCTAGCGCTATAAAGTACGAGAATGATAAGTATGAGACGAACTTACGAAAGAGCCTGCAAATGCTAATAAATCAAGAAAACTCAGCTCCAGGCACGTTCAAGGCTGACATCTGTTCGCTCAAACATAAGCTCGAACAGTTTGATATCGACCGATACCGCGGTGCGCTTGTACGAGCCAGAGCCGATAAAGAGATAACCGGTGAGGCACCAACTAAAAGAGCACTGGCAAGGGAAAGAAAATGGGCCCGCAAGAATGTGATTTCCGAAGTTGAACAAGACGGCATTATTTTGAGCGAACAGAACGACATCGAAAACGCTTTCACCCTGTTTTACAAAGGTCTATTTGCGCTTAGAGCGGTAGAATTAGAAATCTTCAGGACAGAATTCCTGGCTTTGATGCCTAGGATTAATGACAACTCAAAAGAGGTGTTAGAGCGCCCGATTACTGTCGCTGAAATATTTATTTATTTATTTATTACCTCAAAGGCCCCGGTTGTGAGGCATTACATGAGGGATGGGCGGATTATATGCAGATTATATAAAGATTACAGAGTACATAAAGATCAGGATACATAAAGATTACAGGATACATAAAGATTACAGGATACATAAAGATTACTGATTACATAAGGATGGCCTCAATCTTTTTCTTGAAGTCGATGCAGTTGACGATGAGTACGGCTTCCGGCGGCAGATCGTTCCAGTCCCGAGATGATATGACAAAAAAAGAACGGAATTGAGATGTTCTTGCAGCGGGTGGGTATACGGTCTTGATGTGGTTGTTGCGGCTAGAAGGACGATTAGCTGTTGATATGATAGATGATCCTAAAGGTGAATGATAGAACTTGTGGAATAGGCATAGTCGAGATATTTTTCTTCTAGTTTCAAGGTTAGGCAAGGATGCTCTGGATTTTAAAGAGTACACGCTAGTATAGTAAGAGTAGTCACAATAAATAAAACGGATAGCGCGGTTTTGAACTTTTTCAAGGATTATGAAAAGGTTAGATTGATGAGGATCCCATACTGCTGACGCGAATTCTAGTTTAGGTCGGACGAATGTTTTATAAGCTAATAATTTGATAGAAGGGGTAGTAAAACGAAGATTTCGACGTAGGAAGCCAAGGGTGCGGTTAGCGTCATTAGCGATGTTCGTGATATGCGAAGACCATGTTAGGGTATGAGTTAAGGTGATGCCAAGATACTTACAGGAAAGAACAGATGATACTTCAGAACCGAATAGAGTTGGCTATCGATGACTTAAAACGCGGGAGGTCACCAGGACCAGATGGATTAGGCGCCGAATTCTACAAGACTTTCAAGAATGAATTAGCCCCTATAATAGCCCACCTTTTAGAAGACGCATATGAGCGGAAGCGCCTACCGCCTCCTTTCCTGGCCACGCATACAGTTCTCATCCCCAAAACAGAGGATCGAATCGCTTTAAGGCAAGTAAAGTCCTATCGTGCAATCAGCTTAACGAACGTCGACTAAAAGATCTATATGAAAGTACTGGCTAAAAGACTTCAAACGGTTATAAAAGAGATTGTTGGACCACACCAGACTTGCGGTATAAGGGATCGGTCAATATTCACTAACATTCACACGGCGAGATGCGTGCTGGAGTGCTGCGATGCACTAAACATGAACGTCGCAATGCTCCAGCTCGATTTGGAGAAAGCGTTCGATATTGTACCACATGAAATCTTGTTTACACTTTTGCAACACGTCAACGTGGGAGCAGTTATCACAAAAGGGTGTCGCAATGGCTTACAGGGGATGCACAACGCGCCTAGTAATCAACAAATCGGTAGGAGCACCGATCGAGGTGCAACGATCTGTGCGACAGGGTTGCCCCCTCTCACCATTACTTTTTGCGTTATATATCGAACCCTTCTGCCTTAGTATAATAGACACCAGCTACGTAAAAGGCTTTAAATTACAGCTAACCGAAGTGAAACTGTTGGCATACGCGGATGATGTGGCGGTTTTCTGCGTTGACAATGAGAGCATCTTGAAAACGGTGGAAATTGTTAAGCGTTTCTGTGATGCCAGCGGCAGCGCTGTTAACTGGGGCAAGTGCCTTGGATTCTGGCACGGTTCTTGGGCGACGAAACCAAGCACTTTCGCCAACATGCAATGGGCTGATACACCAGCGAGGTACCTAGGTGCTCCTTTAGAGTTTTACCGCGACAGTGAGCCCTACTGGCGGAGCCAAGTTGCAGAAGTGCGTGAAAGAACGGAGAAGGTTAAAGGAGGGGACTTGTCTATGTTTGCGCGCAGCACTGTGTGCAATGTCTTTTTTGTTACCAAACTGTGGTATGTGCTGAGTATTTTGCACTGCTCACGCGCCAATGTACAAAAGTTGCACCGTGTATTGGCCATCTTTGTGTGGGGGTCGGTATGGGAGAGGACAAGCCGTACCAACCTCTTCCGGAGAGTTAGTCAAGGAGGCCTGGGCTTGTCGCATTTATTCCTGAGGCAAGTGGTCAACCGTTTTTGTTTCCTTCGAGATGTGAAGGACCAGTTTTTGTGTACTGTAGTACAGATCAGATTGAGCAGACTTTTACCGGATTTTGTGGTATCTACCGAGTGTATACCAGGAGGTGTTTTTGGATTCCTGAAGGAGGTTGCGGTTTCCTGTAACTTCCTCAGCGCACGTTTTTCCTACCAATATCTTGCAAAAGTAAAACGCATACAGCTATACAAGGACCTTACAAACCTGGTTTTTCCTGTGCCACTGTATCGAACTATGTACAGCACCCATCCAGGCAGCGATGTTTTAAAGCGTGTGAAGCGAATGTATGTAGCTCCGGGAGCCAAGTCCTTTTTCTTCAGGCTGCACACCGGAACGTTGGAGGTAAAAACTTGGATGGCAGAGAAAGGATTGTATGTTCCATGGGGTGATCATTGCTTTATATGTAGAAAGCCAGAAACTATCGAGCATGTTTTTTTGGACTGCTGGGGAGGAGTGTTCTTTTGGGACATTCTTCAAAGAACACTCAAAAAAGATCTGCCCCTTGACCCCCGTGGGATTCGTTTCCTAGCAGTGGAAAATGAAGAAGGTGTACCGTTTGACGCAGTAATGCTCATGGGATTGCACTGTATTTGGAAAGCCTGCATGGCGGCCCGACATGCTGACATCGATGCAAGGCCGGCGCAGGAGTACTTTCGCGAGTCTGTAGGCAGATTTTGAAAACCTACAAAACTTTGAAACAAGTGCCTGAATGGGTACCGAGAATAGAGCCGCTTGTACATATGAAACGCTTTTAGCGCCTTACGTCAGCCAAGGTTTGGTTGACTATTTTAGCCCATACCGACGCCACGTACCATTAAGTGTGTGTATACTTCTCTTGTTTTCTTGTGATGTATGTGTCTGAGCAGGCAATAAAAAAAAAGCCGCAGTCGTGGCCGAGTGGTTAAGGCGATGGACTCGAAATCCATTGGGGTCTCCCCGCACAGGTTCGAATCCTGTCGGCTGCGTGTCCTAATTCACAAGCTCATATGTTTTATTCGCATGCAGGGCATACCTACAAAAAGAGGTTCTTAATGCACTGTTCCGAAGACATCCGCAGTCGTGGCCGAGTGGAATTCGGCTTCCGGCCACCGAGCGTGACGGACGTGCGATGACGGGCTCCGTTGGAGCGGCTACAGCGGCCATGTCTTGCCGCGGAAACAGGATTTTTGCTTCTGAAGATGAATATCAGGTGATTCTGCCTACCCTTCCTACAGGAAATGTTGTGCAGTCTTTTTGCACGCTGACGTCCGGGCCCGCCCTATCGGGTCGAAGATTTCAGGGATGCGCTGGCTCAGCTGATGTTGCTCCCCGAGGTTATCGCCTTGGGGGCGTATCGCATGAGCCATGTGTGGGCTATTACCTTCACCAGTGCGGATGCGGTGAAGAAAATTCTTTCTACCCGGGAAGTGCAAGTGAAGAACCGCCGCTGTCTAGTTATCGACCCAGCAAACCAAGACGTCCGTGTAAAGCTACACTGGCTGCTGCACAACGTGCCCGACGAAGATGTGAGGGTAGCCTTCGCCCCGTACGGCAAGGTGAGCGAAGTCACCAAGGAACGGTGGCGCGTCCAGGGTGTCGCCAGCAAGGGGGCAACGACGCGCTTGGTTTCATTGAAAATGAATCCTGGCGTGAAACTGGAAGACCTCCCTCACGAAGTCAGGGTTGGCGGTGAGCTGGCTCTCGTGGTTGTACCGGGCAGAGCTCCGCTGTGTCTGCGCTGCCACGGTACTGGGCACATTCGCCGTGAGTGCAAAGTTCCAATGTGCGGCGCCTGTCGCCGTTACGGACATGAGGATAGCAGCTGTGTACGTACGTACGCGAGCGCTGCCGTCCCAGTCAACAATGACGTCTCATCCGAGCTTGTCATGGACGAGGCTGACGCGGAAGACGCTGCAGCAGAGGCAGGTGACGGAGCGGAGAAGGAAAAATCCCCGGCTGTATCGACTCCTGGAACAACCGCAACCGCGGAGACGCTCAGCAGTAAGCTGCAGCAACAGGAAGCGCCGCCTGCAGATGTTAAGACGTCAAAGAGCGAAGTCCGCTCGGGGAGTGGGGCGTCAGCTCCCGTCGTTCCCAACATGCTGAAAGCATGAAAGTGACGGATGCGTCAACCAGCAACCAGGGAGGAAAGCGACCGCACGAGCACAGTGCGAATGGAGAGCCTAAGGCGAGCGAGGGCGACGAGCCACCGCCGAAGACTGTTGGTGTGAGGCGAGCGACGCTGAAACCGCGGCCGAATATAACCGCCGATCAACGAGCGGCGGCTAAGCCGCCGCCTTAGTTGAGTGAGTGCGTTGTGTGTGGCTTCTGTGGACGCGAGATGGCCTTTTTTGGTGACGGACTGCATGGGCTGGGTTTCCAGTCCGTACGCATGAGGCAGAGGTGCAAGAGACGTTGGAATACCGGCACTGTACCCATCGAGCACCATGGACTAGGCAAGTCGCCCTCCGCCGTCGCCTTGTGTCCTCAGGTACGCACCATACGGCTCCTGTACCTAAACTAGATGGCTTCTACACCTGTTGGAGCGTTGCACATTGCAACAATTAATGTCAGGGGACTGGCTTCCAAAAAGCGTCAGTACCAACTAAGCCGGTTGTTCCTCGATAATGACCTAGACATAATAGCCCTCCAGGAGACCAAAGTCGAAGGACAGGAACAGACGGACCGTATGGTGCAGTCTTTTACGACACGTTACGACATTTGTGTGTGCCATTCGTCTGGCACATCGGGGGGTTGTGCTGTCTTCATTAGGAATTCCATGGGGATTGTCGAACAGAATTTAACTGTGTGTCAAACTGGCCGTTTGCTTGTAGTTGATTTTCTTTATTGCAATTTACTGTGGAGGATCATATGTGTGTATGCCCCTAACAAAGAGAACGAGCGCGAGGAATTTTTTGAGCGTCTTGAACAATACGTATGCTGTGAGCGGTTAATTGTGCTTTTGGGTGACTTTAACTGCGTATGTAAAGCAGAGGACAGAACTACAAAAAGACTTGTCCGCGACAAAAGTGCGGAATCGTTGAATGCGCTTGTACACGAAAATGGTTTAGATGATGTTGCTGAAGTTCTTTCGGTAGCATCGCATTTTACTCATTTTCAGGGTGAAAGTCACGCGAGATTGGACAGAGCGTATGTTTCCCTTGATCTTGTTCCTTTGTGCAACAGCTACGAGGTGAAAAACATGTCTTTTACCGACCACAGCTTAGTTACGTTTACCCTGGGGAAAAAAGAAAAGAAATCTAGTTTCTCGTGGGACCTTCGGAAGTTTAACGCACAGCTACTCGAGGCTGAACGTTTTGGTAGTAAAGTTAATGAATGTATTAAAGCATTGCTATCAGCAGAGCCTGGAAACTGGGTAATTAGATGGGAAGACTTCAAACAGCAAGTGAAAATGAACGCGATTGAAAGAGCAAGCGTTATTTGCCATGATAAACGTGTTAAAGAAAAGGAACTACATTGCCAACTTGACTTCCTCGTAAGCCTGGAAAGTTCCCAGCCGGGAAGATATAAGAAGGAGATAAGAGAAACAAAAAATAAACCTGAGATTATCGGAAAAAACAAGTACACAGCTGCCGTGATAAGGGCGCGTGCGGAACGTCTATGGCTTGACCAAGTGCCTACTAAACGCTCGCTTAGTGATGAAAAGAAGTACGCGACTCAAAATGAAATAAAACAAATCAGGTACAGAAACGAGGTAACGAACGATAGCAAGGTGATTCAGTTAGATTTTGTTGAGCAGTATAGGGAATTGTTTGGGCGCCGTCAGCTTGAAGAAGAGGGCTTTACAGATACGTTCTTGTCTCATATGCCAAAGCTTGGAGATGAAATAAAACAAGGGCTGGAGGTACCAATCAGCGCAAGCGAAGTGGGAAGAGCAATCGAAGAGCTGAGTGCCGGAAAATCTCCAGGTCCTGATGGCTTAAGCAGTGATTTCTATGAGTTTCAAAGCCGAACTCACCCATGCTCTGCCCTGCGTCTTCACCGAAATTTATGAAACAAAGAAAATGCCACCGTCATTTAAAACAGCACACGTGGTTTTAGTGCCCAAGAGTGAGGACCAGGCAAAACTACTGTCCGTTGGTGCTTATCAGCCGATAAGCCTTACCAACGTGGACTATAAAGTGTTTATGAAGGTTCTTGCCAATAGACTGCAAAAGGTTATAAAGGGCCCAGTAGGGCCGCACCAAACGCGCGGTATTAAAGGTCGCACCATTGGAACGAATGTGCATATTGCTAGAACTGTTCTTGAATGTTGCGATGCGTTCGTGGGACGAGTTGCCATGATGCAGCTAGACCTGGCGAAGGCCTTCGATCGCGTGTCACATGAAATTCTTTTCGCCGTTCTAGAATATGCTAACGTGGGCTCTGTAATATTGCAAGGTGTACAGATGGCGTACGAAAACTGTGTTACGCGTATTATAGTGAACAAACAGCTTACTGAACCTGTGCCTGTCTGTTCCTCGGTCAGGCAGGGCTGCCCGCTCTCACCTCTGCTCTTTGCGATCTATCTTGAGCCTTTTCTGTTATCGCTGTTACACAATGATGGGATCTGCGGTTTCACTCTTCAGTCGGTGCAAGTAAAAGTGCTTGCTTACGCTGATGATACTGCTGTTTTTTGCGCGGACCAAGAAAGCGTTAAAGAAGTTGTCAAAGTTGCGCGGGCGTATTGCAAAAAGACCGGGTGCGAAGTTAACTGGGACAAGTGCATCGGATTTTGGCACGGTTATTGGGAGAGCACACCCGCAGTGTTTGCTAACATGCAATGGACGACCTCCCCTGCGAAGTATTTGGGGGTACCCTTAGAGCACTATAAAAACAGTACAGAGTTGTGGATCGAGGTAACGCAGAGTGCAAGGAAAAAAGCGGATGGATGGAGAGGACGTGACCTTTCTGCTTTCGCGCGTGCAAGTGTGTGCAATGTATTTTTAGTAGCCAGAATTTGGTATTTGTTGCAGTTCTTGCTCATCACCCGAGCAAACGTGCAGAAGCTCCATAGAGTGTTTGCTGTTTTTATTTGGAGCTCGAATTGAGAGCGAACTAGTCGAGCTAATCTGTTCCTTCCGGTCAAAA
The DNA here is from genome assembly GCF_055824585.1 of Amblyomma mixtum. Lineage (NCBI taxonomy): Eukaryota > Metazoa > Arthropoda > Arachnida > Ixodida > Ixodidae > Amblyomma > Amblyomma mixtum. The sequence continues at coordinate 190,287,791 of NC_143016.1, read as the reverse complement.
GGGGTGGCCTTGGACTTTCCAATTTGTTTTTGAAACAAGTTGTCTCCAGATTTTTGTTTCTGCGTGATCAAACCGATCCTCTGTTGCGCACAATGTTGCAGGTGCGCTTAGGCAGTGTGCTACCGGAATTTGTTGTGTCCAGTTGCCCAGCCACGAATCGTGCTGTAACTGGTTTTTTACGTGAAGTCGTGGCTGCCTTTCACATTTTGAGCTCTCATTTTTCGACAGAGTATCTGGCTGCTGTACCCAGGAAAAAATTGTACAAGGATTTGTTAGATATCTTTATACCTGTACCCTTATACCGATCCTTTTACTGCGGAGGCCCAGGCAAAGATGTGCTAAATCGAGTTAAGAAGGTGCCGGTAAAACCGAACGTCAAATCCTTTTTCTTTAAACTACACTCTGGTACCCTTCCGGTGAAAACATGGCTAAACGATAAAGGCATTTTCGTACCATGGAACGTCGACTCCACACTGTGCAAAAAACTCGAGACCATCGAACATGTGTTTATCGACTGCTGGGACCCGGTTTTCCACTGGGACATCTTGCAAAGAACTTTAAAAAAAGAACTACCTGTTACAACTTACGGCATCCGGTTTCTGCCTATAGAAAGTGTCGAAATGTCATATGACATGGTTATGCTACTGGGCCTCCACAGCATCTGGAAAACGAGTATGGCGGCTAGGCACGCAGACGCAAATGTACGACCAGTCAGAGAAAACTTTATAGAATGTGTAGCCTCTCTGAGAGATGTTCTCCGCAGTCAACCTCAGCCACCGGAGTGGGTGGCAGTTATGGACAAACTGATCGACATGAAAAAGTTTTAATCCGTCGCCTCAGCCAAAGTTTGGCTAGCGATTTTTATTCCTCTGCATGTTTTGTTTACCGGCAATAAAGAAAAAAAAAAGTCGTGGCGGAGTGGTTAAGGCGATGGACTCGAAATCCATTGGGGTCTTCCCGCACAGGTTCGAATCCTGTCGGCTGCGTGTCCTAATTGACAGGCTCATATTTTTTATTCGCATGCAGGGCATACCTACAAAAAGAGGTTCCTAATGCACTGTTCCGAAGACAGCCGCAGTCGTGGCCGAGTGGTTCATTCTACTTCCGGCCACCGAGCGTGACGGACGCTTGTAGAATGGGCTCCACTGGAGCAGCGATTGCGGCCCGTGCCGGCCGCGGAAACAGGATTGCTGAAACTGCTGATAACGAGTATCAGGTTCTTTTGCCAACTTTGCCTACCGGACGGCTGGTGTTAAACACTGTTTTTCTTCATGGCGATGTGCGACGGCGGCCTTTCAAAGTCGAAGACTTCCGCGACGCCCTGGTCAAGAACGGAACTCTCCCTGACGTGATAGCGGTGGGGGCGTACCAGGTTAACCACGTATAGGCGGTGACCCTCAGCACTCCCGAGGCAACCAAGCGGCTGCTCGCCGTGAAGGAAATGCGAGTGAAAGGGGGCCGGTGCATGATCATCGACCCTGAGGAGCAGCACGTCAAACTACGGCTGCATTGGATGCTGCCCGGCGTCGATGACGAGGACATCAGAACGGCATTTGCAGCGTTCGGAAAGATCACCGCAGTGACCCGCGAAAGGTGGCGAGTTCAAGGAATGACTGAAAAGGCCTCTACTACAAGGACTGTTTTATTGAAGATGAAGCCAGGCGTAACAGTCGAAGACATTCCTCATCAGCTGAGGGTGGCGGGAGAGCTTGCGCTTGTGGTTTTGCCTGGTAGGCCAATGCAATGTCTGCGCTGTCGCGGCACTGGACACGTACGGCGGGAATGCAAAATTCCTCGCTGTCAGAAATGTAAGCGATTCGGTCATGGTGAGGCTGATTGCATTCGCACCTACGCATCGGCCACGGGATGCGTTGCAGGACGAAAAGGCGGAGCTGCAAATGGATGCCGCTGAAGCTGAGGAGGCGGCTAAGGGGGCAGGGGGAGCGGAGAAGGCAGCAGCAGCCACCGTCTCCTCACCTGCTTCCGCGGAGGACACCGAGACGCCCAGCGACCAAGGGAAGGAGCCTGAACTTCCAGGCGCCGCGGCGACCGAAACGGCAGGGGACGGCGGATCTGCAGGTGCTTCAAAAACCGAGGTGCCCGAACCTATGTGCAGCGACGAGGGCAGGGATGACGGCGACAGCCGCATGGCGACCGTTAGTGCTCCCGTCAAGCGCCCTCACAATCTGACTCTCAACGAAGGGACCAACGATACTACCACCACTGCAGAGGAGCCTCCAACGAAGGCTGCGCAGGCCCGGAGGCCTGCATTCAAGCCACGCCCCAACGTTTCATCTGAAAGACGAGTCGCCGCAAGTTCACCTTTGCGGCAAGGCCACGGCGACCGACCTGAGGACCCTGGCGTCACACAAAGCGTCTGGCGATACGCTGGACGTGAGAGGTAAGCGCCATGCTCTCGGTCTCTACACCTTTTTGTCGAAATGGCTCCGCTATGTTGTCTGAAAATAGCCACACTTAATTTAAGGGGGTTGGCGGGGAAAAGAAAACAGAGTCAAGTATATCGACTTATAACAGACTGTGACATTGACCTTTTGGCGGTACAAGAAACTAAAGTAGACGGGGAGGAAGAGACCGGGAGCATGGTGCAGCGTTTCACGTGTAGGTATTACGCAGTAGTGGCTCATGCAGTTGGAACGTCGGCTGGGTGTGTGCTCTTCGTCAAAAAGCTGCCGGGCCTGGTTGTTCAGGCTTATGCAACATGTTCTCATGGACGATTTATTGTGCTTGATTATGCTTACATGAATGTGGAGTGGAGAATGATCTGCCTTTACGCACCTAACAAAGTTGACGAGAGGGCAGCCTTTTTTGGAAAAGTTGAGGAGTACTTCACTGTCGAAAGGCAAATGATCGTCATGGGTGATTTCAACTGTGTCTTGGCTGCGCGTGACAAAACAAGTGATAGAATATTCAGAGACATAAGTACCGAAAGACTGTCCGAGTTAGTGGGAAAATGGAATATTGAAGATGTGGCTGACTGTTTAGAGGGTGAGCGGGATGTGCAATTTACACACTTTCAGCGTACGAGTCACGCACGTCTAGACCGTATTTATATGGCGGTAGACCTGCTGCCAAAATGCAACAATTACAAGGTTGAACCTGTGCCCTTCTCGGACCGCTGTTTGGTACAGTGTAGGATAGGAGCAGCAAAACGGGACAATGCTTTTAATTGGGACTTGTGGAAATTTAGTGATAAGCTGTTAAAGTGTGAACGTTTTTGTGACAATATAAAAGAAGAAATTGGCAAAGTAGAGCCAAATTCAAGACAAAAGTTATGGGAGCAGTGGGAACTATGTAAGCAGCAAATTAAAATATACGCAATTGAAAAGGCTAGCTGCTTGAAAAAAGAGGAAAAAATAAAGGAAAAGGATTTAAGAGAACTGCTGCGGAAACTAATTGAGCAGGAGAGTAAAGCTCCTGGTAAGTGGATTGAGGACGTAAAGAAAATTAAACAAAAGCTTGAAGTTATGGAACAAGAGCGTTATCGCGGTGCGCTGGTGCGTGCGAGAGCCGAAGAGGCGGTTTTCGGTGAAACACCAACAAAACGAGCATTGGGCATGGAAAAAGCACGGGCTGAGCGCAATAGGATTGATAAACTTGAATGGGGAGGTGTCGTAGCAGATGACGAAACGCATATAAAGCAAGCTTTTGCTGAATTCTATCAGGCGCTTTTCGCAAAACACGACGTAGACATCGACACATTCAAGGGAAGGTTTCTAGGAGCGATGCCAAGATTAGATGACGAACAGAAACAGAGATTAGAGGCACCAATTACTGAATCCGAAGTGCAAACAGCAATAGGAAATTTAAACTCGGGTAAGTCGCCTGGACCAGACGGTTTAAGTGCGGCTTTCTATAAAGCCTTTCATCAAGACATTTCCCCTTTGTTAACGGTACTCTTTAATGACGCATACGAATTAAAAGCACTACCTCCTTCCTTTGGCGCATCTTACACTGTCCTAATTCCGAAAACGGAAGATAGTGAAAAGTTAAAGCATGTTACAGCCTACAGGCCGATTTCACTTACGAACGTGGACTACAAGATATTCATGAAGGTGCTAGCAAGGCGGTTACAAAGCGCAATGAATGTGATAGTTGGTTCTCATCAGACGTGCGGCATCAAAGGTCGTTGTATTGTGTCTAATATTCATAAAGCAAGATGTGTTCTTGAGTGTTGTCATATTACGAACAGTCCTGTTGCTATCCTTCAGTTAGACCTGGAAAAAGCGTTTGACTGCGTGGCACATGAACTTTTGTTTTTAATTTTGGATCACGTGAATGTCGGGTCAGTCATCAGGAAGGGAGTGGCCATGGCGTACCGAAACTGCACAACGAGACTAATAGTAAATAAGAGTTTGGGCGCCCCCATAAGCGTGAAGCGTTCGGTGCGCCAAGGCTGCCCCCTAAGCCCTCTTTTGTTTGGTGTATACACAGAATCCCTGTGTTTGAGCATAATACAGAATAACGGTATTCAAGGTTTTAAGTTAGAAGCGACAGAAATTAAGTTGCTGGCTTATGCGGATGACGTAGCTGTTTTCGCTACTGATTATGAGAGCATAAGGAAGGCCATTGATTGTGTTCGGCAATTTAGTCAATCGACAGGAAGTCGAGTCAACTGGGCCAAATGTATTGGCTTCTGGCATGGTGAGTGGCCAACCACTCCTGTTAACTTTGCGAATGTGTCCTGGGTGACGACCTCAGTGAAGTATTTAGGTGTCCCACTGGAATGCTATCGAGATAGCGAACCGCATTGGAAAAGGCAGCTGGAAGACACCCGTGCAAAAACTGACAAGTGGAAAGGGGCTATGTTATCTACATTTGCCAGTTTGTGGTACGTGATGCAGGTACTGCACTGTTCGCGAACTAACGTGCAGAAACTGCACCGCATCTTTGCAGTGTTTGTCTGGGCCTCGAGCTGGGAACGATGCAGCCGGACAAATTTGTTCAGAAGTGTAAAAGACGGAGGACTAGGGCTCGGCCATCTGTTTTTGCGCCCAATCGTCAGCAGATTTTTATTCTTTCGAGACGCGAGTGACCCGTTCTTGCGCACAATCTGTCAAGTAAGGCTGGGCCATGCATTACCGGAATGGATTGTTGGAACAGATAACATTCAAGGTCGTATTTTTGGCTACACCAGAGAAGTGGTTATGAGTGTTAGATTTTTAGCTGCTCGTTTTTCGCAGCAGTACCTCTCTACTGTAAAAAAGAAAACACTCTATCGGGATTTACGAGATGTTGTTCTGCCTGAACCACTGTACAGGGCCATATACCGTGGAGGCCAGGGCGCTAATGTGTTGAAGAGGGTGAAGAAAATGCAGGTACCAGCAGCAGCCAAAAGCTTCTTTTTCAGATTACACACAGAAACACTGGCCGTGAAAGCGTTTATGGAGAAAAAGGGAATGTTTCTTCCTTGGGGTTCAGATTGTCTGATATGTAAGAAGCCAGAGACAATCGATCATGTATTCTTGCACTGCTGGGAAGGCGTCTACTTCTGGGACGTCTTGCAAAGAACGCTGAAGAAAGACTTGCCTCTAGACACGTATGGAATACGGTATCTCCCTCTACAGAACGAAGAGGGAGTGCCTTATGATGCAATACTGCTGCTGGGCCTCCACGCTATTTGGCGCTCACGAATGGCTGGATACAGCTGTGAACCGGATGCGAGGCCTGCACGAATTTACTTCCGCGAGAGTGTGCACTGGTTTGTCGAAATACAGAAAACGGCTGCTCACGTTCCTGAGTGGCTCTCGAGGGTAGAGCCTTTGGTGTCCTTAAAGGACTTTTAGCATGACGATGCCTGCAGCAGACGGTTGAGTGTGAGTACCACCTGAAAGGGGTACAATGTCAATTTCCTTTAGTGTTTGTGTACCGTGTCGGAGCCCGGCAATAAAGAAAGAAAAAGTCGTGGCCGAGTGGTTAAGGCGATGGACTCGAAATCCATTGGGGTCTCCCCGCACAGGTTCGAATCCTGTCGGCTGCGTGTCCTAATTGACAGGCTCATATTTTTTATTCGCATGCAGGGCATACCTACAAAAAGAGGTTCCAATACACTGTTCCGAAGACAGCCGCAGTCGTGGCCGAGTGGTTAAGGCGATGGACTCGAAATCCATTGGGGTCTCCCCGCACAGGTTCGAATCCTGTCGGCTGCGTGTCCTAATTGACAGGCTCATATTTTTTATCCGCATGCAGGGCACACCTACAAAAAGAGGTTCCTAATGCACTGTTCCGAAGACAGCCGCAGTCGTGGCCGAGTGGTTAAGGCGATGGACTCGAAATCCATTGGGGTCTCCCCGCACAGGTTCGAATCCTGTCGGCTGCGTGTCCTAATTGACAGGTTCATATTTTTTATTCGCATGCAGGGCATACCTACAAAAAGAGGTTCCTAATGCACTGTTCCGAAGACAGCCGCAGTCGTGGCCGAGTGGTTAAGGCGATGGACTCGAAATCCATTGGGGTCTCCCCGCACAGGTTCGAATCCTGTCGGCTGCGTGTCCTAATTGACAGGCTCACATTTTTTATTCGCATGCAGGGCATACCTACAAAAAGAGGTTCCTAATGCACTGTTCCGAAGACATCCGCAGTCGTGGCCGAGTGGATTCCACTTCCGGGCGCCGAAGCGAACGAACGTGTGATGACGGGCTCCGTTCGAGCGGCTACAGCGGCCATGTCTGGCCGCGGAAACAGGTTTATGTCAACTGATAGTGAGTACCAGGTCGTTCTGCCCAGTTTGCCTACAGGTCCGTTCGTTGTGAATACAGTTTTTTTGCACGCGGGCGTAAGTGCTCGCCCGTACCGGGTAGAAGATTTCCGCGACGCCCACGCTCAACAGTCGGTGCTCACCGAGGTTATCGCCTTGGGGCGTACCGCATGAGCCATGTTTGGGCTGTCACGTTCAAGGACGCTGAAACGGCGAAGAAGCTAGCCAGCATTGGTGAATTGCAAGTGAAGAAGCAGCGCTGCCTCGTCATCGACCCGGCCTACAGGGACGTCCGCATGAAGGTGCACTGGCTTCTCCACAGTGTACCGGATGAGGACGTACGCGTCGCCTTCGCCCCGTTCGGCAAAGTCACTGAAGTCGCCCGCGAGCGTTGGCGGGTCCAAGGAGTGACCGACAAGGGCTCTACCACCAGGCTCGTGACACTGAAGCTGAATGCTGGAGTGCAAATCGACGATGTGCCCCATCAGCTAAGTGTTGCAGGTGAGCTGGCCCTCGCGGTTGTGCCGGGCAGGGCTCCGCTCTGCCTTCGCTGTCGCGGCACGGGTCATATACGCCGCGAGTGCCGCATCCCACGGTGTGGTGCCTGCCGGCGCTTCGGACACGAAGACAGCCAGTGCGAGCGGACATATGCCAGCGTCACCGGACTGGGGAGCAAGGAGGATACGTCCGACTTGCTAATGGATGAGGCGGACGTCGAGGAGTTATCGTCGGCGGGAGGCAGACAACCAGCGCATTTGCCAACGGCAACTCAGCCTCAACTGCAAACTACGCAGGAACCTGTCGTGGTGGCAAACGCCGAGGAACAGCAACAACCGCCTGCCCAGGACGTCGTGGCTACGCCGAAAGGCGAGGAAAAAAAGCAGCCTGAACCGCACGTGAGCGACGACCACACCGCGGCAGAGAAGCAGAGAACATGGACACGTCCCGTGAATCAGTGAGTCCCGCAGCCGGGAAGCGGACGCATGAAGACACCACCAGTATGCTGCAGCAGCGGGACGAAAGCGGCGGGGACGAGCCGCCGCAGAAAACGCCAGGTAGGCGGGCGTCGTTCAAGCCGCGACCGAACATTCCGGTCGACTCTCGGCAGGCGGGTAAACCGCCTCCGTAGCTTTGTGTTGCCTTCGTCACAATGGGAACGGGGGGATTTCTGAGCTCTATGGCTGTGTCGATGTGCCGTTTTCTTTTCGTGTCGAGCAAAGGTGCTGTTGGCACCAAGGTTCTTCCTGCAGGCCCCAGTGTATATTTTGTTGGCAGACTTGCGGTGTGTATATGGGCACACAGACCTGGAGAGCGAGAATTCTTTCCGGGGATGGGCACCATTCCATTGTGTTACCATGGCTCTTAATCTCGGGCAAATGCTACGCGTAGCAACGTTAAATGTCCGGGGGCTAGGTGCAAGAAGGCGACAGTGTCAGCTAAGCCGCCTTCTTCTTGATAAAGAATTACACTTAGTTGCCGTACAAGAGACGAAAATCGAAAGCCAAGAACTGACCGACCGAATGGTGTCCAATTGCCGTACGCATTTCGATGTATGCGTTTGTCAGGTGAATGGTAGATCAGGTGGTTGCGCCCTTTTCATCCGTCATAACTTGGGGATCTGTGTACAGTCAGTGTTGTCATGCTAAAGTGGTCGCCTTTTAGTTGTTGATTTTGCTGTTTATGATTTATCTTTCCGTGTCATTTGTGTCTATGCACCCAACGTTGAGACCGAGCGTCGATCTTTCTTTGAACGTGTTGAAGCCTACCTTAACTGTCACAAAGTGTTGATATTGTTGGGCGACTTTAATTGCGTATGTACAATGGATGATCGCGCTAAACGCACACGAGTTCGGGACAAGAGCGCAGAAGTATTAAGTGCCCTGGTTCATGATTATGATTTAGAAGACATTGGTAGCGTATTGACGAATGGTACACGTCCTCAGTACACCCATTTTCAACGTGACAGCCACGCGAGATTAGACAGATTATACGCATCACCCGAACTGGTTTCTTCATGTGCAGCATATGAAGTGCAACCAGTCCAGTTTAGTGACCACTGCTTGGTAACTGCAACGTTTGGAAGAAGGCAAAACAAAAGTCGGTTCAACTGGAATCTCTGGAAGTTTAACGTGAAGCTTTTGGAAGATGATGCATTTGTTAGCGCAGTAACGGAAGAATTAGAGAAGTTGCTCACACTGGAGCCAAACCAGTTCGGAGTTGAATGGGAAGAGGTTAAACAGAGAGTTAAAATAATAGCCATCGAAAGAAGCAGCATTATTAAGTTCAACCATAAACAAAACGAAACAAAACTTCGCCAGGAACTAGAATTCTTGATAAGCATGGAAAACATTCAGCCCGGTAAATGTACTGAACAAATAAGGCGGGTGAAAACACAGCTCGAAACTATAGACACAGAAAGATACAAAGCGGCAATTGTACGAGCAAGATCCGAGAAACTGTGGGCGGGAGAAACGCCAACAAAGCGCGCACTATCCGACGAAAAAAGATACGCATGTCGGAAAGAAATCCGGCAGCTTGTCAACGGAAACGAGATCACGACTGACCAAAAGGTTATCAAGACAGTGATGGCCGAGCATTTTCGAAACTTGATAGGTCACCCACGTGATACGAAAGACAGCTTCCAGAAAGAATTTCTTTCCTTTATGCCACAGCTGGACGAAGAAGTACAGACGCAACTGGAAGAACCGATAACCGTCAGTGAAATAGAACGCGCAATAGATGACCTGTCCCTTGGTAAAGCAACCGGGCCTGACGGCCTAGGAGCTGCCTTTTATAAAGCTTTCAACTGTTCTGTTGCTCAGATTTTGCACAATGTCATCACTGAGGCATACGAGAAAAAGCGAGTTCCTTTATCATTCACAACGTCACACGTCGTGCTGATACCAAAGAGTGACGATGAAGCAAAACGTCTCTTGCCAGGGTCTTATCGCCCGATAACCCTTGTCAATGTGGACTACAAAATATTTATGAAGGTTTTAGCGACACGACTTCAGCGCGTTATAACAAAGTTGGTAGGGCCGCATCAGACTTGCGGTATCAAAGGCCGAAGCATTGCAACAAACGTGCATGTCGCGCGAACGGTCCTCGAGTGTTGTGACGCTTTTGGCGAGCGCGTTGCGATGATGCAGCTTGATCTGGCCAAAGCCTTCGACCGTGTCTCGCACGAGGCTCTGCTCTGCATTTTAGAGCATTCTAACGTAGGCTGCGTTATCACTGAAGGCGTCAGAATGGCGTACACTGACTGCTCAACGCGAATCATCGTAAACGGGGAACTGACAGACAGCCTGAGCGTTCGCTCGTCGGTGAGGCAGGGATGCCCTCTTTCGCCCTTGCTGTTCGCGGCTTACCTTGAGCCGCTATGTTTGGCAATTGCAAACAATGAACGCATAACAGGATATAGAGTACGTGAGGCAGAAATAAAAATCTTGGCCTACGCGGATGATATCGCCGTATTATGCGCAAACAAAGAAAGCATTAAAGAAGCCACAGCTGTTGTTGAACAATTTTGCGAATACACCGGAGCCCAGATAAATTGGGACAAATGTTATGGATTTTGGCATGGAGACTGGGACGCCACGCCGGAGCAATTTTGTCGCCTTCATTGGTCAACAGTTCCTAAACCATACCTCGGTGCGCCCCTCGAGTGTTATCGTGATCCTGAACAATACTGGACCGATCAAACAACGATGGCAAAAGAAAAGGCTGATGCATGGCAGGGAAGACAGCTGTCAATGTTTTCCCGTGCGACTATCTCCAATGTCTTCCTAATTTCAAAAATATGGTATGTGATGAACGTGTTGTGTGCATCGCGAACGAGCATACAAAATATCCATCGTGTCCTCGCTATTTTCATTTGGTCCTCGACCTGGGAGAGATCTAGCCGAACTAATTTGTTTATCTCAGTCAAGTGTGGTGGGCTAGGTCTGGTTCACTTGTTTTTGCGGCAAGTCGTGTCACGATTTCTTTTCTTAAGGGATCAAAATGACTCCTTTCTCCGCACCGTGATGCAGTTGAGGCTACGTAGACTTCTCCCAGGATTCATTGTGACGTCATGTGAGAACACATGTGGCGCTGTGACTGGTTATCTGCGCGAAGTAGTGCTCGCGTTCAGGTTGTTAAACGTGCGGTTTTCACAAGACTACTTGTGCAGTGTTAGTAGGAAGAAACTGTATAAGGACCTTGTTCACACCATGCTACCTGTACCGTTATACCGTTTACCACACCGTGGACGCCCTGGACAAAACGTACTCAAAAGAGTAAAGAAAATGCCAATATTACCTTCAGTTAAAACCTTTTTCTTTAAGCTACATACCAACACACTTCCAGTTAAGACCTGGCTTCAGGAAAAAGGCATCTTCATACCGTGGTCAACAAACTGCTTTTTATGCAAAAAGCCCGAAACCATAGGAGCGCGTATTCCTAGACTGCTGGGACCCGATTTTCCATTGGGACGTACTTCAGCGCACATTAAAGAAACAGTTGCCTCTTGACCCATATGGAATACGATTCCTGCCGGTAGACGCTTCGGACGATATACCGTACGATCTTATCATGGTCCTGGGCCTCCACGCGCTGTGGAAAACGAGAATGCAGTTTGAACATGCCGAACCTGTCGTGCGTTCTGTCAGAGACCACTTTATCGAAAGTATCGTATGTCTCAGAGAAGTTTATCGAGCGCTCCCTGATCCACCAGAATGGATTGCTTGTCTGGATGCATTGGTGTCTCTGAAAAAATTTTAGTGTCATGTTAGCCCAAGTGTAGCTGATATGTTTTACGCCTTGTACCCTTTCATTTTGACTATAATCCTGGCAAAAAAAAAAGCAGTCGTGGCCGAGTGGTTAAGGCGATGGATTCGAAATCCATTGGGGTCTCCCCGCACAGGTTCGAATCCTGTCGGCTGCGTGTCTTGTTTAGTGGGGCTCACTTTTTTATTCGCATACAGGCCATACGTACGACAAGAGAAGACAATTGCACTGTTACAAAAACATCCGCAGTTGTGGCCGAGTGGGATTCTACTTCCGGCTACCGTTCGGTGCGGACGCAGAATCATGGGCTCCAACGGAGCAGCGACAGCGGCCCTTTCTGGCCGCGGTAACAGGATTGAACACGCTGAAGATCAGTATCGGATTATTTTGCCGACTTTGCCTACAGGACTTTGCCTACAGGACTCCTCCGCAGGCAAGGTACTACTCGAGAAAACTGATGTTCTTGCGCCGGATGATACCGGCGGCAACAGCGGCGTCTAGCGGCGCGCTAGACGTGGGAGGTAAGCACCATGCTGTTGGTTCCTTCCTCTTGCGTAAAAATGGCTCCCGCCTCCGCCTTTAGAGTCGCTACATTAAATGTGAGGGGCCTGGCGGCAAGGAAAAAACAAGGTCAGGTGTACCCACTTATTACGGAGCGCGAGATAGATATATTGGCCGTGCAGGAGACGAAAGTGGACGGCAACGAAGGAACCGACAGCATGATGCGACGTTTCAAGACTAGATTTTATGCTGTCGTCAGTCAAGCAGTGGGAACATCGGCTGGCTGCGTGCTTTTTGTAAAGAAGATGCCGGGGCTAGAGGTGCAGGCTTATTTTTCGTGTGTGTATGGCCGGTGTATTGGGCTTGATTTTTGTCTGAACGGCAATGAGTGGCGCATTGTTACTGTGTACGCGCCGAATGTGGTTGAGGAAAGGGTTGCCTTTTTCCAAAGCCTCCAAGAGCGTCTTTGTACGGAGAGGCGGCTCATTGTATTAGGCGACTTCAATTGTGTTCTTAATGCGCGCGATAGGTCAAGCATCCGGGGGTTTCGAGACAGGAGCACTGAAGTGTTGATGCGAATGATCGAGAACGGAAACCTTGAGGATGTGGCTGAACTTATTGAGGGTGCGCGGATAGGGCAGTTCACTCATTTCCAGGGCTCAAGCCATGCACGGCTGGACCGCATTTACGCATCAGTCGACCTTGCCCCTGTTTGCAATCATTATGTAGTTGTGGGAGTCTCCTTATCAGACCACTGTTTAGTTGAGTGCTGCCTGGGAAGTGTGAACCGAAGCAAGGCATTTTCGTGGGAAATGTGGAAGCTAAACAACACGCTTCTTCAAGACGAAATCTACTGCAGAGCAGTAAAGGATGAAATAGGGAAAATAAACCCGCGCAAGAACCTGAAGATTTGGCAACAGTGGGAGCTAAGTAAAGAATCTTTAAAAATGAAAGCAATATAAAGGGCGACATGTATCCGTTATAAGGAAAAACAAGACGAAGCTGAGCTAAGGGCACTGCTTCAAACGCTGATGAAGCAGGAATGCAAAGAGCCTGGGAAATGGATAGAAGATGTCAGGAAAACAAAACAAAAGATGATCTTCCACTTAGTCTTAATGATCTTAATGATCTTCCACTTAGTCTTTCTTCCAACGTCCGACTGTTTGCTGATGATTGTGTCATATATCGCCCCATAACAAATTCTTCAGATATCGTCACTCTTCAAGAAGACCTTTCAAAAGTGCAACATTGGTGTAACACGTGGCTCATGTCTCTTAATATTTCAAAGACCTCACTGATTTCTTTTCACCGTCGCCCCAACTTCATCGCGCCAGTGTACACTATTAATAACTGCCCAATTTCTTCCGTCAGTCATTACAAATACTTAGGCGTCCATATCTCTCGTGATCTAACTTGGACTCTCCATATCACCAACATAACTAACTCCGCAAACAGTGTCCTTGGGTATCTTCGGCGCAACCTTGCTCTAGCACCAAGTTCTCTCAAATCGCTCGCTTACAAGACTTTCGTCAGACCTAAACTTGAATATGCTAACTCTGTCTGGGATCCCCATCAGACTAACCTAATTAATACCATTGAGTCTGTTCAGAATCGTGCCGCGAGGTTCATCTCATCTGACTACTCCTATCATACCAGCATCTCAGGTGTGAAATCACGATTGCAATTGCCTACACTAGTCACCCGTCGGAACACAGCACGTCTCTGCTTATTTCATAAATTCTTCCACAACTTTACAGAAGCCAACCAATTAATTCCACGTGTCCATCGCATTTCCCGTCATAACCACCCGAACGCTGTTTACCCTGAACGTGCCCATACCACCACATTCCAGCAATCATTTTTTCTTAAAGACTGCCCGTGACTGGAATAACCTCCCTGCTGAAGTGGCCACCATCATGATTCACCGACTTTTCAAGACCACCATCGAGGAAGCCCATTCATCAATGTAATATTTGTCCATTTCTTATTAATGTATAATATTTTTTTTGCCATGTTATCCCCACCCCTCATGCAATGTCCCGAAAGGGACCTTTGAGGAATAATAAATAAATAAATAAATAAATAGAGCTTATGGAAGAACGGCGTTATCGCGGAGCACTAGTGAGGGCAAGGGCGGAAGACACAGCTGCTGGCGAAGCGCCATCGAAACGTGCTCTTGGTCTAGAAAAAGCGCGCTGAAAGAAATCACATCGGTAAGATAGTATGGGGGGGTATCTTATCGGCAGACACTGACCACATCAAAGAAGCCTTCAACGAATACTACCAGAGGCTTTTTTCATCGACTCCTGTAGACGCAGTAGCCTTTACGCATCAGTTTCTTGGTGCAATGCCACGGCTTGACGAAGAATGCAAAAAGAAAATGGAACTAGCAATAACTCACAGCGAGGTAGAGCACGCGATAGATCAGTTATGCCTAGGAAAATCACCAGGACCAGATGGATTCAGTGCGGCATTTTATAAAGAATTTAAGCACGAAATTGCCCCAGTGCTGTGTACAATTTTCAATGAAGCCTATGAAATAAACGTATTGCCTCCGTCTTTTGGGATCTCCCATACAGTGCTCATACCTAAAACGGATGATATGCTCATACCTCTTTTTAAGGCAGCTGGTGAACCGTTTTTTGTTCTTTCGCGACGTCACAGACCCGTTCTTGCGCACCGTGTGCCAAGTGAAGCTGCGGCGATTGCTGCCGGAGTTTGTGGTATCCACAGAAGAGCTCTCTGGTGGAGCTTTTGGTTACTACAAAGATATTGTAGCAAGCGTTCGGTTTCTTTCGGCACGTTTTTCCACCGATTATTTGTGGAAAAGTAAAAGGAAAAAGTTGTACAATGATCTTTGTGATATTGTTTTCCCAGAGACCATGTACAGGGCCTTGTACAGTGGAGGCCCGGGAGGGGATGTTTTAAAAAGGGTGAAGAAAATGCAGGTGCCACCAGGAGTAAAGACTTTCTTTTTTAAGTTACACACCGGGACGTTACCAGTTAAAAAGTTTCTAGAGGGAAAGGATTTCTTTTTACCGTGTGGATCGAACTGCTTATTTTGTAAATAGCCTGAAACAATAGACCATGTTTTTTTGCATTGCTGGGAAGGGGTTTATCTTTGGGACGTGTTACAAACGACCATAAAGAAAGAGCTACCACTTGACGCGCACGGAATTCGCTATTTAAGCACTGATAATGAGGATGAGGCACCTTTTGATCTCATAATGCTCTTGGGCCTCCACTGTATATGGCGCTCCAGAATGGCAGGCTACCATTGTGACAAAGACGCACGACCGGCCCGAATTTATTTTCGGGAAAGCATGGACTGGTTTCTTGCAATCCAAAAAGCAGCTGCGGAGCCTCCCGAGTGGCTCTCAAGACTAGAGCCGTTGTGTATGTTGCGGGAATTTTAAGCTGACGAAACCAGTCTCGTGCTGGCTGACCACGACAGTGTCGTATGTATATAGCGTTATGTGTATTTTTGTTGTGCCATGTCATGAGCCAAGGCCAGGCAATAAAGAAAAGAAAAGCAGTCGTGGCCGAGTGGTTAAGGCGATGGACTCGAAATCCATTGGGGTCTCCCCGCACAGGTTCGAATCCTGTCGGCTGCGTGTCTTGTTTAGTGGGGCTCACTTTTTTATTCGCATACAGGCCATACGAACGATAAGAGAAGACAATTGCACTGTTCCAAAAACATCCGCAGTCGTGGCCGCTGGAAAAGCGGAACAGAAAAACCTAAAACAGATGTTGAAAGAATTAATTATAGAGGAAAATAGAGCTCCGGGACTATACACTGACCTTATCAGCGAAGTTAAAGCAAAGCTTGAGGTTATCGATGTGACATTGTTTCAGGGAGCTGCAATTCGTGCACGAACAGATGATCGCTTGCTGGCAGATGATATGCCCAGTAGGCGAAATTTGACGACAGAAAAAAGATACGCTAGAAGAAAAGATATCGTAGAAATTGAAAACAAAGGCATTCTGACAGACAATCCCAAGGCGATAAGGGAGGCTTTCAGTGAGCATTACCGTGATTTGTTCCCTTCCAAATCGGCGGATGTAGAGGCCTTTCAGGATGAATTTTTAGGTCTATTACCCCGACTGACCACAGAAGACACTGACATCCTGTCTGCCGACTTATCAACAGCGGAATTGGAATGCGCTATTGATGAGCTTCACTTGGGGAAATCGCCAGGTCCTGACGGGATAACAGCAGAATTTTATAAGTCGTTCAAACGTGAAACTGCTCTCATTTTACAACGCGTTTATGAAGAGTCGTTTAGAACTGGTATTTTACCACCGTCGTTTTCTCGTGCACGTACAGTACTTATACCGAAAACTGACAATCCTGCTCAGCTTACGCAAGTTACAGGTTATCGGCCGATAACGCTTACTAATATTGATTATAAAATTTTTATGAAAGTATTAGCCAAACGTTTACAATCAGTTATGGACATCTTGGTTGGCCCCCACCAGACGTGTGGAATTCAAGGGCGGACCATTTTCACGAATGTTCATGTCACTCGGAGTATACTGGAATGCTGTGACGCTGACTTTAGGCGAGTCGCAATGTTGCAAATTGATTTGGAGAAGGCATTTGACCGTGTATGTCATGGCATTCTTTTTAAAATCCTAGAACATGTCTGTGTTCGAGAAGTTATTTTAAAAGGGGTTAAAATGGCCTATAGCAACTGTACCACGAATCTGGTTGTTAACCGAGAGCTCACAGACAGAATTGCCGTTAGAGCATCCGTGCGTCAAGGCTGCCCAATGTCACCGCTACTTTTCGCTCTGTACCTGGAGCCACTTCGCCGAAATGTAATAAATAACAGCTGTATTCGTGGTTTCGAACTGGAAGCATGTGAAATTAAAGTATTGGCTTATGCCGATGATGTGGCAGTTTTCTGTAGTGACCACAGCAGCATAGAACATGCGATGTCGGTTGTTCGTAGGATTTGTGATGTAACCAATAGCGTTGTTAACCTGGACAAGTGTGCGGGCCTTTGGCATGGGAATTGGGCATCAGCGCCTTTGTTTCATGCAAGTGTAAAATGGTCACATGCTCCTTCCAAATACCTAGGTGTACCTCTTGACAAGTATCGAGATAACGATGACTTTTGGAAGGAGAAAATTCAAGAACTCTCCAGGCGTGCACAGAAATGGTCGGGGAAGGAACTGTCTGTATTCACGCGCGCAAACATATGCAATGTATATCTGGTTTCAAAAGTGTGCTATTTGTTGCAGGTCCTTTCATACTCTCGACTTAGCATTCAAAAGTTTCGTCGTCTCTTCGCAGTTTTTGTTTGGCAGTCCTCATGGGAGAGGACTAAACGTGATAATTTATTTCTGCGTTTGAGAAAAGGGGGTCTTTCCTTGCCACACTTGTACCTGAGGCAGGTGGTGTCAAGATTTCTGTTTCTTCGAGATCAACGCGATCCTTTCCTGCGGACATTTATTCAAGTGAGGCTTTCTTCGGCTTTGCCAAACTATGTTATTTCCAGTGTGGACGGGATGAGATACAGTGCAAGTAGGTTTTTGAAGGAAGTGGTCTTTGCTTTCCGGTTTCTTAATGCGCGCTTCAGTTTGGAATATCTTTCTAATGTCACGCGTAAGAAATTGTTAAAAGATTTGCTTGACTCTGCCTTCCCGGAGCCAATCTATCGATCTATGTATAGTGGAGGCCAAGCAGGAAATGTTTTAAAAAGGGTACGAAAAATGTTGGTGCCAGCGGGTGTGAAGACGTTTTTCTTCAAATTACACACTGGGACGTTGCCGGTTAAAACATGGATGGAGGAAAAGGCATTGTTTCTACCATGGGGTGCTGACTGCTTGTTGTGTCACAAACCAGAGTCAATAGAACACGTTTTTATTGATTGCTGGGATGCGCTGCTCCTTTGGGACGTGCTACAGCGTACAATAAAGAAAGACTTACCCTTGACGCCGTATGGGATACGATTCCTGGACGTAGAGCCGGATCTTTATAAATATGATGTAATTTTCCTGCTTGGCCTGCACAGTATTTGGCGAAGCAGGATGGCTGTACGACACTTTGATGAAGATGCGCGTTCTGTCCGCGATTACTTCAAAGAAAACATATTTAAGCTACGTGAAGTGTACAAGGAGCTATGTTTTGGAGATGAAGTTATCGAGTTGATGGGAGAGTTGTGTTCCTTGAAACAGTTTTGATTTTCTCACGCGACTGAAACACATGTTCGTTCTTGTTGTTTGAGTGTGCAGCGCAGAACATCTCTTTATGATCTGTTGTAATCTGTCAAAACAGGCAATAAAGACAGAATCCGCAGTCGTGGCCGCGTGGTTAAGGCGATGGATTCGAAACCCATTGGGGTCTCCCCGCACAGGTTCGAATCCTGTCGGCTGCGTGTCTTGTTTAGTGGGGCTCTCTTTTTTATTCGCATACAGGCCATACGTACGATAAGAGAAGACAATTGCACTGTTACAAAAACATCCGCAGTCGTGGCCGAGTGGTTAAGGCGATGGACTCGAAATCCATTGGGGTCTCCCCGCACAGGATCGAATCCTGTCGGCTGCGTGTCTTGTTTAGTGGGGCTCACTTTTTTATTCGCATACAGGCCATACGTACGATAAGAGAAGACAACTGCACTGTTACAAAAACATCCGCAGTCGTGGCGGCTTAGTTTTCATTTGCCTTACTTATTCGCACCGATTGTGCAGGCTCGTGAGGGGACTTTATGGGGATTCCTTAAGGAGGTTGCTGACACTTTCAATTTCCTTACTGTGCGCTTCTCTTTAGATTACCTGTATAGCCTCACGAGAAAACAGATGACCCAGGCTCTCACTGAGTCTTTGTTCCCTACACCATTGTATCGGCAGCCTTATCTGGGGTCTTTGGACATCAGTGTTCTAAAGCGTGTTAGGCGGATGTGCATTCAGGCAGCCTCTAAAACGTTCTTTTTGAAACTACACACAGCGACGCTGCCTGTCAAGACATTTCTTAATGACAAGGGGACGTTTGTACCCTGGAATGTGAATTGCCGTCTGTGTAACGTGCCTGAGACAATTGATCATTGCTTCATCCTGTGCCGTGATGCCATGTTCTTTTGGGACATACTACAACGAACTCTTAAGAAGGACATTGAAATTACACCTTGCACTATTACATTTCTGCCTGTTGACAAAAACTCTGTTGTGCCTTATGATCTGTTTATGTTGATGGGACCATTCAGTCTTTGGAAAAGCCGTATGATGGACAGACATGCCGAGCCACCAAGATCGTCCAAATCTGTGTTCCGTGAACAGTGTGCTTTGGTGAGGAGTGTATATGCTGCACGCGAAGAACCTCCAAGCTGGCTGCCGTGCCTAGATGCATGTGTGTGCCTCCCTGAATTTTGATGTTTTGATGGGGATGCAGTGTTGAGTTAGGGCTATGGCGGGCTCCTATTAAGCAGCTCGGTAGTTTGAGATGCGAACCATTCTGATTGAAGTTTTCCTCCTTTCTACGGAAGTTCTTCCATGCAATAAAGAAAAAAAAAGCAGTCGTGGCCGAGTGGTTAAGGCGATGGACTCGAAATCCATTGGGGTATCCCCGCACAGGTTCGAATCCTGTCGGCTGCGTGTCTTGTTTAGTGGGGCTCACTTTTTTATTCGCATACAGGTCATACGTACGACAAGAGAAGACAATTGCACTGTTACAAAAACATCCCCAGTCGTGGCCGAGTGGTTAAGGCGATGGACTCGAAATCCATTGGGGTCTCCCCGCACAGGTTCGAAACCTCTCGGCTGCGTGTCTTGTTTAGTGGGGCTCACTTTTTTATTCGCATACAGGCCATACGTACGATAAGAGAAGACAATTGCACTGTTACAAAAACATCCGCAGTCGTGGCCGAGAAGATTCTACTTCCGGGCACCGAGCGTGACGGACGTGTGTATCATGGGCTCCCAAGGAGCGGATTCAGCGGCCCAGCCGGGCCGCGGTATCAGGGGTACGATCAAACCGAACGAGGACTACCAGCTGATTTTGCCGCATTTGCTAACAGGTTCGAGCGTTTTGCATACTGATTTTTTGCATGGCGACGTCCAAGCCAGGCCATACCGTGTTGAAAACTTTCGTAACGCTCTTGAGCGTCTGTCATTGCTGCCGGAAGTGTTTGCCCTCGGGGTATATCAGATGAATCATGTTTGGGCCGTGGCATACTGCAATGAAGAAGGAAAAACAAAATGCTACAGGCGGAGGCGTTCAACGTAAAGGACCACAGCTTGTGGTCATTGACCCACGCAACCAGGGCGTCAGGCTGAAGCTGTTCTGGCTGCTACACGGCGTGCAAGACGACGACGTGAAGGCAGCTCTGGTCGCTTTTGGAAAAGTGACCGACATAACTCGGGACAAGGTGAGAGTCAAAGGCTGCGTCGACAAGTCGTCTACTACACACTCAGTGACATTGAAGCTGAAGGTTGGCGTCACCATCGAGGACTTACCGCACCAGTTGCGTGTTGGAGAGGACGCCGCACTCGTCCACGTTCCTGGCAGAGCTCCGCTCTGCCTCCGGTGCCGCGGCACCGGACACATACGTCGGAAGTGCCGTGTGCCACGTTGCGGGCTCTGTCGTCGCTTCGGCCACGACGACGCCCAGTGCGTGCGAACATATGCTACCGTAGCTGGTCCTGGTCGTAGGGATACTACAGAGGAGCATATTATGGACGAAGTCGACGCGCTAGAGGCGACCCGTGAGAGTCGGGAAAGAAGCAGTACCGAAAAGCATAGCCTCAGAAAAAGCAGTGCTTCCCACGGAACATAAGGCTGCCAACTCAGCGGAAATATCTGTGCCTGACACCAGAACTGAGGCGGAGGCGGGAAAAGCAGATGATGCTTCGGTAGGTGCACCTGAGACGGTTTTGGAACCGACCGACAAGAAGGACATTGACACGGAGATGCCCGCGGCGTCAACTTTGCCAGCGAAGAGGACGCACGACGAAGCTGATGACAAGGCGACGAACTACGACGGGACGGACCATGAGGAGCCTCTTCCCAAAGCGCCTCCTGTCCGACGTGCGGCCTAAAAGCCCAAGCCGAAAGTCCCTCCTGATCGTAGGACTTCGTCGGCTGCCCCTCCGCCTTAGCGGAGGTGCCTTGCAGGGTCTCCGTGTTGGTAACCCGGTCTTCGATCGGGTTCAGTGCTGACACCGCCGTACTTTGCAAGCTGGAAGGATTTTTGATGAGGTGAGCTGCAAACCGATGTCACTTCGAGAGCGGCGAATCCCAACCATTTAGATGGCGTCTCAACTAACATCTAGCTTGCGTATTGCCACACTGAACGTGAGAGGTCTTTCTGCGCGAAGAAGGCAAAATCAGCTTAAACGTCTCTTGTTCGAAAACGAAATCGATCTGTTGGCTCTTCAAGAGACAAAAATTGAAAGCGAAGAGTCGACAGATGCGATGGCAGAAATTTACCGTGCACAGTTCAGTGTTTGCGTGTGACATGCCGAAGGAAAGTCCGGAGGGTGTCTGATTTTAACTCGAAACGGCAAAGTCGCCGTGGAAACTGTATTTTCCTGTGAAAGTGGCCGGATTGTAGCATGCGATTTTTACTTTTCTGGTGTAGAGTGTAGAGCTGTGTGTGTATATGCACCTAATAGAATTCCCGAACGAGATGCCTTTTTTCGCCGTGTTCAAACTTTCCTGCTGACAGAAAAGCGTGTACTATTGCTTGGAGATTTTAACTGTGTGTGTAGACCTGAAGATAGAACAACGAACAAAACCCTGCAGGACACGAGTGCCGAGCTGCTGTCTGAGATGATTAATGAGGCAGAATTGGAAGACATTGGCATTATAATGCAAGGTTCAGAACAAGCTCAGTACACGCATTTCCAAGGCGTTAGTCACGCAAGGCTGGACAGAATTTATGTTTCTTCTGAGGTTGTGCCCTTGTGTTCCCAGTACCAGACTGTGCACGTCAGCTTCAGTGATCATTCTTTAGTCGTGATCACACTTGAGAGGAAAAGGACTGTCAAGTTTAGTTGGGAATTATGGAAATTTAATGACACATTGTTGGAGGATGAGGAGTTTAGCAAGAAACTAAAAGACTCAGTCAAAAGCTTGTTAGAAAAAGAGACAGACTTTATACAAACATGGGAACAATTTAAATTCGACGTGAAAGTGGCCGCTATAGAAAGAGCATGTGTTTTAAAGCGTAAAGAAAAACAGCAAGAAAAGGAACTTCGTACCGAGCTTGATTTCATGCTCAGCATGGAAGGCGTCAAGCCGGGGTTGTACAGACAAGAAATAAAAGAGACGAAAACTAAGCTTGAACTAATAGATGAAACGAAATATCGAGGTGCTGTGATAATTGCGCGCAGCGAAAGATTTTGGCTTGGGTAGACGCCCACAAAAAGGGCGCTCAGCGACGAAAAACAGTATGCAGTTTCGAAAGAGATAAAGGAAATTTGTTATCGCAATGACGTAACTTCCGAATCTGAGGTGATTGAAAGGGCGTTTCTGGAATATTACCAAAACTTGTTCAGCCTTAAAACGCCTGATGTTGAACATTACAAAACTGCATTCCTGTCGCTAATGCCAAGAGTCGAGGAGGACCTGGCGCAGGTACTTGAGGAGCCCTTAACGGCAGCAGAAATCAAAGCTGCAATGCAGCTTAAACAAGTCGCCTGGGCCGGACGGCCTTGGAGCCGCACTTTACAAGGCTTTGAAAACAGAAATGGCAATAGCATTACAGCGCGTAATAAGCGAGTGTTACGAAAGAAAGTTAACTCCGCCGTCTTTTCGAACTTCCCACGTGGTGTTGATCCCAAAATCGGACGACCCGAGTAGGTTGCAGTCAGTTGAGTGTTACCGCCCAATAAGCTTAACTAACGTAGACTACAAAACTTATATGAAAGTGCTAGCCGGACGACTCCAAACAGTAATTAAAACCCTTGTTGGCCCACACCAGACCTGCGGCATAAAAGACAGATCCATTTTTACTAACATACACGTAGCTAGGAGTGTCCTTGAATGCTGTGATGCAACGGAGGGTCGTGTCGCCATGATGCAACTGGACCTGCATAAGGGGTTTGATAAAGTTGTGCATGAAATTTTGTTCGTGCTTTTGGAACATGTGAATGTGGGATGTATCATCACTGATGGCGTGAAAATAGTTCATGATGGCTGTACATCAAGGTTCATAATTAATAACCGCCTGAGTAATAGTATTCCTGTCTTGTCGTCAGTGAGGCAGGGTTGCCCTCTTTCTCCACTGCTTTTTGCACTTTACCTGGAGCCCTTTTGTTTAAAGCTGTTAACTGCGCAAAACATTCGAGGTTACGCCTTTTGTCATAATGAAGTGAAGGTATTGGCATATGCAGATGATATAGCAGTGTTCTGCAGAGACCAGGAAAGCGTGAAAGAAGTGGTGAGAGAAGCCGTAGATTTTTGTGATGCAAGTGGCTGTGCGATAAGCTGGCAGAAATGTTTTGGTTTTTGGCATGGAAAGTGGCAGGCCACGCCAGAAGTATTCTGTCGAATGAAGTGGGTAGACACGCCAGGAAAGTACCTCGGCGTGCCGCTAACCAACTACAGAGAAAGCAAAGAATATTGGGCCCATGAAACCGAACGAGTCAAAGCTCAGACAAGCAAATGGGGCGGTCACAACTTTTCCATGTTTGCAAGAGCTACGGTGTGCAACATGTTTTTAATAGCGAGGATTTGTTACGTTCTGCAAGCGTTAACTTTGCCAAGCACTTCAGTGCAATGGTTGCACAGAGTGTTTGCAACCTTTTTTTTAAGCGTCAACATGGGAACGTACCAGCCGATGCAATCTGTTCCACAAGGTGCGGAACGGGGGGCTAGGGTTATCAAATTTATTTCTGAGACAGATAGTCACTAGATTCTTTTTCTTGCGTCAAGATAATGATTTTCTGCGAACTGTTATACAAGTGCGATTGTCAGAATCACTGCCTGATTATGTTGTTTGGTTTTATGGGGTTTAACGTCCCAAAGCGACTGAGGCTATGAGAGACGCCGATTATGTTGTGTCATCCATGTCTGCAGGGCGGAGTGGGTTAAGTTCTTTTTTGCAAGAAGTTGTTGCAGCAGTCCGTATTCTTCGGTCAAATCTTTCCGATGAGTATCTAACCATTGTAACAAGGAAAAAGATGTACAAGGACCTGCTTGATGTGTTTCTGCCAGTGCCTGTTTATCGCAGTGCATATCTTCTGGGTCCCGAAAGGGATGTGCTAAAGAGTCAAAAGAATGCCGGTGAAGCCTTCAGTGCGTTCTTTCTTTTTTCAATTGCATACTGGAACCCTCCCAGTGAAGCCATGGTTGCAAAGCAAAGGCCTTTTTGTACCTTGGTCAGTAGAGTGTCTTATTTGCAAAAAAGTGGAAACTATAGAACATATCTTTCTCGACTGTCATGACGCTGTTTTTCTTTGGGAAGTGTTGAAGCGCACACTGAAAAAAGATTTCCCCCTGACTCCTTTTGGAATACGCTTCCTACCATGTGCAGAGCCAGGCCTACAGAAGCCAGGGTACAGAAGTGCCTTGCGACCTGCTAATGTTGCTCTGCATGCACAGCCTATGGCGTACGCGAATGGATGTCAGGCATGAACATGTTGTGAATCCGGCTCATCAGTATTTTCATTGAGAGGATCATGTATACTCAGGAAGTTTTCGGACAGCGAGCTCCTCAGCATGAGTGGCTGCCTGTCCTCGACCAACTAAAATCATTTAACCCATTTTATCATCGTGCACTACCTAGAAACTGACCTGTGCTTTTATTGTCCTGTCATTGTATTTTTGTTTTTCTTTGCCCGGCCAAGTCGGTAATAAAGAAAAAAAATCCGCAGTCGTGGCCGACATTCCACTTCCGGCTTCCGTGGAAGACGGTCGTGTGATGGGAAGCTCTGAGCGCGCTTCGTTATCGGTCATGTCTGGCCGAGGTTTCGGTGAGCGACGCCCACCAGTGGGCTATCGCTTAGTTTTGCCTACGCTGCCTTCGGGAGACGCAATGAAGACAGCGGTTTTCCTTCACTGCGATATTGCCGGGCGGCCTTATCGCATACAGGATTTTCGTGAGCCTTTGGAAACTGCCGGTGTTCTACCTTTCGTGGCTGGCATTGGGCCCTTTCAAATGTCGCATGTGTGGATGTTGAAGCTGAAAACTTCGGAAGCGAAGGAACGACTGCTGACAGAAGGAGCACTTGAAGTGAAAAAACGCTATTGTGCGGTCATAGACCCCAACAAACGTGAGTTGGCCTTCAGGGTGCACTGGGTGCCCTTCTACGTGTCGAATGATTCTGTGCAGAAGGCTTTTGAAGAATTTGGAGAGGTGACAGACGTCAACCGCGAGCAGTGGAACAGTCCCGGTTTCGAAGACGTCGAATCGACCACCCGTCTGGTGCGTATGGTTCTGAAGGAGGGGCTCTCTATCGATGATTTGCCCCACATGCTCGAGTTCTACGGAGGACAAGTGTTGGTGGTGGTGCCTGGACGGCCACCAATATGCCTACGGTGCAAAAGGACGGGACATATTCGACGCGACTGCCGCACGCCAAGATGCAGTTTGTGTCACGCCTTCGGACACGAACGGGAAGGATGCGTTCGCACGTATGCGCGTGTGGCCACGGGTACTGCTCCGCCGCAAGACGACGGCAGCGAGCTGCTCATGGACCAGGAGGAACTGGAGAACGCCGGAGCCCCGCCCCCTTCAGGACTCAGCGACGGCCCTGCTTCCCAATAGCCGGAGCTGCCCGCTGGCGACGAGAAGTCACAAGGTGACCCCGCTGCAGAAACGACTGGCAAGAAGGCGGATGCTGCAGCGGCGCCAGAAGAGCCAACGAGGGAGAGCACTTCAGGCGACCACGACTCCGAGGCGCCGATGGATGCGACAGTCGCTTCCATTAAGCGACCTCGTGACTACGAAAAGGCACCGGCTACGGAACGAGAACTGCGTCGGCTAGAAAGGCATTGGAGAGGGGAGGGAGCCAAGAAAGGCAAGTTAGCCTTGTCGCGGTCCTCGTCGCTAACTCGCGACGAGAGGCCGAAGCAGTGAGCCTTAGTCACTGTTGTTTGTTTGCTGTGTGCACGCTATGGCTTATTTGAAGAAACCGCTAAAAGTTGGCACTCTGAACGTACGAGGGCTTGCCTCGAAGCGTAAGCAAGTGCAGTTGAACCGACTGTTCGGGGAGTTAGATCTAGATATCGCGGCTATTCAAGAAACAAAAGTTGAGGATGAGCAGCAAACAGATAACATGGTGCTTGGTTTTCGTTCGCATTTCAATGTTTGTGTAAGCCATGCGGCTGGTTTGTCGGCGGGATGCTGTCTTTTCCTGAGGAAAAACATAGGCATAGTAGAAGAACAAATAATAACTTGTGCAAGGGGGCGGTTTATCGTGTGTGACTTCACATATGAAACATTCGCGGTGAGGGTTGTTGTCCTGTATGCTCCCACGATACAAAAGGAACGGCGCGGTTTTTTTTTGAACAGTTAGCCTCGTTCCTTGATTGCAGTCGAGTGCTCATACTATTAGGAGACTTCAATTGCGTTTTGGACCCTAAAGATCGTTCAAATGTAAAGGATGTAAAAGACCCGAGTGTTGATTTCTTGAAGAGTGTCCTCAACGAGTGCAGCTTGGAGGATGTAATAGGTCTGGCGAAGAGTCAGAATCACGTGCATTTTACGCATTTTCAAGGTAGTAGCCACGCACGACTGGACAGAATATATGTGTCGCCGGAGTTTTCACCTTCCTGTGAGCAGTATGAACTGAAGCAAGTGTCATTTATTGACCACTGCCTAGTTACGGTAACTTTGGGAGGAAGGAAGCAGCGTAAAGCAAAAATGAACTGGGATATGTGGAAACTAAACTCAAGGCTTATAGAAGACGACATATTTTTAAGAAAAGTTAAGGAAAGCATGGATATGTTTAATAATAGTAAAAGAGGACGTATTGAATCTTGGGAATGCTTTAAGCAGGAGTTGAAAATGCATGCCATTGAGCGTTCAACCATAAGAAAATATGAGGAAAAAAAAGAAGAAACGCATTTGCGTGAGCTTTTGGCGAATTTAGGGCACGAAGAGGAAAAAACGCCGGGCATGTTCATGCATGATATAAAAGGCGTCAAAGTTAGGCTAGAAGCTTTAGATGCTCAGAAGTACAGAGGAGCAGCGATAAGAGCACGCACGGAAAAATGGCTTACTGGTGAAATGCCTACAAAACGCGCGCTCACAGATGAAAAGCGATACGCGCGGTCAAACGAGATATCAGTTATCGAATACAAAGGACGAACCCTCAGTGAACAAAGTGAAATTTCGAGTGCATTCGTGGAACAGTACCGTGAGCTGTTTTCATGCAAAGCACCAAGTGAAGAAGGGTTTCGGGAAAACTTTTTGCCACTTATGCCAATATTAGGAAATGAGATAACTGAAGAACTAGAGAGCGAAATAAGTATTAAGGAAATAGAGACAGCAATTGAGGAATTGAATGCCGGAAAGTCGCCGGGACCTGACGGTTTGACTGCTGCCTTTTATAAGAGCTTTAAATATGACATTGCTGCTATGCTACATAAGCTTTTCAAAGAGTGTTTTGAGGTCGGTAGGCTGCCACCTTCGTTTAGCAATGCTCATACGGTCTTAATTCCTAAGACAGATGACCCTGCCAAGCTGGTAAAAGTAACAAGCTATAGACCGATCACGTTAACAAACGTTGATTATAAAATCCTGATGAAAGTGTTAGCTAAGCGATTGCAATACGTCATAAAGGATATTGTAGGGCCTCACCAAACGTGTGGCATAAAAACAAGAAGCATATTTAAAAATATTCATGTAGCACGCAGCGTGCTCGAGTGCTGCGATGCTTTAAATAAGAAAGTGGCTATGGTTCAAATTGACTTTGAAAAAGCATTTGATCGGGTGTCTCATGAAATACTCTATTGTTTGTTGGAACATATTGGTATTGGTTCGGTTGTTCTCAATGGGGTAAAAATGGCTTATGCATGTTGCTCGACACGACTTATGGTAAACAAAATATTATCTGAAAGAATTGATGTGAGGGCTTCTGTTCGACAAGGATGTCCACTGTCCCCTCTACGTTTTGCAATTTATTTGGAGCCTTTTTGTAGGATGATAACTGCGAGTGAGCACATCCGAGGTTTTAGGTTGGGAGCGTGTGAGGTGCGAATACTGGCATATGCAGATGATGTTGCCCTCTTTTGTGAAGATCGCAAAAGTATTGTAGAAGCGTTACAAGTAACCGAAAGGTTTTGCAGGCAAACTGGTACTGCTGTTAATCTAGATAAATGCCTCGGAGTCTGGCATGGACAATGGGACTTAGAACCAGAATCGTTCTGCGGGGTTCGATGGGCTACAACTCCCGGGGTTTATTTGGGAGTCCCGCTGGACAGATATGGGGAAAATACCAATTACTGGAATGAAAAAGCGGAAGAAATGCGGGACCGGACCAAAGGATGGATGGGCCGTAATCTTTCTATTTTCGCGCGTGCAACTGTATGTAACACCTTTCTTGTGGCAAAGGTCATGTATTTACTTCAAGTATTATATTGTGCACGAACCAATATCCAAAGGTTTCATCGGGTTTTTGCGGTTTTCATTTGGGCGTCTAATTGGGAACGCATTCGCAGAGATAATCTCTTCCGGAGAGTAAAGGTCGGGGGACTGTCTCGGATGCATCTCTATGTGCGGCAGGTTGTTTTAAGGTTTTGTTTCCTGCGTGACCAAAATGACGCCTTTCTGCGAACATTCATACAAATCATGTTATCCAGTGCACTTCCAGAATTCATTGTCTCTTCTTGCAGTGCTCGGCGGTACACAGTGTCTCGCTTCCTGCGAGAGGTTGTCTGGTCGTTCAGGTTTTTGAAAGTGCGGTTCTCTCTAGAGTATTTAGCGAATGTAACGCCGAAGCGATTATACAAGGATCTCATTGAACAGTTGTTTCCAGCGCCACTGTACAGAACCTTATACTGTGAAGGCCCTGGGAAAGACGTTCTCAGGCGAGTTAAAAAGATGACTGTTGCACCTGGCGTCAAAACTTTCTTTTTCAAACTGCACACCGGAACCCTTCCACTAAAAACATGGCTAGAGGAAAAGGGCCTTTTTGTTCCTTGGGGCTCGAACTGTCTCCTGTGTAGAAAACCGGAGACGGTAGAACATGTGTTCCTGGATTGCTGGGATGCGGTGTTCTACTGGGATGTTTTGCAAAGAACCCTAAAAAAGGACTTGCCATTGACACCGCGCGGAATTCGGTACTTGACTACTGAAAGTGATGTTGCACAGTACGACCAGATTATGTTATTGGGCCTTCGCAGCATTTGGAGGAGTAGAATGGCTGTTCGACACTGTGACTTGGATGCACGATCGGTATGTGATTATTTTGTGGAACATGTGTATAAATTAAGAGAAGTCTTGAAGCAACAAGATTACGCTGATGATGTATTGAGTCTGATGGACCAACTTGTGTTAATGAAAGTCCATTAGACACGGTTGTCTGCCAAGGGGCATGACAACTACGATATTTTAGTTATGTATTCATTCATGCAATAAAGAAAAAAAAAAAGCAGTCGTGGCCGAGTGGTTAAGGCGATGTACTCGAAATCCATTGGGGTCTCCTCGCACAGGTTCGAATCCTGTCGGCTGCGTGTCTTGTTTAGTGGGGCTCACTTTTTTATTCGCATGCAGGCCATACGTACGACAAGAGAAGACAATTGCACTGTTACAAAGACATCCGCAGTCGTGGCCGGATTCCATTTCCGGCCACGGAGCGTGACGGACGTGCTATCATGAGCTCCGAAGGAGCGGTGTCAGCGACCGCTGCTGGCCGCGGAAACAGGCTTTTTGCTTCGTCGGATGAAGATTGCCAGGTCATCTTGCCAACGCTACCAACAGGAAAAATTGTTTTGAATACCATCTTTATGCACGCTGATCCGAAGAACAGGCCTTACCGTGTCGAAGATTTCCGGGATGCGTTGGTTCGTCTAGGTTTGCTCCCCGAAGTGCTGGCTTTGGGGGCGTACCAGATGAATCATGTGTGGGCTGTCACAATGAAGAGCGCCGACGCGACGAAGAAGCTTTTGACTGCCAGAGGTGTTAAAGTGAAAAACGGCCCGTGTATCCTCGTGGATCCGAATAACCAAGACCTGCGGATAAAGATTCACTGGGTGCTGTACGGCGTCGCGGACGAAGATGTGCACGAGGCCCTGTCCCCGTACGGAAAGGTGACGAACGTGACGAAGGAAAGGTGGCGGGCTCAAGGCGTGGTGGACAAAGGAACCACAACGCGTACCGTCACCTTGAAATTGAAAGCCGGAGTCAAGACTGACGACATTCCACACCAGCTGAGAATTTCAGGTGAGCCCGCACTTATTGTTGTGCCGGGAAGGCCGCCGCTCTGCTTGCGGTGCAAGTCGACCGGGCACATTCGGCGGGATTGCAAAGTTCCGCGCTGTAGCCTATGCCGCCGCCTCGGACATAACGAGGGGCAGTGTGTGAAAACGTACGCAAGTGCGGCGGAGTCTGGCAAAGGTGATGGTTTTGTAGAACATTTAATGGACGAAGTAGAGGCCGAAGAGGCGTCAGGGGCCCAACGGGGTCTCAAAGAAGCGGATGCGGCGGCCAGCACGCCTCTTTCTTCTGAGCACGTGCCTGAAGACCGCGAGAACAGCGTTCAGGCCCCACCCACCGTGCAGCATGAGCATGCTCCGGCACCGGAAACTAGCGCACGAGAGAATTCTTTGGGCGATGGTTTGGAGGCCGTTGCCAAGGAAGACACAGCCCCCATGGACGCGAGTGAGGATGTATGCAGCGGCGGTGCGGCGAAGCGTACTCGTGAGGACGACCACAACTTGACAGGCAGTTCAGAGAACACCGAGAATGAGGAACCGCCCGCAAAGACGGTCCTAACTCGGCGCCCAAGCTTCAAGCCAAAGCCAACCATCCCACCGGAACGGAGACCTGCGGGAACAACGCCCCCGTCATGACGGGGGAAAGTGTTTTCGTTACCAGCGTGGAACTAAGAGGTGCCTGTGGCGTCGGTGACGGGGCCGAGACACCTAAGCAGTTGCCGAGGCGCCAACCACTAGACCATTGGAGCGGTGTTGCGGCACATGGGACGTCTCTACTTGCCGACGAGCTCAAGGTAAGACCATGCGGCTCGTTTCACTCGTAGCGAAAATGGCAGCAAATACCATCACAGCACTGCGTGTAGCCACTTTGAACGTGCGAGGGCTGTCTGCGAGGCGTAAGCAGTATCAAGTGAGACGTGCTTTTTTAGAAAACAACCTAGATTTAATTTCAGTGCAAGAGACCAAGGTTGAAAGTGAAGAGCAGACGAACCGCATGGTCGAGCCTTTTAGAGAAAGATACGACGTGTGTGTGTGCCATGCTGTTGGGTCTTCGGGAGGCTGTGCGTTATTTGTTCGCAAATCCTTGGCTGTCCAATTTGAAGCATTGACTGTGTGTGAAAATGGTAGATTTATTGTCTGTGATTTTTCTTTGTCAAACGTTGAGTGGCGAAGTATCTGCGTTTATGCTCCAAATAGGGAGGAAGAACGTAGATTGTTCTTTGCAAACGTAGGGCCTTACCTGAAATGTGACAGATACGTTATTTTTCTTGGAGACTTCAACTGCGTATGCAGAGCCGAAGACAGAGTTGGTAGTCAAGCTGTTCGAGACAAGAGTGCGCATTTATTGAGCGAACTGATGCTTGAAAATGACTTGGAGGACATTGGATACGCTTTATCCAGTG
Source organism: Amblyomma mixtum (assembly GCF_055824585.1). Taxonomy (NCBI): domain Eukaryota; kingdom Metazoa; phylum Arthropoda; class Arachnida; order Ixodida; family Ixodidae; genus Amblyomma; species Amblyomma mixtum. The sequence goes on along the minus strand of NC_143016.1, from coordinate 190,256,080 downwards.
GTGATATACCAGAGTTCACGCACTTCCAGCGAACAAGCCATGCGAGACTCGATAGACTGTATGTTTCCACTGATCTTTTGCCAGTGTGCACGCGCTATGAAGTGAAACATGTATCTTTCAGCGATCACAGTATAGCAATCGCCACAATAGGATTAAAGCAAACGAAGTCGCTGTTCAACTGGGAGTTATGGAAATTGAATGCTAAACTGCTACAAGACGAAGTTTTTCTAAACCAAGTAAAGCAAAGTATTCAGTTTCTACTAGAAGCTCGGCCAGAAAAATCAATCGAGATGTGGGAACAGTTTAAAGAACAAATTAAGATGAAAGCCATTGAAAGAAGTAGCCTCCTAGGGCACAGTCAAAGGAAAAAAGAAAAAGATTTGCAGTGCGACCTAAAGTTTGCCCTGAGTTTGGAAAGGGCACATCCGGGCAGGTATACGGATGAAATCAAAGAACTCAAAAATAAATTAGAAGTTATCGCCCAAGAAAAGTACATGGGAGCCGTTGTGCGGGCACGTGCCGACAGACTGCTTTTAGGAGAGGCACCAACGAAGCGATCCCTATCAGACGAAAAGAGATACGCAGCAAAGAATGAAATCAAACAGATAAGGCACGGGGATTCTGTGACCACCGACCCCAATTTAATCCGGCAAGCTTTTGTAGATTACTATCGTGATTTACTCGTTCGGAAGAGAAGTGTAGACGACGGATTTGAACACCAATTTCTAAGCCTCATGCCGAAGTTAGATCAGGATTTTGTATCAGGCACGTATATGACGGTGCGTCTCTGTCGCTGACATGCGCGGTGCGAGCTGCCTGTTATCACTAGCGGGCTATATAATCGGCACGCTTCAATAAACACACGTTCTTCTTGTTCTGGACATCATGCTGTTGCCACGTTCTTTCCAACTCGGATACATGGTGTCAGAAGTGGCTAAGACGATCTAGCTACACCGACGGCGGACGAAGCATGGAACAGCTGGTCGCACCGGAACCGCTGCGTCTGGCAGGGAGTGTCTCGGCATCATGGAAGCGTTTCAAGCAGAAATTTGAGATTTTCCTGCAAGCGTCGGCAGTCAAGGACCAACCGAGAAGTGAGGCTTCGAAAGCTGCGCTCCTGCTGAGCATCGCCGGTGACGAGGCACTCGATGTGTTCAACAATTTTAAGTTCGAGTCGGGCGAGAACAAGGATGACTACAGCACCTTGATAGGAAAGTTCGACGCCTACTGCACAGAGGTGAGCAACGAGGTGCATGAGCGGTACCTTTTTCGCACGAGGAACCAAGCGGAAGGAGAGCCATTCGAAAAATTTTTACGTGACCTGAAGAAGCAAGCTTCACAATGTAACTTTGGGACGTTACACGACTCAATGGTAAGAGACCAGATCGTCTTTGGTACCAACAGTCCTAGATTACGGGAGAAGATGCTTCAAGAGAAAGGATTGACGTTAGCAAAAGCGGAGGAGATGTGCAAAATTGCAGAATCAGTAGCACAGCAAAAAGAGGTGTGGCGTAAAGAAGAGAGTTGTGTGGATTTTGTTTCAAGGCGGCGCACAGACTTGCAGCATGCACAGAGTAAAGAGCCCAAGTGCGACGGGGAGCAATGGCAGTGTAGAAAGTGTAATCGCAAGCACAAACCGAAGCAATGCCCAGCATTTGGTAAAAGGTGCTACGTGTGTGGTAGGTTTCACCACTTTGCTGTCTGCTGTAGGAAGTCAAAAGAAGTGAGCGAAGTCGACACACTTCCGGAGAACGATTTTGACGTACTAGACGTAGGAATTAAAAGTGGCACGAATGAGTGGATAAATGCTGTAGTCGGCGGTCAGGAAATTGCCTTCAAAATAGACACAGGGGCGCAAGCGAGCCTCTTACCGTTTTCAGTCTATCGAAAGCTGCCATCAGCTGCCATCAGCTGGTCCTGGAACCTGGAGCAGTACCGGTCGTGCAGCCAGCCCGCCGGGTGCCTTTGGCGCTGGAGGAGCCTCTCAAAAAGGAACTCGAAAGAATGGAACGAGCTAACATCATTGTGAAAGTGAATGAGCCTACTGACTGGGTAAGTCCACTGGTTGTCGTCAAGAAAAAAGATGGCGGTTTGCGAGTTTGTTTGGATCCCAGGCAGATCAATCGGCACATTAAGAGGCAGCATTTTCCCCTCCCGAGACGAGAAGACATGGAAGCTAAGTTGGCGGGCGCGAAGTACTTCAGCTGCTTGGATGCTAACTCGGGGTACCACCAGATACCGCTAGACGAAGAAACATCAAAGATATGTACTTTCTCGTCACCTTTTGGGAGGTACCGATTTTTGCGGTTGCCGTTTGGAATATCATCTGCACCGGAAGTGTTTCACCAAACAATGACGCAAGTTCTAGACAGGCTGCCAGGCGTGCTAGTATATATTGATGACATTCTGGTGTGGGGCTCAACGAGACAAGAGCACGATGACAGACTAGTAGCTGTCCTGAAAGCGGTCGAAGAAGCGGGGTTGACTTTCAATGCGCAGAAGTGCAAGTTCAATGTGACCGAAGTAAAGTTCCTCGGTGACATAATAACCGGAAATGGCATATCTCCTGACGCACAGCTCGTTAAAACAATGATTGACATGCCAGAACCAACAAGCAAAGCAGAAGTTCAACGTATGCTGGGTGTCCTCAACTATTTTGGAAAATTCGTGCCGCGGCTGTCGGAAAGAACGGCGTTATTAAGGGATCTTATCAAATGTCGCTCCGATTTTCAATGGACTGAAAACCACGCTAGAGAGTGGAAAAACGTAACGCAAGTTTTCACTACCGCTCCCGTGCTCGCAATCTTTGATGCTCGAAGGGACACAAAGATTACATGCGACGCTTCGCGGAACGGGGTAGGGGCGGCCCTTCTGCAACGTCATTCTGATGAATGGCGACCCGTGGCATACGCGTCCCGTGTGTTAACACAAGCAGAGCAGAGGTATGCTCAAATCGAAAAGGAGGCCCTTGGCATTTGCTTTGGTTGCGAAAAGTTCCATCAGTTTGTCTACGGGCGACAACTGCTAATAGAAACTGACCATAAGCCACTCTTATCAATTGCGGAAAAGGCAATCGATGACATGCCACCTCGACTGCAAAGATTTTTTTTGCGCTTGTTTATGTATGACTTCTGTTTGCAGTACATTCCCGGCAAGAACTTGGTTCTAGCAGATATGTTATCACGATCCACGGCTGATGGCAACAGCAGCAGCCACCAAGACACAGGCATGGATGAAGTGGAAATTCACGCAGTCGAATCCCTGGGTTATATGGTGACGCCAACGACGCAGCGCGAACTGCAGAGAGAAACGGCGTGCGACGACTGTCTGCAAGCCGTGGTGCAAAGTCTGTCAAGGGGCCAACCAGTGGAGGGTGAACTCAAGCCTTTTACACAAGACCTTTCTGTGGTTAATGGAATAGTTTTTAAAGGCTCCAAAGTGGTCGTACCAAAGAGCATGCGAAAGAAAATTCTGTCTAGAATTCATGCGGGACACCTTGGCATGCAAAAATGTAAAGAGAGGGCACGTCGTCTTGTTTTCTGGCCGGGCCTTAACAGTGAGATTGTTTCTCTGGCAGCTAGCTGTCCAACCTGCAGGAAATTCGCTTACGCGCACGGAAAAGAACCGCTCCTCATGCGGCCAACTCCCCGATGTGCATGGTACCGGGTGGGAGTGGACATCTTTTTCTTTGCTGCAGACTCGTACCTGGTTGCTTACGATGCATTTTCTAACTTCCCAGAGGTGCAGCAACTTCAGGACACTAGTGCAAGGGCTACAATTGCTGCACTCAGCGCTATCTTCGCACGATATGGCGTGCCACTAGAAGTGTGCACGGACAATGGTCCTCAATTTTCGAGCCACGAGTTTGCCGTGTTTGCACAGAACTGTGACTTTACACATGTGACTTCGAGTCCCCATTACCCTCAGTCAAATGGTTTGGCTGAAAAAGGTGTGCAGGTGGTCAAACGCATCTTGAAGAAAACCCAGGATTCCGAGGATGACTTCTGGCAAGGCCTGCTGGCCTATCGTTCAACACCACTCGAAGACGGCCGATCCCCGGGGGAACTTCTGCAAGGGAGACGCCTGCGAGCTAACCTTCCCGACTTTGAAGAATGCCGCGCAGCAAGGTAGAGAAGCATCGCCAGAAAACGCAGGGCAAACCGTTGCCGAAGCTTTCTCGAGGCGACGTGGTAAGGCTGCGAGGAACTACAACGTGGGCTCGGAAGGCGAGGGTAGTAAGCGCTCCGGCTCCAAGGTCGTACCAGCTTCTAACGGAAGATGGAAGAATTCTGCGACGTAACCGGCGACATCTCGCAGAGACGCGAGAGCGGTATGCCGAGACGAGCAGTGACGACGGTGGCGACACAAGTGGGCCAATCGACAACCCCCGGGTACCTGCCTCGCCTTCGTCGCCTGGTACCTGTCTTGCATCGCAGGCCTCGGGAGGGCCACAAAGCACTGCTGGGGAACCACCGTGCGCGGCCAATACAGCGGGAAGCTCACCTCCGGGTGCCGTGCAGCCACCAGCATTAAGGAGATCGTACCGGAACAGGAGGGCCCCGCAACGCCTTTGCTATGACGAGGAATTTAATCATTGCGCTTAACTAATCCCTGTTGCTGCAACTGTTTTTGTTTGTTCCCGCGAAAAGATGTATCAGGCACGTATATGACGGTGCGTCTCTGTCGCTGACATGCGCGGTGCGAGCTGCCTGTTATCACTAGCGGGCTATATAATCGGCACGCTTCAATAAACACACGTTCTTCTTGTTCTGGACATCATGCTGTTGCCACGTTCTTTCCAACTCGGATACAGATGTGATGTCTGCGCTAGAAGAGCCAATCACGGTGGAAGAGATAAGGACAGCAATTGGTGAACTCTGCCCTGGCAAAACGCCTGGACCAGACGGCATAGGCGCGGTGTTTTATAAGTCTTTCAAGGATGAACTAGCAGCTGCACTGCACAGAGTACTGAAGCAGGCTTATGACGAAAAGCGACTGCCCCTGTCTTTTCGGAGAACGCACGTTGTGCTTATTCCTAAAACTGACGATCCCGTGAAACAGCTTTCAGTGACATCGTATCGCCCCATCAGCCTGACAAACGTCGATTATAAAATTTTCACGAAGGCTTTGGCGAGAAGACTCCAGAGGGTGATGAAAGAAATAGTTGGGCCCCACCAGACATGCGGAATTAAAGGAAGATCAATTTTTACAAACATACATCTGGCCAGAAGCGTCATGGAGTGTTGTGATGCTTGGGGGGAACGTGTCGCCATGATGCAGATCGATTTGCAAAGGGCCTTTGATCGCGTCGTACACAAAATTCTCTTCAGCATATTAGAACACGTTAATGTAGGTTCAGTGATAATGGAAGGCGTTAAGATGGCATATGCCGAGAGTTTCACGAGCCTTATTGTCAACAAGTTCGTCACAACACCCTTTCAGGTGTTGACATCCGTGAGGCAAGGATGCCCACTGTCTCCTCTGTTGTTTGCGATATACCTAGAACCGTTTTGTTTGAAGGTTATTCATAATGAACAAGTGAGGGGTTTCCGTCTAATGGCGACTGAAGTTAAAATCTTAGCTTACGCTGATGATATAGCAGTGTTTTGCACAGACAGACAGCATCAACGAAACAGGGAGCATTGTAAACAAATTTTGTAGAATGTCAGGGAGCACTGTGAATTGGGGTAAATGCTTGGGTTTTTGGCACGGGAGCTGGGAGTCCAAACCTTTATCATTCCAAAACATGCAATGAACTGAATCACTGGGAAACTATTTAGGGGTACCCCTTGAGCATTACAAGGACGCTACTGAATATTGGAACTGCGAAACTGACAAAGCGCGAGAGAGAACACTAAGCTGGGGAGGACGTGAGCTGTCAGTGTTTGCTCGGGCCACAGTATGCAATTTGTTTATAGTGGCGAAAATCTGGTATGTGCTTCAAGTTATGTGCATGAAGCGTGTAAATGTTCAGAAACTGCACAGAGTTCTCGCCGTTTTTGTGTGGGGCTCTACATGGGAGCGAACGAGTCGGACCAATTTGTTCGGTCGGTGAGAGAGGGAGGTGTGGGGCTAGCCCATTTGTTTTTGAGGCAGGTCGTCTCCAGATTTATGTTTCTGCGGGACCAAAGTGATCCTTTCTTAAGAAGCGTCATACAAGTTAGGCTACATGAACTCCTTCCAAATTTCGTTGTGTCGACGAGTGACGTACGAAGCACGTGTGTCCGCGGTTTCCTGTTTGAGGTGGTTGCTGCATTCCAGATATTGAAAGCTCGTTTTTCTTTAGAATTTTTGTGTACTGTCTCTAAGAAGCAATTGTACAAAGATACATGTGATTTAATGATGCCCGTGCCTTTGTATCGTACCATATACAGTGCAGGCCCAGGAGGAGACGTCCTAAAAAGAGTTAAAAAGATGCCAATTCGCTCTTCAGCCAAAACATTCTTCTTCCAGCTCCACAGCAATACACTGGCGGTAAAACCCTGGCTTGAAGCAAAGGGAATCTTTGTTCCGTGGTCTACAAACTGTCTATTGTGCAGAAAGCCAGAGACAACAGAACACATCTTCCTCGAGTGTTGGGATGCCGTATTCTTGTGGGACATCCTTCAAAGAACCTTAAAAAAAGACCTCCCGTTGTCACCTCGCGGCATCCGGTTTCTACCTGTCCGAGATCTTGGTAGTATACCCCTAGATATGGTCATGCTGCTGGGCCTGCACAGTCTGTGGAAAGTGCGTATGGCAGTCCGGAATGCAGACATTGATACTCGCCCTGCGAGACAGTACTTTGTTGAGAGCATTTTATATGTCAGAGATGCACTCAAGGCCCAAAATGACCCCCCAGAATGGATTGGTATCATGGATGAACTTGCAAATTTGAAACACTTTAAATGAACGCTCCACCAAATGTCGGAGGACGTATTTTAACATTTCATGTACATTGATCTTGTTTTTCGCCAAGCCGGCAATAAAGAAAAAAAAAATCCGCAGTCGTGGCCGAGTGGTTAATGCGATGGACTCGAAGTCCATTGGGGTCTCCCCGCACAGGCTCGAATCCTGTCGGCTACGTGTCTTGTTTAGTGGGGCTCACTTTTTTATTCGCATACAAGCCATACGTACGACAAGAGAAGACAATTGCACTGTTACGAAGACATCCGCAGTCGTGGCCGAGTGGTTAAGGCGATGGACTCGAAATCCATTGAAGTCTCCCCGCAAAGGTTCGAAACCTGTCGGCTGCGTGTCTTGTTTAGTGGGGCTCACTTTTTTATTCGCATACAGGCCATACGTACGACAAGAGAAGACAATTGCACTGTTACAAAGACATCCGCAGTCGTGGCCGGGGATTCGATTTCCGGCCACCGAGCATGACGGACGTGTGTATCATGGGCTCCCAAGGAGCGGACTTAGCGGCCCAGCCGGGCCGCGGTATCAGGAGTACGATCAAACCGAACGAGGACTACCAGCTGATTTTGCCGCATTTGCCAACAGGTTCGAGCGTTTTGCATACTGTTCTTTTGCATGGCGACGTCCAAGCCAGGCCATACCGTGTTGAAAACTTTCGTGACGCTCTTGAGCGTCTGTCATTGCTGCCGGAAGTGGTTGCCCTCGGGGCATATCAGATGAATCATGTTTGGGCCGTGACATTCTGCAATGAAGAAGGAAAAAACAAAATGCTACAGGCGGAGGCGTTCAACCTCAAGGACCACCGCTGTGTGGTCATTGACCCATGCAACCAGGGCGTCAGGCTGAAGCTGTTCTGGCTGCTACACGGCGTGTAAGATGACGACGTGAAGTCAGCTCTGGCGGCTTTTGGAAAAGTGACCGACATAACTCGGGACAAGTGGAGAGTCAAAGGCTGCGTCGACAAGTCGTCTACTACGCGCTCAGTGACATTGAAGCTGAAGATGGGCGTTACCATCGAGGACTTACCGCACCAGCTGCGTGTTGGAGAGGATGTCGCACTCGTCCACGTTCCTGGCAGAGCTCCGCTCTGCCTCCGGTTCCGCGTACGTCGGGAGTGCCGTGTGCCACGTTGCGGGCTCTGTCGTCGCTTCGGCCACGACGACGCCCAGTGCGTGCGAACATATGCTACCGTAGCTGGTCCTTGTCGTAGGGATACTACTGAGGAGCATATTATGGACGAAGTCGACGCGGTAGAGGCGACCCGTGAGAGTCGGGAAGACGCAGTACCGAAAAGCATAGCCTCAGAAAAAGCAACGCTTCCCACGGAACATGAGGCTGCCAACTTAGAACAACCACCTGTGCCTGACACCAGAACTGAGGCGGACGCGGGAAAAGCAGATGATGCTGCCGTAGGTGCAGCTGAGACGGTTTCGGAATCGACCGACGAGAAGGACGTTGACACGGAGATGCCCGCGGCGTCAACTTTGCCAGCGAAGAGGACGCACGACGAAGCTGATGACAAGGCGACGAGCTACGACGGGACGGACCATGAGGAACCTCTTCCCAAAGCGCCTCCTGTTCGACGTGCGGCCTACAAGCCCAAGCCGAACATCCCTCCTGATCGTAGGACTTCGTCGGGTGTCCCTCCGCCTTAGCGGAGGTGCCTTGCAGGGTCTTCGTGTTGGTAACCCGGTCGTCGATCGGGTTCAGTGCTGACACCGCCGTACTTTGCAATCTGGAAGGATTTTTGATGAGGTGAGCTGCAAACCGATGTCACTTCGAGAGCGGCGAATCCCAACGATTTAGATGGCGTCTCAAATAACATCTTGCTCGCGTATTGCCACACTGAACGTGAGAGGTCTTTCTGCGCGAAGGAGGCAAAATCAGCTTCAGCGTCTCTTGTTCGAAAACGAAATCGATCTGTTGGCTATTCAAGAGACAAAAATTGAAAGCGAGGAGTTGACAGATGCGATGGCTGAAATTTACCGTGCACAGTTCAGTGTTTGTGTGTGCCATGCAAAAGGAAAGTCGGGAGGGTGTCTGATTTTAACTCGAAACTGCAAAGTCGCTGTGGAAACTGTATTTTCATGTGAAAGTGGCCGGATTGTAGCATGCGATTTTTACTTTTCTGGTGTAGAGTGGAGAGCTGTGTGTGTATATGCACCTAATAGAATTCCCGAACAAGATGCCTTTTTCGCCGTGTTCAACCTTTCCTGCTGACAGAAAAGCGTGTACTATTGCTTGGAGATTTTAACTGTGTGTGTAGACCTGAAGATAGAACAACGAACAAAACCCTGCAGGACACGAGTGCCGAGCTGCTGTTTGAGATGATTAATGAAGCAGAATTGGAAGACATTGGCATTATAATGCAAGGTTCAGAACAAGCGCAGTACACGCATTTTCAAGGCGTTAGTCACGCAAGGCTGGACAGAATTTGTTTCTTCTGAGGTTGTGCCCTTGTGTTCCCAGTACCAGACTGTGCACGTCAGCTTCAGTGATCATTCTTTAGTCGTGGTCACACTTGGGGAGAGGAAAAGGACTGTCAAGTTTAGTTGGGAATTATGGAAATTTAATGACACATTGTTGGAGGATGAGGAGTTTAGCAAGAAACTAAAAGACTCAGTCAAAAGCTTGTTAGAAAAAGAGTCAGACTTTATACAAACATGGGAACAATTTAAATGCGACGTGAAAGTGACCGCTATAGAAAGAGCATGTGTTTTAAAGCGTAAGGAAAAACAGCAAGAAAATGAACTTCGTACCGAGCTTGATTTCATGCTCAGCATGGAAGGCGTCAAGCCGGGGTTGTACAGACAAGAAATAAGAGACCAAAACTAAGCTTGAACTAATAGAAGAAACGAAATATCGAGGTGCAGTGATAAGGGCGCGCAGCGAAAGATTTTGGCTTGGGGAGACGCCCACAAAAAGGGCGCTCAGCGACGAAAAACAATATGCAGTTTCGAAAGAGATAAAGGAAATTTGTTATCGCAATGACGTAACTTCCGAATCTGAGATGATTGAAAGGGCGTTTCTGGAATATTACCAAAACTTGTCCAGCCTTAAAACGCCCGATGTTGAACACTATAAAACTGCATTCCTGTCGCTAATGCCAAGAGTCGAGGATGACCTGGCGCAGGTACTTGAGGAGCCCATAACGGCAGCAGAAATCGAAGCTGCAACACAGCAGCTGAGCTTAAACAAGTCGCCTGGGCCGGACGGCCTCGGTGCCGCACTTTACAAGGCTATGAAAACAGAAATGGCAATAGCATTACAACGCGTAATAAGCGAGTGTTATGAAAGAAAGTTAACTCCGCCGTCTTTCCGAACCTCCCACGTGGTGTTGATCCCAAAATCGGACGACCCGAGTAGGTTGCAGTCAGTTGAGTGTTACCGCCCAATAAGCTTAACTAACGTAGACTACAAAATTTATATGAAAGTGCTCGCCGGACGACTCCAAACAGTAATTAAAACCCTTGTTGGCCCACACCAGACCTGTGGCATAAAAGACAGAACCATTTTTACTAACATACACGTAGCTAGGAGTGTCCTTGAATGTTGTGATGCAACGGAGGGTCGTGTCGCCATGATCCAACTAGACCTGCATAAGGCGTTTGATAAACTTGTGCATGAAATTTCGTTCGCGCTGTTGGAACATGTGAATGTATGATGTATCATCACTGATGGCGTGAAAATGGTTTACAATGGCTGTACATCAAGGTTCATAATTAATAAGCGCCTGAGTAATAGTATTCCTGTCTTGTCGTCAGTGAGGCAGGGTTGCCCTCTTTCTCCACTGCTTTTTGCACTTTACCTGCAGCCCTTTTGTTTAAAGCTGTTAACTACGCAAAACATTCGAGGTTACGCCTTTGGTCATAATGAAGTGAAGGTATTGGCATATGCAGATGATATAGCAGTGTTCTGCAGAGACCAGGAAAGCGTGCAAGAAGTGGTGAGAGAAGCCGTAAATTTTTGCGATGCAAGTGGCTGTGCGATAAGCTGGCGGAAATGTTTTGGTTTTTGGCATGGAAAGTGGCAGGCAACGCCAGAAATATTCTGTCGAATGAAGTGGGTAGACACGCCAGGAAAGTACCTCGGCGTGCCGCTAACCAACTACACAGAAAGCAAAGAATATTGGGCCCATGAAACCGAACGAGTCAAAGCTCAGACAGGCAAATGGGGCGGTCACAACTTTTCCATGTTTGCAAGAGCTACGGTGTGCAACATGTTTTTAATAGCGAGGATTTTTTATGTTCTGCAAGCGTTAACTCTGTCAAGGACTTCAGTGCAAAGGTTGCACAGAGTGTTTGCAACGTTTATTTGGTCGTCAACATGGGAACGTACCAGCCGATGCAATCTGTTCCATAAGGTGCGGAACGGGGGGCTAGGATTATCAAATTTATTTCTGAGGCAGATAGTGACTAGATTCTTTTTCTTGCGTCAAGATAATGATTTTCTGCGAACTATTATACAAGTGCGATTGTCAGAATCACTGCCTGATTATGTTGGGTCATCCATGTCTGCAGGTCGGAGTGGGTTAAGTGCTCTCTTGCGAGAAGTTGTTGCAGCAGTGCGTATTCTTCGGTCAAAATTTTCCGATGGGTATCTAGCCATTGTAACAAGGAAAAAGATGTACAAGGACCTGCTCGATGTGTTTCTGCCAGTGCCTGTTTATCGCAGTGCATATCTTTTGGGACGCGAACGCGATGTGCTAAAAAGGGTCAAAAGAATGCCGGTGAAGCCTTCAGTGCGTTCTTTCTTTTTTCAGTTGCATACTGGAACCCTCCCAGTGAAGCCATGGTTGCAGAGCAAAGGCCTTTTTGTACCTTGGTCAGTGGAATGTCTAATTTGTAAAAAAGTGGAAACTATAGAGCATATCTTTCTCGATTGTCATGACGCTGTCTTTCTTTGGGATGTCTTGAAACGCACCCTGAAAAAAGAGTTACCTTTGACGCCTTTTGGAATACGCTTCCTACCATGTGCAGAGCCAGGTGAAGTGCCTTGCGACCTGCTAATGTTGCTCTGCATGCATAGCCTATGGCGCACGCGAATGGATGTCAGGCATGAACATGCTGTTGTGCATCCTGCACATCAGTATTTCATTGAAAGCATCATGTACACACAGGAAGTTTTCGGACAGCGAGCTCCACAACCTGAGTGGTTGCCTGTCCTCGACCAACTAAAATCATTTAACCCATTTTATCATCGTGCACTAGCTAGAAACTGACCAGTGCTTTTATTGTCATGTCATTGTATTTTTGTGTTTCGTTTTTCCGGCCAAGTCGGTAATAAAGAAAAAAAAACAGTCGTGGCCGAGTGGTTAAGGCGATGGACTCGAAATCCATTGGGGTCTCCCCGCACAGGTTCGAATCCTGTCGGCTGCGTGTCTTGTTTAGTGGGGCTCACTTTTTTATTCGCATACAGGCCATACGTACGACAAGAGAAGACAATTGCACTGTTACAAAGACATCCGCAGTCGTGGCCGAGTGGATTCTGCTTCCGGCCACGCCAGTGAACGGACGCAGGATGCAGGGCTCCGCTGGAGCGTCTACAGCGGCCATGTTCGGCCGCGGAAACAAGGTTTTTGCATCTGACGAGGAATACCAAGTTATCCTGCCGAGTCTACCAACCGGGCGAGTTGTTTTGAATTCTGTCTTCTTGCACGCTGACATACAGGCCCGCCCATACAGGGTGGAAGACTTTCGTGACGCGTTGGCCGGTCTGTCGTTGCTCCCAGACGTTATCGCTCTGGGGGCGTATCGAATGAGCCATGTATGGGCGGTGACGTTCAAAGATGCGACTGGTGTGAAGAAGATCCTGAGTGCGGGCGAACTCAAGGTTAAAAAGCGCCGGTGCCTTGTTATCGACCCGGCCAACCAAGAAGTACGTATGAAAGTGCACTGGCTTCTGCATGGAGTAGCAGATGAAGACGTTAGGCTTGCTTTTGCTCCGTATGGAAAAGTGACCGATGTAACGAAAGAGCGGTGGCGTGTTCAAGGTGTGGCCGACAAAGGCTCGACGACACGGCTGGTGTCTCTCAAGCTGAAGCCAGGGATGACGCTTGACGACCTTCCGCACCAAGTGTCAATCGCTGGCGAGTTAGCTCTGGTGGTTGTATCCGGGCGACCACCTCTCTGCCTCCGGTGCCATTCTACTGGCCACATCCGACGGGACTGCAAAGTACCGCGTTGCGGGGCTTGTCGTCGCTATGGGCACGAAGAAAGCGAGTGCACGCGCACTTACGCCAGCGTCACAGGGCCCGTGAGCAAAGAGGATGCGTCCCATCTGCTGATGGACGAAGCCGAATCAGAAGAGGCTGCAAAGGAAGCCACTACTGACACGCAAAACACGTCTGTGGTGTACCCGGCCGCATCTTCCCAGCCGAAGACGACACCTGAACATGATGCTTCAGCCAAGACCCAGCAAGCAGCTACCGATGCAAAGCAAGCGGGCATGACAAAAAAGGATGCTGGGCCACCAGAATAATAAGTCAGCACAGGTGTCGCAAGAGCAACGCGACGCCATGGAAGTCAACGAAGAGGGAGTTGGTGGTCTGGCAGGAAAGCGCCCGCGAGACGAAGCAAGCAGTGCAACAGAGACGACAGGAAACAGCGCTGACGAGGAACCACCATCAAAAGCGGCACCGACCCGACGGCCGAGTTACAAGCCGCGCCCTAACATACCGGCCGACACAAGACCGGCCGGGAAGTCGCCGCCGTAGGCACTGAAGACCTGCGGTACTGGAATGGTGAGCTTCCGAGGGGCTGAGTGGACTTTGTGCGGACAGAGCCGAGCTAGTTTCTTTGCTACTGTGTGTCGGTGTCGCAATGGGAGCAGTCATCCAAACCCAGTGAGTCCCTATTTATGTATGCCAGCAGGGGCGACATCATACGATTCAGTCTTTAAACTAAATCATGGATTCTGACAACAAAACAGCTCTACGCATTGCCACTTTAAACGTAAGAGGGTTGGGAGCAAAAAAGAGACAATACCAGCTTAATAGGCTGCTTTTAGAAAAAGAACTAGACATAGTAGCCGTGCAAGAGACTAAAGTCGAAAGCGTGGAACAAACGGATCGTATGGTGGCTCCCTTCCTATCGCGTTACCATGTTTGTGTCAGCCATGCTGTTGGCACATCGGGAGGGTGTGTTCTTTTTATTCGAAATGATTTAGCAGTTTCCGCTGAATCTGTTGTTGCTTGTGAAAGTGGTCGTTTCCTGGTTGTAGATTTTTCCTTTTTGCTATCCAACTGGAGAGCAGTGTGTGTGTATGCACCGAACGTTGAAGCTGATCGTGTAGCCTTTTTTGATAGCCTTGTGCAGTACATTTCATGTGACAAGAGTGTAATACTATTCGGAGACTTCAACTGTGTCTGTCGTACTGCTGACCGCGTTAAAAATCCGCCTATTAGGGACAAGAGTGCCTCCTTGCTCAACCAGATCGTACAAGAATGCAATTTAGAAGATGTGGGAGCAGCTCTCACAGATGGTACGCGGCCACTGTTTACGCATTTTCAGAATGAAAGTCATGCCAGACTTGACAGAATATATGTTTCAGTCGAGTTTTTGCCGCTGTGTACGAAATATGAGGTCATACCAGTTCAATTTAGTGACCATTGCCTAGTAATTGTAATGATAGGAACAAAGCCGAAAAACAAAGATTCAATTGGAATCTATGGAAGTTCAATGAAAAGCTTCTCGAAGATGACGAATTCATTAAATACGTTGATAAGGAAATAAAAAATGTTATTGAAGCTAATTCGGCAAATGCTGCAGCCGAGTGGGACGAATTCAAGCAACGTGTAAAGATGAAAGCAATTGAAAGAAGCTGCATAAATAGGTGTAATCAAAACATGGAAAAAAAAACAACTTCACGAGCGACTTGAATTTCTCTCGAGTAGTGAAAGTGGTCAGCCAGGAAGACATATGAACGAAATAAGAGCTGTGAAAAACTGCTTACAACAGATCGACACAGATAAGTATAAAGCGGCAGTGATAAGAGCTCGAGCTCAAAAGCTATGGGCGGGGGAAACGCTCACGAAACGCGCCCTATCTGACGAAAAAAGATATGCTTCTCAAAAAGAAATCAAACAGATACGATATCAGGATGGGGTGACTACAGACAGCAGAACCATACAGCAAGCATTTGTTGAATATTTTAGTGAGTTGTTAGGACAGGAAAGAAACGTTGAAGGAGAGTTTGAAGCTGACTTTTTACCGCTTATGCCAATGCTTGATGAGGAGACAAAAGCACGACTTGAAGAACCGATTACAGTCAGCGAGATTGAAAGCGCCATTGCAGGCTTACAGTCCGGAAAAGCACCTGGACCGGACGGGTTAACTGCAGGTTTTTACAAAGCCTTTAGAGCATCACTGGCCCTTCTTTTACATTGTGTAATATCAGAAGCGTATGATAAGCAAAGAGTGCCGCTGTCCTTTGGCACTTCGCACATTACTCTAATTCCTAAAACTGATGATCCTGAACAACGCCTGTTGGTGGGGTCTTATCGCCCAATTAGCCTCACCAACGTAGACTACAAAATATTCACCAAGGTACTAGCAAACAGACTACAGAAAGTGATTACTCTTTTGATAGGCCCGCACCAAACTTGTGGCATCAAAGGCCGCACGATAAATACTAACATTCATGTTGCCCGCAGTGTTCTGGAGTGTTGCGATGCTTTTGAAGGTCGTGTTGCTATGCTGCAACTCGATCTGGCAGAGGCTTTTGATCGAGTGTCGCACGCAGTTTTGTTTTGCGTCCTTGAGCACACCAATGTGGGCCGAGTGATACTGGATGGCGTTAAGATGTCATACACATCTTGTACGACGCGTGTCATCGTAAATGGCAATCTTACCGAGAGCGTGAATGTGCACTCATCGGTGAGACAAGGTTGCCCGCTATCACCGCTGCTATTTGGGCTGTACCTTGAACCGATGTGTTTAGCTCTACTTCAAAGTGATAGGGTGGTTGGTTTTAAGCTTCAGGACGCTCATGTTAAGGTCCTAGCCTATGCGGATGACATCGCTGTTTTCTGTTCAGATAAAGATAGTATACGTGAAGTTGTTACTATTGTAGGGAAATACTGCAAACAGACTGGGTGCCAAATTAACTGGGAAAAAAGTTCAGGCTTTTGGCACGGGCACTGGGACAACAGGCCGGAATACTTCGCTCTGATGAAGTGGTCGCTATTGCCTACAAAGTACCTCGGTGTACCACTGTGCTGTTACCGAGACACTAAGCGGTACTGGACAGAAGAAACAAATCGAGTACGTGAAAAAGCGGAAGGATGGCAGGGCAGAGATTTATCCATGTTTTCGCGAGCTAGTATCTGTAACGTTTTTCTAGTTTCCAAAATATGGTATATCATGAATGTTTTGTCTGTGTCACGTGTCAATATCCAGAAAGTTCATCGTGTTTTTGCTGTTTTTATTTGGACTTCTACTTGGGAAAGAATGAGCCGCACAAATTTGTTTCGACCTCTCAGAAGCGGAGGCTTGGGTCTCGTTCATTTGTTTCTACGCCAGATAGTATCGCGGTTTCTATATCTTCGAGACCAGCATGACCCGTTTTTGCGAACTGTTTTGCAAGTGAGGATGCGTAAAATGCTACCCCAGTTCATTGTATCATCCTGCACAGAAGCAGGTACAGCAATCACTGGCTACCTACGCGAGACGGTATGTGCGTTTAGAATGTTGAGTGTCCGATTTTCGATGGAATATCTTTCTTCCGTTTCAAGACGTCAACTCTATGCAGACCTCCTTGATATCATGTTACCTGTGCCTGTGTACCGTTCTGTGTACTATGGAGGTCCTGGAAGCGACGTTTTAAAAAGAGTAAGGCGGATGCCAGTTAAAGCAGCCGCGAAATCCTTTTTCCTCAAATTACATACTGTGACACTTCCAGTGAAAACTTGGCTTGAGAAAAAAGGAATATTTGTCCCGTGGACAACGAATTGTCTTCTGTGCAAGAAACCAGAGACAATTGAACATGTTTTCATAGACTGTTGGGACCCAATATTTCATTGGGATGTTCTTCAAAGAACGATAAAAAAGGAACTCCCAATAGATCCCTATGGCATCCGATTTCTACCTGTCGACAACAAAGAAGTACCGTATGATATGATAATGCTCCTTGCCCTCCATAGTTTATGGAAGACCAGAATGCAGGTACGGCACGCAGACGTCAATACACGTCCAGTCGGAGAAAACTTCATTGAGACCGTGGCGTATATCAGAGAT
Organism: Amblyomma mixtum; assembly: GCF_055824585.1. NCBI lineage: Eukaryota > Metazoa > Arthropoda > Arachnida > Ixodida > Ixodidae > Amblyomma > Amblyomma mixtum. The sequence goes on along the minus strand of NC_143016.1, from coordinate 190,238,945 downwards.
GTATACCAAGCCCAATCTAATCCACCGGATTGGCTGAATGTACTTGACGATTTGGTTACTATGAAACAATTTTAAACCACACGTGTCGGCCAAAGGACTGGCGGCACTTTTATCATTGTTTTGTTTATGATCTGTATTGTTGTTGTGAGCCTGGCAATAAAGAAAAAAAAAAGCAGTCGTGGCCGAGTGATTCCATTTCCGGCCACCGAGCGTGACGGACGTGTGTGTCATGGGCTCCGTAGGAGCGGCTTCAGCGGCCCAGCAGGGCCGCGGTAACAGGAATATTGCTTCAGACAATGATTACCAAGTTGTTTTGCCTAGTTTGCCAACAGGGCGTTTTGTTTTGAACACCGTTTTTCTACACTGTGATGTTAGGGCCCGCCCGTATCGGGCAGAAGATTTTCGCGACGCGCTCGCCGAGTTATCGCTCCTGCCGGAAGTGATTGCCCTCGGAGCCTACCGCATGAGCCATGTGTGGGCGGTGTTGGGTTTGGGATGCCCCCCCCCCCCTCTTGCCTGGGTGGATTAAGGCAGCTCGCGGTCCCCTCCTGCCTAAGTGGATTAAGGCAGCGAACTTCCAGGACCGTGGCACCATGGTGCAGCGGCGAAGGTCAAAGACCGCCGAAGGCCGAAGATGCGGCGACGATGGCGGCGTTCCGTGGCCGAGTCGACCCTCGGGTCAACGAACAGAGTGGTGGTGTGCTGAGTGAAAGACAGCAGTGTTTAATTACTGAGCCTCTATCCTCTCCCATCAACCGAGCTGCGGGAGAGCCCCATGGCCCAGCGCCGCCCTGCCGTGGGCGGTATCAACAGTATCCACAACGGTCCGTCTGATTGGACACGTCATTCTTCGAACTATTTCCCCAGACAGGGATCTGGGGAATCCGTGCGCTATTTAACGGGCTGTTGTTTTGAGACTCCAGAGCACTCCTGTTGACTCCTGAAGACGTTCTCTTTCACTGAAGTTCATTCTCAGTTACCCTTGTTGTAAATAATGTAAATACTCCTGCATAAACTTCTTCCTTCCTTGTTTTCTCTTCGTAACCCCGTCTCCCGCCTTCCTCGTCCCTTCTCCGGCCCGACCACGCTCACCCGATCCCAATAGCGGTGACTTTCAAGGACGAAGATGCGGTGAAAAAGATTGTCGGCATGGGTGAGCTGCTGGTGAAAAAGTGCCGCTGTATCGTAATTGATCCTGCCAACCAGGACGTTCGCATGAAAGTGCATTGGTTGCTGCACAGCGTGCCCGACGACGACGTACGGTTTGCCTTCGAGCCGTACGGGAAGGTCACAGACGTCGGCCGAGAGCGGTGGCGGGTGCATGGCCTAGCAGATAAGGGCTCAACTACCAGACTGGTCACCTTGAAGTTGAAGCCGGGCGTAAAGCTGGACGACCTGCCGCACCAGTTGAGCGTCGCCGGAGAGTTGGCCCTCGTGGTCGTGCCAGGCAGGGCTCCGCTCTGCCTTCGGTGCCGTGGCACGGGCCACATTCGTCGCGACTGCCGCATCCCTAAGTGCAGTGCGTGCCGACGCTTTGGTCATGAGAGCAGCCAGTGCGAGCGGACGTATGCCAGCGTAACAGGACTGACAACCACCGACGACGCCTCAAACCTGCTCATGGACGAGGCGGACATCGAGGATGCAGCATCGGTGGCAAGTGCAAGAACGGAGGTAGCCGAAAATACGGCGATTCCACTGCCGCAGCAGGAGCAACCCGGAACCGAAGCGGTTACTGCAGAGCAGCAACAACCGCCTTCGCAGGATTCTTCGACAGCTCCGAGCGCCGAGCTGATAACCTCAGTTGATTATGAAGCGGCTCCCAGCACCTCAGAATCCGAGGTTATGGACATCCTTAGCGCTTCAGCCAGCCTGCTGGCGGGGAAACGACCACACAAGACCCTTAGCGTTGGGACGAAGGAGGACGGCGGGGGCGGAGACGAGCCACCCACCAAAGCCCCAGGTATGCGGAGGTCTACCTTCAAGCCGCGACCGACCATTCCGGTCGATTCGTGGCAGGCGGGTAAACCGCCCCCGTAAATTTAGTTTGTCTAGCTAAGGTGGGTTGGGAGGGGTTTCCGTAAACACCATGGCCCTCATCCTGAGCGGTTCGTTTTTCGTGTTCGGGCTTGGAAAGAGGTGCCAAGTTTACTTGGAGTGTCCTTTTTTGTTGGTTAGAGTTTTATTTTTTTTTCCTGGCCTTCGAAGCGCTTATCGCCACAGTATCATGAGCACAGACCCTTGGGCTATTGTAATGGGCACCATTCTACCGTGTAGCCATGGCGGTTAATATCGAAAGAGCGCTACGGGTAGCGACGTTAAACGTACGGGGCCTTGGAGCAAGTCGACGACAATGTCAGCTTAGTCGCCTTCTCTTAGATAATGACTTACATATAGTGGGAGTCCAAGAGACAAAAATTGAGAGCCAGGAGCTCACCGACCGAATGGTGTCCAGTTTTCGTGCTCATTTCGATGTGTGTATTTCTCACGCGATTGGTGGATCAGGTGGTTGAGCCATATTCATACGCAACAACTTTGGAATCTGCGTGCAGTCAGTATTTTCATGTGACAGTGGACGCCTCTTAATCGCTGATATCATCTTTGGCGAATTGGAGTGTCGCGTCATCTGTGTATACGCGCCGAATATTGACATGGAACGGCGGGCATTCTTTGAAAGCCTTGAGGCGTACCTAAATTGTCAGAAAGTGATAATACTGCTAGGCGATTTTAACTGTGTTTGCAATGTTGATGACAGCGCAAAACATTCGCGTGTTCGTGACAAGAGTGCAGAATTTCTTAATACACTTGTGCACGAATATGACCTTGAAGACATTGGTAGCGTTTTCGCCAGCGGTACTCGTCCGCAGTTTACACACTTCCAGCAAGACAGCCATGCAAGGTTAGACAGATTATATGTCTCTGCCGAATTGATACCCTTGTGTAGCGAGTACGAAGTGAAACCCATTGCATACAGCGATCACTGCTTGGTAACGGCCACCTTTGGAAAGACGCAGAGAAAACGAATCTTTAGCTGGGACTTGTGGGAAATGAATGCGCAGCTGTTGGATGACGAAGCTTTTGTCGACGCTGTAACGAAAGAACTGAAAAATTTGACTGCAAGCGAGCCAGAAAGTTACGCCATTCGTTGGGAAGATTTTAAGCAGAAAGTAAAAACAATGGCTATTGAAAGAAGTAGTGTCATTCGACGCAATCAGAAAGAAGCAGAGACAAAGCTTCGCCAGCAACTGCAGTTTTTTGTTAGTATGGAAAATGTCGAACCTGGTCTGTGTGTTAGAGGAATAAAGGAAGTGAAAACTGAGCTTGAACGGATAGATTCGGAGAAGTACAAGGCGGCAGTAGTGAGATCAAGGTCCGAGAAGCTGTGGGGGGGAGAAATGCCAACCAAGCGGGCTCTCTGAGATGAAAAAAGATACGCATGTCAAAAAGAAATCCGCCAACTAGCTATAGGTGAAAACATCACGTCTAACAGAAATGAAATTAAGCAAGCGATTGCCGAGCACTTTAAAGAAATTCTCAGCCATCCACGGGACCTTAAAGATTGTTTCCAAAAAGAATTCCTTCCGTTGATGCCAAAGCTTGAAGAAGAAGTAAGGACACAGCTAGAACAACCAATCACACCAAGTGAGATAGAATGCGCAATAAATGAGCTGGCAGTCGGGAAAGCACCTGGGCCGGATTGCTTAGGGGCCATTTTCTATAAAACCTTCCGGTCTGAGGTTGCCCAAGTTCTTTATCACGTTGTTAGCGAAGCGTATGACCGGAAAAGACTACCCTTGTCCTTCACAACCTCGCATATCGTGCTAATCCCGAAGAGTGCTGATGCTCAGAAACGTTTGTTGCCAGGCTCATATCGCCCAATAACTCTTGCTAACGTCGACTATAAAATATTCACCAAAGTTCTAGCAAAGCGACTGCAAGGCGTAATTAAGAAGTTGGTTGGACCACACCAGACTTGTGGCATTAAAGGCCGCACTATCGCGACGAATGTGCACGTGGCTCGAAGCGTGCTCGAGTGTTGCGATGCGCTGGGCGATCACGTCGCGATGATGCAGCTTGACCTGGCAAAAGCCTTCGACCGTGTCTCGCACAAGGCATTGCTCTGCATACTTGAACACACGAATGTGGGCAGTGTGATTACGGAAGGCGTCACGATGGCGTACAAAAAATGTACAACGCGTATTATTGTTAACGGTGAGCTCACTGATAGCTTGTGCGTGCTCTCGTCGGTGAGACAGGGATGCCCCCTTTCACCACTGCTGTTTGCCGCTTATCTAGAGCCACTCTGTCTCGCGATGGAACATAATGCGCGCATAACAGGTTACAGACTACAGGCTGCCGAAGTCAAAATTCTGGCGTACGCGGATGACATCGCGGTGTTCTGCGCCAGCAAAGATAGCATTAGAGAGGCAACTAATGTCGTCGAAAAGTTTTGTGATGCGACTGGAGCCCAGATAAACTGGGATAAAAGTCATGGCTTCTGGCATGGCGATTGGGTGGACACACCAGAAGCCTTTTGTCGGCTCACCTGGTCAATGGTGCCAACGCAGTACCTTGGTGTGCCTCTCGGAAATTATCGCGACCCTGAACCATACTGGAGGGATCAAGCCTTGATGGCTAAAGAAAAGGCGAACGGGTGGCAAGGCAAGCAACTGTCGATGTTTTCTAGAGCCACTGTGTGCAACCTTTTTTTGATATCAAAAATCTGGTACGTCATGAATGTGTTGTGTGCGGCGAGGATGAGCATTCAAAAAATGCACCGGGTTTTTGCTATTTTTATTTCGGCCTCGACTTGGGAGCGCTCCAGTCGAACGAATTTGTTTTTGCCTGTAAAGAAAGGAGGTCTTGGCCTGGCTCACTTGTTTCTGCGACAAATTGTGGCACGCTTTGTTTTTTTTACGGGATCAGAATGATATCTTTCTGCGCACAGTTATACAAGTAAGACTGTATAGACTTCTGCCTGGATTCATAGTCTCGTCTGTTCAAAATATGTGCGGAAGGGTGACTGGATACCTGCATGAAGTTGTCTTATCGTATAGGCTGTTGAATGTACGTTTTTCCCAGCAGTACCTGTCAACCGTTACAAAGAAAAAACTCTACAGAGACCTTGTAGATGTCATGCTCCCTGTACCTTTGTACCGTTCTCCACATCGCGGTGGCCCAGGACAGGACGTCCTAAAAAGAGTGAAGAAAATGCCTATACTACCCTCCGCCAAATCGTTCTTTTTCAAGTTACATACAAACACCCTCCCAGTTAAGACCTGGCTTCACGATAAAGGACTCTTCATTCCCTGGAACACTGACTGCTTTTTCTGCAAGAAACCCGAAACAATAGAACACGTATTTCTAGACTGCTGGGACCCGATCTTTCATTGGGATGTACTCCAAAGAACTTTAAAAAAACAGTTACCCCTGGATCCGTACGGCATACGTTTCTTGCCTGTGAATAACTCAGAGGAAATACCTTTTGACCTCATTATGGTCCTGGGCCTCCACGCGGTGTGGAAAACACGAATGCAGTTCGAACACGCGGACTTGGTTGTTCGCCCGGTTCGCGAACATTTCATTGAGAGCGTTGTGCGCTTAAGAAATGTGTACAACGCACTGCCTGATCCACCACAATGGATAACGGATAACTGTACTAGATGGATTAATGTCGCTCAAAAAAATTTAATGTCGTGTCGGCCGAAGTGTGGCCGCCATGTTTTATTTCTTGTAACTCTTGATTTGTACGTCAAAATCGGCAATAAAAAAAAAAAGTCGTGGCCGAGTGGTTAAGACGATGGACTCGAAATCCATTGGGGTCTCCCCGCACAGGTTCGAATCCTGTCGGCTGCGTGTCTTGTTTAGTGGGGCTCACTTTTTTATTCGCATACAGGCCATACGTACGACAAGAGAAGACAATTGCACTGTTACAAAGACATCCGCAGTCGTGGCCGAGTGGTTAAGGCGATGGACTCGAAATCCATTGGGGTCTCCCCGCACAGGTTCGAATCCTGTCGGCTGCGTGTCTTGTTTAGTGGGGCTCACTTTTTTATTCGCATACAGGCCATACGTACGAGAAGAGAAGACAATTTCACTGTTACAAAGACATCCGCAGTCGTGGCCGAGTGGTTAAGGCGATGGACTCGAAATCCATTGGGGTCTCCCCGCACAGGTTCGAATCCTGTCGGCTGCGTGTCTTGTTTAGTGGGGCTCACTTTTTTATTCGCATACAGGCCATACGTACGACAAGAGAAGACAATTGCACTGTTACAAAGACATCCGCAGTCGTGGCCGAGCATTCCACTTCCGGCTTTCGAGCGAAGCGGTCGCGGGATGGATGGCTCCCACGGAGCGGTTTTTGCGGCGCAAGCCAGCCGCGGTAACAGGTTTTTTGCTTCTGGTGCTGATGATTATCAAGTTATTCTGCCAAATCTGCCTACCGGTCGCATCGTCGCCAACACCGTTTTTATGCACGGTGACCCAAGGGCCCGTCCGTACCGTGTCGAAGATTACCGGGACACTTTGGCCGAGCTCGGTGCGCTCCCCGACGTTTTAGCGTTGGGGGCGTACCAGATGAACCATGTGTGGGCGGTGACGCTGACAAGCGCCGATGCTGCCCAGAAGCTACTTTCTGCCTCCGATGTCAAGGTAAAAAATTGTCGTTGTTTGCTTATCGACCCAAATAACCGGGAGGTTCGCTTGAAGCTGCATTGGCTGTTGCACGGAGTTACAGATGATGATGTCCGTGTGGCATTGGCGCCCTATGGGAAGGTGACGGAGGTGACGCGAGAAAAGTGGCGTGCCCTAGGCGTTACGGAGAAAGGTTCGACGACACGCACAGTTGCACTAAAATTGCACGCGGGAGTCAAGATAGACGACATCCCCCACCAGCTGAAGATAGCCGGAGAGTTGACCCTTTCCGTTGTGTCGGGCCGCGCTCCGCTTTGTTTGCGCTGTAAGAGCACTGGGCACATACGTCGAGATTTCCAGGTGCCGCGATGCAGGCGTTGTCGCCGCTTCGGCTACGAGGACGACCAGTGCCCCAAGACGTACGCCAGCGTCGCGGGACCAGTGGATGCAATTGATTCCTCAGATCACCTCATGGACGAGGCAGACTCGGAAGAAGCAGCAAGGGCGAGCCTCAGTTCGGCGGCCGAGAAAGGCTCATCGGACACCGGAAAAGATAAGCACGCTGTCGTCGCAGACGAACCCGTCGCCGAGCTTCGACATGATTGCCCAGATGATGGGGGTGAGAGAGCGCAGACCAGCAGTGCTGACAGCAGCCTTCTCAACGTACCAGCTGTGACTCACAGCGAACCGGAGCCAATGCAGGGGTCCGATACGGACAGTGCCAACTCAAGTGGAAAACGAGCTCACGATGCAGTTGAAAAAGTGTCGGGCCCTGGTGCGGTCGGGACGGATGAACCACCAGCCAAGACGACTCCTGTGCGGCGCCCTCCCTATCGTCCTCGCCCGAATACTTCGGTGGAGCGGAAGAAGGCGGAGACACCGCCTTTGCCGCCTTGAGGGATTCTTTGTGCCAAGGCACTCAGCAACACAGCCCAGTTGTGAGGTAAGCGCCATGCCTCCGGTATTTACTCCGCCTTGGAAAAAAAAAAATTGTAATGGATAAGTCAATTCGTGTCACGACTCTAAACGTTCGCGGGCTTGCCTCTAGGAGGAAGCAGAGTCAATTGTACCGATTGGTAAGCGACTTTGACTTGGACTTTGTAGCAGTGCAGGAGACAAAGGTTGAGGGCGATGTGGAAACCGAAGGCATGGTGCACCGATTCCTAGCGCGATACTGCGCTGTTGTGAGCCATGCCGTGGGTACTTCTTCTGGGTGTGTGCTATTTGTGCGAGAGAGCCTTGGTCCAAAAATTGAATCTGTAATAACTTTCCCGTCAGGTCGCCTTATTATATGCGATGTTTCATTGTTTTCTTCAAAGTGGCGAGTCATTTGTTTGTACGCGCCAACTGTGGCCGAGGAAAGACGTCAATTTTTTGAGCAGCTGAAGCAATATATTCGCTGTGACAGGCTCCTCATTGTTATTGGTGATTTTAACTGTGTCCTTTCAGCCCATGATAAAACTAGCACCCGCCCATACAAAGACGCTAGCACCACTCTGCTAAGCGAGATAATAAGAGACTGCAATTTGGAAGATGTGGCCGATTGTCTTGGCGGTGGGAGAGCTGCACAGTATACCCATTTTCAGGCATCCAGTCACGCTCGGCTAGATAGAGCTTACGTGAGCCTTGATGTAATACCACTTTGCAGGCAATATCAAGTGAGTGCTGTTTCATTTAGTGATCATTGCTTAGTCAGTTTTGTAATAGGTAGTGCAAAAGAAAGAAAAAACAGTTTCGAGTGGCAGTTGTGGAAATTAAATTCAAAGATACTCAACGACGAACAGTTCATGGCGGCTATAACTAATCAATTTCAAGAAATGAATGTGATGAATAACAAGACAAAGAGCGAAAAATGGGAGAACTTCAAGCAAGCAGTCAAGATGAAAGCACTAGAGCGATCGAGCGCTATATGCAGAGAAAATCGAGAGGAAGAAAAAGTGATGCGCAGGAACCTGGAAAAATTGATAAGCGAAGAGTGTCGAATGCCCGGCTTTTTCATGGACGATATTCGAGCGCTAAAGCACAAACTAGAGCAGTTTGACGTCGAAAGATACCGTGGTGCTCTGGTCAGAGCAAGGGCTGATAGGCTGATAGCGGGAGAAGCACCTTCAAAGAGAGCGCTGAGCTCAGAGAAGTGGCATGCACGGCGCAACCAGATAACGGAAATTGAACATGATGGAAAAGTTAGCGATACGGCGGAAGACATCGAACGCGCCTTCTACGAGCACTACCGCGCTTTTTTTGCCAATTTTTCAGTCGACATAGATCGTTTCAACAACGATTTCCTGTCATTGATGCCAAGGTTAGACGACACAACGAGAGACATAATAGAGGCACCTATTTCAGCCGAAGAAGTGCGAAGCGCTATCGAAAGCATGCATCCGGGGAAATCTCCAGGACCAGATGGTCTGACTTCAGCCTTTTACAAATGTTTAAAAGGTGCTCTTTCTCCAGTGTTGGCGGACGTGTACAACGAGGCATTCGATAGAAATGTACTACCCCCTTCTTTCTCGTCTTCCCACACGGTCCTCATACCGAAGTCAGAAGACCCAGTTGTACTGCGCAGAGTGACGTCTTACCGACCCATTTGCCTCACGAATTGTGACTACAAGATAATGATGAAGGTATTGGCTAAGTGGCTGCAGGCAGTTATTCACAAGTTAGTGGGGCCGCATCAAACATGCGGAATTAAAGGCCGGACGATTTCAACAAATATACACATAGCGCGAAGTATACTCGAGTGTTGCGACGCAATGGGTACGCGTGTAGCAATGCTCCAAATAGATTTGGAGAAAGCGTTTGATAGGGTGCCTCATGATGTTCTGTTGAGTGTTTTAGATTATGTAAATGTCGGTAGAATTATAAGAGACGGGGTTTCCATGGCGTACCGGAATTGCTCAACGCGGCTAATTATCAACAAGGTGGTGGGAGAGCGCATCCAAGTCCAGCGCTCGGTGCGCCAGGGTTGCCCCCTTTCGCCGCTGTTGTTTTGTTTGTACATTGAGCCCCTTTGTTTAAGTGTCATAAAGAGTGATTGTGTACGTGGTTTCAAACTGCAGGAAGCGGAAGTCCGTCTCTTGGCTTACGCAGATGATGTAGCGATGTTCTGCGCCGACACTGAGAGTGTCGCGCATGCTGTCCAATGTGTAAAAGGGTTTTGTACTGTTAGTGGTAGCGCTGTAAACTGGTCTAAGTGCCTGGGATTCTGGCACGGGGATTGGCCGGCGACTCCAGCCACTTTTGGCAACATGACCTTCGTTAGAACTCCAGTCAAATACTTGGGTGTGCCCCTTGACTGTTACAAGGATAATGAATCGTACTGGAGGAGAGAAGTGGACAAGCTTCGAGATAGAGCAAATAAGTGGAATGGGTGGAATTGGTCGATGTTTGCGAAAGCCACAATTTGCAACATTTTTTTAGTTAGCAAAATTTGGTACACCCCCCAAGTCTTGCATTGCTCAAGGGTAAACATACAAAAATTTCATCGCGTGTTCGCCGTTTTCATTTGGGCATCATCTTGGGAAAGAACAAGCCGCACTAATTTGTTTTTGCGAGTTCGGAATGGAGGACTTGGTTTGGCGCATTTGTTTTTGAGACAAGTGGTCAATCGCTTCTTTTTCTTCAGGGATGTGAACCATCCTTTCTTACGTACTATCTGTCAACTTCGCTTGGGGATGCAACTGCCTAATATGGTTGTGCCCGTCGGGAGTTTGCCTGGCGGCGTCCATGGCTTTCTGCGTGAAGTCGTGATTTCGTGCAGGTTTCTGTCAACACGGTTTTCACTTGAATATCTGAGCGAAGTCAATGGGAAAAAGCTCTATAAAGATCTCTGCGATGTGGTTCTGCCCGTACCGTTATATCGGTCTCATTACAGAGCAGGCCTTGGGAAGAATGTTTTAAAGCGCGTGAAAGCAATGTCAACCCCAGCTGGTGTAAAGTCCTTCTTTTTTAAACTCCATACGGGAACTCTCACTGTAAAACCGTGGATGGTCGAAAGGGGTTTTTTTGTTCCATGGGGTACACATTGTATAATATGCAGAAAAGAAGAAACAATTGAGCATGTGTTCCTGCAGTGTTGGGATGCTGTGTTCCTCTGGGATGTGCTCCAGCGTACCATCAAAAAAGAGTTTCCACTCGACGCCTATGGAATTCGTTACTTACCAATAGAAAGTGATGACGGAACCCCTTTTGACTTGATTATGTTAATGTGCTTGCATAGTATTTGGAAATGCAGAATGGCGGTTCGGCACGCTGATCCTGATGTAAGACCTGCACGACTGTATTTTAGAGAAAGCATCAGAAACTTTTTTGAGGAGCAAAAGTTGCAGGAATGTGTCCCAGAATGGCTGTCACGTTTGGAACCGTTATTGTCGATGAAGGACTTTTAAGTACGTCCGCACAAGGTGTGCGGTCGTTTTTAACTTAGTTGGTGATTGCGGTTTGTTTTGTATGTACATGTGAATACCGGAAATAAAGAAAAAAAAAGCAGTCGTGGCCGAGTGGTTAAGGCGATGGACTCGAAATCCATTGGGGTCTCCCCGCACAGGATCGAATCCTGTCGGCTGCGTGTCTTGTTTAGTGGGGCTCACTTTTTTATTCGCATACAGGCCATACGTACGACGAGAGAAGACAATTGCACTGTTACAAAGACATCCGCAGTCGCGGCCGAGTGGTTAAGGCGATGGACTCGAAATCCGTTGGGGTCTCCCCGCACAGGTTCGAATCCTGTCGGCTGCGTGTCTTGTTTAGTGGGGCTGACTTTTTTATTCGCATACAGGCCATACGTACGACAAGAGAAGACAATTGCACTGTTACAAAGACATCCGCAGTCGTGGCCGAGTGGTTAAGGCGATGGACTCGAAATCCATTGGGGTCTCCCCGCACAGGTTCGAATCCTGTCGGCTGCGTGTCTTGTTTAGTGGGGCTGACTTTTTTATTCGCATACAGGCCATACGTACGATAAGAGAAGACAATTGCACTGTTACAAAGACATCCGCAGTCGTGGCCGAGTGGTTAAGGCGATGGACTCGAAATCCATTGGGGTCTCCCCGCACAGGTTCGAATCCTGTCGGCTGCGTGTCTTGTTTAGTGGGGCTCACTTTTTTATTCGCATACAGGCCATACGTACGAGAAGAGAAGACAATTGCACTGTTATAAAGACATCCGCAGTCGTGGCCGAGTGGGGGATTCCACTTCCGGACCCCGAGGGGAACGTACAGCCCCGTCAAACGTATACAGTCTGGGTGTTGGCTTCTAAGCTGTTTAGCGGGGCTCCCTGCATATCTAGCAGTGCAAAGCTTGGGACAACTGAAGAAGCGAAGCCATTCCTTTTTCGATAGATTGCGATCGCTGAGGTACATAACAAGGCATGCTGCAGGGCTTGCGACCACACCCCCTCAGCCGTATACTTTTGACGGGGTGGGTACGTGTGTGCCATGGGCTCTGTAGGAGCAGTGTCAGCAACCAAGCAGGACCGCGTTAACAGGATCTTTGGCTCTGATGGCCCGAATTATGAAGTGCTTGTGCCTCGGCTACCCATAGGGCGAGTTGTTTTGAACACTCTTTTTTGCGTGCCGATTTGCGTGAAATACCATATCGTGTGGAAGACTTCCTTGGCACTTCGTTAGCCTAGGCGTGCTGTCCGAAGTTGTCGACCTGGAGATGCACCAAATGAGTCACGTATGGACTCCATTAAGGAAGTTGTCGGCGCACTCATCAGAGCACGTGCAAAAAATTTAATTCCACGCTCAAATGACACGGTTGCACGCAGAATAAGAGCAATGGCATCTGATGTGCAAAGCCGACTACTGAAAAACTTAAATCCGCTGGGGAGTTTTTTCTTGCCGTGAATGAGGGCTGCAAGTTGTCTGGCAGCCTACTTCTCATTGCGTTTTTGCGTTTCGTGGGGTCATCACCCAAGAGTTGCTTTGCACATAGCTGAAAATGACAGCGAAAGTTCTAAACGTCTTCAAGCTACTAGGTTTTGTTGCTCTGCATGGTGATTAAGTTGGTTGGTTAATGGGGCGTAACGTCGCATGCAGCGACTCAGGCTGAGAGACGTCGTAGTGGAGAGCTCCGTAAAATTTCAACCACCTGGCGTTCTTGAACGTGCACTGACATCGAACAGTACACAGGCCTCCAGCATTTGAAAATTGAAAATTCGCTTTTGAGGAAAGGAAATGACGCAGTATCCGCCTCGCATATCTCGATGGACACCCGAACCGCGCCTTAAGGAAAGGGATAAAGGAGGCAGTGAAGGAAGAAAGAGGTTCCGTAGTGGAGGTCTCCGGAATGATTTCGACCACCTGGGGATCTTTAACGTGCACTGACATCGCACTGCACACGGGCGCCTTTTGTGCTTCACCTGCATCGAAAAACTGATGCCGTGGTTGGGTCCCAACCCGGGTACTCCGGCTTGGTGGTGGTGGTGAAAACATTTATTACGAATGAACAGGAGGTATGTTTGGATCAGCCCGTAAGGGACCGATCCTTACAAACACTAGGTGGAGGTCCCTAGTATGGTACCCCAGTGGCAGTTGCCGCCACCCGGGCGCGCCCGACTAAGGCTTGTTGGGCCTGTAAGTCGTGGCAGCCGAGCAGGGTCGCCTCCCAGTCCTCCCGGGTTGTGTTGGGGATGGGGGAATAGCGGGGTTGGAGGGGCAGGCCCACACCATGTGATAGGTGTCAGAAGACACTGCACTACAGTGTGGGCAGCTGCCGCTAAAGGAGGGGTCAAAATGTTTTAGCGCTGCCGGGCACAGCAATGTATTGGTGAGAAGGCGGAGAAGGAGCCGCTCATCCGCCTTCTTCAGGCCTTTACATGGGCTAGGGTAAAGGCGATGACAATTTTGATAATATGTTGTAATATCTTTGAATGTATAGACCGGACTAAAATCGGGTTCCTGATCGGATGGGGAGGAGAAAACAGCCCGGTGAGAGAGAGCGCGGGTGGCTGCGTCTGCTGCCTCGTTTCCTGCCAACCCCCGATGAGCAGGGGCCCATATGAGGTAACGGTGTGCGGGGTCCGTATCCCGTATGCAATTTTGGTATATTCGATAGGCTAGGAAGGGGGTGCAGCCTTGTTCGACGTTCCGACAGGCCCCTCGCGAGTCGGTGATTGTGTATTTTGAATTGGAATGTGAGGCCGCGAGAGCAATCGCGACCTCTTCTGCTTGTGTTGCACTGCGGGCTCTGAAAGTTAGGCCGTTAACTGTGTTGCTGTTGTGAACTACCGCGGCCGTGTACCATCCCCCATGGTGAGGGCCGGAGGCGTCCACGTAGTATACACCTGTTTTGTTGCCATAATATCGGGCTAGCGCTTCCGCTCGTGCCAGGCGCCGACCATTATGGTCTTCAAGTGACATGTTTGCTGGAAGAGGCCGCACGTGGAGGGCACGTCTCCACAGTTCTGGGATGCGAAACCTGTCTTCCATTGGAGGGGTGTGTTGGATATGGAGTCGAGAAGAAAGGCGGCGACCCGACTCCGGCGACAAGAGCGTGTGCTGGTTTGTAAGGTGCGCCTCCCGGAGCTCCCGGAAAGTATTCACCACCCCAAGAGCCATAAGCCGGCTGTTTGAAGTAGTGATGGGGAGGTCAAGGGCACGTTTAACAATTTTGCGAAGGATGACCTCAAGGGCGTCCTCCTCTTGTTTCCGTAGGTGGAGATAAGGAGTCGAATAGAGAAATCGACTAGTTACGAAGGCGTTTGCCAGCCGCAAGGCATCCTTACTTCGTAACCCTCCGCGTTTGTTGGAAACCCGGCGGACCATGCGGCCCACCTGGTCCCCCACCTTACGGAGTTTGGCCAATGTAGTGTCTGGCCGCCTGTGTTTGTGGATGTAGAGTCCGAGTACCCGTATCTCATCACTTTCGCTTATGGGACCACTCTCAAGAGAGAGATATATTTTAGTTGTGCACTTCTGTGAGGGCCAGAGGTGCACAAATCCCGATTTTTGAGGGGAACATTGAAGACCGCAGCGGCGGGCGTAGCGGTCTACTATCGTCGCCGCTGTTTGCAGGCTGGTTTCAATGTCTCCTGTGCTGCCCTGCGTGGCCCACAGAGTGATGTCATCGGCGTACAGTGCGTGCTGCACGCCGGCGACACCACTCAGCTGGGCCGGCAGGTGCATCATGGCCAGATTGAAGAGCAGCGGGGAAAGTACCGCGCCTTGAGGGGTTCCCCGCGTGCCGAGTAGGTAAGGACCATGGTCTCTATCTTGAATTCGAATGTAGGATTGACGACCCATTAAAAATTGGCTTATGTATTGGAATGTGTTGAGGCCACAGTCGGTGTGACTTAGGTTAGTGAGTATGATCTCGTGTTACATTGTCAAATGCCCCTTTAAGATCCAAGGCGAATACTACCTGGTCATTATGGGGGCATTAGAGGGGGTCAAGGACTTCCCGATTGAGTTGCAGGAGGACATCCTGTGCGGATCTGTGTGGGCGGAATCCGAACATGGTGCTCGCAAAGACTTGTTTGTGTTCAAGATATGTAGATAACCGATCCCGCACCATCATCTCCATTAGTTTGCCCACACATGAGGTGAGAGAGATGGGGCGGAGGTTATCTGTGTCAATTGGTTTACCAGCTTTAGGGATAAAAGTGACCAAAGCCATTTTCCATTCGATTGACAGGGGGGTGTCCCCGCGCCAAATCGCATTGACGTATTCCAGGAGGGACTGGTATGCCAAGTCGGGCAGGTCCGTCAAAAACTTGACGGTGACCTTATCCCGTCCTGGCGCAGTGCCCCATTTCATTTTGGCAAGAGCCGCCCGCAGATCATGGAGCTGGAAAGGTTGATTCAGCTCCGTGTTCTCTCTGCCTGCATAGGAGTACGCAGATCCACGGGGGTCTTGGGCTGTACACAGATACTGGTCCCGAAGTTTCTGTGCCAGTTGAGTCGTATTGCCAGGAAAAGCGTGCAGGGCTCGCTGCAAATGTTTTTGTGTTTCGGTTCGTGTTTGGGTTGGGTCCATTAGGGCTCGAAAGAGACGCCACGTGTTTCGACTGGACATTTGTCGCGCGGCCGTGTTGCATCTATCTACCCCGTTGGAGTCGGCGAGTTGGGCCGCGTACTCTGCCGCTTTCTGGGTAAGCTCGGCAATTCGAGCTTTAAGCTTTCTATTGTGTTTCTGGCGTCGCCAACGGCGGACGAGGCTGCGACGGGCTTCCCAGAGTTGTAGAAGGTGGTTATCCACGTCCGTGACCGCCCCTGAGAGCTGGATGTGTGTTTCATGCGAGGAAAGGTGTGCCAGCAGCTGTTGGGACCATGCTGTGTAGCCTTGCGCGGAAATGGGTGTATTATCAAGTGAGTTAAAATTTTGCCTGAATTTCGTCCAATCTGGGATATGGGCTTTGTGTTCTGGGACGCTTGAGGGGGCGTGTGCGTAGTGTAGTGTTAATGATGCAGTGGTCGCTACCGAGGGTCTCCTCGGTGTTGAGCCAGTCTGCGTGTCGTATGTTGCGAGTGAAGGTTAAGTCCGGACACGTATCGCGTGTCACGGAATTTCCTAGCCGGGTTGGGTGGACAGGGTCCGTGTGGAGGGTGAGGCCCAACGTGGACGCAAGCTCCGCCAGCTTACGCCCGCGCGACTCCTCCTTGCGATACCCCCACTGCTGACTGGGAGCGATAAAGTCGCCCACAATCAGCATGGGATCGCGGCCCGCTACTCTTAGCGCGCGGCTAAAGAGGTCCGCAAAAGTCACTCGCTTTAGTTTGGGAGAGCAGTACACGTTGAGTATATGCAACGGTGGGTCCCTGCGGCGGACTGGTAGGAGGGTCACCATTACATAAGAGTACTCTAGTTGGTGGTTGAGATCCACTAGGTTGGCTGTGCAGTCTTTGTGAACGAGAAGACAAGACGCGGGATCCTGTTGGAACGTCGTGTAATTTGAAATTGTGGCGCCCAGGCCTGGCTCTTGGAGGGCAACCACGGCTGGTAAGGACTCGAAAGTTTCAAAGTAGAGGCGGAAATTGGCCCGCTTAGTGCGGTCCTTAAAGCCTCTATAGTTCCACTGTGTTATTGAAGTTGACATGGCCGAATTGGAGATGGCGGAACTCCTTTGATTAAGGTGTCTCGCCATGATTTAAAATTCATGGGGGGGGAGGAGGAGGGATTGGCTGCCTCAGAGCCAGCTACTTGCGCCATCAAGGGGGTGATTACGGAAGGAGCGGGGCAGCTGTCCTCATTGTCCGAATCAATAATCAGACGGTTAAATTTTGAAGGGCGGGATACGTCCCTAATGGGTCCCGTCCGACGGAGGAGGCGGGGGTTGTCCGAGATGTGTTTTGAGACCACCGCAGGGACGGCAGATTTGACCTTTGTCAAGATCTGGTCCATGGCGGTCTCGATCATATATCACAATTTAGAGGTTAAGCGCTCCTCCATCGCAGAGATGGCTGTCACGAGGGCAGGCGAGATCTCCGCGTCGCTCTCCATTGCGTCCGAGTTCTGCGGGCTCGGTGCGACGGACGCCAATTTTGACTCTAAATTTTGAATTTTGTTGAGCAAAAGCTCATTCTGTGCCCGGAGCACGTCTATCTGTTTTTTGTATTCCGCGTCGA
The DNA here is from genome assembly GCF_055824585.1 of Amblyomma mixtum. Taxonomy (NCBI): domain Eukaryota; kingdom Metazoa; phylum Arthropoda; class Arachnida; order Ixodida; family Ixodidae; genus Amblyomma; species Amblyomma mixtum. The sequence continues at coordinate 190,221,747 of NC_143016.1, read as the reverse complement.
GTGCGGAGACGGTTACGGGGGAGGGTGAGGGATGGGAGGAAGAGGAGGCGATCTCAGCCCAGCTGCTCACCTGTTTGTCGTGTTGAGGCGCTGATGCCCGGGCGTCGGCAGCGCCAATTGTCTTGAGGGCCGGGAAGTGGGCAGTGTCTCTGCCGCTGGGCGGTGGAGGCGCCGTCTTCTTCCCGGGCGCTGGCTTCACCGACGGTGAAGAAGGTGACGATGTCTTGTGGTCGGTGCCGTGAGCACCACGCGGCGTTCCGCCACCAGCACCTGGTTTTGAATGACTTGGCTGCTTGCCAGGTCGCTGGTTTTTTGGCACCTCTGGGCGTTTAGCCTTGGGGCCATGTATCTTGAGCTGCCGGAATTTTCCCGTGCAGTCGCGGGAGTTGGTAGCGTGGGCTTGCCCACAGACTGCACAGGACAGAGTACTTTCATGCGGCGCCTTGACTCCGTCGACGGTCGGCGCCGTTTGGCCACACAGGCCGCACTTTTCATCCGGGCAGGGGCAGGTGTCTGCTCGGTGGCCCACAGTGCCGCACCGCACGCAGGCCGGAATGGTTCTCTTGTACGCACGCACAAGGGTCACCTCAGAGTTATAATGTACATATCGCGGCACCACTTTTCCCACGAAGGTGAGCGACGCGACGTTGGATTTGCCAAGCTTGTGGATATCGGCAAGCTCTCCAGCACGCCACTGGATTTTGTTTTGGACGGACTCACTGGTCTCGTGCTTGGCCACGGTGATGACGCCGCGGCATACGTCTCCAGTGAGTTTCAACTGGCCGTACGTGGAGAGCTGGCCCTTCGGTGATGTTAGTTGAAAATCCCGCAGAAGCTTGTCCGTGACGTGCGGCTCTCTGGTGCCTGCGACAATCAGGTTTTGCTCCCATGTGGGGAGCAGGCTGAGGGATGCTGCGGCCTTGGCGCCCAGGTAGGCCGCGAACGCTGCTCCCAGCTCGCCATGTTGGTAGACATCCCTGAGAGCGACGGTCACCCGGGGCTTCAGGATGATGACGATGTCTTCTGGATGAAGACGCGGCAGTGGCTTTGGTTTCCAAGAGGGTCCGGTCTTAGACTAGGCCCCTCCGTGAAGCGCTGCAGCGCGCGCAGCAGCGTTGTGCCGTGTTGAGCGGCCTGCCGACGTGGCGTCCGCTTTCTTGGAGGCGGCGTCCCGCTTGCGGGAGCGGCGTTCCACTAGTTTGAAGAGCCTCGGGTTCTCGATGGGCGCAGAATCCGGACTCTCAGGCGTTGGAGCTGAAGGAACCTCGGACCAGGCCATGGCGTCCGGGTCGTAGCCGCGTTGTACTTTTTGGGCAGCCATCTTGACACGGGTGGGCGACTCACTCACGGCCGAGCGTCGGCGTAGGCGTTAGGCCTAGCGCCGTCGCCACGAAACGCAAGTGAGGATCGGCCCTAAAATGCATAAATGTTGCCCCACCTGTGTGTGATTGGTGTCCACAGGTAGCTGTCGACTTCGCGAAGACAGACGCGGCTGTGTTGACGGGGTTCCGGCCGAGGAACCGTGGCTCCAGCCTAAAGTTGGCGGAGCCGATGCGCTGTACGTCCACTCGCTCCGCGCGCTTACAGCGCCCTCTCCGGCTTGGTAGACGAGCGCCTTAACCACTGAGCTAACGCTTCCATCGAAATGCGACGTCTTTCGGGTCAGCAGCCGAGCAGTATAACCGCTGAGCCACCGCGGCGGCTGCTCTGCATTCACTTAGTGAGATTGTGTGGATGTGCACAGACGGTCCCCGTGCAACGATGGTTTGCAGATCAGCAGGTTTTCTTGGCATTGTCAAGCATTAAGTTGCTGTTGTGAATGGGAGAAGGATGAAAAAAATTGCACAGGCCTGCCTACTGGCTCGAGCCAAGCCACCACCGCTGCCACGTGCAGATAGAGGAGAGTTAAAAGATCAGAGGAAAGATAAAGAGAAAAGATAAGACGCGTCGCAGCAACGAACGCTGCTGAAAAAGCAGATAAGCGACCGAAGCCGCGCTCGCCGAAGCAAGGACAGATATCAAGCATTAAGGAATAGTTCAGTTGTTAGGAGAAGGTAAGTGACGCCAACCAAGTAAAATACAGAAAAAAACACGACGTTTCGGAACCGGCTCGGCCCTTCTTCACGGTGTGACTACGGGCGAGCGCAGCTTGGCTTTTTAAGCCCCTGCGTGGAGGACCTCCGGGTCAGTGGCCGCAGCCCATGGACGTAGGATGAGGGGAGTGTCCCCAGGGAACGATTAACATTCTCTCGTGTTTTGAATGTGCCACGACTCGAGTAGAAGCCTCCTGCGTGGATTAGCTTCCATTTCCAATACAATGGTGCTGTCGAAGTCAATTGGATGGTCACACCCTTCGCAGTGTTCGGCCACGGCGCTGCGTTGACGATTCATGTGACGGACGTCCGCTTTGTGTTGGCTCATCCTTTCCGCGAAGTTCTTCGTTTCACCTATGTACGACCCCAGGCAGACGGAACGCGGAATTTTGTACACGACGCCCTGGGCCTTTTCTCCGGGCTGCCGGTTTTTTGGGCGGGAGAGAAGGCGACCGATAGTGCTGGTCGGTTTGTGCGTTGCCAGCACGTGGCAGCGCCGTGGCCGAACACTGCGAAGGGTGTGACCATTGTTAAGGACGAGGTAGCAGCATCCCACCGCTGCCACCAGTTTGTTACAGACGAGGTAGCATGGTCGTGTGCCGGAGAGGGAATGAGGGACGTCTGAGACGAGGCTGCTGGAAAAAGACAATGAGAGAGATCTTTATACAGGAATTTACATATTTACAAGTGAGCTGCAGGAACGCTGCATGACGACAGCTCATCAGAAGATCATGATGACAAAAAGCTCCTCGGCCGTGCCGCTGCCGGGGTTTTTAAGAGTTCCCTTCCCTAGGGTCCCTAGATAGGGGCCGGGCCTGCAGGGGAATGAAGTTCTCACTGGCACCAATCACAGACACACACGCACTCACTCACTCCCTAGAGATCACACCGCCGTCACGCGCTGGGAGAGGGGGGAACGATGCCATCACCGTAGCCCAGACGCCGGAATGTCCATGAGCGGCGTTCCCGCGCATTACGAACGCGCGTTCACACTCGGTGTAGGGGAAACGCTCGCTCAACCGGGCTTCCGTGGCAATCCAGGCGCTCACCCAACGCGCGTCTCGGGGTTTGTCGGCGTTTCGCTGCTGCCATGTCGTTGTCTTCCCCACGACGAAGGCGAGACGTAACACCATCCAATTGACTTCGACAGCACCATTGTATTGGAAACGGAAGCTAACCCACGCCGGAGGCTTCTACTCGAGTCGTGGCACATTCAGCAAACACGAGAGAATGTTAATCGTTCCCTGGGGACACTCCCCTCATCCTACGTCCATGCGCTGCGGCCACTGACCCGGAGGTCCTCCACGCAGGGGCTTAAAAAGCCAAGCTGCGCTCGCCCGTAGTCACACCGTGAAGAAGGGGCCGAGCCGGTCCCGAAACGTAGTGTTTTTTCCTGTATTTTACTTGGTTGGCGTCACTTACCTTCTCCTAACATTAAATTTCCCAACCAGACAGATTTCTGTCCAATGTTTTCTTTTGAACAGTTCAGTTGTATTTGTATGCTTCACAGGGACGCTTTGGCATCAAAGTAACTGAGCCAAGAGCTAGCGAGCTTGAGGCCTGCACGTTGTCAAAGTTGCGAACTGCATTGAAAAGGAACTCGGGTTCTTTTTTTTTTTATTTTGAGTTGATAACAAATTCAGACTTTACAGTCTCCTCCCTCTGGTACAAAGAGAACGGTTTTGCAAAATACCGGGCGGAAGTAAAGAAACTTAAAGCGAAACTGGGTTTTTGACCAAACTACGACGTCTCGACATACCAATCTGTGACGTTTGAAAAGTTTGAAAAGTATTTATTTGAAGTGTGTCTCGTAAACTTCAGGAAGAAGGCCAAAAGGCGTGGTGCCTGACGAGGGCCTTCCTCCCTGGGGTAAACAAATTGCATTCAGCATATATACACACAAAATAAACAAATACAATAAATGTAGCGGTCGCCATGACATTTGTTGGCATGTTAAAGGGCCACTGCCCAGGGTCCGGACATTTTTGAAAAACAAGCCCACTGCATAGATGAGGCATCGAAGATAACCTCTGCAAAATACTAGAGCCATGCGCGCCCCGAAAAGCTGCGAAAATTCAAATCAAAGCCCGTTCGTTCTTTCCTTCCTTCAAAAACGGGCCCGGCCCACTACTCTGCACCCCGCTGACGTCAAGGGGGGCTACTTTCCCTAAAGGCACTCCATTGGTGCATCGTTCTGACTGACGGGAGAAGGTTGGGCGTAGACTTGGCGTCGCGTCGTCTGCACAAGGCTTTCCGCAGCGCCTTCTGTTCTGGCTCATGCCTACAAACCCGCATGAAGGAACAAAAAAAAAAAACTGCGGAGGGAGCGTGCGGCGACAGCCTTGAACCCTAGCCATAAAAAGTAAAAAAATAGTAAAACGGAGGGAGTTGGTTCGCCCCCCCCCCCTCCCCCCCCCCCCCCCCCCGCCGTGATCACGTCACGAGACGCTCTGCGTGCGCGCTCCCTTCTCAGTTTCTTTTCTTCTATGCGAGCCCCCCAAAACAAGGTTTTAATTAGTAGTGCAGCAGAGCCTTTCCCTCGCTCGCCCACTTGGCCGCTCCGCACACACGCCGCTTATCTTTCGTGCATCTTGCGTACGCCTTGACTCCAATGAATGACATATGCTTTGGAGCGGAGAAAAGACACAAACACACAGAACACAAACACGCATGGAGAAAAGCAAACGGGCGGTTGCCGGGTCCGCGCTTCGCCGTGTGTTTCGAACACAACCGACTTCCGCCCCTCCGCTCGTGAAACGGTGGGGAGGCCTAAAAGAAAATGAAAAGGTGGCTCGTTAACTGGGAATGACAAACAGATGTATGAAAGGATGCGCTCGCTAACAAGTCTAGGTGGTCGAGCCGATCGCGCCTCTCGATCGTTCAGTGTGCGGAGAAAATGCAAAAACCAAGAAAAGAATTCTATTGAAGGCGGGGCCATGACGTCGCCCTGTGACGCACTCCACAGACACCACGCCTCCGGCTTACACCGGAGATGGAAGGGGTGATTTTGCCTTGCCGAGCCTACTCGACGAGGAGCGGGAGAGAAGAATTTCGAGGAGGGAATGGAAGGAGAGGAGGCTCGCTCAAAGAGAGGTAGAGAGTGTCTGCTGCGCTGGGGTGGGCACGGGGCCTTTAAAAGGAAAACAAAACTGTACAGCAATGTTAAGGTAGCTTCAAAGTTGTTCAGGGAATCATAAAAGGGAAAAAATATATATAATCGCGTTAACTGTTAACAATTTACAATATGTCACAGGATATACGGGTTAGTCATGCAGTCAACAGTGCAATCAGTTTTCTTTTGTATATTTTTTGAGTTCTGCATTGATGGAGCAGGTCATGAAAATTTCGGTTTTCATTCAAAAAGGTAGTCATTTGGTATCTATTCGTTTGGAATCCGTAATTTTTTCTTGCTTTTGGTGATTTTATTGTCATGTACCGAAGGGAATATGGGTTTTGTGGTAGCTCTGGTGTTGCAAAAAAAAAATGAGTTTCAAGATGAATTCTGTTATATGTTTCAAGCGCTAGCCGAAGAGTTTTTAAGTGAAAAATTGTCAGTAACCCCAAGCTGTTCCACCATGGCTTCGTGCTATCCAAGTAACCTAGATTAGCAATTGCTCGTATGGCCTTTTTGTGTAACAAAAACAAAGCATTTAAATTAGTCTGTGTTGAGTCTCCCCATATCAGCAAACAATAATGAAGATGCGAATGAATTAAACGGAAATAAAGTTGCTTTTTGAGCCATATTGGTAACAGAAGCCTAAATTTATTTAGAAGGCCCACTGATCGCGAAATTTTTTTTTCTTACTTGATTAATATGGTCAGTCCACAGCAGGTATTCATTAAATATAACTCCAAGGAATTTTATTGACTGTAATCGTTGTAAAACACTTGAATTGTATAATAGGATTGGCTCATCATCTATGACTTTATTTTTAGCTCTGAATATTACATACTTCGTCTTCGTGATGTTTAGTTCTAACCTGTTGGCCCTCAACCATAATGTAAGGTTTTCTAACCAGAGATTTGCTCTACATTCTATTGCTTGTAAACTCGCGTCATGAAAGAAAATATTTGTGTCGTCAGCGTATAAAACTGTTTCGGAGCAAGGAAGAATATTAACAATATCATTTATGTGAACTAGGAATAGAATTGGACCCATTATTGAGCCCTGTAGCACACCAGTGCGTATAAGGCCGTAGCTTGAAGGTATGTCGTTAATCATTGTGAATTGTACTCTGGATGATAAGTAGCTCTGAATAAGATTAAGTGCGGAGCCTCGTATCCCATAGAATTGTAATTTGCGCAGTAAAATTTCGTGACAGACCGAGTCGAAGGCTTTTCTAAAGTCTAAGAATAGCCCAAGTGTAAAAACTCTGTTTTCTATATTGTTGATTATTTTGTCCTTTATGTGAAGTAAAGCTTTTTCCGTAGATTTACCTTTCTCAAATCTATATTGTTCTTTCGCAATAGCTCCGGTCTTAATGAAGTACGAAGTAAGGCGGGTATTGATGACTTGTTCAGCAATTTTTGAGAAGACTGGCAAAACGGATATTGGGCAATAATTATTAGGATCATTATAGCTTCCTGTCTTATGTATCACAAAAACTCTTGCTATCTTTAATTTATCTGGAAAACAGCCTTCTCTGAGCATTTGGTTGCATATATGGGACAACAAAGGTGCGACAATATCAGATACGGCTTTCACTACCTCACCCTTGCTGTTATCAGCTCCAACGGAACAGTTATTTTTTAGACGCATTATATACGAGGAGATTTCGGCTGTAGTTGTTGGGGAAAGGAATATCGAAGGCTTTGGACTGCCTTTAAGATATGACATTGGATCAGTGCATGTTGTTTGCGCAGACTGATTTTCGCCAACCGTCAGGAAGTGTTCGTTAAACATGTCTGATAAGGGATGACCTCTGAGTGGAACGCCATCTACCACAATCTCTACTGGAGTTGGCTCGGTTCGTTTTGATACTAAATTGTTGTATAACCTCCATATCTGATTAGGGGCAAGTTTATTAGCGAACGCTTTTGCGTAATATTCCTGTCTAGCCGTTTTTAGATCAGTGTTGAGCTTATTCCTTACAGCTTTATACAAGTTTAGTATATTCATGTCCTTGCGCTTCAAAAAATCAGCAAAGAGATTGTGTTTTTGCCTTGTTCTTTTGTACAGCTCTTTCGTGACCCACGGTTTCTTAGACTTTTTGTATCTAGAGCGGCGGACTAGAGGAAAGGCGCGATAATAGGCATCTTGAAATTTTTTTTCAAAGACATCGTAACAGCGACTAGGATCCTCTTCATTAAAAACGAGTGACCAGTCCACCTCTGAAATCATGCATCGAAAGCAATTTATAGTTTCGTCCTTAATTTTTCGATAGAAAGTGTTAGCTGCGCTATTAGAAAAAGTTTTCCTCGAATGGGGCAGAAAGACAAAAAAATGGAAGATGGTCGCTAACACCGCAGGCCATCACACCCGACTGGACATCATTTGGTAAGAAGTCAGTGAAACATAAATCGAGTGCAGTTCCGGTACTTGCGGTAATTCTTGTTGGCAGGTTTATAACATTTGTACAGCTGTAGGTAGGCATCATAACAATAAAACTCTTAGAAACTGTATTCTCAGTCAATATATCTATGTTAAAATCACCCAGCACGACAGCAGACTGGCTATGTCCTGTCTAATACTGTCCTCACTAATACTGTTACGTCACTATGTCACTAATACGTCACTTATACTGTCCCCAAACTTATCGTGTGCGTCTTGATTGGCTAAAGTGGCGATTGTAAGCGACAGCATGGGTAATTAATTGTCTGAAGTGACCAAAAACAAGCTCGAAATTTTGGCCATCAGCAAAGGCCATCAGCAAAGCAAATCTGCCTTTGATGATTTTAAAACTGACTATGATTCCAAAGCAGCAGAAGAGTTGTGGCAGCAATTTAAGAAAATTATACAACATTGCGTTGACAGATATATTCCAACTCGTGTTAAAAAGACGAAGCACCGAAGCCCCTGGATCACCAGGGACATAATTCATATGAAACGTAAAATAAAAAGACTACGTAAAGAGAAAAATAAACGTATCCCAATTTTGCGGCTTCGTGCTGAGCTGAAGCAAGCGCTGAAAGAAGCTAAAAAAAAGTTATTCGATGAAACGCTGAGCCGCTTCCTCAAAACGTCGCCGCAAAAGTTCTGGCGATACTTTAGTGATAGGAAGGAGTGAATACAGGAGATTAAGCACGAAAATAAGGTACTGAAAAAGAAGGAGCATATAGTAGATTACTCTAATCACTTTTTCCAGTCGGTATTCACCGCAACCCAAGATGACATAGACCTTAGTTCAGAACGCCTGTTGCCTAGCCAAATGAATGACGTCATAGTTACGCAGGAGGGTGTATTTCAGCAGCTCCTCAATTTGGATGCTAAGAAGGCCAATGGACCAGACAACATACCAACCCAGTTTCTCCGAAGATATGCCGAGTGGGCGTCGAGATACCTTATACTTATTTTTCAAAAATCTTTGCACACCCATTGTGTATCACAAGACTGGCGCAATGCACTAGTAATTCCGCTGTTTAAAGGGGGAAACCGAGCACTTGTAAATAACTACCGCCCAATATCTCTTACATCGATTTCTTGTAAACTTATGGAACATATTATAGCGAAGCACATCCTTCATCACCTAGAAACAAGCGGATTACTTTACCCTCACCAACACGGATTCAGAGCAGGCCTTTCCACCACTACACAACTTGTAGAGACAATTCATGGTGTTGCAATGACGATTGATGGGAAGCAGCAGATTGACGTAATCGCTGTAGACTTTGCCAAAGCTTTTGATAAAGTGCCGCACAATAAATTAGTTTTTAAACTGGAAAGAGCTGGAATTAATTTGAATATTGTGAAATGGATTAAAGCTTATTTAACAAATCGTAACCAAGTGGTCAAAGTGGATGGTCATGTGTCCGGCCCACTAGCAGTGCTTTCAGGAGTTCCGCTGGGTTCTGTTCTGGGACCACTGTTATTTTAGTCTACATTAATGATATCTCTGCTGTTCTGGAACCAAATGTGCGACTAAAGCTATTCGCAGATGACTGTTTAATTTATTCTACAGTTAGAAACAAGGACGACCAGCTTAGAATTAACAACTCTTTACAGGCTTTAAGCAAATGGTGCAAAAAATGGAACATGGAAATAAATTATTCGAAATCAACATACACGCACATTACAACGAAGAAGTCTGTTCTTTTGTTCCCATGTGTCATCGGTGACAAATGTTTGGTAAATGTAACTCAGTTTAAGTATCTAGGAATGACAATAACACAAAACTTAAATTGGGGCACACATATAGAAGAGGTTTGTTCTAATGGATACCAGAGGTTATGTTTTTTTAGAAAAAAATTGGAGCATGCTACACGGGATGTACTGTTACAACACTCTGCGGCCGCTGCTGCTACTGCTGCCAAACCAGTTTCTTTGTCTGCTCTGTGATCCTGTTACTTTGCTCTAATGCCGGGCCAAACAAACTGTGTATCGTGCAGAGAAAACCTTGGGGATGAAGACCAGTATGCCACATGTGTAGAATGTTCCTTCAGTTACCATTACGGTAACTGTTCGGGGGGTTTCGAGAAAAGCGGGAAAGGCAAAGGTGCTAAAAGTTTATGGAAATGCCCTACTTGTAAAGCTGCTCGTCTGAGAGGGCAGAAATCATTAGACAAGCACAACAGCGAGGAAGGCTGTGAACACACTGGCGTACTGGCCGACATCAATGCGAAGTTGGCTGTTTTGGTCGAGATGAAAGTGCAAGTTCATGGTTTGGCGTGTTTGCGAACAACAATAGAAAGTCTTGAAACATCTGTTCAACTGATGTCTGAAAAGTATGATGAAATTCTGGCCAACCAAAAAAAACAGGATTCTGATATTCAGACCCTCAAAAAAAGAATGGACTACCTTGAAGCAGCTGATCATGCAAATGAAATTATCAACCTAAAATTGCAGGTCAACGAGCTTGAGCAGTACGGTAGACGACAAAACCTTGAACTTCACGGACTTAAGCAAGATGAGGATGAAAATTTGCTGTCAAAAGTGAACAAGCTAGCCGAGTCACTTGGTATCGATTGACTCGAAGAAACTGACCTCGATGGAATTCACAGGCTCCCCTCGAAAAACGCAAACCCTCCAGTTTTAATACGTTTCGTGAGCCGCAAGACAAAAGAGCAATGGCTATCCAAATCTCAAGAACTCAGAACGCAACAATCTGACCTCCGGTTCTATGAAAACCTGACAGCCAAAAACAAGCGACTTCTCTGGCTTGCTCGCGTGAAGGCAAAGGAATTTGACTACAAGTTCACATGGGCACGAAATGGGAAAATTTTCTCAAGAAAAAGGGAAGGCGACCGTGTGCTATGCATTGCTTCTGAGAGCGATCTCGAGAAGATTAGATAGTTTTCCATTTATCGTCTCAAGCTCTAAACCTGATTTTTTTTTGTTAAGTATCACTATGGCTTACATTGACATTGTTTCTTTCAATAACCAAATGTCAAGCTTGAAGAAGCCTGAAAAAAATTATTTCTCAGTTCTTCATTTAAACGTCCGAAGCCTATGTCATAAACAGGATGAACTGGTCACATTGCTGAACGAACTGTCGATAAAATTTGATGTCCTGGTATTCTCGGAAGCATGGTTGAAAAGTGAACTTGATGCTTTTAATCTTGGATCTTACACCAGTGTTTCTCAAACAAGGGGTGACAGGAGAGGAGGCGGACTCACTGCATACATAAAAAATGGAAAGTCCTACTACATACTTTCCGAAATTTGTGAAAACAATGAGGAGGTTGAGGTACTGGCAGTGTCTTATAATAACATTATTGTGATAGCAATTTATCGACCCCCGTCGGGCTCTGAAGACATGTTTTGTAATTACCTTGAAAAAATACTGGACTTTGTTACAATTAATAACATGAATGCAGTGATTGTAGGTGATATCAACATAAACCTTATCTGCAAACAACCAGCTACTAAACACCTCCTTGACCTGTTGCTTAGCCACGGATTTGATAACAAGGTTGAATCTCCAACTAGGGTGACTGATTTTTCTGAGACACTCATTGACGTGTGTCTGTGCAACATTGGCGGTTCTGGTGTAATTTCAGGTGTCCTGACTGTTGGTCTCAGTGATCACATGCCCAGTTATAGCCTCATCCCACACCCTACTGATTACAAAGATAAAAAACAACAAGAAAGCACTTATTGGAGGATTAATGACGAAAGTATAGCCAATTTCAGGAGTCTAGCCATGAACGCGGATTGGAGTGCCGTCCTATCTGAAAGTGATCCATGCTTTGCGTATGGAACATTTCAGACAATTGTTGAGTCACTTCATAATGAGGCGTTTCCGCGGCGGCCAGCAACGAAACATAAAAAGTCCAGGAAACCATGGATCTCAAAAGAACTTTATGACCGCATACTACATAAAAATCGCTTATTCTCAACTTTTATCGAAACAAAAAACGCAGAGATATTTCGAAATTTTAAGAAAATCAGGAACAAGCTAGGGGCCGACATAAAAAAGGCTAGACAACAATACTATCTAAACAAGTTCTCGAATACTACATCTCCAAAGCAGAGTTGGGCTCTCGTAAACGATATCCTCGGGAAAAAACCAAACAGTGTCCTCTCTTCACTAAACATTAATGGGATAGAATACACGGGGATTGAGTTGGCAAATAAATTTAACGAGCATTTCCTTACAGCTGGTGTAATGGAAAATGTAGATCCTCTCTGTAAAGAGCCTACAAGTTACATAAAGAAGACATACACAAATTCAATTTTCCTGGAACCATGTACTGATAATGAAATTGTAGACATAATTAACTCACTCCGAAACAATAGGGCTCCGGGAATAGATGACATCCTGACACGGCCAATCAAATTTGTTGCAGATATTTTAGCTGCCCCACTAGCACATATCTGTAACATCATGCTTAACACTGGTAGGTTCCCAGACTTGATGAAAGTGGCTCGTGTAGCTGTAATTCACAAGAGCGGTGATGCCAACAACCTCAACAACTACAGACCGATTTCCGTTCTCTCATGTTTTGCGAAGGTTGCTGAACATGTAATAAATAATCGCCTGTATAATTATCTGGCACGACACAAAATTATTGCAAAAGAGCAATATGGTTTCCAAAAGAATAAAACAACAGAATCTGCTTTGCTTAATATTAATTAAGGAACAGCTAATTGACAATATAAAGAGAAGACTAGTAACAATAGGAATTTTTCTTGATTTAAAGAAAGCTTTCGACTCGGTAAAACACGATATCCTCCAAAAATTGGAACGGTACGGGGTAAGAGGTCTTGCTCTTGAGCTTCTCACCAGTTATTTAAAAAATCGTTTTCAAATAACCCAAATAAACGCAGTATCATCAACACCAGGGGAAATTGTAGTTGGTGTACCACAGGGTTCTATTTTAGGAACGATACTATTCCTTCTGTATATTAACGACATAGTGAACATACCTCAGACTAAGAATATTATGATTTACGCAGATGATACTAATGTGTTCTTTTCAGGAAATAATATGGCTATCTTAGAAAAAGAAGCAAACGTATGGCTACAAGAACTTTCTCCATGGCTGGAATCTAACCAATTGAAACTAAATGTTGAAAAGACTAAATATGTCGTATTTAGAGCCAAAAACAAGATGATTACTGAAAGTTTTCAACTGAAATTTCAAAATTCAACTCTACTTCGTGAAAATTCAATAAAATTTTTAGGAGTAATTTTCGAGCAGCACTTACTGTGGAATGACCATTCAGATTATTTACGCAGTAAAGTATCGCGGTCAGTGGGCATAATAAACAGACTACGAATGCTTGTACCTGTCAGATGCAAACTACAGCTATTACGGCCTACTTGTGTACATACATTGTGTACATACCTACTTGTGTACATACATTACTTGTGTACATTACATTACGGCCTACTTGTGTGGGGAACAACAACACTTACTAATATAGTAAAATTATTTGCGCTGCAAAAAAGGGCTATCCGAGCTGTATTCAACCTTACACTCAGCCAAGACACAGGGGAGGTTTTTAGAAAGCACAAGTTACTTAAAATACAAACAATGTATGACAAAAAACTGGCTATATACATAAAGAATCCAATAAAATACAGTAAAGAAACGTTTCAGAACACATATCTGCACATGCCTGGACTATATAACTTCCGAACAGCTAGTTTCCATGTTTCAAAGTCCCGTACAAATTATGGCCACCAAATGTTGACATTTATGATACCGCGAGTTCTAAATGCTTACGCCCCGCTACTTTCTATGGCAATGGAAAAACGAAGTGACCAAAGCTATAAAAGAGCCGTGCATGATATGCTACTTTCGTGACAGTGCTGTATAAGTAAACACCGTTGTATCTTTTTTGGTATCAAATCTGTATACTACTGCCAATTTAATTTTAACCTCTGTTTTTTTTTCTGTTCGAAGTCGGTTGCTGTCAAATGCTTTGAATGTTTGTTTTAATTTGTTGTTTGTTTTTGTATAGGAGGGCAGGCCTTAGTCAGGTGTTGTTTAACGCCTTTTGCCTGCTCGTCCTTGGTTTACGTATGCATTGTAAACCAAAAATAAACCAATAAAAAAAAGACTAATTGCATATAAAGCTTTTGTGAGGCCAGTCCTTGAGTATGCGTCAGTAGTATGAAGTCCTAAACAGAATTATTTAAAGAAACAATTAGAAAGAGTTCAGAGGTACGCAGTACGCTTTATTTGCTGCCGATATCGAAGGACAGACTCAGTTGCGGATATGCTCTCTTCCTGTAACCTGGATTTATTAGAAACACGACGACAAAAAAATAGGCTGAAGCTATTGTTCCAGATGCTCCAAGGACAGATAAATATTCACAAAGAAACATACATACATACAAGCACCAGGCAAACGCAGTTCTAGAACAAATCATGGTCGGATAATTCAGCCTTACAACGCCCGTAGTGAAACTTTCAAACATTCCTTCTTCCCTCATGCAGTTGAAATGTGGAATGATTTGCCAATGAGTGTTGTGGAACAGAGGGATGTGCATGAATTCGAACGATCTCTGGATAACCACCTGCTTGAAAGTGCCATTTGATGCTTGACTGAATGATGTACCGTGTCATGCTGATGTATTCAATGCTTTGAATAGTGCTGTTTTTCTATGAAATTTTTATACCCTCTCTGTAAGGACCCTCGCACGAGGGTTGACAGTATTGTTAAATAAATAAATAAATAAATAAATAAATAAATAAATAAATATCAACGAGCGTGCCAAATTGTAACATCACACACGCAAGGTTACCTGTAGATGTCGCTGCGGCTGAGCCCTCGAAATGAAAAATTCCGTTGCTGCAACAACACGTCACAAGGCTGCGAAATTGGGAAAAAATGACCAGACAGCAGCGAATAACTTCCCTTGAAAGGTTGAGTAAAACCCATGGAGGTACCAAAAAAAACTCTGAAGTTGCCCTTTAATCAAGGCCTAAGGCCAGTCACCTTATTAAAATGCTTTGCGAAAAGATTGGTTCCGAACACCGAAACCTACTCCTACTCAGGAAACTATGCTGGCTGTGACGTAGAAAAATGTTGGCTAGGGTTTTGGGCTCAGGGAGGAATTGAGAATTTTTATAGCAGAGGAGAAGGTACTGGGGGAGCCTCTTTCAATGACCCTTCATTCCTCACTGCGCTTGGCTATTTGTGTGACATATCTCAGCAGCTCAACCACCTAAACTCCTAAAGGGTTGGGAGTAATGTATCTAGGAAACTTGAAGGTTGGCCGAGTCGGGTAGGAAGATATTTTTCTTCGTTTAAGTTGCCCACTGACTTTTCTACATCTGGGAGAGTACCCGCAGCTGAAAAAAAGGCAGTAATGACACATTTGAGCAGAATCAGGCTGCGCTTAATGAGTTACTTCCTACAGTCTGCTCCAGACACACGCTGGCCCCTTTTCGGCAGATGTAAGTTGCTTCATTCGTGAAAGCGTCCACGCTGAAAATGAGCTGATGGAACTCCTAGAAAATGTTGTAAGAAGGCTAAATCTGCCATCGTGGACCTCAAAAATTTTGGTTTGAGACAGCTGAAATTTTCCCCCTACTCTACGGAAAGGCTGCCAGATAGTTGTTCTACAGTTTCCGACAACATCCTAGTGCGACAAGGCATGTCTTGAAAGACTTGCCCTGTCACACTCACTAATTTAATGTCTTTCGATTCGAAAGGCATTGTCACCTAATGTTATTACCCTGCCGCTACACTGGAACATTTAATTCCCATTATGAAAAATCCAGGCGTTAACAAACAACGGCACAGAGGGGACACAGCGCTTACTCGCAACTACAAGAATTTTTATTCAGAAACTTCTATACATGCAACAAAAACCAAAACAAACCCAGAGTAATCGCACGCCACACGCCACATTTAGTGTCGTTAGGTTCGGATGACATTCGCCATCGAATGAGTTTGGGGAACTCATTTGCATTCGATCCCGAACCGAATGTATACTCTCGACCCCAGATAAGCAGCAAAAACAAGCAACGGGAAAAAAGAATCGTTGACCCACCAAAGTAAAAAAAAAAATTCGTTAATTTTTCTGCCGAAAATGTTGCACTAAAGGGCTGTCCTGAAGAGCTATCATTCTGGGCACTCTCAGCATCAGCAGTGTCCGGTTAAGTTGCCGCGGCCGGCGACCATATTGTCTGTTGTGCTCTTCTAAGTCCTCCCGTGGTTTAATACTTCACGCGTGGTGTGATGGCTACGGCAACAGCGACTGCAGAACCGAAAAAAAGAACACACCGGAGCACCGAGGAGACATTCGCCTTACTACACGACTTGAGAAGAGCGAAGCGGAATCCAAAAGTGCACCAGTTGATTGCTGAAAAGCTGCGCGATGCTGGCATCCCGACGACTCTCAAAGGGGTAAAAACAGACTGAGATTCTTGCATACAAGGACAGGTGAGCGATTTTTTTGAAAGAATTAAATTAAGCATGACTTCGCGCGAACAGACGACGAGGCTGTGTCGCGTGCACGTGTAAACACTGCAGTTGGTGGCTCCTCCGAATTCATGGTTCCCGTCTGATGATATGATATGGCACAGTACGGTAGGCACGTGGGGTTTAATGTCCAGAATGGGCTCCGGAAACCGCCGTAGTGGTGGGCTCCGGGTGAATTTAAATCCCTTCAGTGCGCGGTGACATCGCTCAGCACTCAGGCGCGTTTGCATGTCGCCCCCATCAGTATGCGGCTACCACAGTCTGCAGTTCGATAGCAACAGTGTTTACAACAGCACTGCGAATTTTTGTTGCTCTTGCACCCTGGATCGATGGGGCCGCTGACAAGTTCAGTGAACTGGGGCCGAATCCATGGAAGAGTTCGCTTTGGAACGCGTTCGCTTTGCCGTGACGTCAGTTTGACGTTGACATCGGCGGGAGAAGGGTGGGAGGAACACTGCGGGAGGACAAGGGGGCAGGCAACAGCCAATCGGCTTTGTTGGGCGGTCCCATCTCGGTTGCTTGTATTTTTAAGGGGCCATATGCTAACTTCTTTGCGTTTTTAAGCTCTAAATGAATGCGTTTGGCTACAATACTGCAAATTTATTACTCAGAGCCTATAAATAAGCATATAATTTATTTTGAGACGACACACGACCAATTGCACACCGACCGTCGACGCACCCAACGACGCCGGGGATGAGACCACGGTCCAAAAACTGCCTTGGCGCGGGACTTCTCCTCGCAAGTCGAAGGAAACGACACCTAGTTTTTCTCCGTGCCGACACGCACGATTGCCTGAGCGACGGCCAAAATCGTCCGGCTCACAGACGACTGCGGGAGCCGTATAGTTGCCTCGCTGCCGACTGCTGCCTGGAAGCCCCCGGTAGCGAAGAACCTTAGGGCGCAGAGTACTTTGCGCTCTGTTGTGAGCGCACTTTCCCTCGTTGGTCCAAGGTGGGGTAAGAGCTCTTCGCATAGCTGGCGTACAAGTAGCTTCGACAGCCTGAAGTGCCTTCGGAAAGCATCGTCAGGCATGTCGAAAGGATTGTCATGCACGCGCGACCGCCGAGGCCGCCGATCACATTCGCTGAGCACCGCGAACAACAGCGGGGCGGCGGGAGGTACCGGCATGTCTCTCCTCGCGCTGAAGCGAACGCCACTTTCAGAGTTCCGCACACAGCGACCGAACGCGTTCTCTTTCACTTGATTGACATGTCTCGTGACGTAAACAAAATCCGTGTTCCCGCCTCCCTGGAGTGACGTCACTACCAGCGGCAACGACACACGACCAATGGAGCGAGGTGGCAAAAGAGAAAGCGAACGCGTTCCAAAGCGAACTCTTTCGTGGATTCGGCCCCTGGAGTCTATTTTCTAGAGGCCCGCGTACTGTGCGATGTCAGTGCGCTTTAAAGAACCCCAGGTGGTCTAAATTTCCGCAGCCCTTCACTACTGCGTCCCTCATAGCTTGAGTCACTTTGTGACGTTAAAGGTCCATAAACCGTAAACCGGAGGCTATTTTCACGTATCTTTGAGCCAGCTGCACGTCACAAAGCCGTCACCTCGGGCTCGAAGTTTCCGCTCTACTGAGAATAACTTGGGAAATTGAGCATAGCTTATCGTAATTGTTTTCTCATTAAAGATAGCGCGACGACGCATGCAATGGTGCAGGCCGTTTATATTAATTTATAGTCAGTTCACTGCCATTCGGGTTTACCAGTTTCGTGTCGCGACAAATATCAAGAAGCCAATACACTGCATACGTGGCATGCATAAATTATTTATTTCGTCACCTCAGGGCCCCGGACATTGCAGAGAGGAGTTGGTTGCGTGCGAAAAAAAATGGGTAATAGCGAAATATATATGAGGAAACATAACTGATATCTTTACACTTTACTTGCTGCTGCAGAAACATGAACAAACAAAAAGTAACGGGGCAAGGGCGAATAAATTGGTGCCATAATTGAGATATTCATAAATTTCTCCACGCGCTACCAATGAACAACCAGCAAGAAATGCTAGAAAGCCAGTGCTGCACTCTGAAGGAAGTAAGATGTGCACACCTTGGATTGCGCTGCCGCAGATATATTGTACTTCTAAAGTGCCTGTTTTGCCTAGTTACATGTGTTTGCAGTGGCATACACACAAGGAATGTATGGTGTTAAGAAATTTCGTTATCGTACGGCTTAGCGCAATAAGCAATACTGAATAAGTATGTTGCATGCGCATGTCTGCACCATTTCTTGGTATTGCGCAACGTTACACCCTGGATTTATGACAGCCTGTGCATATAAATGAAGTTTGCTGGCACTGAGGAATGCTTCAGAAATTATAAGTAGCTGATTACTTTCATTTCAGATCATCCACCAAATGGAGAATGGGCACAGTAGTCGAGAAGGAGACGTGGAAGTGACGCCCACCAGCATGGATGAGGAAAGAGCACACTGAATGATTCGTGTGAAACATCACAGCCATCCTTTCCTGCCACAGAAGCGCAGGTTTCAGAGCCAGGTGCTTTTTGCGGGGCTCATCAGGGCTCCGAGAAAAGAGGTTGAGGCAGCCATCTAACACAAGCCTGTTTGCGCAGCTCATTGAGGAGCAGCGGCAGCTTAGCCTAAGTCTAGAAAAAGCCGTGGAAAAGGAACAAGAGAGCCGAGACAAACAACTTAGGATGCAGGAGCAAACTGCACAGCGTGAAGGTCTATCTCTGGCATGCTTGCGGGAAATATGTAAAAAATAAATGCGCACTGCATACAGCGACACTTCTGCCTAGTTTGTCAAGCGGCATGATTGTTCTGGTATTCACACACCCTTTGAGATGTGCAAAAACCCACACTGCTAATTCTGTCGTGGTGCAGGGCTGCTGCTCAGGTAGCCTGCTGAGCACGCGTCAAGAAGTACTTTGTAAAAGCAGCTTCTAACTTCATGCCATGTTCCATTGGACACAGTGGTATTGTGTGACGGATGTTGATCGAATGCATCAAATGCTTGTACGTCCTGCTCCCAATGTTGATCCACAGCGTCTCGGAACGTTTCACAAATATTGTGAAGGACGCATGAGGCCCTGATTGCTTTCTTGGCATTGGGCAGCATACACTCGAGCCTCTTCGTAAAGAAGCGGAAGCGAGCTTTTAGCCTTCCAAACGCATTCTCAACAATGGGTCTCGTTTTGCACAGCTTGTAATAGTACGCAGCTTCGTAGGTCCCAGCCGACAGATGCACTTGAGAATGGCTTGAGCATTGCCTTCGTTAAAAGGAATGCCTGGTCGCACAGAATGAGTGGCGTGACAGCGGCGACTTCAGTCGACGCCACAGGTGACCTGAGGTGCCCGCCTTCAATTACTGTGCAGAGCTTTGAACGCCCATACGCGTTCGCATTGTAGCATCGGCAAGGAGCGCCAACATTGATTTACAGAAAACTGTCCTGGTGGTCGACCAAGGCTAGTAGTATTATACTGTACATGCACATATTGAAATAAACTGCACAATTATATGTTGGTCATACACTTTTCAACGGTCGGCACTCCTTTTGGCTGCATGCTCAACTGAAACGCCTTGTAAAAAGTTGATAAAAAATGTAGTTCAAATGACTGCTACAGAGACAAACGATGCAAACAGTGGCATGCATCTACTGTTTTTTTTTCATCCCCAAGAACAACTTCATGCAAGCTGAGATTCATTATTCATGGCCTTTCATTCGCACGAATGGACATACATCGGCCCCGCCGCGGTGGCTCAGTGGTTACGACGCTCTGCTGCTGACCCGAAAGACGCGGGTTCGATCCCATTCGCGGCGACAGAATTTCGATGAAGGCGAAATTCTAGAGGCCCGTGTACTGTGTGATGTCAGTGCACATTAAAGAACAAGAGGTGGTCGAAATTTCCGGAGCCCTTCACTACGGCGTCCCTCATAGCCTGAGTTGCTTTGGGACGTTAAACCCCCATAAACTAATAAACCAAACCGACATACATCGCAGCTTGATGAAAATTATTTCTACAGACGGTACATTAACAATAAGAAATACATATAGTGGTTCTGTATTCAGCATATCACGGGGATATCCTGTTAAAGAGTTAATTTATAGGCAGGACTGCGAAGATTTTGTGAAATGCAGAACACAGCTACTCCAATATCTTGCACTCGTTGGAGCAACCCATTCACCCCCCCTCCAAAAAAAATGCAGAGATATTCTAAACGAGTGTAGTACGTCAGAAAATGCTCCATTTTACTGGCCCAATCGGTAGGGCTTGTTGGATAACGATCGAAGGCGATGCACATATTGTTTGTACAATACTGCGCGCGACGAATAATCTATTTTATAAGTTGCGCCGTCATGTAAAGAAGACTGCAAGGTACCTACCAGCCTACCAGGTACCTGCCTGGTATCCAAGGAGGCCAGGGTCACCTACGGCTGTTATCTGAGTGGACCAAGACTGTCGGTTTTCTCACGGGAGTTCTTATGAAGGTTGGTTTTGTCCACGCTACCCAAGAGACGAGGGACCCGTAGACGCCCGGGTAAGCTGATGGCACTTGGCTCGAAAACCATCGACGAAAAGCACCTAAGAATATTGGAGCTGGGACGAAAGTTCGGCCTAAAATCTGAAATGAAGCCTGTTGATCTGCTGGCTCAAAGACAAAACACTTCATGGGTTGCGTGCGAGAGTCAAGGGCGCGAAACAGCTTCACCTGCATCTGTTTATCACAGCCAAAATCCACAAGGCAGATATCCCCTTACGAGCGGTGGTTTCTGAACGGAACACCTGGCAAAACGAAGTGTCTGGCTACAAGCTAAAACACCTGAAATCTCTGGGTTTCGAAGACCAGTTTCTCGTCCCATGTTCGGCGTCGGTGGTACAGTTTTTATCGAGTCGGAATCTTGGATAGTGTTCAGCGCTTACCGTAGACGTCGAGAATCTGAGGATCTGGTTTATTCCATTCCGCACGATAGCATTAGCGTCCATGAGTGCATCATTGAGCACAACAATGAAGTCACGTTCAGGAATCTCGCCAGCGTCTCTGTGCAGTGCTTCCATGAGCTTCTTTCATCATATATTTCATCTATTGCTGTTTCCTAGGACAACAGGGTCTTCGTACAAGAGTCCGGAGTCTGCATCGGATGTCGGAATGCTCCGGTCCTCAGTGAAATCTTTCCCTCGAAGGTGGATAGGACACTGGATGTGGATTTGAAAGATTTCACCGCAGCTGTTTTCAGGTATGTCGACGACTACCCGTGTTCATCAGAGAGGCGAAAAATATTAGGGCTGCACCCCACATACTAAAGATATTTAAAGAAAGGAGTCAAGGGCTCGACTTCACATTTGATTTGCCAACGGATGAGTGCATACGATTTTTAGACCTTGAGATGAGGCTGCCAAGCAGCCATTGATGTGGTAGATACTGTCAAGGTGTTAGGGGTATATTTTAATTCAACTTTACAATGGAATGATCATGTAAATAGTATAATCAGCAAACTGAGCTGCATAGCTGGAATTTTAAATCGCAACCGCTATACTCTTCCAAAAAAAGTTAAACTAATGGTCTATAACGCTCTCTTTATCTCCCACCTAAACTACTCTCATTTAGTCTGGGGAACAACAACAAAAACTAATGTGTTGAAGCTTGAAAGGCTACAGAAAAAAATAGTACGAATAATTGAAAACGTTGAATACACAGCACCTTCTTCACATATCTTTGCTTCGCTTAATTTATTAAAAGTAAGAAATATATACGAATGCAAATTATGCAGGCAGTACCGTTTAAGCGTCCAACGAAAGAGTACAGTTTTTACTGAAATGGCAGAATTAAGACCCAATTATCCCACCTACAGCACCAGAACTCCAGAACGATGGAAAATTCCAAAATGTCGCACTGCCTATGGACAACAAACACTCCGGTATAATCTTCCGCGATTATTGAATGCTGCAGAAAAAGAAGCCGCTGATGTATCCAATATGTCTCTTCCAAATATGTACAAATATCTTGCTACTCATTCTTTTTTTTGTGAATGAACGCACAGGTCTATCTTTATGTTCAATTGCATTGCATTGTTTACGTATAAAAAAGGGGGGGGGGGGGGGGGGAATGTTTTCCCAGGCGTCCAAAACCAGTGCTTTATTAAAACTCTTATTTTAGGCTTATTTTATTTTGTGATGCGATATAGTGCTGTTTTTTTTTTCACTTTGCAACAAAAATGCGACTGTTTATTGCCCCACTCTGCTGCTGTATGCACTGTAAGGGGGCGGAGGATTTTTCAAGCCGCAAATGTACGACTTTTCCGTCCGCCTCCTTCCACTTCTTTGTGGAGAATAAAACTTCTATGTATGTATGTATGTATGTTTGCTGGATGTACTCACCGAAGGCCGGAAAGCCCCTTCTGTCGTTCGGTTAGCAGCATTCAAGACTCGTGAAGGGTGGGATAGCGTTGTCATGCCTGTCAACAGCCCTAGAAATGTCCTGTCCCCAAGGAATTGAGGAGGGTTTCCACGGCCAGGTGGTCAGGCTACGTGAAGCAGGTTTTCCAGAGAATAACCTTGCTTGGTTGGCCGAAATACTCTTGGGAAAGATGAAGAAAAAGGCTACACCTTCTCCTCAGAGGCACCAGGAAGAGACACGAAAGAAAGTCGCGTGCATGGGCGTCCGGAAGGGGGGGGGGGGGGGGGGGGGCATGGGGAGGCGGTCGCCCCCCCCCCCCCCCTCTGGAATTGCACATAATATTTATGCACTAGTTCCTTTCTGGTGTTAACCTACCGCCACCCCATCCCCGGACACCGGGTGCCCCCCACCCCTGGAAAAAGTTCTGCGGTTGCCCTTGGCCGCGTGCATCCCGTATGAGCACAGTGTTCGCATCAGCATTACTAGATTACGTTGGTTCGCATCGTCTAAAAAAAATCGCAGCGCGACACAATGTGCAGATGGTGTTCTCCGCCCATCATAAAGTTGGGAAAGAGCGTGCTGCAGTGAATAAGAAGCAGGAACCGGCCACTTCCAGAAAGGACGTTCAAAGGTGCACTGTGTCGCATGCAGACGAGTTCATGAACTGCAAAAAAAGGGTGGGGTTATAGGGTTATACGATTCCGTTGTCTTGCGGAAAGATATATTATGGTCAAACAGCTGCGTGCATAAACGTCACAGTGAAAGGGCGCGAAACTTCCCTTGCAAGAAAGAACCCCTTCTTCTGATATCGTGCTGCACTGCCACGAATGCAAAGAACATGATTATCCTTTCCTGCCGGGCTTGCGTAATAAGTTTATAGCATACAAAAATAGTAACCAGACATGCAGGGAAATTTTCGAAGCATAATGCAGCGTTAAGACCATTCGTTGTTTTACAGGGAAACGAGATAGCGTTCTTTGATAAGTGCATTTCCTCTGCAGTGTAACCTTTGATGTGTTTCTGTGTTTTGTTTCGTTTTTCGCGCGTTTTCTACTTATTTTTTTCCTGAGTTTTTCATTAAACCTCCAGTTGTTAGTCAGCGCCCGTGTCGTCTTCTCTTTAGTTGCTCCTTTGTCTGTTTCGCGCTGGCCTTCAAGATGAACTCACGAAACGACTGTTTAAAAGTGCTTTCCCCGAGACGAGGCAATGAGGAACGTCGAATCAGCGTTCGTTCCTCTGAAACACCCGGCGTTCTCGGTCAACTGTGGGCTCGGCCATTGTTGCAAAGGGATTTTGCCAGACGCTGTACTTTGAAGCGTCGGCTAATTCTCGACCGGGCCTTTATTTCCATTTGTAGTTGCCTCTCTTAATTGATCTGTTTGGATCGGGAGTACATGTACAATGCAATCAAGCGCTTCACGTTTTCCCAGTGGATTACATACTCCAGTTGCAAGTCTAGCGTCGTCCTGTGCCCCTCTCTCTGTCTCCGTCCTTCCGCTGGTTTTTTTTTTTCATTATAACTATGCACCAACTGGCGCAGCGGTCTGCCCTACTGATTACATACTCCGCTTTTCCAACGCGCTCCTCCATGTCAGCCATATTGCTTGTCATAGAGTTAATACTTGCTTGTGGTTGACTCCAATCTCGTCTTGACTTGTTATGACTGAACTGCTGCAGCAAGGCAGGAGATAATTATTAACTGTTTAGAAATAGCATAAAATTGCTTTTATTGACTTCAAAAGTACTGGACAACATTTAGAAGCATTTTGTATGCGCACTACTTCTGTTATTTGCACGATTTTTTTTTCCTCATCATCATCGGTATTATTTGCGAATTACACTATTTTTTCCTGTGTAGCACGGAGAGAGACCGAATGACATTCGGTGGACCAAACGTCATTCAATTCGAATAACAATGAATTTTCTACTGTGACAGGGGTATCTTCTTGAAAAACGAGGATCGACACCAGCTGAATGTCAGCGCAGACATGCACCCCAAACTAACGAGCTAGAAAACGCGAAAAAGTATTTTAATGTGTTACTTGTGCATGCCACCAGTGTATGTTTGTTAATACTCGAATCATTTGCTACAGTATCGCACATGATGCGTTTATTGTGCAATCAGTAAATAGTGTCCATTTCATGTTGCAAATACAGTAAAAGCTCGTTAATTTGAAATTGAAGGGATTGGAAAGAATGTTCGAATTATGGCATGACCTCCGAATAACTAAAAAGCTGCTCGCATCACGGTAAACTCATTTCGGGAGCATCGAGCAGAACTGCTCCAAAATCGTGAAAGCCCAACGCGCATCTGTCACTGTGGTAGCGGTGGAGCTACGCCGCTACTGCATCACACCATATCAAACTGGCGCAGTCGTGTGTGAGGTGGCGAACACAAACGGCGTAGGGCACGAGCGCCCAGTTTCGACGCACTGGAAGCGCATGGAGCCACGCGGACGCAAGTGAAAGAAACGACGCCCAAGCGGTAAGGAAGAAAAATTGTTGTAGTTTCGCTCAGCTAAGCGCGGTTTAGCGAAACCGTCCCGACGAAGTAGACGGCTCAGGCCGACTCGCTCCGTCCACAGCGGGAACCCCGATGCGATGCCGCGGAAGCGGAACCGGCTCTGCGAGCAAACTGCGAGTCGCGTGGTTAGTCACGTGACCACAGCTTCCAGAGCGGCGGTCGGCGCCATGGAGGCAAAAAAACTTTTTTTTTTCCTCCATGGTCGGCGCACTGGTCGGCACGGCGGCAAGGGGGTGTTGCCACTACTCATGGAGGGAGGAAAATTTTTTTTCTTCCTCCAAGCCACCACCGCTCCTCAACTTGAAGGTAAATTGTAGCACAGATGACCTTGGCTTGACTAAGTCCAGCGAGTCTTTGGCTTCAAAAAGGGGAACGAATTACATCGTCAGCAACGCGCCAATCAGAGTCCGAAGCGGTGCTCAGCTGGGTTAGGATGGAGTGCTGATACTGGATGGTCGAGCCGCCATGTCTACGGGCTCGCGCGAAGGTCCGAAAAACGAAATCGAAACTATGCGGTCGGGCTGTTGTCGGACGCCGAGCCATTCGTCCATCGCCAAGCCTGCCGTCGCCCGCAAGACAAGAGGTGTGCGAACGACCCTGCGGCGAGGACCTAAGTTTCGAGTAGGGCTATTTCGACGATCTCTTTCCGCGCCGGTCATACGTGGGCGCAGGTTCTCTTCTGGAGCCTCCTCGAATTAACCAGTGTGAGACAAAAAGCAGCGCCCGAAGAAATCTCTATTCAGATCGCTGCTCAAACCCATCATCCTGTGGGTCCCGTACCTGGCCATCGCAATATCCAGGGGCCTGACACATCAGCAGTTCGCTGACCAACTCAGCCATTTCAGTACCCTGTGGTGATCACCCAACAAGCCATTGTGACCAAGGGACTAAAAGAACCCCAACCAGTTTACTCCATCGCCTTCGCACGGGTTCTGCTCGTACCACTGCATGGATGTGTAAGACGGGCCTGGCTTCGCTTCCGCTATGTTCCACATTTGCTGTGTGCAGGGGTATAGAACATTATCTTATGCATAGGCGCCGACTGCGGCGAGAGGGGGGGGGGGGGGAGGTGCTGGAGGGCTCGGGCCCCTCCCCCCATAAAATTTTTCCGGGGGGCTTAGCCCTCCAAGGAGACTGAGCGATAGGGTCAGGGGGCAGCATATCTTTTGCTACGGACTGACACACACGAGCGACGGGGAGTCATCGAGAGCAATGTCGCTTTTTCCAGCCGCCCGCTTCACGACAGGAACGTCGAAGTACACTGGAGCGAAAAAAAAGCGCGCAGCAAAGGAAAATAAACAAACTCGTCCCGTCATCCACTTTATATCATTGCCAACGTATCGTTCGTCACTTGTTCACAACCAACGCAATGTTCACGTGGGTCACTGCCACACAAACACTTTTTTTTATTCGATCATGCCACGTACGTTAAATGACTAGAAACACCTTCCCGTAGACACCCTGTAAATAACCTAATGTCTTTTTTTTTCGCCAGTCACTGTCTGCATTTTTATTTCGTGATTTGATTTATTTTTCTTCACAAGTAGCCCATTTTCTTCTTATCTTTTTTTGCCATTATACGTTTTGCTCACGTTTGCATGGTGCTCTAGTTTATTGATCGAAAATTTGTACTGCTTCCATTACGCTATGATCAGCTTTGCTAATGTTTGAAATGTGTACTAGTTCATTCCTCGTAAATTTTGTATCGTTTTGAGTTTGTTCGCTAAAATTCCCGCTGGTTGTTTTTTTTTAAGATTTATGTAAACCCAATCCCGTCTATAATGCTTCGGCGACTGGGCGTATAGAAAATAACTCAATAAAATACAAAGTTGGCCAAAACAGTAGAGCACGTGAGCGCGGCACTACACCACTTCTCCATTGTTAACTTCGGGTGCTTAGAAAAAATTTCTTCTTTCCAGTCTTCAATCAATATATAAAAAATTGAAATGAATTTAAGTGATCGAGCAGCCACGCTTTCTTCTATCTTGCGTGAAATTACCCTAATCATATCTCCAACGTAACTAGCTGCCAGGCGCCATATTTCATATTGCCACGTATCATTGCAGTGTGTGTTCGTTCACGCTCAAGGCAGCAGGAAAGGGTCGTTATCACTTTTGTTCGTGGCGCGAGAAGCGACCAGACTAATCTCGATTGTTCGCAGCCATGAAAGGCTGCATCTAGGTTTTTCCAGATTACCGTAGATGATCTTGACCTGTTATCTGGAAGTTTCCTTGCCGGCTTTAAATTGAGCGATGCCGCGAGCGGCGGACATTCGTAGTTCGACGATTGACGAGCACGCTTGTTGCTTACGCCGCTACCGAGTGATTCAGTTGTTTTGCGGGCGCAAGTCAGCCCAAATAAAGAGCTTCGTTTCCAAGACTGGTTGGTGTCTTCCTGACCGCTGGACTGCCGTCACTACAACGTGACATCTGGTGGAGGTGCGGGGTAGCCTCCCATGTTCCGGACACCCCCTACAAGTCGTGACGCCAGCCCTTTGAGTCATCTACCGCAGGACCTGAGTCCAGTCCACCGCACAAGCCGACGCCTGCAAGGGGACGAACCTGAGTTCGGGATTCCGCCGCACCCTACCCGGAAGCGAAAGCCAGCAGCAACATCTACCATGAGCTTGCCCCAGACGATGACTCCAATCATTCTTCAGCAGCCCCGGGTGCCACCAACCTTCGACGCTTCGCCTGGCGCCGACCCCGAAGAATGGCTGGAGCAGTTCGACCGTGTGGCTATCTTCAACAACTGGGACGATGCCACGAAACTTAGGTACGTGTTCTTCGCCTTGGAGGGACCAGCAAAAGTCTGGTTTGAGAATGAGGAAGCTAACCTCACGAACTGGGAAACCTTCAAGGAGCAGCTTCTAAAGACCTTCACGAACGTCGTGCGAAAGGAGAGAGCCCAGCAGCTGCTACAGTCTCGCATACAACACCCAAACGAGACCGTTGCTGTGTACACTGAGGAAATGAAGCGCCTCTTCCGGCGTACCGACGCAAACATGAAGGAAGAAGATAAAGTAAAGCTGCTCATGCGAGGAGTTAAAGAGCAGCTCTTTGCCGGCCTCGTCCGCAACCCACCGAAAACTGTCGCGGAATTTGTAGAAGAGGCATCCACGATGGAAAAAACTCTTGATGCCCGAGCCCGCCAGTATGACCGCCAGCAGCGCGTTTTCTCGGCAAGCTGCCTGGACACCGCTAACAGCAATGACCTGCGGGAGGTTATACGTCAAGTTGTGCGAGAGGAGCTCCGACGATGGCTGCCAACGGGAACGCAGCCGCAACCTTCATCGCTCACTGACGTCATCCGGGACGAGGTTCAACAGGCCTTGGGTGTGACGCCGACGCCCATGCAGCCTATGCAGCCCCCAGCCATGACTTACGCCGCAGCTGTGCGCCGTCCTGCACGTCGACGACGGGACCCAAGCCCCTATCACCCTCAGCCAGCTGCGTTGGACCGCCGCCCACTCGCCCCAACCCGCCCGTCCTACGAGCGACGCGCGCAGCCGAGGAAATGCGACGAGTGGAGAACTCCCGACCAGCGCCGCCCACTTTGCTTCCACTGTGGCGAAGCCGGTCACGTCCTCCGGCACTGCCCATACAGAAGACTGGGCATCCGAGGATTCTCTTACGACGCTCCACGACCCCGACCCGGCCAGCGACCAGCCGAAATCGAGGAGTTTTTGCGTCGGGAAGAATACTCATCGCCGAGCCGCCTATCACGTTCCCCGTCGCCATCGTCCCCGCGCTTTGTATCTCCTAGCCGAGGTTACGCCATGCGTGCACGCTCCCCCAGCCCCCGAAGGTTAAACTAAATAAAGCAGCCTCTGGAGGTGAGGTTGCTTCTAAGCGCAATGATAAGGATCCTCCATCGACGGGGTTCAAGCGCCAACTGTCGTCCTTCGTCCTTCACAATAATGTCCTCCTGAAGAAGAACTTCGCGCCCAACAGGACAGTACATCTTCTTGTCGTGCCCAAGAATCTTAGGCAAGAAATTATGCAGGCATGTCATGATGAGCCGACTGCAGGGCATCTAGGGATTGCTCGCACGTTGCACCGCATCCAGGAGAAGTACTATTGGCCGCGGCTAGCTGCCGACGTTTCCCATTACGTGAAAACGTGCCGTGAGTGTCAGCGACGCAAAACGCCTCCGACTAGACCAGCCGGACTCCTGAACCCCATACCACCTGCAACTAAGCCCTTTCAGCAAATAGGAATGGACCTCCTCGGCCCCTTTCCGACTTCATCATCAGGTAACAAGTGGATCATCGTGGCCACCGACTACATGACCCCATATGCCGAAGCAAAAGCGTTGCCTAATGGTACCGCAACAGAAGTCGCAAAATTTTTTGTCGAGCAAATTCTCCTGCGACACAGCGCCCCCGAAGTGCTCATCACAGACAGAGGGACGGCATTTACAGCGGAGCTGACGCAAGCCATTTTAAACTACAGCCAGACAAGCCATAGGAGGACAACTGCCTATCATCCACAAACCAACGGTCTCACAGAGCGTCTGAACAAGACCATCGCAGACATGCTCTCCATGTACATCGACGCCGAACACAAGACGTGGGACTCCATTCTGCCCTACGTGATCTTCGCGTACAATACTGCCGTCCAGGAGACAACCAGGTTTACCCCATTCCAGCTGGTATACGGCAGGAAGCCCACGACAACACTCGACGCAATGCTCCCGCATGTTTCTGACGAAGACAACCTCGACGTCGCCGCCTACCTTCATCGCGCCGAGGAAGCCCGAAGACTTGCGCGGCTTCGCATTCAAGACCAGCAGCACACCGACGCCCGACGCTACAATCTGCGCCGACGAGACACGCATTTTTTTTTTGTTTGGATATGGACGCCAGTTCGCCGCCGTGGATTGAGTGAAAAGTTGCTGCGACGCTACTTTGGCCCGTACAAGGTTCTCCGTCGCATCGGTGACCTCGACTACGAAGTCATCCCCGACGGCACGACAGCATCTCAGCGACGCCGCACACGCCCGGAAGTCGTACATGTCGTACGCCTGAAGCCATATTATGAACGCTAAAGGACTGGAAGTGTTCATTGTCCGTGTTTATTTTTATTTTAAAGCATCGAGACGATGCTTCTTTGGAAGGGGGGTAATGCCACGTATCATTGCAGTGTGTGTTCGTTCACGCTCAAGGCAGCAGGAAAGGGTCGTTATCACTTTTGTTCGTGGCGCGAGAAGCGACCAGACTAATCTCGATTGTTCGCAGCCATGAAAGGCTGCATCTAGGTTTTTCCAGATTACCGTAGATGATCTTGACCTGTTATCTGGAAGTTTCCTTGCCGGCTTTAAATTGAGCGATGCCGCGAGCGGCGGACATT
This sequence comes from Amblyomma mixtum, assembly GCF_055824585.1. Taxonomy (NCBI): domain Eukaryota; kingdom Metazoa; phylum Arthropoda; class Arachnida; order Ixodida; family Ixodidae; genus Amblyomma; species Amblyomma mixtum. The sequence goes on along the minus strand of NC_143016.1, from coordinate 190,191,371 downwards.
CGTAGTTCGACGACCGATGAGCACGTTTGTTGCTTACGCCGCCGCCGAGTGATTCAGTTCTTTTGTGGGCGCAAGTCAGCCCAAATAAAGAGCTTCGTTTCCAAGACTGGTTGGTGTCTTCCTGACCGCTGGACTGCCGTCACTACAACGTGACAATATGTTAGGCAATATCAGCTATGCCTGAGCATCACACATTATCTGAAATACCATATTTAGGGTATCTAAAACCGGGAATCATTTTCGATGTCTATATGTGTTATGATGCTATACAGCTTTTGTGTTGTGTTGGGTTTTATGTCACATAGGCAACTAAAACCATCATGTGCCAAACTCAAGTTACAGGGAAATCGTTTTTTGCTGAATTTTATACAGCCACCTTGGCGTGTCCCACACGTACGCTCGGGTGCGGCACCGCTTCTTTTGACCTGGTCTGGATCGTTCGCAAAGCGTTACGTGGCCGCTTGCGACCTGTGTCAACGTCGGAAAAGGCCCTCCACTTTGCCTGTCGGTCTTCTGCAACCCATCGACATACCTCCGGAACCTTTTCACTGCGTTGGCCTCGACCTTCTTGGCCCATTTCCGGCGTCTCTCTCCGGCAACAAGTGGATCGCTGTCGCAACTGATTATACGACTCGGTACGCTATCACGCGTGCTTTGCCGTCCAGCTGCGCTACCGATGTCGCCGATTTACTTCTACAAGATGTCATTCTTCACCATGACGCCCCTCGTCAACTGCTCACCGACCGCGGTCGTTATTTTCTGTGCAGAGTAGTTCATGACATTCTTCGTTCGTGTGACACGCAGCACCAGCTCGCGACAGCTTACCACCCACAAACCAATGGGCTTACGGAAAGGTTCAACCGCACGCTCACCGACATGTTAGCCATGTACGTATCGCCAGACCACCGAGATTGGGACGCAGCCTTGCCTTATGTGACATTTGCATATAACTCTTCCCTTCATGACAGAACAGGCTATTCTCCTTTCTACCTTTTCTTTGGTAGGCATCCCACCTTGCCTTTGGACACACTGATGCCGCCTTCTTCAGTCCCCACCACTGCTTACGCTCGGGACGCCATCGCCCAGGCAACGCTGGCGCGCCAAATAGCCAGTAGTCTGCTCCATGACTCTCAAGCTTCCCAACAGTCCACCTACGAGCGCCGCCACCGGCAGTCGAATATAACCCAGGATCACTCGTCCTTATCTGGACGCCGTCCTGCAGCCTCAGTGTCTCCGAGAAGCTTCTTTCTCACTACCGTGGCCCTTACCGTGTGGTGCGCCATGTCAACGGCGTCAACTATGAAACTGCTCCCCTTGCGACCTCGCCATCGTCCTCTGGCGCCACCACCGACATCGTCCACGTCTGTCGCCTTATACCTTATCACGACGCTCGTACGTGTCTCCACCCTAACGCCGCGACGGCGTTTCAGCAGCCGGGGGTCCTGAAGCAGGTAGACGACAACAATGAGCGATGGAACGAGTGGGAGGAGACGAAGACGTCAACGAAGTTCTGGCTGTGTTCTCGGTGCCGCTCGCAGCTGTTCCCTACTATCTGTAAATATCTGCAAATATATTCTTTCCCGCAACAATATTGACACATTGGGCGGACTTTCATGTCAGTTTTTGGCCAACGTTCGGCCGCTCAAGCGGCCAATGCAGACCTGGCATTCGTTCCGTGGCAAGGGCCAGTAAAGGCCTCGGACTGGCTTTCCAGCTTTCGAACATTGGTATCCAGGTTTCAAACACTGGCATCTAGCTTTTGAGCACTGGTATCCAGCTTTCGAACATTGGTATCCTGCTTCTTAAAATTGGCCCATGCTAATGACCGGAACTGTGGGTGAACCGTTCTACCTAGCAAATATTCATAAATGAGGGTGCCAAAGAATTCCTGGGAGAAGACCCGTTTATTGCATCAAGTTACAAGAGTCGCGATTCTAGTGCACGCAGGATGGCTTGCGCTACCACTAGCCATCCAGGGGAGTACAGGAAAGGAGGGCCGAAAAGCATGGTGGCAGAGGCTTCGGGAAAATCATTAATATTCAATTTCGCTGTGTGCTGGACATTCAGGTTGGACAATGCAGCTCGGCAAGCTGCTCCCGCTAAGCAACGTACCTCCCCATGTGCGCCCAGGAAGGATGGAATATCCCAGTACAGCATTTATCAAACGTTTACAGACAACAAGACATAGAAACACAAGCAAAAAGGTAGTGCTCCCACTAAAGGTCTCAAAACATTTTTTCGGCAGCACAAAAACGAATTAATGCATTTTGGTCCCAGAAAGGTAACTGGGTATAACGTTTTCGGGACCAATGGTTTTCAACAAGAAATAAAAATCGACTGCTCGCTCTCTTTTCTCTCTCCCTCGCACCACAAAAGCTGCGGGGAGAGAAGGTTTTGCTCTTGCACTCGTTGTTTTGAGAGATGAAGAAGCAGTTTCATTCGAACAGCCGAAAGAAGCGGTTAACCCCGCATCTCTCTCGGCGCATGCGTTTCTCGCACTTGGGCCGTCGGCCCCATGCTGCAGGCAGGCGATGGTGATTTGTGTTTTCATCGCGCCGCCGGCAGCGGCGGTCACCAGCTTTCCCGTCTTCTAGCGTTTTCCCTGCTTCCGCCCAACTTCAACATTGTGTGGTGGTCCCTCCAGGCATCTCCGACTATCGGCACTCCTCGCTGCGCCGCCGTCCACCAGAAAGAAGTGCAGTAATGGCCTCCCGTCGCTCACACGGCTTCCTTGCTGGACGGAAGCCATTTTGCGCGCTCTTATTAGCGCTTCCCCAGACGTTCGAGCACAAGCCCCAGGGCACTGCAGTTCTTGCTCTCGTCACTGCGCCAACTGGGCTGTCGTGGACATCGTAGCTACGGATTCCCGGCAGTTTTCCCGAGCACCTCGGCGTGCCCATACCATTCCTTTTGGAACTGATGCAGCAGCGGCGCATCGCAAGTCCTTTGCGCTACTGATGCCGCTGTTCGAGGCGGCGTTCGTGGCAACAGGCGACTCCTCGCACGCACCCTGCATTCCTCAGCGCCTCCGACGACTGCAGCGCGTTGGTGGTGGCAGCGTGGCCGTCTACTACGGTCTTAGGCGGGAAGGACCTTCGGAGACCCACCACTCTCTTTCTGCGAGTGCCCATGGATTAGCCTGCTCTACCTACTTCGCCACCGCCTAGCCATCCTCGCAGCGCTATAGTTTGTGCAGTGTTTGCTTGGCTATATTGACTCTCCCCCACCGGATTAATCGTGCCTTGGTCTCGACTCCCACGATGGGCTGTGCCGCATGCGCGGTCTGCCGCACCATGGATTCAGCTCGCCACCACACGTACCTCAACACGTTCAGCTCCCCGCCTGGCTCCAAACAGTCTCCCCACACTTAGTCACAAGAAAATAAAACTCCCAGGATAGTTACGAAGGTGTAACGCGTATGTTTGAGCGTTCGCTGTGCTGTGAGAAGGCGCAGGACAGAAGGCTGCGTTTAACTCATGGTTTCAGCTGTTGCAGCCTTCTATTTCATCCTTGGGTTTCCGTAGGGAACGTCGTCAAGGTATGTTGGTTTATTTTATTTATTAATTTATTTAAGCATACTGCAGCCCCTTCTCGCACTTTCTTAGTTTCGCCTAATGGAATTAATTTTTTTTTCTGTTTTGATAACACATCGCATGAAGCTTTAAGCCAGAGGGGGGTTTCAACTTGAAGAAAATGCGTGACTTGAAACTGCCTGTCTGCAGCGTGCGCCCATCTCGTCTTTTCTTTTGTCACCGAAATTGCTCTTTACATACGTTTGCTTTTGCGTGTGCATATCTGCTTTTGTAGCCCTTAGAATTACTGTTTAAGGTGCATCAACTTTCAGCCTGTATTCTGTTTTTCTTGATTCATTTTGCAGATTTCTCAGAGCTGGAGAAAAGAGTGGCCATCATTATATGCATGGCGCCATAGTGCTATGTGCATATGTTTGCATCTGCTGTTTGTATTCATTCAGATTTGCGCCGTTACGCGTAAGTTTTGTTCGGCACGGACTTTCAATTCGGTCTGTATTGCTTTTCTTTGACTGAAACATGACTGCATTTTGATTGTGGTGGTGTATGGTCCGGTCGCCGGTATGGACAACAGAATGCAATTCGTGCTGAGTAGAGCTAGTAAACTGAAATTACTTCTGTATAGCGCTGCCATTTGCTCTTATATGGGCCAAATCGGGTGACTTTTTGAATTCAGATTTCCTTTTTGCGTAAAATGCTAGGACATTTCACTTAAACGGATAAGTGCAGAATGGTCGAGCCAGCACGCATTCACACAAGTGGAAAGGCGTATTACACCACCTGTAACGTAAGTATGCGCCTGAAATTTGGCACATATGTGCGCTTGGATGCCCGCAGGCTGCATGAAAAAGGACGAATAATTTTATTGAACGAGAGCCGAGAAATCGAGCTTTAACCTTTTAGGTCTTTCCATGAGACGCACAACTTTTTGGACATTGCTAGTTGTGGGGACGTTTTTTGGATGTGTTCGGGAAAAATGAGCACCTCCTGGGGAGATTCCAAATGTCCCGATGGGTTATTTTGGGGAGATTTTGAGGAGGTTTTGTGTTTGTTGGGCTGTGGCATGGCTAAGGCATCCATAAAGTGCTTAACGAAGCTGTCCTCCAGTGATCTGATCTGTCATATCGGAAGTAATCATTGCACTTCTCTTGCAAGAAGACTGTTGCACTGTATTCAAACAAATTCCTTGTCTAGCTCTTCCACAATGACCTCACGATGCGTAGAGCCTGCAAAGAGATGCATGATGTCGTGAGGGGCCCAATTTTGACCATGACAGGACAGAAACGAAAATGATTAAATAACACTATATTTTGTGAGGCGCAGTCTGCATGAAGACACTCGCAACATATCTTGCAGAATAATTTTTAATTTATGCTTAAAAAATTAACACAACATTGGTTGCACAAAGAGAAATTTGATTTACTAAACTTGCCTTGTACCAAATGGTTCATTTTTAGTGTAATGCGCCGTGTCGCAGCCCCAGTAAACATATTCAATGCTACAAAAGCCAATTAACATGATATTGAAAGCAAATGATGTCTTATTTTGTTTCAATACCATAACTCGTATCTCCAAACTGCGAGCTCATTTTTTAGTCAAGTAAAGATGCACAGGTTGCAGCATGTCTTCCTCATGTATACCAAAAAAACATTATTGATCAGTTTTTTTAATGAGGTTAAAAATATGGCTTGCAATTTTTTGCAAAATACTCTAAACGCAAGAAACTCAGGGCACCTTTGTTTTGTTTGTAAAAATCTAACAGTTTTTCTTAGTCGCTTCGAATGCATGCAATATGGGATTCGAAACTTCGACTTGAAAACCACACAAATACACTAGTCTGGAAGTCCAGAGTAAAGCCCTTTTTTTCATTGAGATATAACTTAATTGATCAAAAGCTTTAATAAGAAATTGCTGATTTTCTATTGCGCCTGCAAGTGTGGAAGCCTAACAGAAACAGTACGGAAGTATTACAAATATACTCACTGACTGGTCTGCAGTGGAAGACTTAGCGGGAGAGTCATTATCTTTTACACAGGTTTTGTCACCTCGAGAAAAAGCCTGCAGCTGAAAGGTGGAGAAAGGGAGATCGTGGGAGGATGCACGAACGGCGAAGCACGTAGCTGCGCGCAAGGAAAAACAGCTTCGAGAAAGTGAGTAAAATCAAAAAGAAAAAATAGCACTTCACGGGTACCTGGAAACGAGCGCGGCCGGGAGAAGACGTGGGGAGATATTGGACTTCAAAGAAAGAGGGGACGGGGCCAAAGCAAAGGTTTGGAATTTTTGGAGAATGAGTCGCAGGCAGTTCAGGAGATATTCTAGCACCAATTTTAGCACATATGTTTAATTTAAGTTTAGAATACGGAGTGTTCCCACAGCGCATGCAAATTGCTAAGGTGACAGCTTTGTATAAGAAAGGTGATAAGCTTTGCGTTTCAAATTATAGGCCAGTTTCCGTGCTGCCAATCTTTTCTAAAGGACTGGAAAAAATTATCCACACGCGAATATCATGCTTTTGTGACAAACTACAAATAATAACAGATTCGCAGTTTGGTTTTATCAAACATAAATCTACAGAGACAGCATTACTAAGCCAAAAAGAGTACCTCTTACAGTGTTTCGAGGAAAAGAAACTTGCCCTTGGTGTTTTTATAGATTTTTCGCGGGCTTTCGACTACATCAGCCACAACATACTTTTGACAAAACTGTTCGACTACGGTTTCAGGGGTCGTGTTCACGCGCTTCTTACGTCATATCTTGCACATCGCTTTCAGTTTGTTGATATTAATAGCTGTCGATCCTCAGTAAAAAAAGTACCTGCTGGCGTACCTCAGGGAAGTATCCTTGGACCGCTTCTTTTTAACTTGTACATCAATGATATCGTTAATCAATGCCTGCATGTGAAGTGCGTTATGTATGCAGATGACGTCTCACTGTTTTTCTCATCAAGCGCATGTGAAGATGTGATAAACGAGGCCAATAGGACACTAATTACACTCCATCAGTGGTCCCTTAATAATCTGTTGAAAATTAATGTAACTAAATCTAAGGCAATTATGTTCAAACCAAAAAATAAAAACGTTATTCTACCATGCGATCTTAAGCTAGGTTTGGAAACGATAGAGGTTGTAGATAATATTAAGATATTAGGGGTTCATTTCAACAGCCAGCTAAGCTGGGACAATCATGTTAACGCTGTCATCAGTAAGCTTTCTCGTGTCACAGGTATCATTAACCGGCATCCGTCACTTACTTCCATGCAAAGTTAAACTTCTCCTATATAATTCGCTCTTTATGTCCCAAGTGAACTATGCGCATTTAGTTTGGGGAACAACTACAGGTACCAATAAAAATAAGATTTATGTTTTACAGAAGAAGGCTCTGCGTGCAGTACTTAACGTCGGTTCTCATATAAACACATGCGATTTATTCCACCATTTCAATGCCATAAAAGTATCTGAAATGTATAATGTTAGGCTAGCTGAAAGATACAAGAAGGACATAAAACAAAATATGAATTACTTGCGTGACACGGCACACCTTTCACTAAATGTACAAGTTTATCCTATCAGACACAGTGAACTGTGGCACATTCCAACCTGCCGCACAATATATGGTGCACATAGTCTAGCAAACACGTTGCCCCGTCTTCTAAATAAGTTTCAAACTGCACAAGTTGATCTTTCACGTGCATGCCGCCAAGTTATACACGATGTATGTGCCACTTTATAGATTCATTGCTTCTTTATCCCTTCACTGCTTCTTTATCTCTTTCGTTTCCGTATAGTGTTGACCTAATTTGAGTAACCTAATTCCTGTTGTTCGATGACGTGTATTTTTCTGTTTCCTTTTTTTGTTACCATTTTTTGTTGTACACTTCATTCCTTGTCATTTTTCTAATAATACGCAAAACCATTTTTGATAACTATTGTTTGCATTTGGAGTTGCTATTTGTTCAAAACATTTATGTTACCTGCTGCCCTGCAATGTAGAGGCCGAGGGGCACGTCAAGCCAAAACTTCTGGCTTTTTTCCCTCGGTCCTCACCATGTGTACATGGGAAATAAATTGAAATTTAAATTTAAATACCTGTCAGAAACAAGGGGATGGCAAATGCGGAAGTATTGTTACAAAGACGCAGGAAAAGCTTCGTGTTGGGCGCCCGAAATGATAAACATGGAGCTTCAAGATGGATTTCGCCAAAATGACTGTGGTTTCTGTAAGTTCAAGACGTCTTAAAATGCTGCCATAAAATAACAAAAATATGTAGCAATAAATAAAACATGCAAGCAGAATACGCGCTCTTTCATAGTTCCATGTACCGTAGATGTGGTAATTGTACAAGGTAGGTTAACATGCATTTACCTGATCTTCGTCGAATACTCAAATTTTTTGTTGGTGTGGAAGTTTCGTGCAAAAAAAGCAAAAACAAACAAAAGCATGTTGAACTATGATTCGCAGCTACTTGCAATTGGTTTGGTTTATGGGGTTGAACGTCCCAAAGCGACTAAGGCTATGGAGACGCCGTAGTGGAGGGATCCGGAAATTTCGACCACCTGGGGTTCTTTAACGTGCACTGACATCGCACAGTACACGGGCCTCTAGAATTTCTCCTCCAAAGAAATTCCAGCCGCCGCGGCCGGGATCGAACCCGCGTCTTTCGGGTCAGCAGCCGAGCACCATAACCACTCAGCCACCGCGGCGGCTTCGCAGCTACTTCCGATGGTTTTCATCAATAAAGGTGATGTTCGAAAGCAAAAAAAAATTGCGAGTAAATAAGCAAAGACGTGAGCAATAGCTATATAGCCCTCAATGTAAATTACGCAATAGAAGAATAAAATGCACAAAAACAACAATTTGCAACATTACGATTTGCAGAAAAGGAAGGAAATAGCGAATTTAAAAAACGGGGAAACGCGCGATCACAGGGCAGGACGTAGGGAAGCATAGGAATTTCTTAGTGCATGGCCGCGTGCTTTTACGAAGCACCAGATAAATATTTTGCACGTGCGCAATGTATAATTCTAAATTACAAGGCGACCGATTCATTTCTGGACGTTGCTAAAACTGCGCACAAAGTCAGTTTAGCGAATACACTTGCACTAAGCTATTACATTTCTTGCGCGATCTCCATGAAGCAGATGCCCGCTGCGGCAGTGAACTACTAAGCAAAAAAAGTGACTTTTTAATTCAAAAATTTAATCAAATGAAACTTGTTTGACTTTTGTAGAAGGAGCATTCGGGCTGGTTTCCAGATACTCGTGCAAGGAGAGTGTGCAAGAACGCTTTCAAATGGATCATGTTCGATGACAATAGGCGGTTCATTATGCCCAGAAATACGACAAAGGCAACAGCGTGAGCTCTGTCTGCGCACTTCTCAAACAAAAGAACATATTGTCACGTTGGTAATCAGCGGCTGAGGGTCAACAGCGGGTCAACAGACGTGCGCTTCCAGATCACTCACTTTCACACACACACTTCCTCTTCTTCTTGAGAGGCGCTTCCGTCTGCACGAGCGCTGGCGTCATTAGCCCCCCTCCTCCGAAGGCATCGACCCGATGCCGACACGAACGCAGGAGTGGTCTCGAGAAGAGTTAGTGCGCCCTTTCGTAGTAGGGCTTCAGGCGAACGACGTGGACCACCTCGGGGCGGGGGTGGCGGCGAGATTGTTGAGGCTCGTGAGGGACTTCATAATTCAAGGCTCGAAGGCGTCGCACAATTCGGTAAGGACCGAAATAGCGGAGCAAGAGCTTTTCACTTAAGCCGCGTCGTCGGATTGGGGACCAAACCCAGGCAAGATCACCCGGGAGGTATTCAGCAAGCCGCCTCCATAGGTTGTAGCGTTGCGCGTCCTTGCCCTGTTGGTCTTGAATGCGAAGCCGTGCAAGTTGGCGGGCAGCTTCTGCGCGTTGTAAGAAGGATGCAACGTCGTCATTTGGGTGGTCGTCGTCATGGGGCAGCATGGCATCGAGCGTTGTCGTCACCTGACGGCCATAAACGAGGCTAAAGGGCGTAATGTTGGTGATTTCTTGTACGGCTGTATTATACGCGAACGTGACATAGGGCAGGACGTCGTCCCAGGTTTTATGTTCCACGTCCACGTACATGGAAAGCGTGTCTGTAAGCGTCTTGTTTAGACGTTCCGTCAGTCCGTTAGTTTGAGGATGATAGGAAGTCGTCCTACGGCGACTGGTGTGACTAAAAACTAGAATATGGTGCAAGAGCTCAGAGGAGAAGGAAGCCCCTCTGTCCGTAACCAAAACTTGTGGAGCTCCATGGCGTAAGACGATTTGATGCACAAAGAACTGGGCTACTTCGAGGACGGTGCTACTCGGAAGGGATGCTCTCTCTGCATAACGCGTGAGATAATCAGTGGCTACGATTATCCACCTTTTCCCGGAGCCTGATGTAGGGAAAGGTCCCAGCAAGTCCATGCCGACTTGTTGAAATGCTTGCGATGGCGGCTCAACGGGCTTGAGGAATCCGGCTGGCTTCACGGGCGGGACCTTACGGCGCTGGCAATCCCGGCAAGTGCGGACGTATAGTGTGCAACGTCATGACCCAGGCGCGGCCAGTAGTACTTCTCTTGAATTCTGGCTTGTGTTCTAGTAATCCCAAGGTGGCCGGAAGCTGGTTCGTCATGGTAGGCGTGAAGAATTTCATTGTGCAGGGACACGGGGACGACCAGCAAGTACGGCCTATTGTTGGCAGCGAAGTTTTTCTTAAAGAGAACACCGTTACGTATGCAGAGAGACGACAAAGCGCGCCTGGAGGCTTTAGGAACTCTGCTGCTGGCTCCTTCAAGATAACGAATGACGTCGCGAAGATCGGGGTCGGCGCGTTGATGCTCGGCGAAATCGGTGGTATTGATGGCACTCATGAAAATTTCTTCGTCGTCAGTAGCGTCATCCGGAGCTGGTTGCACTGGAGCGCGAGTAAACAGTCGGCGCCTGCATGTGCGTAACCGGATTTGTAAATGACGGTGATATCGCACTCTTGAAGTCGAAGGCTCCATCTAGCTAGGTGGCCGGAAGGATCCTTGAGATTGGTCAGCTAGCATAGGGCGTGATGATCGGTCACTACTTTGAAGGATCGGCCATAAAGGTATGGTCTGAACTTGGAAACTGCCCACACGATGTCGAGGCACTCTTTTTCAGAGGCAGAGTAGTTGGCCTCTGTCTTGGAGAGTGCACGGCTGGCATAGGCGATGACGAGTTCTTGGTCCCGCTGAACTTGAACAAGGACAGCACCCAAACCAATGTTGCTCGCATCGGTGTGGACCCGTGTGTCAGAAGCTCATCAAAGTGCGCCAGCACAGGGGGTGACTGCAGGCGGCGTTGAAGCTCTTGAAACGCCTTCTGCTGCGGAGGTTCCCACTTGAACGGTACATGCGCTTTTGTCAGATCAGTAAGGGGTGAAGCAATTTTAGAGAAATTCTCCACGAAGCGGCGGTAATATGCGCATAGCCCGAGTAAGCGACGAACTTCCTTTTGGTCACGCGGCGGTGGAAAATTGGCAATGGCGGATGTTTTTTCAGGATCCGGAAGAACCCCTTCTTGGTTGACCACATGGCCTAAAAACTTTAGCTCTTCATATGCAAAATGGCATTTTTCGGCTTTGAGAGCAAGGCCTGATGACGTTATGGCCTGCAAGACCTCCTCGAGGCGACGAAGGTGCTCCTCGAAAGACGGGGCAAAAACGATGACGTCGTCCAGGTAGACCAGACAAGTTTGCCACTTCAAATCCGCAAGGACGGTGTCCATGAGCCTTTGGAAAGTCGCGGGTGCCGAGCAAAGACCAAATGGCATCACCTGAAACTCGTACAACCCGTCTGGAGTGATGAATGCCGTCTTTTCGCGGTCTCTTTCGTCTACCTCAATTTGCCAATATCCAGACTTCAAATCCATGGAAGAAAAATATCTGGTGTTGCATAAGCGACCCAAGGCGTCGTCAATTCTGGGCAGCGGATACACATCCTTTTTGGTGATGTTGTTTAACCGACGGTAGTCAACGCAGAATCGTAAGGTGCCGTCCTTCTTCTTCACAAGCACTACAGGTGCCGCCCACGGGCTCCTAGAAGGGCAAATAACGTCGTTTGCGAGCATTTCTTTCACCTGTGTGCATGGGCGTCCGGAGGGGGGGGCAAGGGGGGGCGGCTGCACCCCCCTGGAAAATCACTCACTCGAACCGTGAGTGATGGCCGCACGCCAGGGGCGGTGGCGCGCTCAGCCAAAAGGGTAAAAGCAGCCCCGCTTCCACGCTTTGGGTCACATCTGCGAAATGCCGCGTCCGGGCGCGCGTCGTTCCGCCGTTTTCAAACCACGCCACCGTCAACTCTGCTGAAGGGCGACCTGTTGCAGACATACAGCGGCACCGGCGAGCATGTGTTTCGAGCCGTCTTGAGATGGGTGTCTGTTTCTTTGGTCTCTAGAGAGATAGCGACACGGAGGCAGACAGTGCACAGGGCATCTTGTTTTCGCCTTCGTCGCTCGCTATAATCAGGATACGTTCGTACGCCCGCCACCGATGAATTCTTCAGAAGGGAAGGACAAATCAGCCGTGTCCACCCCCACTTTGTCGGGGTGCTCAGTGGCAAGCGGGCGATCAGACGGCGCCGCCGCCGCTCGCTGTCTCCTCCGATCCTCGGGAGAGCACAGTTCGGTAAAGCGCCGCTTTCAGAATCTTCGGCAAAGGGGATTAGCTGCTTTTGTTCACGGCGACGCAGTCTCCAGAGGCGCCCCACACCAGCGTTCCTTACCTTTGGTAGCATATACAGTAACTCTAGCGTTCCTTACGTCTTCTCCGAAAACCAGCGCCTTCGGTCAACGCAGCCCGATGGCGCCTGCCTGGCTCGCCTGTCCCCTCTGGCTGGGCCTCAAATAACAACAGCGCCCATGTACTGTGCGATGTCAGTGCATGGTAAACAGACCCAGGTGGTCGACATTATCCGGAACTCTGTACTACTCCGTCCCTCATAGCCTGAGTCGTTTTGGGGCTCTGAACCCCATAAAACCACAAAAACAAATTTTCCGACCGGAGTGGCGAGTGTCCCTTCCCCTCGGAAGTCGCGCGGCGTTCCTTTCACCCCCAGAGTGCGCATTCGGGGATATTGCGGCAAGTAAGCCCTTGCACGTGTGCGCGCCTCTGTGTTTGTGCTTCGGTGTTTTTAGTGCCCGGTTGTCAACGAAGCTGAGAACAACCAAGACAGCGGACGAGAAAACGACGAGTGGGCGGCGAGCAGTGTGTGTGCGGTTGCTCGACTGTGCGGATGCGCGAGCAAGATGGAGCGAGGTGTATGAAGCTGCGAGCGTGCATTTATCTTGTAAATAAGTTTTCGTTGTATATATAGTCATCTTTTGTTTTCGACGTACGCGTTCAACCGTTTTTCCAATCAATATGTATGATGAGTGTGCACCGAGAAGCGCCTACAGTTGCTGCTCAAGGAAGACTGACTGAGTGAGTGAGTGACTGACTGTAGTTGCGTGTTTGTGAACATATTGTGCTGTGTGCTGGTCATCAATCCGGGTGAGTCGAGAACCCGTATGCAGCAAGACTGAGCACACTTTTCCACGAAGTGATAGTATCTTTTTGCATTTTTTTATCAGTTTTAATGGTTTCTTCGTTGATAAGCTCGAATGTATCTCTCCTAGCCGCGGTTTAATTTGCTGTTTGTAATTTTTCTTTCATGTGTGTATTTTACTTATTTTTATTTATATATAAATAAATAAATTCACTCCGCAAATAGTGCCTTTTTGCTACGAACATACCCCCCCCCCCCCCCTCCGGCGCCAACAACCAATGGGGCCCCCCCCTGCAAAAAATTCTGCGGACGCCCTTGCCTGTGTGCTAATAGCCTCACGTTCTTTGGTAGACGCTCGATAAGGTGACTGTCGGAGTGGCGGAACATTTTCATCTGTAATAATGCGATGTTTCGCAAGATGCGTCAGCCCGACGCGTGGCGAGGACGCGAAGGCACCACTGTAGCGACTCAGCAGTTCCCGCACTTTGTCTCTCTGGTCGAGCGGCAGGGTTGGGTTAATATCGTACTTAACACCAGCAAGTCCGTCGGGCTCAGTTGTTGAAGCAGTTGTTAAACTGTGCACACACCTATTTTCACTAAGAGCGTCAATGTACGCCACAGTCGTTCCCTTGTTAAGGTGTTGGTGTTCGTTGCTGAAGTTGGTGAGAAGAACGTTGACCTGGCTATCTTCAAAGAAGACAACCGCCCTGGCGACAGAAATTCCTCTGTCCAGTAGCAACAGCTGCTTGCTTTCGACGACACCCTCAATTTGCCGTATGTGCTTTGCGCCGACGGTTACCATCACACTGGAACGTGGAGGCACGGTCACGTGTTCGTCCAGAATATGCAGTGCCGCTAGGAGAGCACTATCCACGGATATGGCCTTCTCGGTCGAGAACTTGATTGAATGCGATTGCAGATCAATAACTGCACCGTTTTCGGTCAGAAAGTCCATGCCTAGTATGACGTCCCGGGAGCACTCTGCTAACACTACGAACGTTGCCAAGAATGTTTGGCCTTGCACGGTTACCCTCGACGTGCACGTTCCCGTAGGTGTAATTAAATGTCCCCCTGCAGTACGCATCTGTGGGTCATCCCAAGCGGTTGTGACCTTTTTTAGTGCCGCGGCGAATTGTCCACTAAGTACTGAATAATCGGCACCAGTATCCACCAGCGCGGTTACATCGGCGCCGTCAACCGAAATCTCCAAGTCGGCAGTTGGTGGTGTCTTACTTTGGGGATGTCGAGGCATTCGGTCTCGGCTGCGGTGCGTCGAAGGAGTTCGGCATCGAGGAAAGGCGTCGTGGCCATGGAGGGGAGCGTCAGGACATCGGCTAGTTTTGAGGTACGTGGGCTCAAGAATCGTCGGTACGGCTACGGAATTCGGCTTTGGTAGAGAACTTTTTCTAATAACGTTTTTCTAATAACGCTGACCAGACCTTATGTGAAAGCTTGTTTCTTGCGCCTACTGACGCACGTGAAATCACTGAAATATTCATGACATTAAAGAATAGTAAGGCCTTAGACATTAACGACATTCAAATGAAGCCAGTGAAGTACGTTTTAGAACTTATTGTCCCCGCACTTACTTACATATATAATTTATCGCTAGAGACTGGGGTATTTCCAACGTTAATGAAGATAGCTAGAGTGTCCGTTGTACACAAAGTCGGTGAAAAAAATGTACTATCCAATTACAGGCCCATATCCATTCTCCCAATTTTTTCCAAATGCCTTGAAAAAATTATTTTTCGTCGACTAACAGATTTTTTTACTAGGCATAATACACTCTCCGAAGCACAATACAGTTTCCGTAAAGGACGATCCACAGAAACAGCGCTACTAGCAATGAAAGAAGACATACTACTAAATATTGATAAAAAGTTTTTCACGCTGGGACTTTTCATAGACTTCTCGAAAGGGTTTGATTCTTTAAATCATCACATTCTGATAAAAAAGCTTGCGTTTTCGGGAATTCGTGGACTACCTTTAGAACTGTTAGAATCATACTTGAAAAATCGCTCACAATCGGTGTGTTTGGGACGCCACCGATCGCATGTTCTCCCTCTCTTGAGAGGTGTGCCTCAAGGAAGTATTCTGGGTCCTCTGTTATTCAGTGTTTACATCAATGATATAGTGAATATCGACGAAACAGTTAAGTTTGTCATCTATGCTGACGACAGTAGTATACTGTTCTCAGGACCTGATATTAACACATTAACAACAAAATGCAATAGCGTGCTTTCAAATCTGTCCTCGTGGTCGCAAGCCAATCATCTTACCATTAATGCAAAAAAGACGAAGATAATAATTTTTAGATCAATAAATAAACCCCTTTATCTACAACATGCTATTACATTTGAGGGAAAGGTTATCGATATTGTTGAACATCATAAAATTCTAGGCGTAACCTTTTCCTCGAACCTTACTTGGGACCTACACATAACTCAGGTATGTAAAAAACTTTCATCGGTCACTGGAGCATTGTCTCGATGCAGATCGTTTCTTCCGGTCCAAATCAAACTGCAAATTTACTATGCGTTGTTCGCTTCATATCTTAACTATTGTAGCCTAGTTTGGCTCACAACGACTAAACAAAATATGAATAGAATAAATGTTCTGCAAAAGAAAATCGTTCGCATAATCGCAAACATTCCATATTGCGCGTCCACATATGCTTTATTTCAAAAATACGGGCTAATAAAGACTGAACACCAACTCACATATCGCATTCTAGCATCTTTTCGTTCCACGTCTACAGCACTAAAAGGCTTTTTAATAAATACCGCTTGCCTTACAGCTGGTGTAAATGATGCGCGTACACGTAGCACAGAACCATGGTTCGTGCCTCATTTTCGCACTAACTACAAGCTACAAACACTGCACTACTCTCTTCCTACCATTCTTAACAAGCATCAGGACACAGAACTTCTCACAATGAAACAGTTGCAGCAGTATTTTGTAAATATGCAACGTTTTTTTTTCTTACTGTGTCATATGATTTCCTGTGTTTTTTTGTTGTTTTTTTGATGTGATGTTAATCAGAGTACGACATCGTTCAATCTATTATGAGTTGTCAGAATAGGTTCTTCAATGTTAAAAATCTATTTCTCATTGTAAATAGTGATTGAAATCATCTGCTTTTCAGTTATATCTTGTATTGTATTATATCTGCTATTGTTTTTGTGATCTATTTATTGCGTTTCCACTGTTTGTCGTTTTGTAAAAGCCAAGTGAAGGTTTCAGTGGCCACGTCAAGCTGCCCAGAGCAGCTTTTAGCCCTGAAAGCAAGCAGTGTAAACTGGAAAATAAACCTTGAATTGAATTGAACTATCTTGTAGCGATGGAGGATCTTGTATACTTTGTCGTTGAGCAGCCGCACCTCCAGAGGCTGCTGCATCTAGTTTCCCCTACGGGGACTCTGAGACTGGCCTCGTCCTGGGGAACTGTAGCGACGCGGTGAAGGAGATCGAGAGAAACGGCGCTGTACGGAGTCCGCTTGCGAGATGTGTTCCGCGATCTCCTGCGGTTGTTCTCCATACATCGAACGATGACAACCGACGGGGAATCCTCCAAGGCCCATCTCCTTGTATGGGCAACGACGATAAACATGTCCAGCCTCACCGCAATGGTAGCACAGCGGCTGATTGTCTGGCGCTCTCTAGACATCCGTTCTGCGGCGTCCTAGCCGCTGTGGAGAATTCGGCTGGGGAAGTGGAGTTCGTGCAGCGGCGGAGGAAGGTGTGTCGTAACGTCGGTTCGGCTGGGATGGAATAAAACGGCGTGTGACGGCGGCGTAGCTGAGATTCGGGGGCTGAGGCTGCACAGGGCCGGGAGCAGGTAGTGCTGTACAAGTGCCTAGCGCTTGCTGCACCTCCTCACGGACAACGTCAGCAAGTGTGCTAGGCTGAGGTTTTTCCTTGTCCGGAAAGAGCTTCGCCAGTTCCTCCCTCACGATACATCGAATCACCTCACGTAAGGAGTCTGGCGAATTTACCGTGGCGCCCTCCACAGTGGCCGTGAACATCGACGCTGTTGTACGGTCGTACTGTCGGGCCCTCATGCCCAAAGACTTTTCGATGGTGCTCGCCTCCTTTACGAAGTCAGCTACCGTGACTGGAGGACTTCGAACCAGGCCGGCGAACAGCTGCTCCTTGACACCTTTCATAAGGAAGCTCACCTTCCTCTCCTCCGACATGTTTGTGTCGGCACGCCGGAACAGCCTCTTCATTTCCTCAACATACACCGTCACACTGTCGCTGGGGAGTTGATGTCTGGCTTTTAAAAGCAGGTCGGCCTTCTCCCTGCGTGTCCTTGAAGGTTTGGAGGAACTCTGTTTTGAACGCATCCCACGTTCCCAGGACAGATTCATTGTTCAGAAACCAGGTCGTCGCGTAGTCTTCAAGGGCGAAATTAAACATGCCGCATCTTGCAGTCAGCGCCTCAACCATTGTAGATGGCCACCCGGTCATACTGGTCCAGCCAGTCTTCGGCGTCCTCGTGTGGTTGACCATGGAAATGGGGTGGCTCTCGCTGGTGATGGAGCAGGACCGGCGACACTATAGCTGCAGGATTCATTGTTGTAGCACCTGCCCTCCGTGAATAATGGGAAACAGGAAGCAGTCCAAATTCGGGAGGTAAGCCCTGTAATCGGCGACTGCCCTGGTGGACTGGCGTGTCGACCTTCGGTATTTGTACGGAGCTTGAACTGCGGCTTGAAGGGGGCGTACGGTGCATTAACGACGTACCCAGCACCTGCACCAGATATCACGTTGGTAATCAGCGGCTGAGGGTCAACAGACGTGCGCTTCCAGATGATGATGATGATGATGTCCTCGGGCTGAATTGCACATACCCACGGCGGGGGATTGGCCAGGGTGCATAGCAGATCACTTTCGCTTTCACACACACAGTTCCTCTTCTTCTTGAGAGGCGCTTCCGTCTGCACGAGCGCTGGCGTCAATATTTTGTTGATTAGCGGCTTGGCTCGGCCATATATTATTACACGAATCACTATCACTGTGTCACGCCAGCGCACATTCTTAAATTACTAAATTTTTCAGGACCTTTTGAAAGAAAATTTAGTGATTAGTGCAGCCGCTCCTAGTTACCTAGTATGTACGATAGAATTCTTTACATCTGTGGTCGTTGGTCTGGATGTTGTCGTGGTTGGTCTTATGCAACAGACCGGTTCCTCTATGGCGGAATAAGCACAGTCCACTGACCACCACCGAAGTCATCGTCACATCTTTGTTCCACTCAAAATCAGTGAAGGAAAAATAACAAAACTCGATGGCAGCACCTATATACAGCGAGCAAATGTGTTTGGAATGCTCCCGAAGGCATTTGGAAATTGTTGTGAAGCACCACACAACTACATTGGGTCTGACTGCCATTCAAAGTGTTGAATACCATTAGACTCAAATGCCACCTGCGTAGCATGGGTATCATGACAGAATTGCAGTAGTCCCAACAAACACAAAACCTCCTCAAAATCTCCCAAAAATGACCCATCGGGACATCTGGAATCTCCCCAGTAGGTGCTCATTTTTCCCGAACATATCTAAAAAACGTCCCCACAACTAGCAATGTCCAAAAAGTTGTGCGTCCCATGGAAAGCCCCAAAAGGTTAATGCTTGATTTCTCGGTTCTGGTTCAATAAAATTATTCCGCCTTTTTCATACAGCCTGCAGGCATCCAAGCGCAAATATGTGCCACATTTCAGGCGCATACTTACGTTAACTTACAGGTGGTTTAATACGCCTTTCCACTCGTGTGAATGCGTGCTGGCTCGGCCGTTCTGCACTTATCCGTTTACGTGAAATGTCCTAGCATTTTACACACAAAGGAAATATGAATTCAAAAAGTCACCCGATTTGGCCCATATGAGAGCAAATAGCAGCGCCATACAGAAGTCATATCAGTTTAATAGCTGTGCTCTTAGCACGAATTGCATCCTGTCGTCCATACCGGCATCCGCACCATATACCACCACAATCAAAATGCAGCCATGTTTCAGTCAAAGAAAAGCAATACAGACCGAATTGAAAGTCCGTGCCGAACAAAACTTACGCGTAACGGCGCAAATCTGAATGAATACAAACAGCAGATGCAAACGTATGCACCATTTAATACACAGTGTACATAGCACTACGGCGCCATGCATATAATGATGGCCACTTTTTTCTCTCTCAGAAATCTGCGAAATGAAGCAAGTAAAACAGAATACAGGCTGAAATTTAAGGGCTACACAAGCAGATATGCACACGCAAAAGCAAACGTATGTAAAGAGCAACTTGGGTGACAAAAGAAAAGACGAGATGGGCGTACGCTGCAGACACGCAGTTTCAGGTCACAGATTTACTTCAAGTTGAAACCCCCCTCACGCTTAGAGACTCGGAGCAAGCTTCAGCGCCGTATTATCAAAACAGAAAAAAATATTAGTTCCACAAGGCGAAAATAAAAAAAGTGTGAAAAGGGCCTGCAGTATGTGCTTAAATAAATAAATAAAATAAACAAACATACCTTGACGACGTTGCCTACGGAAACGCAGGGATGAAACAGAAGGCTGCAACAGCTTTAACCATGAATTAAACGCAGCCTTCTGTCCTGCGCCTTCTCACAGCGCAGCAATCGCTCAAGCATACCCGTTACACCCCCGTAACGATCCTGGGAGCTTTATTTTATTGTGACTATGTGTGGGGATAAGACTGCTTGGAGCCAGGCGGGAAGGTGAACGTGCGTGGCGTGTGGTGGCGTACGTGTGGTACGTGTGGTGGCGCGCTGCATCCATGGTGCGGCAGAACACGCATGCGGCACAGTCCAGCGTGGGAGTCGAGATCAAGGCACAACTAATCCGGCGGGGGAGAGTCAATACAACCACGCGAACACTGCACAAACTATACCGCTGCAACAGGATGGCTGGGCGGTGGCGAAGTAGGCAGAGCAGGCAGAGCAGGCTAATCCATGGGCACTCGCCGAAAGAGAGGAGTGGGTCTCCGAAGGTCCTTCCCGCCTCAGACCGTAGTAGACGGCCACGCTGCCACCACCAACGCGCTGCAGTCGTCGGAGGCGCTGAGGAATGCAGGGTGCGATCCGAGTGAGGAGTCGCCTATTGCCACGAACTCCACCGCCGCGAACGCCGCCTCGAAAAGCGGCATCAGTAAGGTCGTGAAGCTGCGCAAAGGACTTGCGATGCGCCGCCGCGGCATCAGTTCCAAAAGGAATGGTATGGGTACGCCGAGGTGCGCAGGAAAACTGCCGTGAATCCGTAGCTACGATGTCCACGACAGCCCAGATGGCGCAGTGACGAGAGCAGGAACTGTTGCGCGCTGGGGCGTGTGCTCGAACGTCTGGGGCAGCGCGAATAAGCGCGCGCAAAATGGCTTCCGTCCATCGAGGAAGCCGGGCGAGCGACGGGAGGCCATTACTGCACTTCTGCGGGACAGCGGCGCAGCGAGGAGTGCCGATAGTCGGAGACGCCTGGAGGGACCACCACACAATGTTGAAGTTGGGCGGAAGCTGGGAAAACGCTAGAAGACGTGAAAGCTGGTGACCGCCGCTGCCGGCGGAGCGATGAAAATGCAGACCGCCGTCGCCTGTCTGCAGCATGGAGCCGACGGCCACGTGCGAGAAACGCATGCGCCGATAGAGATGCGGGGTTTACCGTTTCCTTCGGCTGTTCGAATGAAACTGCTGTTTCATCTCTCGAAACGACGAGTGCAAGAGCAAAACCTTCTCTCCCCGCAGCTTTTGGCGAGAGGGAGGGAGAAAAGAGAGCGAGCAGTCGATTTTTATTTCTTGTTGAAAACCATTGGTCCCGAAAACGTTATACCCAGTTGCCTTTGTGGGACCAAAATGCATTAATTCGTTTTTGTTGCTGCTTAAAGCTCTCGAAAAAACGTGTCAGACCTTTAGTGGGAGCACTGCCTTTTTGCTTGTGTTTCTATGTCTTGCCTCTATGGTCTGGAAACGTTTGATAAATGCTGTACTGGGACATTCCATCTTTTTTTGGAGTTTGTGAGGAGGTTTTGTGTTTGTTGGGGTAGTAGTCGAGTAATAGCACTGCGCTATTACTCTAATACTGCTCGTGTATAATAATGTGCTCCAGAAACATGTTTTGATCTCAAGCGTCAAAGTAAAACATCTACTTTGGCAGCATATACATGCCAATTACAGTAAACTGAGATGAGATAGTTCTATACAGGCCTCACACCTCGTATAGAGAGCTCAAGCCACTTTTTTACGAGTTCGAAAAATTATAAACTGTCACTCTCTATTGTAGCAATATTGAATGTTTCAAGGCCGTTTTAGCAGATGGCACAAGGTTGACAGCGTTTGCCAGTATACTTTTAACACTCGAGTGATGGCAACGCTAGGCCAATATAGACAGCTTTGTTGAATGGCATAGCCAATTCTGGCAAACAGCGGGGAAACTCTGGCTAACATGGCCCATGGTAGCCATGATTTTAAGATGGCACAACCAACAATGGCAAAGAGTGGGAAAATTTTGGCAAACCTAGCCTATGATACCCAGGATTTTATGGTGGCACAACCAGTACGCAAATATGAACGCAACCTCTCACGATGGCCGTGGCATGCGTGGTGTGAACAACTTTCTGCAAAATCCTCAAACGTCTCTCTCTGGCGAACGTTCTGAACAACGGAACACGGTCGCCGTTCTACTAAACAAGCAGCAACCGCATGCTTCGCAGCTGCCCTGTCGCCAGATGATTTCGCGAAAGAACCAGCGCGAAAGATTTTTCCGAAAATACGATGCAGTGCCTCCTTCAACTGCTAGCTTTAATATGCCAGGTATCCCAGTACATGTGCATCAACTTCCACCTGATGTCGCCGCAGACGGAATCACGTGTCGGTTCTCTATGCCTGAGTTGCTGGCTGGAATAGATGATGCTAAACAGAATCAATGTCCGGTGCGGACAATATCAGTATGGGGTTTACACGAACCACAGTAGCGCTGCATGCCCTGAACTACCAGACACCATAAACGAAGTATGGCTGAATAGCGTTGTACCTGAGAGCTGTAAATCCGCTGTCGTGATCCCTATCCCGAAATCAGGAAAGCCTTCAACGGATCTTGCAAACTTATGGCCTATCTCCTCAACTACAACGCTGTGCAAGCTGGCAGAGAAAATGCTAGCCACACAATTGTCGTGGTGGCTAGAGCAGCACGGGTTTTATCACCCCGCTCATATTGGCTTTCGTCCATATATTGGTGCAGAGGACGGGTTGGCTGTCTTGGCATCTGCAGTTTTGTCATCTACCTGCAGCCACAATGTGCACACCGTTTTAGTAATGGACGATGAAAAGGCATATGACAACATCAGTCATGGTGCCACCCTGAACTCCATTGACATCCTTCGTCTCCCTCTGAAAGTGCGTAGTTTTGTTGAATCATTTTTGGAAGTCAGAAAATTTGCAATACGTCTCAGCAGTGAAGCGGTCAGATCATTTGTTCCTTTCTACAGAGTTCCCCGGGGATCTGCATTGTCACTGACGCTATAATATTGCTTTCATCCCGCTGGCATGGCGCTTACACGGCATCCGTGATATAAAATTTCTGCAATACACTGATGACATCACGGTGTGGAGTACTCACCATGATCTGCTTAGTCAGGAGGCTACCCTTCAATCAGCCTTGGATATTAACTATAATT
This sequence comes from Amblyomma mixtum, assembly GCF_055824585.1. NCBI lineage: Eukaryota > Metazoa > Arthropoda > Arachnida > Ixodida > Ixodidae > Amblyomma > Amblyomma mixtum. Next base: position 190,168,648 of record NC_143016.1, on the reverse strand, counting down.
ACGCATCATCCATCGGCCTTCAACTTCCTGTGCATAAAACTGCACACACGTCGGTCATCAACCACTGGGGATGCCGTAAACTTGCTTCATGTCCAATCCGTCTTTGTCTATCAGGTACCCCACTACAAGAAAGTCCAAGTGTAAAAATCTTGGGCTTAACGATTCACCAGTCAGGATCAGCGACTGCTTGGCTTTCTCATGCAAAAAGGAAAGCTATTCAGACTTGCGAGTTTGATCAGAAGAATTGCTCCTAAGATGTGTGGCGCTAGCTCGTTCGTTGCACGGCAGTTAGTGAGGGCAGTTCTACAGCAACGTATTGTTTATTAAGCCCAGTTTAAGAGCTAAATGGGATCACCTTGAAGCCGTGAACCGAGAGGTTATGAGGACCATTCCATGCCTTCCACACATCACACCGGTCAAAGATTTACAAAAGAATGCGCAGCTCAGCACCACTGATGAGCTGGTGCAGCAGAGGCTGTGATGCTCACAGCCTTAAGGCTAGTCTATCGCACTCCGCGCACCACTGAGGGCTTATGCAACGTCGCACTCCATTCTTCGGCTGCCAACGTCAGTTCTTCCCCCATGGAAGTTTGTACAGCTCAGCGCCCAGTGAACCACAAATATCTATTCGACGCACCGGAAAGATCCAAACATCATGTCCTAAAAGGGGCGTCCATTAGATGTGCATCATAAGGACCACCGGCACGTTTGGACGTGCTAGACGTCTATAGGACGTCAATAATATGATTATTTTTTAAATCTAGAGCACGTCGACGAAGCATGGACACTAGATGCCTAATATATGATCTCGTGCATGTTCACCATGCGTGAACAATAGATGTGCAAAGTATGTTAATGTCCACCAAACGCGGACATTGGACACACTATATATCTTTGGCGGCTTTAGTGCCCCATTCGAACATACAAGAAAAGCCTGAATCCTAAGATGTGCGCCATGGAATGAGTTTATTAAAGTTTGCTTCTATCGGCAATTACTCAGAACCTTTTAGCGATAATGCAAAAGATTGATAACGCGAAACATTGCTATCGTTTGTGATGTAACCAAGACGTAGTGGCGGTTCTGTGACCTGTTGACCTTGAGCTACTTGAGCAGAGCGCGAGACGTATGCAGATTACACTCACGTACGTGCTACGCCTTCGATCTCGGCGCTCACGCACACTTTTCGTTTCCTAAACTTTACTCCTTAATTATTCGCTTCGGCAAAACATGCACATATTCATGTGGCAGAATATGCAGGAATGTGGCGTGGCTTATAGTGCTACTGTGCTATAAAAGGGTCATCTGCTGCTTCGTTATTAAGTTGTAACGAATACTGTGGTACTGGGTATTTTCTGCAAACCGGCAACTTAATTCTTGCGTATAGCCCAAAATGCTAGCGCATACGTCGATGCATTTGCTTGCAAACTGAGTCGTTCGAACTAAGAAGACTAGGCACACACAGCAAAAAGAGTCACAGCATCTTCTCATTTTCTTTATTATGACATTTTTACCACCCTGTGCTAGATTTATTTCTTAAAATTTTTCTGAAGCAGATATTCTAAATAAAAAGCATTGATGCTAAGTAACTTGGCATTGTTTTTTAAAATGGTGCAGTTCTATTACAAAAGTCATTAATTTTTTCTTCCTTGCTTTAGGGCACACACTTGATTGCAAGCACCTGCTGTATTGCTGTAAGAGGGCTGTATTACGCTTCAGCAGCTCTCGATTGCTGCTCTGCAACGCTGGCTATGTAGCTTTTGTGGCTATCCAGTGGATGCAACAAATATCCAACTGCGAGGTCTAGTGCACATTCATTACTAGGGGTAAAGAAGCACTTTTGGTGATCTATAGAATATCTTCAGTGTGTTCCAAGGACAAATTAGGATATCCATTAGAAGAATATTATATGATCATGGATATCTCCTAGATGCGACAAATATCCAACCATTTGATCTAATGCACATCCTATGCTAGAGGTACCGATGCATTTCTGATGATCTATGGAAGATCTCCGGTGCATTCCGTGCACTAATTGGGATGTCTATAAGAAGTACACAATATCCAGCACTAGGCATTCTTAGGATGTTCAAAGGACATAAGTGGTTATCTGGGTACCGATCGGCCACCGTACACCTGCATCCTCACAGTGATCCGAAGGGAAGGGAGAAGGTTAAAAAAACATGCACTGGCCGCAAACACACCGACTGCTGACATTCAAACAGTGCGCGCTGGAAAGTATCTGTGGTGGGGAGGCAAACCGGAGACAGAACGAGCGTTCTGGCGACGATGCCGCCAGCAACAATAGAGCAGCCACCGACATGCGTCGCGTCGTGCGTCTGCGGTTCCATGCCAATTGTGCTGGAGGCTGGATGACACCGCAGAAAGTTCAGCGAACTTAACAGCGCCCGTGTGCTGTGCGGTGTCAGTGCGCGTTAAAGATCCCCAGGGGGTCGAAATTATTCCGGAGACCTCCACTGCGGCACCTCTTTCTCTCTTCTTTCACTCCCACCTTCTTTCTTTTCTTACGGTGTGGTTCAGTGTCCACTGAGATATGCGAGACAGATACTGCGCCATTTCCTTCCCACAAAAATCAATTTACCATTTTAGTGATCCAAGATAGCAGACGACGGCGCAGGCTGCGACACGCGACATTGCTGCTCTGCAACGCTGGCTATGTAGCCTTTGTGGCAATCCAGTGGATGCGACAAATATCCAACTGTGAGGTCTAATGCACATCCATTAGTAGGGGTAAAGAAGCACTTTTGGTGATCTATAGAATATCTTCAGTGTGTTCCATGGACAAATTAGGATATCCATTAGAAGAACATTATATGATCATGGATATCCCCTGGATGCGTCAAATATCCAACCATTTGATCTAATATACATCCTATGCTAGAGGTACCGATGCATTTCTGATGATCTATGGAACATCTCCGGTGCATTCCGTGCACTAATTGGGATGTCTATAAGAAGTACACAATATCCACAATATCCAGCACTAGGCATTCTTAGGATGTTTAAAGGACATAAGTGGTTATCTGGGCGACTACAAGCCAACAGATAATCGCCGACAAACATCTGCTAATTCGGCATCGTTGCTTCCCCAGAAATTTGAAGAACAAGATGCTTGCCTGCCTGACGGGTCTATTGTTGTCTGTGTAGACGCAAGCATCGAAGCCTGTGAAGCAACAACAGCAATCTACTGCCCGTGCAGATCTGCCATTAATCAAACCTCCAGGTTTTAGCTTACTGAACCCCCTATGTCATTTTGTGCTGAGCTCGTTGCAGTTCAAGAAGCACTCTGTTCCGTGGCCGCCACTACTATGCTGCCTGCGGCCCATGTTGCCATCCGCACTGGCGCCCTTCAAGCATTACGGTTGCTACGACGTGTTGACCGCTGCCCAGTATTATGTCAGGACATCCACCGGATCGCGGCACGCATCCCGCAGCCAGTACATACTGAGTGGGTCCCACGGGATCTGTTGACCTCTCAAAGCCAGGCAGATTTAGCCACTCACCTCGCAACTCCAGGCTCATCATTGCCTCGGCTTCTTCATTTTGACAACTTTACCCTCCTTTTATCAAGAAAGGAACACCTCTGGCGCCGCACACGTGCTATCATCCCTCAGTGTGCGGTAACCCTCCACTGTGGCCTTACCCATGCAGAAAAGGTTGCACTTCGGAGGATCCGGATCGAGGTTGCCCTCACACCTGCCATCACTTATAAGTGGCCTCACTATCAAGATTTTTATCCTTGGCCTGGGTGTCCGATATGTAAACGTGAGGACATTGAAGCCGACATTCACCACTTACTATGGGACTGCCTTGCTCTCAAGACTACAAGGATCCGGCACCTGAAGGCAACAGGTCTTTCACTGCGCAACCCTGCGCGTATAATGCCTCGATGCAGAGACCGTACCATCGCTCTCTACTGGACTTTTAAAATCAGTTAACTTATTCCCATTGCTTTAATCATTACTGCATCGCTCATCACACTTTCGCCCATTGATGCTCCGAGGCAATAAATTTCGTTAAAAAAAAAGCGCAAACTTGCGAAAGTTTTGTCCCATGAGGTGGATGCTCAGGGCCACTTCACTGAGCTCGGTTGTTCAGAATTATAGCCACATCGTTTCATTTCTTCATAGCCTAGCATCACAAGAATGGAATGACGCCAAAACCAAAGCCAGCGGATTTTTGAAGTGCTGTCAAAATTCGACGCATACTTCAAGCTCAAGCTCCTGACACTCGCAATTTCGTGATTATAAACAGCAAGCACGTTGTTCCAGAAGGCAGCATAGATTTGATCAAGCGGGAAAAATGGTCAAGGCTATCAGGGAGGGTCTCAAGGAACTTAGGAAGCAAGGATTTTGCAGATTTTTGAACGAGACTCAAGCAGAGGAGCGTGAATTGGAACTGCATTTTAAAGAAAAAGAAGCTCCTGTGCCAAGGCAAAGGTGAAGAAGAAGAAGAAGGCAAAGGAAGGCCAATCCCCCCGCGTGGGTATGTGCCATTTTTGTATGGTGAAGAAGAAGAAGAAGAAGAAGGCTTCGCGATGATATGACGGCGGGTCTCTACTTCATGCATTTCCTTCGTTTAAGGAGATGTACTGTCAGCGGTTCTATGAGGTGGTGGACACGGTACATTCCTCGCTAAACAAGAGGTATCCACCAGATATGTGGCAGCACATGGCAGAGATTGAGCAGTTTCTGACAAGAAATGTGGATAGCAGGTACCTGTTGACATACTACGGCCAAGATCTTGTACCTGAAAAGCTCAACCTTCATCGTAGTATCACGGCCGCTTGATGCAAAGCGCAAAGCGATGTGCGGCCCGCCACGTCGCACAGAAACGGCGTCTTGGGCGTAGTTCTGCGTGCGCCCACCGCGGCGCCACTGCTCGGGGACAACTCGGGAACAATCAACTTGCGAAGAACATGTCTCGGCATCAGGTACAATAGCTGGCAAAAGGACATGGCTAGGGGTAGTTTATTTAGGGACCGGGGACAAATGCAGGCAAGAAAACAAGGATTTAGTTAAGTGCCTCAATGACGATATAAAGCAGATTGGAGACGGTGCCGATATTATTTTGCTTGGACACATGAACGGCCACATCGAGGATCTGGATGGATACACAGATTGTAATGGGAAGTAATGGATTGTAATGGAATGCTAGACTTGTGTGAGCGGCACAACCTAGTTATTGTCAACAGAGAAACTAAATGTGAGGGACAAATCACGTGGGAACAAGGGCGTCCGCAGAATTTTTTTCAGGGGGGCCCCATTGGTTGTTGGCGCCGGAGGGGGGGGGGGGTATATTCGTAGCGAAAAGGCACTATTTGCGGAGTAAATTTATTTATTTATATATAAATAAAAAATAAGTAAAATACACACATGACAGAAAATTACAAGCAGCAAATTAAAGCGCGGATTGTAGAGATACATTGGAGTTTATCAACAAAGAAACAATTAAAATTAATAAAAATGCAAAAAGATACTATCAATACTCGAAGTGCTCAGTCTTACTGCATACGGGTTCTCGACTCACCCGAATTGATGACCAGCACACAGCGCAATATGTTCACAAACACGCAACTACAGTCACTCAGTCAGTCTTCCTTGAACAGCAACTGTAGGCGCCTCGGATTTTTCTGGGCGAATTGCGTAGTTACACCGGTGATAAATTCATTTCTGTGCTTCATTACACGCTCTCAGTGCACAGTCATCATATATATTGATTGGAAAAATGGTTGAACGAGTACGTTGAAAACAAAAGATGACTATATACAACGAAAACTTATTTACAAGATAAATGCACGCTCGCAGCTTCATACACCTCGCTCCATCTTGCTCGCGCATCCGCACAGTCGAGCAACCGCACACACACTGCTCGCCGCTCGTCGTTTTCTCGTCCGCTGTCTTGGTTGTTCTCACCTTCGTTGACAACCCGCCACTAAAAACACCGAAGCACAAACACAGAGGCGCGCACATGTGCAAGGGCTTACTTGCCACAATATCCACGAATGCGCACTTTTGGGGTGTAAGGAACGCCGCGCGACTTCCGAGGGGAAGGGACACCCGCAACTAATTCGGTCGGAAAATTTGTTTTTGTGCTTTTATGGGGTTCAGAGCCCCAAAACGACTCAGGCTATAAGGGACGGAGTAGTACAGAGTTTCGGATAATGTCGACCACCTGGGTCTCTTTACCATGCACTGACACGCACAGTACATGGGCGCTGTTGTTATTTGAGGCCCAGCCAGAGGTGACAGGCGAGCCAGGCAGGCGCCATCGGGCTGCGTTGACCAAAGGCGCTGGTTTTCGGAGAAGACGCAAGGAACGCTGGTGTGGGGGCGCCTCTGGAGACTGCGTCGCCGTGAACAAAAGCAGCTAATCCCCTTTGCCGAAGGTTCTGAAAGCGGCGCTTCTACCGCACTGAGCTCTCCCGTGGATCGGAGGAGACAGCGAGCGGCGGCGGCGCCAACTCGTCGCCCGCTTGCCCCTGAGCACCCCGACAAAGCGGGGGTGCACACGGCTGATTTGTCCTTCCCCCCTCAAGAATTCATCGGTGGCCGGCGACCTGTGCCCTGTGCACTGTCTGCCTCCGTGTCGCTATCTCTCTAGAGATCAAAGAAACAGACACCCATCTCGAAACACATGCTCGCCGGTGCCGCTGCATGTCTGCAACAGGTCGTCCTTCAGCAGAGCTGGCGGTGGCGTGGTTTGAAAACGGCGGAACGACGCGCGCCCGGACGCGGCATTTCGCAGATGTGACCAAGCGTCGAAGCGGGGCTGCTTTTACCCTTTTGGCTGAGCGCACCACCGCCCCTGGCGTGCGGCCATCACTCACGGTTCGAGTGAGTGATTTTCCAGGGGGGTGCAGCCGCCCCCCCTTGCCCCCCCCTCCGGACGCCCATGCGTGGGAATCACGTAACAGGCAAACAACCATTGACTACTGTCTAATGTCGCAGGGCATCTATAGCAAGCTCTCAATAATGGAAATAGACGAAGAGGGGAAGTACAGCCTAGGATCATAAACGTATTAGCCTACAGTTGGGAGCCCTATAGTCAAAAGAGAAATGCAGCGAAGTCAAAAAGACAACGCAAAATTAAACGATGAACAAATAGCGCTAATATCAGCCGAAATAGAAGAAGTAATCGAGAAACGCCCCATGGAAAAGTGGGATTATAATTATTTAGAACTGCTCATCGCAACAAAAATGAAACAAGTGAAAGGAGTAAACCGCTGGTGGAATATGGAAATTAAGGAGGCAATCGAACAACTACGGGTGGCTTCAAGGGAACACAGAGAAGCAGAGAAGGCGCAGTTATCTGAAGAGGAAATAGGCGAAAAATGGGAATCTTATCGACAAAAGAAACAGCAAGTTCAGGTCCTAGTCCAGGCTAAAATGAAGCATTCCTCTGATAAATGGCTGGCTGAAGTTCGCGAGGCAAATAAAGGGGGGCCAAGAAAATCCTGGAACCATATAAGCTGGTTGGGAAAAACAAATAAAATAACGCAGGAACAGATTATAGATGCTGAGGGAAAATGTTTAGAGGGAGACGATGCTGTGAACTACATTACATCATTTATAGCTGCGTCTTTTAGCAACGACAATGGGGTAATCTCCCCAAGTGAGGCGGAACACAGGACAGCACAATAGAGAACAGCTTAGAACTGACTAGTCTTAACTAGGAAAAGGCGGAAGCGAATATTCCTAAAACCACATCTGCAGGGATAGACGAAATTCCAATTAAGCTGATTAATGAACTTTGCCCAAGAACCAAGGAAGCGCTGATAAAAGCATTGGAGACAGTCATAACAAATCAGCAAATTCCGCACAGCTGGAGACAGAGTAAAATGAATTTGATTTATAAAGGAAAAGGAGATAAGATGAACATCAAATCCTACCATCCGATTGCGATAACATCTGTTATGAACAGGCTGGCAATGCAAGCGGTGAATTTAAAAATGCAGGCATGGGTAGAAGGTAATCGGATATTCGGAGAACTTCAGAATGGGTTCAGAAGGGGTAGGTGTTTAGATGATAGCCTGTTCGTGGTTACCCAATGCATAGAAATAGCTAAGGCGGAAAACAGACCTCTGTTTTTAGCCTTTCTGGACAAAAGCGGTGCATAAGATAACGTGAACAGGGAACTCCTGTGGAGCATATTGTCACGTTGTAGTGACGGCAGTCCAGTGGTCAGGAAGACACAAGAAAGACTTGCAAACGAAGCTCTTTATTTGGGCTGACTTGCGCCCGCAAAAGAACTGGATCACTCGGTGGCGGCGTAAGCAACAAGCGTGCTTGTCAATCGTCGAACTACGAATGTCCGCCGCTCGCGGCATCGCTCAATTTAAAGCCGGCAAGGAAACTTCCAGATAACAGGTCAAGATCATCTACGGTAATCTAGAAAAACCTAGATGCAGCCTTTCATGGCTGCGATCAATCGAGATTAGTGTGGTCGCTTCTTGCGTCACGAACAAAAGTGATAACAACCCTTTCCTGCAGCCTTGGGCTTGAACGAACAAACACTACAATGATACGTGGCATTACCACCAGATGTCACGTTGTCTTCGGTGTACGATCTCGGCTTCGTCGAGTAGTGAGGCTGCGGTGGGCGTACTGCGACGTTACTTCACTGGGCAACGGTAAAAGCTTCAAGTCTGGCCGCGTCGTCGTCGTCGGTGTCGTCGTCGTCGGAGCTGTCGTCGTCGGTGTTGTCGTCGTCGGTGTTGTCGTCGTCGGTGTTGTCGTCGTCGGTGTTGTCGTCGTCGGTGTTGTCGTCGTCGGTGTTGTCGTCGTCGGTGTTGTCGTCGTAGTTGAGGTATGGTCTTGAGTACTCGTCGATGGAGGATCTTTATCATTGTGCTTACAACCCAGACAACACTGAAATATCCTGAGGACATACTGAGGATATTTTTCTGAGGACATTCTTTATCCTCAGGACGTCCTCAAATGATCCTCAAAATGTACTGAAAAGGCCCTCGTGTCCGGCCTCAGGACATCCTCAGAACAGCCTCAGAAGGGTATTATATGATGTTTTGAGTACATTCTGAGGAGGTTATAGCTGGTCAAGCTGCATGAAAAAAAATGCGAAAAATTCATGAAAATCATTTATTTGCTGAGCTCTTCAGTTGCTTCACTGCTGTTTGACGCCATCCCTGTGCGCTGTGCCGGTCTTTTTACGCCTCTTCTGAGATGCTGTCTTCTGTGCTGCCTAAAGAAATAAATGGAAAGTCAGCAGTTGATTATGTGTAATTCAATTCAAGCATTCAAGCACGGAAGCAAAAAGTTCTTAATGCTACTAGTACAATAATGTGCTGCAAATATGACTTTTAATATTTGAACACACAAGTTACAACTTACAGTGCAACACTGCCCTTCAGCATGAGCAACTGCCATAAAAGTTAATCACTGCAACATGTATCCCTGCTTCTACACCTAAACGACGGTACTGTTCTCCCGACATTTCGGAAAGGTCACTCGACCTTTTCGGAGTTTAGAGAGCTCGGAGAGAGTTCGGAGTTTAGAGTCGGAGAGCTTAGCTAAGCCGCTAAGCTCTCGCCGATGAAGGAAGCGCAGAAAAACACCTGTAGCTGCGGAGCACTCTCAAAAGCGACGTGGCAGCGGTATGCGACGACCCAGATTATACTGCCAAGCTTACGTCGAAATGTCGCTATGCCCTCGTCATCGCGTTCGTGATCCGCTTCAGAACCAACCTAGCCATCAACCTGAGAAAAATGGTCTTGACTGCAATCAGCGCTTGCATCTACAAAATCAATACTGCCCCAGGTTCAATGCCTTCGCTTCTGAAACGAGGCCTCGACACGTCCTGTCTGGCAAAGAATGTTTGCTTACACACAGAATTCACACTCAAACTGGTTGCACTGTTTTGGCAATTGCAGCTTCGGCACACGCAGCGAGCACAGGCCAGCGTCAACGCTTCGTTTCCTTGTGCGGCAAAATTGCCGCGCATGACTATCGGCACACATCGTGAAAATATACAAAGGCATCACTCACTTTTTCTTTGCGTGTATCCATGATTTGCGCACCACAACGCGCACGTGCTAGTCACTTCAGTCTTGCTAGTCTTGCTAGTCGATGTTGTGGATGCAGACTAGTCTTGGCTTGAATTCAAACTGGCCGCACACAATAATGATGATAATGACTTTGCGGTTGGTATGCGATTTTATGAGGTACGGAACGATTGATTCTATGACAAACAATTTTTTTATTGCGAAAATGCAAACTATTTATCGAGATTTCTCTACAACCTACACACAGATGGGCCCCAGGCACACCAGAATTCAGGCCTGTGACTCGGGCTCTTTCGCCGAAGGAAAAGCTAGCGGCATGGCTAGCGGCACTGTTTACATCATGGAGGGCTGGAAACGATTAGCAGAAATGACAAGCACGATAACATCATCGTATAAAAGAACGACATTTGTAACTGCGAGAAACCAGAACTCATCGATTTTCACAGGGCATCAACCAGCAGCGATGCGAATTGTGGCATAATGTTCAGTACGACAATGCGTTACGCGAGCCCGAACCGGAGCGGCCCAAACTTTTTTGTCTGTGTCGTTTGCACTTCGTGCCCAGCAAGCATGCTCTTTGTTCAAGTAGAACTTATTTACATTAAAAAGCCTGCACGAATGCGCAGCATTCTGAATGCGGTTACTCTCGTTTCCGCGCGCAGAAATTTGCGGACTAGACTTGCTCTCGTTAACCAAACATGAGGTTGTCAAAGGGAGAGAAACTGTTCAGACTCAAGACTAGCGCCGCGCAGTAATGCATCTGGAAAACTAGGACAGCATAGAGCTATATATTAGAATGCAAATTACATGCATTATTTTGCTGGTGATTTTCATGCATGCGTGTTCGCAGATATGTCCTCGAGAGGACATTTTGAGGACCACGAACCCACTCATATGACCTGAGGACATCGTTCTGAGGACGTTTCCAGGACAATCCAACCTAGGACATTATGAGGACATATTGAGGATGTTTTAGAAGCCTTGAGGACATTTGGACCATTTGAGGACGTCCTCAGGATGTTTGGTGTTGTCTGGGAAGCAACCTCAGCTCCAGAGGCTGCTTTATTTAGTTTAACCTTCGGGGGCTGGGGGAGCGTCCACGCATGGCGTAACCTCGGCTAGGAGATACAAAGCGCGGGGACGATGGCGACGGGGAACGTGATAGGCGGCTCGGCGATGAGTATTCTTCCCGACGCAAAAACTCCTCGATTTCGGCTGGACGCTGGCCGGGTCGGGGTCGTGGAGAGAACCCTCGGATGCCCAGTCTTCTGTATGGGCAGTGCCGGAGGACGTGACCGGCTTCGCCACAGTGGAAGCATAGTGGGCGGCGCTGGTCGGGAGTTCTCCACTCGTCGCATTTCCTCGGCTGCGCGCGTCGCTCGTAGGACGGGCGGCTTGGGGCGAGTGGGCGGCGGTCCAACGCAGCTGGCTGAGGGCGATAGGGGCTTGGGTCCCGTCGTCGAGGTGCAGGACGGCGCACAGCTGCGGCGTAAGTCATGGCTGGGGGCTGCAGAGGCTGCGTGGGTGTTGGCGTCCCACCCCTGTTGAACCTCTTCCCGCACGACGTCAGTAAGCGATGAAAGCTGCGGCTGCGTTTCCGTTGGCAGCAATCGTCGGAGCTCTTCTCGCACAACTTGACGGATAACCTCCCGCAGGTTATCGTTGTTAGCGGTGTCCAGGCAGTTTGCTGGGAAGGCGCGCTGCTGGCGGTCATATTGGCGGGCTCGGGCGTCAAGAGTTTTCTCCATTGTGGATGCCTCTTCTACGAATTCCGCGACGGTTTTCGGTGGGTTGCGGACGAGGCCGGCAAAGAGCTGCTCTTTAACTCCTCGCATGAGCAGCTTTACTTTTTCTTCTTCCTTCATGTTTGCGTCGGTACGCCGGAAGAGACGCTTCATTTCCTCAGTGTAAACAGCAACGGTCTCGTTTGGGTGCTGTATGCGAGACTGTAGCAGCTGCTGGGCTCTCTCCTTTCGCACGACGTTCGTGAAGGTCTTTAAAAGCTGCTCCTTGAAGATTTCCCAGTTCGTGAGGTTAGCTTCCTCATTCTCAAACCAGACTTTTGCTGGTCCCTCCAAGGCGAAGAACACGTACCTAAGTTTCGTGGCATCGTCCCAGTTGTTGAAGATAGCCACACGGTCGAACTGCTCCAGCCATTCTTCGGGGTTGGCGCCCGGCGAAGCGTCGAAGGTTGGTGGCACCCGGGGCTGCTGAAGGATGATTGGAGTCATTGTCTGGGGCAAGCTCATGGTAGACGTTGCTGCTGGCTTTCGCTTCCGGGTAGGGTCCGGCAGATTCCCGAACTCTGGTGCGTCCCCTTGCAGGCGTCGGCTAGCGCGGTGGACTGGACTCAGGTCCTGCGGTTGATGACTCAGAGGGCTGGGGTCACGGCTTGTAGGGGGTGTCCGGTACATGGAAGGCTACCCAGCACCTCCACCAGATGTCACGTTGTAGTGACGGCAGTCCAGTGGTCAGGAAGACACAAGAAAGACTTGCAAACGAAGCTCTTTATTTGGGCTGACTTGCGCCCGCAAAAGAACTGGATCACTCGGTGGCCGCGGCGTAAGCAACAAGCGTGCTCGTCAATCGTCGAACTACGAATGTCCGCCGCTCGCGGCATCGCTCAATTTAAAGCCGGCAAGGAAACTTCCAGATAACAGGTACCTAGAAAAACCTAGATGCAGCCTTTCATGGCTGCGATCAATCGAGATTAGTGTGGTCGCTTCTTGCGTCACGAACAAAAGTGATAACAACCCTTTCCTGCAGCCTTGAGCTTGAACGAACAAACACTACAATGATACGTGGCAATATTGAAAGATTTAGGTATCGGTCATGAGGTAATTGATTTTCTACAGGAAATCTACCGAGATAATGAAGTTGAAATTACATGGGAAGGGAAAAAAAGTACCACAACTGTGGGGGTGCACAAAGGATTAAGGCAAGGTTGTCCTCTATCACCGCTGCTGTTCATGCTTTACGAGATAAATATGGGAAGAAGGCTAGAAGAAAGTAATCTAGGTTATAATCTGTCGTACAGATTAGGCGGAAATGTAGTTGAGCAGCGACTCCCGGGTTTATGCAGACGATATTGTACTGTTAGCAGATAGCCGAAGATTTACAAACTTTGGTTAATTGCTGTGGAGACGAAGGAGATGCTCTAGGATTCAGTTTTCAGTTTTAGCGCAACTAAATCAGGTGTGATGATTTTTAACGATACAACTGACCAGGTGCTTACAATACAAGGCCACGAAAAACCCAAAGTGGCCGAATACAAATACCTCGGGATATGGCTAAACGAAGGGCAGATATACACGGAAAAGCACGAACAGGCTCTTAGGGCAAAAGGACAAAGAGACGCCTGGATAATGGAACATAGGGCATTATGGGGGTACAACAAATATGAAGTACTAAGAGGTATTTGGAAAGGAATAATGGTGCCGGGACTTTCGGCAATGCGGTTCTGTGCTTAAGGGCAGAAGTTCAGTCGATATTAGACGTAAATCAGAGAGCTGTTGGAAGATTAGCACTAGGTGCCCACGGCAAAACCGCAAACGAAGCAGTACAAGGGGATATGGGCTGGGCATCGTTCGAGGCACGGGAAGCTAAGAGTAAAATACTATATGAAGAACGCCTGAGGAAATTGGACGATAACAGATGGGCAGCTAAGGTATTTAAATATTTATACAGAAAGAACGTTGACTCACAGTGGCGGAAAAGAACTAGAAAACTAACCAGTAAGTACGCAGGTCATGAGGACGGAGAAAGAAAGAGCATTAAACGACAGGTTAAAAACGCGGAAGTTAAAAATTGGATGAATTCAATGGAAAAGAAACATATATAGCGTAGAACTATATCGATACTGGAAAAGGCAGATGAAGAAAGAATTTTTTTATGATAACTCAAGAGGCAGTGCCCTAGCTACTTTTTGAAGCTAGGTCAGGGTGTCTTAGAACGCGCAGCTACAAAAAGAAATTTAACGAAGAAGGTGACACATGTGCAGTGTGTGGTAGATCTGTGGAAACAATTGAACACCTCATAATCAAATGTGATGGTATCCATCCGGATGTCGATGCAGGCACAGTCACTCTTTCTGATACCCTAGGGTTTAAAGATGGAAAGGGATGGTGTCAACATCCCTTGCCTTAAAGATAACAATGGTCATGTAAATAAATCTGCAGTGGAAGTTAGCAAAAAGCGATTGGAGGATTGGTGGCTGAAAAGCAGAGATGTGGCATAAGGTTAGAATTGTAGGAAACCGTAGGTAAAGATGATGGCGATTACAGTAAACAAAAAAAAAAGAAAAAAAGAAAAGCTGAGCATGGTGGCAATTGCCACCACCCCGTTTCAAAGGGGGCGCTCCTATCCATCCATCCATCCAACTGGCGGGGACAGCTGCGCCGGTACGCCCGGTGCCGACTGTGTGAGGGCGTAAACAGTGTGCTTTCTAGTTCCTCATTGAACACTGCATTTTTAAGTCGTCGTTGAAAGCGCTAATTATGTCACAAATCACTGCAGCAGGTACGTGGGAATTCCCCTTCCACTGTATGCCTGAACGCTGTCCATAACGGCCGCCTATACAATATATGCGCGACCGGGCGAGCGGCTGTGTCTCAGAATTTTGCGTTAATGCACCTGAAGCTTTCAGTCTACTTTTAAGGCGAAAGCCATAGGTCATGACTCGCCAGAGTGTCCGTCCGTCCTTGCATCCGCAGCACCTCTCAATCATCAGTATGATGGTAAGAATGGTTACTTGAATAGTCAGTAATGATAGTTAATGGTGTAGTAGTAGATGTACGGACAGTAATGACAATTAGTTAATGATATCGAGTAAACGCACACACTGCGCATGCGCAATCTTCAGGTGGTATATAAACGGCGTATGTGCAATGACGTCACAAGTTTGTGCAATGGTCGTATCACCCAGAGCTCTCTCAGTTGCTCCCTGAACGTTGGTCGAGAAAGGGTGCCGCACGTGAGCGCTCTAATGTCGCCCTCTAGGAAACGCGCTCGCGATGCCGAATGGAAGCGTTTAAGCAGCAAGAGTCGCCAAACGATCTTCAACAGTTGCCAAGCAGAGGGCAGCGACAGAGGCGGTCAAAGGCTTTTGCCTCTGCACTCTTCAAAGTGCTCCCGATTTTTATTCACTTCTCGCGACCACATGTAGACGGTGAATGAGACGGACACATACAGCTGGTCACACAAAGTAATTTCCGCTTCGTGTCACGTCGAATATTGGCTCTTATATATATAAGTTATTGCAATTTATAGAAAAAAAACAATCAATATAGCTGAAGTTGTGGAGTTTTATAAGTGCAACTGCAGCCGAGAGAACCAGAAAGTACCTCAACCAGCAGCTTGACACTTTTTTGGCCCATCATACAAAAAAGGAAGGAACCATTCACAGACGAAGAACCTTCCTTGACCTTCCTTTTTGTAGTCATTCTCTGTAAAATGTAATGAACATTCCAGAGACCCGTGGCTTGGCACCCACTTGCTTCCTTTCCCTGACAGTTCTTGGCGAGCGATATTTTCTGCCACGCTTCTCGACGCTGCAGTTCGGAGGGAAACTCGCGATATCTCACAGCATCGTGCCCCGTACACGTCACTTACCCCCACACACACGTGCACAAGAAGCCCGAAGCGTGCACGGCAGACACGAGGCAAACACTGATTCACGAGCACACAAAAAATCTAATCCAGCACTGCAGACACGAGGAAAACGTGCTCACTCACGCACACACCAGAAAATCCAAAGAAAGCACTGCAGACACGAGGAACGTAAGGCAAACGCGCTCGGACACGACAAAGCAAGGCGTGCTTCGGGAGTCTACCCCGGGGAAACCGGGCGACTTGTCCCCGAACAGTGGCGCCCTCACCGAAAACAGCAGTCGCAACTGTAAACTCCCCCAGGACACGCTCGCCCATTGTCGGTGGCGCGACGTGGCTGGCCGCACCTCGCTTTGCACTTTGCATCAAGCAGCCGTGGTAGTATGCTCATAGATATTGCAAGTCAGCGCAATACACCCTTGAAGACATTTCGGGACGTTGTTGAGATGCTTTCTGGCGATAACGGTGAGCAGCTGCGAGATCTTTTGCCCAAGGTGGCGAAGCTAGTCAAAATTGCTTTGACTATTCAGGTCATGTCATTCACATCTGAGAGAGATCGTTTTCGTGCCTCCGTCGCGTCACAGTGTATCTCAGGTCAACAATGAGACCAGATCAAATCACATAGCACTGCTCGATGGGTACAAAAAGCTTGCCCGCAAAATAAATCTCAATGACATCGCGAACAACTTTATTCAGAGGTATACTGTGCAAAAGAAGCACATTCTGGATTGTGCAGTAGCCTTTATATAATGTGAAGAAGAGTGAAGTTCATCACAGTAAAATACGCCAGCTTTCTTCAAGCTGCCACTATCCATGAGCTCAAATTAGTCCCTCCCATAAAATCGGCCCTCAATGCCGTTACCGCTTCGCCATTACAACTTCTGCTCTTTGACTCCAGTTTGTGCCTTCATTTATATTTCTGAAAGATGCATGTTTATATTCCTCCTTTAAATTTTAAATTGCTAGCTTGTTGTGAGAATGTTTGTACGGTCCATTGTTTCTTAGGCATGAACAGTTTAAAATATGTTTATATGAAATTGTAATGTTATTGTCCAATGTTGTGTCCTCGCAAAGTGCTTTTTGTGTATCCGGAATAAACCGGTGTTTTTAGAAGACTGGATTTGTCACTCGTGGAGCGAGACCATAGCTCGTGGGCCCGTTCTTTAGAAGGCAGAACCTCTCTGCCTGTCTACATCTTGTACTAACATCATCTGAAGACACTATGTGACACGTAATACATATGCCCGGTGTGAGCCATTAGGATATCTTGCATTTCATGTTCGATTTATCGCATGCACCATAACCAAAATGCTCCAAGACCATTAGTGATATAACAAAGC
The DNA here is from genome assembly GCF_055824585.1 of Amblyomma mixtum. Classification (NCBI taxonomy): domain Eukaryota; kingdom Metazoa; phylum Arthropoda; class Arachnida; order Ixodida; family Ixodidae; genus Amblyomma; species Amblyomma mixtum. Next base: position 190,151,661 of record NC_143016.1, on the reverse strand, counting down.
TTATTTTGTAGCCCTTAATAACTGAGCTCCTTTTTAGATATTTTCTTACCAGGTTATCTCGAGCACTCAGTAGAAACAAATTGGTACATGTACCGAAATAAAGTGTCTCAAATGATTCATCATCTTATCCCTCTTCGGTGTGTGTACTCCAATAGCTATGCTCCATGGTATAATAGACATTGAAAGCGATTTTTCAACGAAAAGACTTTCTCAAACTGTTAAGTATTCATTAAAAGCTGCCCATTAGACAGCAACTGACAGGCATGACCTGACGTCCACAGGAGATTGCCCACCCTGCGAACACCAGGTGGAGACGATCGATCACCTCCTCCATGAGTGTCCTGTACTTGCCGCTTATCAGGCGAATCTCACTGCCAGCTGCCGGAGTCTGGGCCCTACTGGCCAATCCGCTGGTGAGCTACTTTCCTGCTGGCCGCAATGCTTCAAAGGCACTTGGGTCCTTCCCTTGCTGTAGTCCATGCTTGCTGTAGTCCATGGCTGCACCGCGGAACTGGCTACGACTGTGGCTCCTCCTGCCTCTCCTCATCCTCCCATTCACTGAACTTCCTGCTTTTCTCCTCGGCGGCGGTGTTAATCGTCAGTCACAGGCATTTTCCCTTCCTTTAAATATTTATTTTCCTCCAAAGTCCCTGGCTGGACATTACATCCACTTACTACTACTATTCCGAATTAGCGAGCGTCCAATGCTATAGACTCACTTGAGCATTGGCCGTGATCTTGCCGGCAGTTCGAATTATCCGGGATTTCCAAATTAACGAGCTTGTACACTTCCATTCTTTGTCGAGACCATATGAGTTACCCCCAACCTGCACTACTAGGGTCAGCCCGAAAGGGTCCCATACACCCATGGTCGAGAACCACTGCTGTATCCAATTTGCAAGCAATTTTTGTTATTGTTATTTGTACGCGTTTGCTTTACAACCAAATTTTTTGATATTTGCACACCCATAGTGAGACCCTCTCCACAGATATTGAAGAACTGCTCTCCACTGTGTAAAAAAGATTTAGAAGATGCAGATTTGTCACTGCAAGAATGGCACACAGAGTAGCTGAGGACATGCACGAAAGGAAACGTCTTTTCGTCGTGCTTTATTTGTTGAATGCAGTGCGTGTCGCTGCATTAAAAACACAGAATACATCAGCCAGCCTGAGGCAGTGTTCTTCGTCTGGTCTCTCCTATGTACAAACAGTGTCCACGCTTTGTACAGGGCCTATATACAGTGCCAACAGGGCTACAGAAAAGTAAGGTACACATGCCACCTTGGCAAGTCTAGAGAATCCATGCCTCAGTATTCTTCTCTGCTCTGTCTGGTCGTCCTGGGAAAAAAACGGAAGAGATCACACGAAGAAAGTAAAAGAGGCGTTACACGCCAGGGCGAGCCATTCTCAGTCTCACAGCAACTCAACTTCGAGATTGGCACTTTGGTGTCAGTGAGGAGCATTGCCGGGAGCTGTGCTCGATGCAGACTCCTAGAAAAAAAAAGATGCATGAAAAAAAAAATGCAAATCATTACAGAAGACAAAAAAAAAGACTGAAAATCAATGCTAATAAAGTTATAACTTTATCCCACTTTGAACAGAGATTATTTGCTGAGCCTCAAAAAAACTTTAATGAATGTGCATAATAACACAGAGGAGTTCAGCTGTCTGGGAACTGTGTTTAATCTATGGGGGATGCAGAAAAATTTTCAGCCCAGCCAAGAAGCGAATTAGCCAGAGCTGTGAAACTTCACATTCACTCAACAATTTCAACCCAAAATAGCATGACAATAAAACATGGTGCTGGGCTAGTTGGTTATTCATACTTGGTAGGAAGACAGCGCAAAAACGACAACCACAGGGGAGGACCAGACCTCCCCTGTGGTTGTCGTTTTTGCGCTGTCTTCCCACCAAGCAAAATAGCATGCACTGGGCACACCATGTCTAGAGCTTATTCAAACCTCCCAATCAATTGTGAATTTTGGCCACTGAAAACTTGCTCATCAGCTACGGCAGCCACCTTGAAGATAGAGAGCTGAAAATTATCATCCTTTCAAAGCTCTGGCCTAGGCCAATGCAGCCCCAAATTGGTCAACACATCCATCACCTTGCCAGCCCTGTCAACAGGTAAGTGAGCTGTCCCGCAAAAAGCGGACCCCTTAATTTTGAAATATACCTGCGCTTAAAAGACACGGACCAACTCGCCCAAGAAACCACTCTGCCCTTAATTTTCACAGCTTTCCTCTCTGTTTTTCTTCATTCACTTCCTTCAGTTGACAGAACAAGGAACAGTTTTGATTTTAGGGGGCAAGATAATATTCCAAAATCGATAACAATATTTAAGGTGAGACCAGTTTTAAATTTTCTTTATCATGGTTCAAAATATTGAACGTCAAAAATGCACATTTGAAAGCTCATTTAGTCGAGTTTTCCGCATTGCACATCAATATTATTGTGTCGCTTGCATTTCTAATGCAGCAAATACCAACAACTTTTGTGTACTTTACGAGTAGAGGTTGGACTTTTCGGTTCAAACAGAAAAAAACTAAAACAAAAAAAAAACCCAGAAAAGTATGCCGAATTCAGAATTCGGTTCTTAAGGTCAGTATTCTTGGCATGCAAGGTACAGCTAGCTGGTTGCTAACTACAATTTACACTCTGCCCAAGTTTAAACTAATGAACTAGGGAAGCCAGGGGCATGATGCGATATTGGTATTGTTAGATAAGCTGTGCAGCACACACCGTTAAAGGTGCCCTGCGACGTACGTAAAGCATGGGTTCTTTATTCTTTGTATGCAGAGTAAGGGACATTGTGAGTCCTGAACGCGCAATGAGATCACTGAAATCATAATATTTGATATTTTAATCTTCACTAGAAATGCTTGTTTCGAGCCGATGGTGTCGCAACGCGGCGGCCATTTGCGGCAGCGGAAATGAGGTGGCATCCAGATAGGGCGCTGCTTTTCTCATTGGTTGGGCGCCCAGTTTGCATATTGTTCCTTTATACAGTAATCCCTCGTTATAATGAAGTGAGCGGGACGGCGAAAAAATTCGTTATAAGCGATAATTCGATATAAGCGACCGCTCGAAAAAAAGCTAGAACAGTCGAGATTTAATTGCGCCACAACTGCGAGGAAGCTGGCGGATGACGCCAAGCGGCGTCCGCCAGCTGCGGCGGTTGCTAGACAACGGCTCAAGGTCGGTCTCTGTGCCTCCTCGGAGCACTGCCACAGCGAAATTGCAAGTTCGTGGCCAATGTAGCTTTCGCTACAAAATTTTCTCGTAGCACATTTGTTACTTCTACCAGCAACTCAATATTGGTCAGCGATCCTCAAAGGTGATACAGTTTTCAAATTTCTTATACCAGAGTTTATTATCTATATCAAGAACAAGCTTTAGCTCATTTTTGTGATCCAGACGGGATCCAGGCTGATCGACAGGCCGGCAGTTTCGGCTTACTTCACGTTCGCACAAGAAAAATACAAAGCAGCCATGCTACCATAAAGTCTGCTTCCTAGATTCGAGCAACGACAGCATGCCTGTGCAAGAGTGGAGCTTTCGGCAACGACGCCGCCTGCAGGAACTCCGGGTGACAAACTGCGTGCTGCTCCCTGACTGCCCTGGTCGCCACTAAGCCTAGCCGGTTTCGCATCGATGCCGCAGCTGTTAGCGCTTCGGGACGGGCCAGCACTCAAATAAAGGCGCTATACACGGCTTCCCTTTACTGTCAATCAGTCCCATAATAAAAGATACGTTAGATTTCCGCGACGCCTTCAGCAACGGAGCCAGCAGACGGCAGGCGAACCGCACCAAGTAGCAGCAGCAGCAAAGCGGCTATTGAATGAAATTTGCTTATATCACAGTCATCATCTCTACCCGCAAGGCTTGTTATGAACTTGAACAAACAATACTATCGTGTTTTCAAACACCGGCGGCCGGCATCAAGGCTGGCAGGCCACGGCCGGTCTCGACGCGCTCGCTCACTTGCTCGCGCGCGTCGAGACCAGCCGTGGGCAGGCCGGCCCGGCTCAAAGCAGCACGCTACGTCATCATGACGCTGCCGCTCTCTGCGCTCGCGTTGGCTCCCGCTTCCCGTCGTCGTGTTTGCCGCGGGCGGCCCGTCATTGACGCAGGTTGGACGCAAGCGGCGAGCTGCAATCGGACGCTGCGGCGCCGTTTGCAACTTCGCGCCGCGGTGAATCGCACTCGCTTTTCGCACGTGTCCCCGCCGTAACAACAAAATTCACTGACCCTACCACGCATTTAGACCGTTTGTCTAGTCGAATGGCGCGAATCGAGCATGACCGGCCACTTTTCCGCAACCAAGACACCGCGGTTTTCTGGCATCGCAAAGCGCGAGGAAAACTCTACTTTCGTGTAGATTCTGTCACGGGGAACACCAGGAATGCGCTTCCGACCGAGATTAACGGTTCAGGCGTGCTGCACCATGGAATTTGGCCCCGCTTAGCAGAAGACACTCGGCACTCTCTTGGTGCCGGTTACTAGGCAGGTCATCGATCGTGGGTTTGGTACTTTTGTGGTCTGTTCTATGCCTGCATGAGTCTAATTCGTCGGCGGTATTAATTTGGCACTACATGCACAAAGGGTCGCCGCCACGGCGGCGATGCCTACGCTCGGCGGCGGCAATGGCTCCGCTCGCCACTTCGCTCTAAGCGGGTCAAGCTCTTCGTGCGCTTCGAGTAATGCGGCTTAAAATGCATGCGTTTGGGCCGGGACCGGAAGAAATTTTGAATAAAGCGATATTTCGAGTAAAGCGATTTCGTTATAACGAGGGATTACTGTACTTGCGAAATGGATCCAAAATATTATGTCTCTGAGTACTGAAAGCTTTTCGCATGCCACAAAAACTGGAAAGAAGCAGGGAAAGCGAACGAAAACTAACAAGATTACAGCTAGGGGCGACACTTTCCATTCCGCTTCAAACCTTCGTGGCGGCCAGCGCTGTTCAAAAAAACGTTGGCTCAGACCAGAAAGCGCGCGCGTTGAGACTGGCCGTGACCATACCAAGACGGCAGCGAAAAAAAAAGCCAGTCGACACACCTTGCCCAAAATTGTGATGAGAAAGGCCGGACAGGAGACGGGAGTCGAGTTTGGGGGGGAGGAGGGCTACCGCTGACAGCCTTACAGTGCGACTAAAAAAGAAATTTCGGGGAGCTTCCTTTGTCGTTAGTCACCCCTGCCCTGGGCGTCGCGTACACGGGGGGAAGACGCCGTCAAAATGCGCAGCTGTCTACAGCACCGACAAAGCAACAACTGCATGCCCGCTTCCGCTGCGTGTGCGCTAGGCGCGGTTCTGATTGGTAGCGCCCAATCTCGGTACTGGGTGAGTGAAATAGGTGAGTGAAATGCGTTTTCGTCTGAGCTTTTCATTTCGAATTTTCAGAGAGGAATAACTTTCGTTTGCATGCTCCGATTTCGATAATTCTTTTTGCTCTGGTCTCTGGAAAGCATGATGAATCTATTTAATGATATTAACTGGTACTGAGGAAATCATCGCGGTGCCCCTTTAAGACTAACTCGAAGGGACCAGAAAATTTGTTTGCCTTATCATAAGTTCAACACAGAAATGCCCCTGATAAAAATATGTGAGCATGCTAGGTGCGTCCACATACAGGGTGTTTCACCTAAGACCTTACACAATTTTAAAAAATAGGCCGTTTTGAGTTAGGAGAGCGTTTTTTTTTGGCACAGCATTGTCAGCGGCGTAGTACATCATAATGCATGCAGCTAAGACGTGCTAACTAGCAGGCTGGTTAACTAATATTGAATAGTTAACTGTTTAACCATTACTTTTAGGCTCCTTAATTGTTGAGAGGCGTGTAGCCCACCGCAATTACTGTATTTACTTGCATAACAGGCACACTCGTAACATGGCTCTCTTAGCATAACATGGCTCTCTATAATTGAGGAGTCCAATAGTAATAGTTAGAAAGTTAACTATTCAATATTAGTTAACCTGCGTGCTAGCTTGCATGTGTTAGCTACGCCACTGACAATGCTATGCCGAAAAAGCGCTCTCCTAACTCAAAAAGCCAATTTTTAAAAACTTTAGGTGAAACACCCTGTATACAGTCCAGCCCACTTACAACGGCCACAAATATAAGGAACGCTCACTTACTATGAATGAGTGCATTGTTACCGTCAAAATATGCACCAGAGCAATAGCAATTCGTCTCGGGTACAATGAACAACTTTGGCCGCACCACTCGGTTATAGCGAATGAGGAGGTGCGTAAACTCCCCCTGAAGTTGAAGAGGTTGCACTTCTAGCAAACATGAAGATCGAAGAGCGTTTGTCAGCCATTGCCACATCGCTTCAGAAAGAACATATCGACCCAAGAATGCAATGAAAAGCTAGCATTGAAACCGTAAGTAATTGTTGGCCAAGCCTGAGCCGATGGATTACGAGGGAAATCATTGCCTGTGTGTTTGCCGGCTGGGCAAAGCATCACAGGTAGAAGAAGCGCAGTGGGCGTGAGACAGGCGCATCGTCGAAAGCCAAGCTACTGCCCATGGTCGTGGATCAACTGACAGCAGTGATTTGAGAATGTTTTGCTGGCGATGATGGACACGTGGTATGCGCCGCCTGTGCCGTCTGCTCCATCTTTTGCACTGTTGCCACTTGCAGGCAGCATTAGACAGCGAACAGAGCAGTTGATACAACCTGTGCCAAGAGTGCTGCGCTACTTTTGTCTTTGCATGGGACAGACGAAGCTCTCGAAGAGACACGTGATCAGACGCGCATAGATTTGTGGCAGCGCGTTGTTGATGCATAGCTGGCTAGATGTTTTCTTGTATTGTCAACAACGCTCCTGTGGACCACAACATCACAGAGTCGCATACTCTGACGAAGCCGTTGAACGCCAAGTACAAGCACTGCTCTAACGCTAGGAATCTGATTAATGTGGCTGACCTGCCACCAGCTGCCCTGGACTCCTCACCCGCTGGTCACGATTATTTATATGCTGTCTCTAAAGCGGATCATTTGCAGCAGGGTCTCTGCGAGGTGTAAGACTGCTCTGGAGAGCCTGGAAAAAGCTGTGGAAGGATATGCTTTGATCAAGTAGAAGCTCATAGCACAGCTCTTTTAAGAAATAAACACCACTTTTGGTGAACTTAATATTTTCGGCTGTTATGTGGAGAGTCCACTCACTATCAGGCATAATGAACAGAATCTGCGTGACCGCCAGGTTCATTATAAGCGGGCTCGACTGTATACGTTACATGGAAACAATGAATACTATATTCCTTCAGTGAGAGCATAACTGCAAATTGAGCATTTATTGCACTATGCTCAAAGTGAGCTGGAGACTGAGGCCATGAAACAAGCTCACATTATCCTACCTGAAAATGGCGTTGGCCTGGTTTTCTGTTCCCCTTGTCTCGTTATTTTTCACCGCATCCCACAGTGGCTGCTGTTTGCGTGCGCATTTTTAAAATCTTTACTTTCCATTCTGCTCTGAGCACTTCCAGCAGCGACGGTGCTTTGGCATCAAGCCAGTGCCTATCATAGAATGTCTGATCGTATTACCAGTGCCGAAGAAATAAAATAACCTCTTTAAAATTAAGGCCCAGCTGGTTTCTGCAATGCCTTTGTCAGCGATGCGCGCCACACGACGGCCACCGCAAGACTTTGGTTAGGTTCGCTTCACCCCATGAAAGCAATGTGCCGTGGAAAAGAAGTGCAAGAGACCAAAGGCTACCCTCAAGCAGATCCCATGTTCACCTCAACATGCGGATTCACACTGCTACAACTGCCAACAATCGTCCATGGCAGCACAGCTGACCCGTTTCAGCGTGAGAAAAGTGACAGCAGACTGAAATTAGGAGAAAAGCCACTTGCAGAGGCGCAGCGCACAGTTCAATGTGTCGAATATTCCATTGTATGCGAGTTCGATAAACACCAACAATAGTGCTATACTTTTGCACGGAATTTTTCAAGGGGATGTTCCAACTAGTCAGTGCAAGCAATAATTCGATATGTGCAGGTTCGATGTACTTGAGCTGGACTGTAATGGTTGGAAAGCTGACCCCGCGAACATGTGTGCATCCATCAAGGTTGGTGCAAAAGTGAGAATGCTCCCTTCACTTAGTGTTCACAGATGTGCATCGTGCGACCAGCGGTGACAGCATTAATTATGTGACAGCAGCGCAGTCGGGGCCATGCATAGAGTGCAAGGCGTCCTAACCCCACTCCACACTTCTATCGCCCCCAGGATGCTGCCAAAATCCAAGACCCGCCAAGGCCTTCCTAACCTGTAACCACCAGAGGCGGCGGAACTCACAACTGTATCATCCCTAGCGGTGTAGGACAGTGTCAAGAACACAAAGAGTTCTGCACACTGTGCAGGATACATTTCAACCAGAGAACATTTTGGATTTTGTATTGCACTGAACTTTGTATCAGCCACGATTGAATCACTGAATTTCTACTGCACAATACTTTTCAAATACATAAGGAAAATAACAATCGCATCACGACTAGAGCGGCATTGGAACGAGGGCAGCAGTGGGTGGGTGGGCAGCCTCTTAGCTAGGGAGTGCAGTAGTGCTTCTGGATGGTGGAGGTGGGCTGGACACAGATGTCAAATTTCTGAGGGGGGTGATGCTAGCACTCCTTTCACAGTAAAGCTACCCTTATTCATCAGAGCGACTTTTGCTGTTTCATTTCAGAAAAGTTCGTCACAGTGACCACCGTTGCACCTCTCACTGTAACTAATGCAGACATGCCTTGCTGATGTCTTAGCTGCAATCGCTCACACAGCCTTAAAAACCAGCCCTTTCATGGCAATAATTCTGTGAGCCCCAGTTTTTTAATGTGCTAGACGAAATGAGGCAGGTGTCTCGTATTAGTTTCTTTCAGTCTATTACACTCTCCATCCTACTTCGCCCCTTTACCAGACCAGAGAACGGAGAGTTTCCTTTTCTCAACAGTCCGTGCACGAGTGATGAGGTCCCACAAACCTCCTCGCGTGACTCGGGTGGTGCCTCGTAGCGGAAGACCACAGAGAACATGGCCCCGCCCAGTCGCTGTGCCAGCCAGTGGTTCTTGATGACGGCTGCCTTGATGGCCTCGCAGCGGAAGTGTGCCTCCAGGTTGGTGTGCACTGCGCGGCCCATGCCCTCCAGCACCACCAGGTCCGTGCCCAGCTCACGCATGCGCCGCGCCACCTCCACATTGATACGGCTGCACAAGAATGGAAATGCAATGCCCTTCCCCACCAACCCCTGGTGCTCGTTGGTGCACACTGTGTGCTTCAAAGGCTTACGCCACACTACCACCAAAGGAACAAATACAAGTGCACGCACGCAAGCCCACACAGTTTGACTGAACACCAAGCACATCACAAAGCTGGGCATGACCAGGTACACAGCGTAGCACTCGGGACCAGCATACGCCATCACAACACAGCAGCAATGTAGATTTCTTTTATCAACAGCTTGCACCTGACTTTCAAGTGTCATTCACTCTTGTATAACCTCAGTTATACCACTGTCACCCCCATAACGATAGCCTTTCCCACTGACGCTGAATGCATGCTAGCTAATGCCATCATGCAAAGTGAATGGAACTGAGTCTTATTAGGACAGTGTGGCGGCGGAGGGCCTAGTTCTGGGTGATGTCATGAGAGGGCGCTAGTGTATCGCCAAGTCATAAGGTTAGAATTGTAGGAATTGTGACATAAGGTTAGAATTGTAGGAAACCGTAGGTAAAGATGGTGGCGATTCTTAATGAGAATTGCCAACACAGTAAATAAAAAAAAATAAAGAAGAAAAGCTGAGCATGGTGGCATTTGCCACCACCCCGTTTCAAAGCGGGCGCTCCCACCCACCCACCCATTCGGTCCGTCCGTCCGTCCGTCCGCCCGCCCGCCCGCCCGCCCGCCCGCCCGCCCGCCCGCCGCATTGTGCCGGTTGTGCCGGCCGCATTGCAACAGCAACAGCTGTGGTGACGAATTTGTGCTCACATTCAGCGCGGAATTTGCCTCCATCGACACCAAACGCCGCCTGAAGGAGGAGCTCGACAGCAGGACGCAGCACTCGGAGGAAAATTTGAAAGAATTTATTTATACCATATCGGCTTACTACGAGTGGCTCGGCGGCGACGTACCAGACTCTGAAAAGGTGGCCCGTGTCCTCTGACAAATGCACCCACAGCTGCAAGAACTGGCGAAGGCGGCCGTCAGCCTAATGGAGCGGGCTTGGCATCAACTGTAGTATAGGCCACCTCCTCACCCGGGCAACTAAGTGGCCAGGGACTTGGCCTTCCGGCCAGCCTCGGCCACACTTGGCGATCCACTAGCGTCCTTTCGTGACATCACCCGGAACTAGTCCCTCCGCTGCCACACTGTCCTAACAGGTGGGAGAGACCTGTTACGGCAGTGTGGCGGCGGAGGGTCTAGTTCTGGGTGATGTCACGAGAGGACGCTAGTGGATCGTCAAGTCATCATCATCATGAGGGGGAGCGCAGGAAGGAGGAAGAAGTGCAATAGAGGCTGTTGGCGTGGAGCCCGTGTGTTGGGAGTTGTGCAAGTGTGTCACCGCTGAAGCGTGACAGTCTTCACCAATGAAAGCAGCACTTTTCAGGTGAAGTGGTGCTCCTTGAAACATGCAGCTATCCAACCACACACAGCATACTACCAAAACACGACCAGTCCATGTTCTTAAACTTGGCCGTCCCTACAGCTACCACAGGACAGCTGCAGACAAAGTTGAGTGAAAACCCAAAGTTTGGGTTATGTATTCTGAAACCTTACTGATGCATCATGTCCTTGGAGCAGACGCAAACCAGGACCCATGTGGCCACAAGCAAAGGTCACATTACAACAGTAAAAATATTACTGCTTTACGAAGACTTTAAGGCACTTACAAACTGAGTGACAAAGGTAATGATGCTACTATCAAAAATGAGCAAGCAGTAAAAGTTGGCGAACTTTATATAAATACAGGAACTTTTTGATTGTTCACAACTAGGTTAGGCCAGCTACTACTTTCTGCCAATTTCGTAAATATACTTTTTTGGGGCGTGCAGAAGATTTCGCTTTTGTGAAATTCAAATGTAAAATGCAATTTCAGTCAAACCAAGCCCGGTTGCACATTGTTTCTCAAGTCAGTGAGCAAGAGACCATTACCCTCAGAGAGTCAAAGAGCCGAATGCTTTCCCAGATGAAAGAAATTCGGATTTAACACAAACAACAGACAGTCATTCGTGGCAATTCCTCAGGTACATTCCTAACAAAGTAACAACTGAAATTAACACTGCACTTGATGAAAGCACATGGCTTCAACAGAAACCTGTGCCACATAACTGCAGAGTTGTGCAAGAAGCAGTTGATGCAAACTGAGCTAGATTCAGAGTGAAAATCTTGAATCTGAATTGAAAAATGCCCATAAACACTGCAGAATATTACCACCCCCAATTCGGGCTTTCACTGAACACAGCTTTTTCCCTGCTTTAGCACAGCCATCCTGGTCATCTTCTATGCTGGAGTGATTGCCCTAGCACAGCACTAACTTTGGGCTTCATCCTTGGTTGCAGACAAATTGCATTCAACTACCGAGGTTTGAGACAGTTTCCAAATGACTGGCATCTATGAAATGGCTGGCAACAAGCCTTCACATGGGCCTTGTGCTATGGTTACCAAGGAACTAAACGGTTCTGGAAGTATTACTCAACTAAACGGTGACCACAGCTGCAGTGCCAAGGTGCTGCGCACTTGGCTTACAGAAAGCCGGATATCACAAAACTGTCAATTCCTGCGTCAATGATCTGCATCGCATATCTACATCGATCTACATGGCAAGTCCTATATTTGACGACCTACATCAATCTACATTGCATCTTCACCGATCTGCCATACTTACACGATTGTAGGTCAACCTATTTTTTAAATTCGAAAATCCAAAGTGGGGGTTGACTTACAATCGAAACCAAAGCACGGCACCATAAATAAAGGTGAAACAAACAAGATATCAGGGATGCTACAGCGTGGTTGCATTTTTGCTGCGGGGCTCCTTTGCATCACTCTTGGTGCTGGCCTTGAGCACCTGCTCTAACAACATACAGAACCCCCACTCCGTACGTGGCTGCCAATTGCGGCTGCTGAGAAGCAGGGGTGGCCCGGTTACGCTATTGCATTCTTGCCCCCCAAGTTTTTTTTTTTTTACTTTCAAATCCGCATCGGCGCTCAAGGGAGCGTCGATGGTTCAACTGATGGAAGGGCCGCTGTTAAAACCGCAGTGCCAGGGAGTATTGGTGCCTGGCAGAAGAGCTGAGGAGAGCTTCCCTTTGGCTCTGATACATTTGACAACTGCCCGTCCCGTGTTACCAGTTTTTAACAAGTGCTTTGTCTATCGTCATTTACGCTCCGGGTCCAGTAAGTGTCCGGCACTCATTCAATGGCTACATTCAAGATGGCTGCCATTCTTTACGCCAAAGAAATGAACAACTGCACGCCGGGCCGCAGGTTCGACACCTCGGAACGGGTGATACAGGTGTGGCGGCTGCAGCAAGGCAAAAGTTTCAGCTGTTCCATGCGGTTTCATGGTGCGGCTGTTTTCGAAGTGTGGGATTTCATTGGACGACGACGTTAGAACGATGTGCTGCGGAACCACAGCAGCGATCAACGGCAGCGCCAGTGAGGATGATAGTGCTAGTTTGGACGAGTAGTTAAGTGACTAGTTCAGTGTGCCATTTTCGTTTTGGAAGAGAAAATGCCCATGGGCATGCCCACGTGCGGCAGTCGACACCGGCTGACGATAAGTGGCAGTGGCGACCAAATAATGTTATCGCATTATACTATTAAAGGTGTAGCTTAAGTGACCACCAAGTTTTGTTTGTTTTTTTTTCGACATAAAATATGGGGGGTCGACTTAAATTTGAGTTGACCTACAGACATGTAAATACGGTACACGGAGTGACCTACATCGGCAATCTGCATCACATCTGGAACAATCTACACGGCAAATCCTACACTGATGATCTGCACTGATTACATGGCCAGTCCTGCATCGATTATCTTTGGTTACAGGCGCGAAAAAAGACACAAGACAGAAAGACGGGACGGAGCGCCCATCTTTCTGTCTTGTGTTGTGTCTTTTTTCGCGCCTGTAACCAAAGATGAACAGTTACCAACTTGCCCAGCAAGACGTTCTTTTAATCGATTATCTGCATCACATATCTGCATTGATCTACAGGACAAGTCCTAAACTGATGACCAGCTTCTTCACACTACATTGATTACACGGCATGCCCTGCATTGACTACCTCCACAGATCGACACAGCAAGTCCTACCAGGTGTGGCAGCTGTGACAGATGAGAGCCCACCTGAGGTCGAGGCAGGGTGAGCTCTGGCCCGAGTCGAGCACCTGCAGGTGTCCCTGTGCCAGGGCGTCCCCCAGGCGGGGGCACACACTGCTCGCCACCCGCTGCACCAGGATCTGCAGCTCCTGGTGGGTCACGTCGTTCAGCGCGGGACGCGTGTTGGCACACAGCAGCACCTGCACAGGCAAACGTCCCCTGTCAAGCATCCCTGATGCCCCTCGTGGGGCACACCATCCACTGTTGCCAGCCAGTTTTTCGAACTCAGCAGGGGCTGAAAAATGGTCCAAATAGCCGAACAGTCACAATAGCCGAGCAGTCACTACTGCGAAAAACCGGCTTCGAAAATCACAAACTTCGTCATTTCCTATGTTCAGCTTGCAAGCAATAATATCAGACATCTAAGTCACAAGTCAAGCTTGCGTCAAGTCCACATTGCTACACATCACCAATACTACAAAACTGTGCGACGTGGCTGCGGGTGATGTGAACGTGCCGTGATGCACACACCGGCCCGCACCGGTGTACGAGCGCCCCACGAAGCGAGAACAAAGTTTCATGGGGCAACGACGATAGTGAAGACTGTGAGAGGGAACCCACTGGAAGTGCACTGGAAAAAGCACCTCTGGCTGCAGCCCCTTAATGTCCCCTCATCTGCCCGGCACTTAGCGCAGCGCTGTCTAAGTCATGGCAGCAGCCTTGGCTGCCACTGTTCTGTTTTCAATGCGACTGCACGCTCTTCTTTGCAGCCCACCCCGATGGCAACGAAGAGCGTGCCATTAATTCGAGTGGCAACATTGAACAAATAGCCGAGCCTACCCAAGCCAGTCTGCCCTACTGCCTCGATTTTAAGCCCAAGGTAGCGCCTTTCATGTGCTGAAAGTAGACGGCGCTGACCAGGCAAAACGAGTACAGCTGCTTTCTAAATATGCCACATGAAAGAACCCAATCATCTTGTGTACAATGGAGGCAAATTCCCATCATTGCGGTTAAGCATATGTGCTTTCGTCTGGATAATCAACGATTCAAGACAGAGCCGTAATTTTCTGTCCCTTTCATTTGAGATCACAAGTGCCTCTGTTTAGTTTATACTATGTGTGGCAGATATTGAGTGCTTGGCAAGGGCATTCTGATCTGCACGATGGTTCCTGATGTCGCTCTGGCGGCCACGCAGTCTTTACTCATAGTCCTCTGCCTCGCAGATATATACAGACGGGCAGTCGGCACATGGAATGGCATACACTATACCTGGATACTTCTTTCTTCAGTTTGCCTTGACTTGCATCAACTGACTACTCAGTTTTCAAGCTGGCACATGCATATTACGAGCGCAGTATGCAAAGCAGAGTACCACTGATGCCAGGGACATATAGAATTGCAGCTCTCTTCTGGGCACCTAGGGTTCGTTGTAGTGTAGGCTGGTCAAGTTGATGCTGTACAGAGTCCATTAAGAATCCCCCACAGGGGCCTTGTTTGCAATCTCCTTGTTTCACCCCTCCCTCAATGGAAGATGTGTCTGCAAGGGACAGAAATCTCCCTTGTGCAGTAAAGCCCATTATGGCCCTTTTTTGCACAAGATGTGGTTGTCTGTCTAGTCTCCCTTTTGTCTGTGTTTGACGCACTATTGTGAATAATGAATATACACCAATGTGCCTAATTTTCTTTACTTATTAAAGACCCATTTCCCAAGCATTTCACCCCAATGAAGCCGAGCATCAGGCCAGGGGAAAGCTTGTAACCACTGTACAGGAGGTATTCACATGACGTCATCAGCAACCAGCGCGACATTCGGCATGTTGGTGGTCACACGCAGAGCCACCGCATCCAGCTGCAGCATTTAGCTCGCTGGTGATCTGTGAAATGTGTGTGTATTTTGCATCTTGTCACAGATAATTTTTGTCCGACCCATAAAACTGTGTGACTGAGTGGATACGCCACGAAACAGAAAAGAGTGGGCACACTGAAAAGGTTTCGCTTTACCTGCCACGGTGGCTCAGTGGTTAAGGCGCTCGTCTACCGAGCCGAAGGACCCGAGTTTGAACCCGACCGCAGCGGCCGCGTTTCGATGGAGGCGAAACGCAAAAAGGCGCCCATGTGCTGTACAATGTCAGTGCAGGTTAAAGATCCCCAGGGGGTTGAAATTCCTTCCACTACGGCACCTCTTTCTCTCTTTCTTCTTTCACTCCCACCTTCCTCCCTTCCCTTACCGTGCCATTTCCTTTCCTCAAAACCAATTTTCAATTTTCAAGGTTGCACTTTGTGAAAATGTCTACTCATAGGAATGCGGAGATGCCGGCATGGTGTGCGGTGTACAGGACTGTTGCTGCGCATTGTGTTCACCGATATGGAGGCCCACCTCGTGCGAGAGGCTTAAGTTTGCTGACAGACCAAGAGATTAAAGCGTACAAATCTATGAGAGTGTGCAAATGCTTGACAAGCGGGTGAGCCTAATGATCCGTACTGAGGGTGCCAATGGCCGAAGTACCGTTTTTGGAAGGGTGAGTAATTTGAGGTGTCTGTTTGCTTAGCTAAGCTCAACTTGTCACCTTTATCTGCTGAAAGTGACGTGTTACTACTGAATCTAACAAAATCATTGCACATCACGTTGCTGTGAACCGGCCTAGATTTCAGGTCTTGTGCATTCGCAGCAACAATACATTGCTGCAATCAAAACTGCAAAACATTCTTGCTGCGTCTGTGCTGTATTTGCTCAATCGTTCTGTCACATAAATAAGGCAGCCATGACGCTTTGCCTTTCTGCTGAAACAATATCTGTGAAGCTTCAGCAGATTGCGGACTAAAGCTGTTGAAAATAAGAGTTTCTGCGGCAGCAATTTTGTAATCTGGGTTATTAAAAATGTGCTGTGTATCCATGATGTGTCCTCCATAAATAGCCAGACAGTTACCAAGTGATATTAAAAGCTGCAAGCCATATACATTCTTGCATGCAGTGCAGTTTTGCTGCCGAGTTGCGGATAGAGGGGCCACTGAACAGGCAGCTCGGTTTCATATCACAGCACAGAATTCTGCAGCAAACTTCATGCACACAAAGTATTCCACAAAGAAAAGTGGACGTTGATGCATTAAACAACGTGCAAAGATGTTACGGATCATTAACAACATAGGATGGGTACCTCATGGCGTACTTAACACTGCGCGAGCTGGCACGAAATGACTGCCAACATGGTGTGCTAGCCGCGACGACACTCGCGCTGTTTGGTAGCGTGGCCTCAGTGAATACCTCCTATACAGCACAGGGGATCGAACCCTACGCCTACCGCATGTGAGGCAGTTGTTTGTGACAGCAGTGCCCACTCACGTCTACGTTGGCTTGAAAAAACAATCTCCCCAGCACAGCTGGTGTCTGTTTTAGTCCACAAAAATCAAACTTTTGGACTCCACAGGGTCAGAAATACCGATCGTGAATATGTACGCATTCTTAAGAGGTGCCTGACGGTTCCCAATGTGATTCTGATATATCGTGCAAGGCAGAATTTTTGGACTCAGAAAATTCACTCAGCTACTTAACGGATATGTGGATACTTTCTACACTGAATCAGGCAAGGGCAGGTCTTGCCTTGGCTTCTGGACTTAACTCATCAGGCTGATTGTAAGACTTTTTTTTTTCTTTTTTTTACATGTGTAAAACAATTTGGTTCTACTAAACAATTTTCATGCTCAAATAGAACCAATCTCTTACAGACCTCCTTACAACAGGAAATAAATTGCTGAATATCACTGTCACCTCAATGTATTCAAATTCTTTTTCTAACACTAGTAACAATTCGGACTCACTACGTGAGTGTTCAACCTTTTTCACCACTCAGCTCTGTAAATTTGTCTTTTAGGGCTTCCTTTTCACTGTTAAGCTAGCTCATTTTCAACATATTTTGTGTTTGTTTTGTTGGTTTGGTTTCTGTATTTCTTTCCTTCAACTTGGTTGCTGCTTTCGATAATTCTTTTGTAACTGCAACTCCCAACAAAGCTCACTGGATGAAGTAGGCATCTATGATAAATGAACATCTTGGAATAGCTACAAGAGATATTTATGAAGATGTTTGTCTATTTATTATCAATACATACATCACTCACTGACCTTACTAGTGGGGAACAGACATAAAACAGTGATTAAAAGCAGCAACAAAGCAGAAGGACTGCAAAGCAGAAATCAAACAAGCAAAAAATGACTAACTACAATCAGACAAGCCGCAGAAAAAAAAGACAAAGCTAACAGGCTTAAACTCTAGCACTAAAACTTCTGAGAACATTCCTCCCTGCTCACTGCCTCTAGATAGTATCATCTGAACTGCCGTCCTTTTGCTGACCAAATTGTGCAGCTCTAATATGCATCTCAGACGAAATGCTATTACAAATTCACGACCTATTCACCATAAGAGGTTCTACTATACTGAGTGCCCTTTTAGTGTTTCAAACATGAACACAGTTTAACTAAAATGACGGCATAGGTGAGCTTCCTCAATTAGATCACATATGTAATGTCACTAACAATATTCAGTTTAGTTTAGTTTAATCAGGTATTGCATCCCAAAGCAACTCGGGCTATGAGAGACACGTACTGGAGGGCTCTGGATAATTTTGACACTTGAGGTTCTTTTTATATGCACTGACATCAAACAGTATATGCACCTCTAGCACTTCGGTGGTGACAAAATGCGACCAGTGTGGCCAGGATCGAACCCATGTCTCTCGGGTCAGCAGCCAAGCACCATAACCACTGAGCCACCACGGCGGCTGTCTAATAATATTTATTCAGGTAAACTTGTTCCACCCACACGAAGTTCTCCAACAGGAGTGGCAGCACACATGGAACAACTTTCATGAGTGGTGCATGTGAGCATGTGAGAAGGTTGCCCGTCTGAACAGGGTGAGTATGGGGCTGTGTATACTGCCTGTGGTTTGGTGTTACCACAGTGTACTTCTGAAAGATGTTAGGTATAATATATATACAAGGCTGTGATTTGCTTTGCTCAGAATACTTTTTTTCATGCAAGCCTACATCAAGAACGCCTTTAGACACTAAGCAGATGACAGTAAACATTAGGACAGGACAGGGTTAATTGGAAAGATATAGGAGAGGCCTTTGTCCTGCGGTGGGTGCAGTCAGGCTGATGATGATGATGACGATCTAGACGACATGCTAGCAAGAGACATTTCAAGAGGTGTTCCATTCCAGGGACACCCGAATGTCTGAAATAGAATATTTCACAGAGAGTAGCTCCAAAAGATGCACTGGACGAAGGTAGAGACTGCCACATGACAGGGCTGAACATGTTTTTGGGTGCCAGTGAATCCTGGAAGGAACCAACACAGCTGCCAGAAAATCAGCTCCAGTTACAGCAGCATAGTGAAATTCCAAGAGCTCCTTCGGCTGCCTCTGAGGGTCAGCAAATCAACAACAGCCGAGTACTCTGGGAACAGGCCATTTCAAAGTGCAAAAAGGATTTTTGACTAGCACAAGGTAACAAAAGCAAAAACAAGTATTGATAGAAATATACCACCTCTTATGTTACCTCACCCTGATTGGAAGAGAAAGTTAGGTGAGTTGGTTAATATGCATGGTGGAAAAAAAATGCTTGAAGATGACGACAGGACAAAGCTCTCATCGAAGGATAGTGTTTGTCCTTGTGGTTCTTTGTCCTGTCATTGTCTTCACGCACTTTTTTCTATCATATCTTATCGACAAGAAACCTTGATGGGATTTAGTCTTCTTCCATTGGACACTGCAGAACTGTTGCCGCCATCTGTGACAAAAATGGCCAGCTGCAAGTGCGGCACTTCTGGCTCCAACTGCCAGCGCTTTGAACATTTCTTTACCCTATGTTAAGCAACGTGGCAAAGCCTCCTTTAAGCATCATTCACACAGGCCCTCTGAGATTCGAACCACCACTGCTACTGCTTCTTTACACATGCCACTCAGTACATATGTGCCCCTGGACTTGATGTAACCGATCAAAGTGTACTGAACTGATGTCTTTTAAGCATGCCAGATGGCTGTGTTGCTAAAGTCCTTCACTCGAACAGCGCGGCAGTAGAGAGCTACATCAAGCAGTGATGGCAGCAGCAGTTCTGCTCATATCCACAAGCCCACCAAAAAGAGCTTGTTGTTTCCTGGACCTACCTGCACCAAAGAGACTGACTGACACTATCGTCACAGGGTGTCCCCGCGTAGCATGTACGGGGAACGGGTGCGTACACACCTTGGTGCCTCGGCCCAGCAGCTCACGAGCAAAAGGCAGCACACCCAGCAGAACATCCATACCACTGTTGTCGACAAAGATGGCTGCACACCGATGTACAGGCCCCTTCTCGAGCCTTTTGATCCAGGCGTCCAGGTCGTCCTGAAGCCAGGGTCGCTCTGCACAAGGGCCTTCATCTCACATCACCTCTGACAGCGGCACTGCCAAGCATTAAAACTTGGGCACCTTAGTTCATTTTCGTGAAGCCACAGTGCATAAATAGACAAAGGACAAAGACGATTTCATTGCTTGTTTTATGGCACATAGGGGTTTAACATCTTAAAGCGACTCAGGCTATGAGGGACGCTGTAGAGAAGGGCTCCAAAAATTTTGATCACCTGGCGTTTTTTAACGTCACGGGCCTCTAGAATTTCGCCTCCATCGAAAATTGACCACCGCAGCTGGGATCGAACCCGAATCTTTCGGGTCAGTAGCCGAGCGCCCTGACCACTGGTCATATTCAATTTCCAGTCCCGGACAACTTGCAGACTCCAGACCGACATAAGTTTTTCTCGGGCAGCCTGAAAGCTCCGCCCACCAGTAAGAAAGCTGCCCGCATCGCCATAGCAATGTGTTCGTCTTTCGGCTCGGCCAGTCAGCGGACTACTTGGGGCTCCAAGGAAGTCAGCAGAGGACAGCTGCCCGGAAAGTGAAGTGCCGCACTAGTGGCCATATTGAGTTAGACTTGGCGTGCATTCTGAGTACTTTTCGTGTTTCTGGAGGACGGTATCCTGAGTTAAACCTTCACACGAGCTCCACAGCTGCTCTCTGAGCCATCATAAAACTTCATTCTTGCATCTTCATTTTATTTTCTTGAAATCCACTACACAGGGACACGTTCGGAGATGCGAGCGCATATTGTTTGCTCGTGTCGTCAAGAGGTTCTTGTTTTGCGATGTTGTCTGCGCACTTACCTGAAAGCATCGCAGGTGAACCGCTCGTGTACTGGAGCAGCTGTAGCGCTTGCTGTAAACATTTTTACGAAGGCTTTCGTCTGCCTGCCTATACGCAATGGGTTGAGCTACTTTGTGCAAACTTCACCGCGAGCAGTAGCGGTGAGCAAACCCTCGAAGCTGAGTTCTGTAATCATCTACTCTGAGCTGACAGTATTGTCTTACAACCGACTCGGTGATCGCGATCGAACGCGCTATGTTGCTTCTGCGACATAGCCGTCACCGATTTTGATCATGGTTCATGTGTGTATGTATTGTGCTTAAAAACAGATGTGCATGCGATGTGACCTTTCTGAGACTGTGTCCTGAGCAATTGCAAAGCGATCTCTACTGCACGGCCGTCAGACTGTTTTACAGAGGTGTTGCTATAATTCTATGGCTTGGTGCTCCATAAGGTACTTTTTGTGACGGTGTTTGCTCGGATTGTGATGGTATGTTGACGGCACTGTGTCTGAAAATGTCGATGAAGGCGCGTTCACACTAGGCTGACGAGACCCCGATGCCGACGCGACGCGACACTGCACCGACGACGACGACGACGCCCCCAACGTTCAAGCGTCGTCCTAGTGTGACAACGTCGCCGACCAAAGATGCTGACGAGACCTGTCGGCCGACGTGGCTTTGGCAGATCGGTGGCCGAGCGAAAACATTCGCCAACCAAAAGCGAGTACCGAGCTCACAGCGCGAAGTGCAATCATTATGTAGACAAATAATGCTCGCACAGCAACATTCATCACGCCATATGACTACTTGGCCGACGCGCAGCACCGATCGTCGCTTGCGAACTGCCGCCCCACTGCAAGTAGGGACACACGGAGCGGTGAACATCGCTGCGCCGCTGTACCCAAGCTCCGCCCACAATCGGTGTCGCACTTCGCCGCCGTGCAGCAGTGCCTGTGCGCTGCTTGGGATGGTGTACAAATGTCACAAGAAAAGACAAGATCGCCTTGTCGTCAGAAAGACTGCTCGAGCAGCGATAAAGCATGCCTGCTTATGTTTCGAGCTTTCGGCAACGGCACCGCTCGCGGGCGCTCCGGGCGGCGGGCTCTGCTACTGCCTGGCTGCCGTGGTCGTCGCTAGGCCTATAGCCTCTTTCGCATCGGAGTCGCAGCGGCCGGCGCTTCGGAAGTCGCCTGAGCTATAATAAAAAGGCCTACTCTACACATCGCTTTACTGTCAACAGCATCATCTCACAATAAAATAATAGTATGGTAAATTTCCGCGACGTCTTCAGCAATGAAGCGAGCGGGCGCAAGGCGAGCCGGACCCCAACGTCAAGCCAGCGGCAGCTGCGAGGCGGTTGTGGGAAGAAGTTTGCTCGTATCACAGTCGTTACCTTTGCCAACAGCTCAGTATTGATCAGCGATCCTCAGAAATGAAACATTTTTCACATTTCTTATCACAGGGTTTAATATTTACGTCAAGAACACTCTTCAGCTCGTTTTTATGACGCCGGCAGACGGGATCCAGGCTGGCCGGCCGGCCGGCATGCTCGGCGTAAACATGTACAGTCTTTGTCAAAAGTAACCAGGCTGCATGGTTTGATTCTAGCTCGTACAATGGAGCCCTTACAGCTTCCCTGAAGCTGAAATGTTCGTGAAAGGTAAGGACTGGGGGTCTTCTTACCTTCCAACACCTTTTGATCGTTAGGAAAGCCACAAGGGCTTCACTATACAAGCTAGAAGCAAACCATGCAGCCTGGTTAATTTTGACAAAGACGGTACTTCACGTTCGCACAAGAAAATACGAAACAGCCGTGAACCAGAAAGGATGCTTCCTAGATTAGAGCAACGATAATGTGCCTGTGCAAAAGTGGATCTTTCGGCAACGACACCGCCTGCGGCAACGCCGGGCGACGAACTGTGCGCTGGTCCCAGGCTGCCCTAGTCGTCGCTAGGCCTAGGTGGTTTCGTATCGACTCCGCAGCTGACGGCGCTTCGGAAGTCGCCTGTGCTGTAATAAAAGGCCTACTATTCACATCGCTTTACTGCCAACTCGTCCCATAATAAAAGGTATGTTCGATTTCCACGACGCCTTCAGCAACGGGGCTAGCAGACGGGCCGCGCGCACGAAGCAGCAGCGTCGAGCTGTCGGAATAGGACAACGTCGGCGTGAGGTCGGCGCTGTTGTCGGCAGAGTGTGACACGCGGGTCGGCCGACGGCTGCTATGTCGCCGACGCGACGGCGATGTGCTCGTCGGGCGACGATCGGCGCTCGGTCGGCGTCTGCGCAGTGTGACAGGCGCGCCGACGGCACGAAAATCGCTGCCGCCGACCATCGCCAGACCGAAATCGGCCGATCGTCGGCCTAGTGTGAACGCGCCTTGAGGAGGGCAACTGTCACTTGAGCATCATCTTTCTCTGTTTGTTCACTGCCAAGTGTGTGGACCTACGCCTTCAGTAAAAATTTTTGCGGCGAACTGGTGACTGGACACAGTTTCTTCGCTATGTAGTGATGACTTTGATTAAAGGAGAAGTGTCGTGCGGTTGGAGTAAACTTGGAACTCTCCTTTAACCAGTTACAAGAAACATATGGCGCAATTTAGTCAGTTATTGCAGAGCGTACAATTCCCTTATGTGAGCCAACTCGTCTATCCATTTTCATAAGCATTTCCCTTGATGTGATGCAAAAAAGAAGAGAGTAAGCTGAAAGTCGCACTTCTCAAAGTGAGCAGCTTATATGCTACACATGAAATTATGGTTAACTGTAGTTCTTGTGATGTGACACAACACTATGACACAAGACGTAAATTTGTCTCTGAAAACTATGCAAGCTGATTAGAATAATAAAGAAGTAATTATTGAGTCCACCTGAGTGCAGACATATGGCTACAAAGGAAAACTACGTACAGCTTTCTCAGAAGATTGAAAGTAGTAGGAAAATTTATCCTTGTCTAGAGATTGAAGCCACAGGACCACTGCCTTTCCAGGGCAAACATTTGTTTGCCTTATTATGCATGCAGTCATTCCAGCACGGTTTAAATCTATAGCAAGCACGCCTTAAGCAAAGATCTTGAAGCTGCTTGTCGAGCAATTGAAGTTAAAAAAAAAAAAGAGATAATTTTGACTTAGGTACACCTAAAGAGAACTGTCATACAACAAATATATTACAAAGACCAGTTAGCAACCCTTTGGCCTTCCCTGAACCAGCATTATCATTGTTTGCTTCTCACTGTGAAAATGTAGCAGAGAATGTGTTATACAGGCAAGGCTGCAACACTGTGTTGTTTGATTGCAGTGCAGGCCAATAGATGGCGGGCAATCAAAGGCCAAAGGTGATTGAGAATCTTAATGAGAATTGCCAACACAGTAAACAAAAAAAATAATAAAGAAAGAAAAGCTGAGCATGGTGGCAACTGCCACCACCCCGTTTCAAAGGGGGCGCTCCTATCCATCCATCCATCCATCCATGGAAAGCATTTGTCTTAGCGAATAAAATACCACACTCATGGAGTGACAGCATGTAGCGGGGTCGCACAGGCTACGCGTGTTCCGTTCTAAGGAAGGTCAAGTCACTCATAACAGAACTCCCCATGCTTTTACGTGCAGTCCAGGTTGTGTTTTGTTTGATGGCACTACAGGCTGACAGACAGTGGTCAAATAAAACATAGGTGTATTCAATTGTAAGAAAAGAACAGCAGCGCAACCAAGACGAACACAAGAGAGGACCACACAGGACTAGCGCTAAACTTCATCTAACTTTATTCACTAACAGCGCAGCAAATATAAGGAAAACCAGGACACGTGCAGAGAGATACCAGTTTCCACACAACACTATCTACAGAACCGTTCAAGATACGCCATTTCCGATTTGAAGAGGTTCACCGACGTATCGCTAACACAAGATATACCTCTCTTCCTTATATGAAATGCTTCACTTGCCCTTGTGTCTTTGCTTCTACCTAAAATCTTTATCTCATGAAACCGTGGTTGACACTTTTTGCAGTACTTGCATCTAGCCTGTGTCAAATGTTCTGCCGCTCGAGGGCATTCATAATACTCAGCACAGTGCTGAGAAAGGTGTGCACCACTTACGTCCTTCACTGACCGGGCGTGCTCACCTGCCCTTTCATTGATCCTCACCTGCCCTTTCAATATTCAATTAATTGCTACAATTTTCAGATAAACACATATGAAGATGGGTCCAGGCAAGCACAGCTTGATAACACCTGTGTCCTCACAGAGATCTCAACAACATGACCACACTAAGATATGCCAGCATGTTCTTTGTACAAAAGTTAGTGCAAAACACAAGACACTCACAAGAAAGGTGGACAGGACAACGCGCTTCTTGTGAGTGTCTTGTGCTTTGCGCTAACTTTTGTACAAAGAATAATGCACCGACTAGCCCAGCAACAAGTGTTACTCGGATGCCAGCATGTGCATAGCAGTTATAAATTAGAAATATTCCATCATACTGGTTATTTATAATTTACTTCCATCCATGAAATAATTCATAAAATAAGATTAAAGAAGGTGTATTGCAGAAGAAAAAATTAAAAACATCTAACTGCTTGCTTGCGTGTGAATAATTGTAACTGCTAATTAAATAATTTGTCATATGCTAGTCAGATCATTCTACTTAACTGTCTTGTCACGCTAAAGTTTTCATCAGCTAGATGAACAAGTGATTGTCATACTTCCTTCTTTCTGGATGGCCCTTAGCTGTCATTCTGTAACCAATTTTTTTCATACTGTTCCAACCAACTTTGCTAGGAATGGCTGCGATGCAGACATACAGCATGCTTGAGTTTCAACTACTAGCCTGCTGCACAATAAGCACATATCTTAATTCTTCACTGCGCAAATCAAATACAGTCGAACCCGGATATATCGAACCCGCATATTTCGAATTATTGGCTATATCGAACACACAGATTACCCCCTTGAAAATACTATGTAAAAGTATAGGACAGTTGCGTTGTATATCGAATTCCATTTTCGCCGGACATTGGATATATCGAACGCCGCGCCGCGCCGCGCCCCTGGAAGGTGCGCTTTCCCCAAAGACATTCCTGTCCGGTCCTCAGCCGCCTCAGCGGAGAACATTTCCGCAGTCAGCAGGCGCAGGGCCCTTTTTTTTTTTTTGTTCCCCGTTTTTGCGCCCCACCAGCGCGAGCTTTCCCACTCCTCCTCTCCTCCTGTACCGCCGGCGTGTGCTCCGTCAAGGTCATTGGAGATCAGCGAAGAGAGAGCGCCGCATGGAGACGCGCGGCGACCACGCTTCTTGGGGAAAGAGAGAGAGAGAAAACGGTCGCTCGTGGGCACATCGTGGGTCTAGGGAAAAGAGAGAGCTCAGAAAAAAAAAAAAAAACCCAGAGCACCGATCTTTCTCCCTGCTCTTTCTTTTCCCTCTGTCGTTCCTTCGCAGCCGCGTTGACTGCCGCTTGCATAGGCTTCGCTCTTATCGCTCCATCTGCGCCTCGCGTGTTTTTTTTTTGCGTGTGTGCCTGTGTTTCAACGCGCGACGTGAAGCAGGCCCCAGTAGCCAACTGTTTTGGCAAGATTAATGTCCGGAAGATTTAGATGACGATGAGTGCTTGGACGACGCGTTTCGCGACTTGTCCAATTTTCTCGGCGCCATTCCGTCCGAAGTGACTGTTGAGGACTTTAACGCTGACAGCGAAGTTCAAGCGGTAGCTGGCGTTCAAGACGCCGACTCCAGCGACGACGAGGGCAACTGTGTTGTCGAAGAAACGCGTCCGTGCGCAGCCACTGAACTGGCGTCAGCGTTAGCCTGATTCGGCGCTGTTGCGGCGAAATGGAAGGCACTGTGCTCTCGCACCTGGACAGTCTCGAGAAGATCGAGGCCAGTGTTTTGAACTTCGTTTCCCAGGGGAAAAAACAGCCCAAAATTAGTGATCTTTTTTTCCGCGAAATAAAGCGCTTTCACATTGCGCGCCCATACTATGTGATTCGCGGCTGTTCCAAACGGTAAGCCACAATTTGTTATGATCGGGAGTGCAGTTTTAGCCTATATCTGTATATCGAATTTTCGCTATATCGAACTATTTTCCGATCCCCTTCGAATTCGATATATCCGGGTTCGACTGTACGCAGCATAATGTAAATGTCAGACGGCTGCACAGCAATGATTTCGAACAAACCACCAAGTACAGTGGTTCAAGAATAAAACTGTTTGCGATTACCTTAGTAAATACCTTGTAGGCAACGGACAATAACCTGATCGGTCTGTAATTCTTCAAGTCCTTGACGTCTGCTTTCTTATGAATTAAGATAATGTTAGCGTTCTTCCAAGCTTCTGGTACTCTCGAGGTCACAAGGCATTGCGTATACAGGGTGGCTAGTTTTTGTAGCACAATCTCTCCCACGTCCTTCAACAAATCTGCTGCTATCCGATCCTCACCAGCTGCTTTCCCCCTTTGCATTGCTCCTAAGGCTTTCTTTACTTCCTCCTTCGTTACTGGCGGGATGTCCCATTGCTGTGCTCGACTGCCTCTCTCAGTAGCGTTCTGATTACATTCGCTACTGTATAGATTTGTGTAGAACTCTAC
Source organism: Amblyomma mixtum (assembly GCF_055824585.1). Taxonomy (NCBI): domain Eukaryota; kingdom Metazoa; phylum Arthropoda; class Arachnida; order Ixodida; family Ixodidae; genus Amblyomma; species Amblyomma mixtum. Next base: position 190,124,595 of record NC_143016.1, on the reverse strand, counting down.
GGCTACTTTTACTATCTTATCCATATTGCTAATGACATTGCCCTCTTTGTCTCTTATCACATACATCTGGTTTTTACCTATGCCTAATTTCTTCTTCATTGCTTTTAGGCTACCTCCGTTCTTTAGAGCATGCTCGATTTTCTCCATGTTAAACTTTCTTATATCGGCTACCTTGCGCTTATTCATTAACTTTGATAGCTCTGCCAGTTCTATTCTGTCAGCAGGGTTAGATGCTTTCATGCCTTGGTGTTTCTTAATCAGATCCTTAGTCTCCTGAGGTAGCTTGCCAGTATCCTGGAGAACCATCCTACCGCCTACTTCTGCGGCGCACTCTGCAATGACAGCTGAGAGATTGTCGTTCATTCCTTCAACATTAAGATTGTTTCCCTCAGTTAGAGCCAAATATCTGTTCTGCAATGATATCCTGAATTCCTCTACTTTCCCTCTTACAGCTAACTCACTAGCTGGCCTCCACTTCACCAGTTTCCTCCGTTCCCTCTTCAAATCTTGGCTCATACGAGACCTTACCATTCTGCGGTCGCTACAACGAACCTTTCCGAGGACCTCCACATCCTGCACGATACCAGGGTGTGTGCATAGCATGAAGCCTATTTCATTTTTAGTCTCACCATTGGGGCTCTTCCATGTCCACTTCCTGTTCTTTTGTTTCTGGAAGAAGGTACTTATGATCTGTAAATTATTTCTCTCTGCGAACTCTACCAATAACCCTCCCCTGCTTTTCCTGGATCCTATGCCATAGTCGCCTAAAGCCTGGTCTCCAGCTTTTTCCTTTCTAACCTTCATATCCAAGTCGCCCATTAGTACAGTGTAATGTGATTTCACTCTGTTCAATGCCGATTCCACGCCTTTTATTTTTTTAATGTATTTTATTGTTGTAATATTTTTTGGAGAAGCAAAGTATACTGCAATTCAAGAAATATTCTCACCTCCGTTGCTTACGACTGAAGAGCTGTTTAAGATGTAAATGTACTTTCGCAGCTACAGAAACCAGTGTAATGAAATATGTATGGTATAAGGAATGCAGCATTCCTTACACACCTGCCCGTCCCCTCTGAATAGTATAGGAACGACTTTTATAAGTGGACACAGCTCAAGGAGATGCAGTGACGAATGATGCCCCTCACAGGAGGCCCTTTAACCGGTGGCACTGAGCAGTTCTCAGACGTCGTGGTCATTTCAGTAACGTGAAATCGCGGGTGGCTGGCAGGTACCTCCATGAAATGAGATTAACTGCCGCGTCACGAAAACCAGTTGATGCCACTGGCTAGAGGACCTCTTTCGAGAGCCATTCACTGCTGCATGCTGGAACTGCGTCCTACTGTAGTGCCGAAAGTTCACATTAGATGAAAGGAACGTACCAGCCTCTGTTATGTCCAGCTAATTTTTAACAAGCTTCCCAATGAAATGTTCTTGCTTAATATGTGCAAAAGAGTAAAAGACTAGTTTCAAATACTTTCAGCCCTAATACTCCAGATTGCAAATTGTACTGTGCTGATTCTCTTCATGCCTTCACAAGCATCTTTTTCTCTTTTTCATTTCATACTGTCGTATGTTGGATACTGCCTTATACGCCGCCCTGCGGCTTAGCATGCCTGAAATCATAGCCTGTTGTTTGAAAATAAATCTTCACAGTTACTTTTTCAGTAATATGTAATATACGAGAAATATACGACAATATACAGTAACACGAAATATACAGTAGTAAACAAGAAAATATAACAGCACACTTGAGTGCTGTTACGTTTTCTCGTTCAACCTGTCAAAAAAAAATTGCCTGCTCTCGTATTTTCAGACCTTTGCAACCAGGAGGTAACAAGCCTCTAAGCCTTTACAAGCTGTTGTTGGCACTATGCCATTGTAGACTACTAGCTTGCTCTATTTTGTTTTGTGTGCTATATGCATTGTAAACACTTGTCTACCTCTTATCACGCCACAGAGTTCGTTGGTATCTGGCAGCAAGGTTGGAGAAACTATGGGTCAAATTATGAAATTCTCTTAAAATTGTCTTTCATTAACGTTTTTACTTATAGCATCTCGCACTTAAAATTTGCTTAACCTTTCAGTAACAGTAATATATTTGTGTTCTGGTTTGTTTTTTTCAAAAAAACTCCCTTTTTGGACTATCAAGTTCAACCATGAGAGTACTGCCTGTTCACAGTAACCCTTCCTATAGCGTGAAACTTGTACCGGTATGACCACATTGAAGAATTCCTTTTGAAGACTGAAAGCGGCTTTAATGTCATTAATAAAATTGCCTGGCATTTGATACATTTTGCTTTGTGGCCATTAGTTGCTTCATAGAGGCATGCATCTGACATATACAGTGGACGTATGTCCGATTTCTGGCATTCTGTGGACTTTTATATAAGCCCATAGGAACTGCCGGATATATTACTGGCTGCAGTCACCAAAGGCTGCTACAGAAGGCATGACACGCCAATGGCCTTATTAGATCCGTGGGGGATATCCGGATCAGATGTCCGTGGGAGATCGTTGCAGTTACGTATGTACCTCCATCGAAGATTAGTGGGAGATCTCCCAAGACTATTTGTATATCCGAAAGGGGCCGTACATCGTACAGTGGCTAATTGGGAGGCTAAAAGACAGGCACTATAAAACAACCCTTTCACCAGACGGCATCAGCAAGCACATTTTAAGACATCGGGCATTCGAGGGCATCCTTAGCTCAAGGAATCAAAACGACTGCTTTTCAAGTGACCTACCCTGCAGGCGATCACGCGCTTCGGAGAAGCCGAAGTCACCGCCATCGAGCAGAAGCGCCACCTCCTTGGCACCCCAGTCAAAGACATTGCCGGCCAGCAGGCCCGTGACAAGGGCCTCCTGCCGTTCCCGCCAGCTCAGTGCATCCAGGTGTGACAAGCGGGCAGGGAGCAGACGCAGGGCGGCCTCGTTCTCCAGCCGCTTTTGCTGCGATGGCAGATGGACACGCAGTTCACAGAGCAGCAAGGGCAAAGCGTTGCTCAACCACACGAGTGGATCTTTTGTTTTTTAAATACATCTTCGAGTGAAAGTGACAAGGACAAACTAAGAACACGTTTACTTGCACCAAGCTGGATGGCATGCAAAAAGCTAACCCCTTTCTAATTCCTCCTTCTTGTTTTAACCATCCCCCTTATTTCCTTCCCAATCATTCAAATCTCGTTCTTACCCATCTTCTGGGCATACATTATGGCATACATGCGGCATAGCGTACAAAACAAAAAAGAGAACAAATACGCCAGGTACAGTGCATACTGAATATGTTGTATGTGTTCTTTTTTTGTTTGCGTCCTTTTTGTGCAAGTTAGTGTTTTCAAGGATGAACTAAATCTCCCAGGCCAAAGTATAAATTCTGTTTGTTCTATTGAGGCCAAAATAGCAATCAACACCGACACAACCTGCTTGGCTCTACTGCTTGGGATGTGCAGAGATGCTCCTTGCTAGCAACTACTCTCAGGCACGCATGGCAGGGCAAGGACGCTAGATCATGTAACATAAGAAAGAGCAGCCAATGAGGACGCACCCCACCGGCAGTATTAGGTGGTACAGAATGCGAGTTTCCCCACTCTCATATTCATCGTGGGAGCAACATAAAAACATGCTAGCCGCCATTCCCTGAAGAGCTCTCACGTGTTTGACTTTAGTAAGATGGCTCAAGGAAAATATCCCTGTGCAAGTCATGGCAGGCGACCGTAGATTGGTTGCGAGATTCTACCTCAGTGCATATGGTTATACGCCATTTTAAGTTTTAAGTTTTTGAGACACTAAAGTCATATAACTTCATGTATTTGAACAAAAGCCAGGCATCTGAATTACCCATTGTATGCATGCCTGCCCCGTGGTCTCTTACAGCAATGAGAGGATCAAACGTTTTACACTGCTATGTTCACATCCGCGTTAGCGACTGGCATGATCAAGGAATGAGCATGGGGGATCAATCATGCAGCTAGTTGCCAGTCAAACTGTTGTCCTTTTTGCTGTGTTGCTGCAGCTGTCGCAGTGACACCTTAAGGTGAAGTATAAATACATAAAGTGTGTCCACATCCCACCTGACCTGTTTTCAATGTTAGCAGAGGCTTTTGCAACACCTGAGTGACTAGTGCAGTCATGAGCAACATGACACGAAACTTTTTGCACAAAATTGCGAATTATACGGTTACTGTCCCAATTCTGAGAATGACTTTTGAAAACATTGCGCCAAGAGGAAAAATAATTAAAAACTATGCTTGTCATATGTATGAATAAAGTAATTAACAAATGAATGCTCAAACTATCTCGCACTGCTCATGACTTTACATGCGCAGGACCACTTTGAAAGGAATAGTCAGGGCTCACCCTTCACACAGCCCTGGCCACACAAACAAACAGTCTATCCCAGTGACCTCACACTGCCTGCCCTCTTTTCCCAGCAAATTACCCGACTTCATCATCCAATGTTTTCCAACCTAGGTGTCTGTCGCTCCAAAGCCACACATTACCCGTTCTGCACACTACATGCCCTTCATCGTGATTTAGGCTAGACTTCTTTAATCTACAATGGTTTTGTAACAAGCAGTTTTGATAAAGGAGTCACACAACGAATGTATAAAGAGGGCACTGAAAACTCTGGGCCCTAAGTCTCTCATTGTACTGAAAGCGCATCTTCGGAAACTAGATGGCACTGCTACACACGAATCTGCCACTGGGGGAGGGCGGTCACTGTACAGAAGCAATGAAATTCTTTTGGCCTGTTCCATGTCACTCCTTATACGCCTTCTGCTTGTGCCACCTCCCTACACAACAAGAAAGGTGGCACAGTTCTTTACCTGAAACAGGCATTCCACTTGAAATGCCAGCTGTAGGCCAACTGCAGGTATGCTGGCTGTTGCTGAGTGCACAGAAATGTAGCCTGGCCCTGACAGCGAGGCCATAGCAAGGGAAGTGAGAAACTGGCCCAAAGCCCTCACCATGTTCCAAAATGGTGTCAACCACCGTGAAACCAACACCGTTTTGGTTTTGCTGTCCCCGACCGGTGAACCCTCTTCAATTCAGCCCTTGAATCTCTGGGGAAAAAAGTGCTTGGCCATGCCGTCCCTTGGGAACTGCTGTTTGTTCAACCCCACTAGGGCTAGAGACACCCTTGCAGTTGAACTGGCAATGCCCTTCAAGTTACACAAATGCGGGGTCAGTACCAGCAGCGCCATCACTGGCTTTGCTTCTACTTTCTGTCTAAAATCTGGAAGGGCCGCTAAAATCCATGCATCAAGTGCAATTAAAAGCCCCAAAATGCCTCTGTACAGCGCTGTCTCTGTTTTCGCAGACAGCTGGCTTGGTATTGACGCAACGTGATCCCTTTCTGCCCACTCATTTTCCCACCTGGAAGTAGGGATCGGGGAAGTCAAATTCGAGCAGGCAGTGTTCCCGCATGTCCAACAGACTCCGCACTGTCAGCGAGCCATAGGCACTGCACGAGAGAGAGAGAGAGAGAGAAAAGGGAGGAGGGGAAGGGGAGTGAGTGTGCAAACTGCAGATGCATAAGGAGACACGCTCCAGAGACAACCAAACTTTCTGCTCTGTTCCTCCACATGATAACTCCTCCAGTACTCATGCAATGCTCACAAGCGACAGCGAAATTTTTTGGTACGGCTTCTTTATTGCCATCAACCATTACACACAAGGGCAAAATACAGAAGCAACTCTGCTTTTCCGAAAATGAGCTGTGAAGCTGAGGCCCTTGTATCAGAATGCGAATGCACTGCTTGCATGAAAAAAAAAGCACGCGCACTAGTTCTCTCTTTCCACACTACAGAGCACTTACTTACTCAGCCGACGAATTACATGGAGAGGCTACTTGTGACTTCACCATTCTTGCAGCCCATTTGTGGCAGCATACCCCATTTTCACATTTGCATTCGGCCTTTACTATTACTCCTTGCCTACTAACAACCTCTACAGATACCACCTCACTTTTCGACACACTACATTTGTTCTGAAGAACAGAAATTATGCCCTAATTTGCCTTATTTCAGTAGCACCTCTTTCCCAAGCAGTGCCCACCTGTGCCTTGCACGCAGTATCCACAACACGAACTTTAATAGATTCGCATTTTGATACTCAGTGCATGCAGTAATTCAATGCTCAAATCACTGCTTCTGTATTGCTTTCTTCTAAATAAATACGGCCAACGCTGGTCCTCTGCACATTGCCATTAAAGTTTGCTGCGCTCCCGCTTCTCGCTCAGCGAGCCCACTTATTCATCTCGGAGCTCAGCACAAAATGAACCACAAGGTTGCTTCAAGGAGGCCCCCACAGCAATGCCTCAGGTAATGCAGCGACAAACACCCAACTACACTTGCAAGCCACACAAGTTCTTTCAGTGCACAGTGAGCAAGACAGGTGTGAGGCATGGCTCACACCACACTAGTGGACGGAACACACAGCACATTCCAACAACGTGGGGGCCTCCATACCTCTCTGACAGGTGTCACTCTGCAGTGTGCCTGTTGTATGTGCGCGCTATATGTGCCAACACGGCTCCTCGCGTGGGGGGATGCAAGAGGTCACTGGCTCTAAGCTGTCCTGAACTGCCGTTCATGATGGCTGCGGCATTAAAGGCCCATAGCCTAGAACATTTTGCAATTTTTTCTACATTATTCCCTTGGTAGTTTGTTCCTTTCAATGACAAGGTCATGTAACACTCACTCCTGCCAAGGACCTTTGCACAAATGCTGGCAGTATGAATGAAATAAATAAAATAATAAATAAATAAGCATGGGCAATAAATAAACTTGGAGTGGCCTCAGCTCAGCATGCGCAAAACAAAACAGGAACCGTATCCCATTTATGGTTGCGGGTAAGAAATTTCAAACAACCACTACGACCAGACGTTGCTATATGAAAGTACAGGAAGTCAAAATCATTTCATTTAATAAATAAAAAACCTCTAATCTCTAGTTCTCTAGATCTTACGTTGTCACTTTTAATTTACAAAAACTTTCATGGGGAAATAAGGAAATCTGCCACTGCGGTCTGTGAAAACACAAAGGAAAAAATGCCACCAGCCAGCGGTCTCGGCAGCCACAGGTGACACTACAAAGCCTGCCGAGAACTAACAAACAGGCCGGTGCTTATGCACTGCAATGCGTGCCCTTCAACAGTGCCCACTAAAGTAAAACTCATTGATATGCACCCGCTTAAACGGTACTTTCGTTTTAAGAGTAGTAAAGGCAAGTCCCCGACTTGGTTCTCATTAAACATAGTAAAATCTTGTTAATCTGAAGCCCATTAATATGGAAATTCGAATAATCTGAAGTAGGAGTGCAACCACAGCTGACGCCCGTGTAAGTCTGTGTGTCAGAAGCTCGTTAATTCGGACAGGGGTGGGCCTCGCGCTGCCTGATAAGCACTGAACCTCCCATGGATGTTCTGCAGGCATCCTGAAGACATCTTGAACATCCACAGGATGTCCAAGGAAGTTTCAATGCCCATTGGGTGGCTAATTCAGATGGAGGGCTGCTTCGGGGTTCGAGGTACTACGACCCGTAGAGCCAGCGATAACACAAATAGAGCTCCCCCAACCTGAATTGCATGGCAAAGCGGTGCCCGCATACGTCGGGCTTGAGCGCTAAGGTAGGCACAACGACGATCAGAAGTTTTGCTGAAACTCAGCTCAGCCACAACTCACTCAGCTTTCTGCTCTAATCAGCCATATACGTTTCAGTTTCGCTTTTCTTACTTTCATGCCGTTTCATGGATGCCATTGGGCACGTACTTTAGCCAGACGCACTGTTTCAGATGCTGCTGGGCACGTCATTGCAGTTTTATTTTTATTTTGGGGTAGAGTCATGCCATTCTAACACCTATGCATATTTTCCTCGCTTGCATCCACGTGCTTCTTCCGCTCTTCCAGTACGCTGAAATGAGCTGTTCGCAGTCCGTGCGGTGAAGCACCCTCAAAATATGACACCACCATTTGTGAAGGAACACCACTGCTACTGCGTCACACTGCAGAAACGGCCGCAAAGGCCTTTACGAATTCGGAGTAACTCACATTCCTGACTGTGTGCACAAAGTAAAGCACTTGACAAAACCAAAAAAACCGTCGTCGCTTGGTTTTCATCTCAAATGTAGAAAATCACTGTCCAGGCATCCATCAGATAAAATTACTGCAATGCAAATAGCTTTCGACTGTTTTAACGAGATAGCATTAAGCAGCTCGTGTCGAAAAAAAGCCAGCATCAGCACCATTGACCGTGAGCAAAAAAATCCATGAAAAATCCCCACAGAAGAAACCTGGGTGGCAGGTGGGCCGCCAGTGTCACGTGACCTTGCAGCGTCATCATAACCTGCCCACTGGACTGTGAGCAGACTGCCCAACACGGTAGGTGGCACTTAATGATTGGTCACTCGGGGAGAGCAACCTGGGCCACACAAGGCCTACTGCTGGATGCTCCTGCCATCCCAGGGCAGTGGCGCATTTCTTAACCGCTGCGCCACTGCACCAGGAGGGGTATGAGGACTCCCAGGGGAATTAACCCATTACGCTGTCGCGTCACACCCTTAAAGTGGGGCTTAAGTGTCTCCTCCAATGTTTTTTTTAGGGCCATTTGATAATTTGAACTTACAGATAATTTGAACATTCTTTTCTGGTCCTGTGAAGGCCGCATTAAAGAGCTTTTACTGTAATGCATCGTGTATCCGCATAAACCGCACCCACTTATCGCGTATGTATCGGCTAACGTACTATTTTCACTTTTCATGTGTGCAAGCACGACGGAATCACATTGGTTGTGTTGTTCCCAAGGGCAGCCTGGCAGACTATTGCGGTGCAACGACAGCACGTCATACGGCCAGGGGAAAATTGTAGCCAAGCATAGCTATGTCGAGCAATGATGGCAATGATGAGCGCCATCCCTGGAGCCATCTTTGCAACAAGAACTAGCTGTGCAGTGGCCCTTCAGCAGAGTTTGTCGCGAATTCAGACATCAGTGTCTTGCCAAAGCTGGGAAAGAAACACCGGGTGCTCAGCGTAAGAAAAGTTGCAAAATGTTCGTCCTATCGAACGTGGCACAAACACATCGGCAATGGTATGCAAGAGAGATCCTTCCTTTGCGAATTCTAAGAACATAACTCTGTATATTGCCGCATATAAATCGACTTTTTTTTTTTTTTTACAAAAACGAACATTTGAAATTGGGGGGACTGACATAGCAGGTGCTGTGCTCCGGTCAAATGCACCACCATCGAATGCATATCTTCTCCATGTCAAATTTCCTGCCCGCCGAACAGTTGCTGTGTTTCAGAGCAAATTCTATGCCTTTCAATTTAAAATCAGCCAGGTAGCTATTAAGATGCTTGCCCATCGTGCTAAAATCTCAATGCTCAGTGGCAGTTCATGAAAGAAAAAAATCAAACAGCACACGAAAGCCACAGTGGTTGACAGCACAAAAAGCTGGAGCTGGTGATACTGATACAGATAAGGATAGTGGGAGGTCAGTAAGGAAGAAAAATTACAGCTGATTTGCACAGATTAAGTAGGTGCACTAACAGCTGACGAGAGAAAGAGAGAGAGTGAAAGGGTAGAAGCAGCTTGCACTAAGCAAATAAGAGAGTCTTATTCCCAGTATAATCTTATTCACAGTGTAAAACCTCTCTCGGTTTTGAGAAAAGGAAAGGTGCATAGCTAGTTCACTTTGTTGGACACCTCAAGCGTACCTCAAACTGTCCTCAAGCTTTTAGTGTGCATTTGAGGTGTCCACCCACTAAGGGAACTAGCTATGCGCCTTTCCTTTTCTCAAAACCAAGAGAGGTTTCGACCCCATGCAAGCATGCAAGCTGGGCCTGCTATCAGCGGAATCCATGATTGCGGCTAGAATGCTAAGCACTAAAACGTTAACAATGGTGGTGGCAGTGATGGTGATGATGATGATGCCCCGTAACCTTGAAGGCTGTGCCCGCCTGGTTAGAAGGTTTATTATTATTTTTTTTAAATATTTCCTGCACGAAAACGGTGCAGTCCATACACAGGTGAAGCCCTTACATGCGTTTGCACGGTATATACCGTATTTGCTCACATAAATTTGTGCACCCCCAACTTTTTACCCAGATTTTTTAAAAAAAGGAACTTACTCACATATTTTGTGCTCTCTGCTATGCGCAAGACAGGCTTGGGAGCATCAACGCAGCCATGTCACTGTGTGCGGTTGTGAAAGGTGTAGGCATGAACTGTATGCCATTTACCTGACTCACTCGCACTGTTGGTTGCTTTCCTGGACGAACACACCCAAATCCGAAACTACCCAACCGTTTATTGTTCAGTTTGCTGCTAGTCAGTCAGGCTGCATGCAAGAGTGCCATTTTATCATCCGTTATCTCCTTTGCCTCTCACTGCTGGCTCCACGATTGTACCATTGCGTGCTTATTGTGATGAGCTGCGCACGTGCCATCTTGTCATTCACGGGGAACTACATAACGTGGGGTGAGGTAGGAAGGGGTATGCGCCTTATATTTTGAGTCAACTTTTTTGTTGCCCAGCGAGAATTGTGAGATTGGGGGTCTTATGTATAGGCAGCAAAAACACAGTATATATTGCGCGTTACGAACTTTGTAGAGTTTTTTAGGACGCGTTCAGAAAATTTTTGTGCAATTTGCACACCCCCTCTCTGAAGCCTCAATTTTAAGAAAATATGTGCGCAAATTAAGCGAGTAAATATGGTATGTGGACACGCAGCACTGCAGGCAAGTGACAGATCTGCAACGGCCTGCAGCCCATTCCAGTGTCGTGCCAGTGCTGCCTGGCTACAGGTGCCCTGTGGCTGCGAGAAGTGACCAATTTCTCTGCTGCACCCGGTTTGTGTGAGAAAAAAAAATGATGGGGGAAAAGAGGGCAAAGCATGGAACTCGCCAATGGATGTTGTGACTTTCGACAACAGTGACAGGGCAACATGCGGTGCACGCAAGGCAGCGAGAACACAGCTGGCTGTGGAATAGAAGTAGGCAGTAGGACGGTTCAACAGGATACCGGCAAGAAATCTCAGGAGACGAAAGATCTGATTAAGAAACGCCAAAGCATGAAGGCATCTAACTCTACAGACAATAGAATTGGCAGAGCTGTCAAAGTTAATGAATAAGTGCAAGGTAGCCAACATGAGGAAGTTTAACATGGAGAAAATCGAGCATGCTCTAAGGAACGGAGGTAGCCTAGAAGCCGTGAAGAGAAAACTGGGCATAGGTAAAAACCAGATGCATGCGCTAAGAGACAAAGAGGGCAATGTCATTAGCAATATGGATAGGATAGTTGAATTAGCCGAAGAGTTCTACACAAATCTACACAGTAGCGAAGGTAATCAGAACATTAATGAGAGAGGCAGTAGAGAAAAGCAATGACACCCCGCCAGATCGTGCCTCCCTGCTTGACACTGTTCCTTATCGGAATTTTACTGCTGACTTTATGAAGTAGTACGGAAGAGACATGGGAGAAGCCTTTGCCCCACAGTGGGCGTAGTCAGCTGATGATGACGATGATATTAACAGCAGATTGTAAGCATGGCTGACTACAGTAAAACACATATGCTCACTGCACCTGCAGCAACGTGATAACTGGATGCTCACTTAGGGGAGTCAGATGACCGGTTTCCATGGTTCATGGTGTGCAATTGCTTGCTGATAGACAGGAGATGAGCCAGTGCAGATGTGTGCCATGTTTGAACTAAATGCCACATGTGCACATGCATTCGATATCCTTGGGCATTTTTTCTCTCAACAAATATAAATTAGGGAACTACATGGTTAGTACGAATTACATGCCCGCAGTTAATGTCTGCTTAAGCCCCATACCCTGCACTTCCACTTTCCGTGCACACAGCAACGTTTTATTAATGCTGCCCCATGTTTTAGTTCAACCAGCCACCAATGATTAGCATGGCGTATGAGTGACATGTGGCGGCCAGGGGCAGATTTAAGGGCCACTCTTGGAAGGTGCAGTTCGGGGAGTGGTCCCAATTAAGGGGGGACGAGGGTCTTAAAACTGACCTCTTTATTTGTGGCTGGAATCTCATGAAATATTGCACACAGATGCATTTTTCTCTTGTTATTTCAAAATGTAGTCATAATTAAGCTGGTGGTCTTAGATCAAAAGTTATCTTGAATGCTAGAGTGCAATTAGGTAATTTCTTACGCAGCTTTAATGAACGTTCTCATTGCATTTTGTTGTTTTTAATTGCATGAATTGATAGCCAGAGAGTTCCCATACCCGGTGACATTCTTACTTTTTTAGTTTAGGCCACGTATGAATAGCAACTTACAATTAGCTTAACAACTTGCAGTGTAAGATACTGCGACCTTTTACTCTCGACATAGTATGTCAGGATGACATGCCTTTAGAGAAAAACGAACAATGTCATCGGGTATGGTAACTCTCTGGTTATCAATTTATGTAAATAAAAGCAACAAAATGCAATGAGAAAGTGAGAAAGTTTTTTTCAAGCTGTATGAGAAATTACCGAATTACATTCTAGACCATGTGAGATTTAAGACCACCAGCTCAATTATGATTACATTTTTGGAATTGGAAGAGAAAAAGGCATCTGTTTGCAAAATTTCCTGAGATTCCAGCCATAAATAAAAAAGTTAGGTTTAAGACCCTCATCTCCCCTTAAACCACATATTTCTCAGACTATTTTTCGTTTAAAAAATAGGGTTCAGCATAGTTTTCCCATGCAAAACTTCTCACTCACTCCATACACCTGCCTCTGGTGGCAGACACAGCCTTCACAGCATTGCACAGGCAAACAAAGGGAGGGTGCCACTCACAAGGGGTGATCCTCCAGGTGCTGCAGGCGGCACAGGTACTTGTTGCGAAACTGGCCGGCACGCAGGGGCGCATCCTCCTTGTGTGGCTGGCTGCGCACTGCAACCTCCACAAACTGCAACAGAGACACCGCACTGCATGGATGAGCCTGACGTGGGGGAGCACAAGTACCGCAACACAGCACAGAAGTGGCGCTCAGCAGGTGGACAAAGAAAACAGGCCACAACACCTCTGTTGACCTCTCACTCAGTGCTTCTGTGAACCTTAGGACAGGTTTACCAACTCACATCATCATCAGCCTGACTAAGCCCACTGCAGGACAGAGGCCTCTCTCCAATCAACCCTGTCCTGTACTAGCTGCGGCCAGCCACCTTATCCCGGCAAACTTCTTATTTTCATCCGCCCATCTAATTTTTGGCCGCACCTTGCTACGTCTGCCTTCTCTTGGAATCCCCTCCGTTACCCTTAACGACCAGCGCTTATCTTGCCTTCGCATTACATGCCCTGCCCAAGCCCACTTCTTCCTCCTGATTTCGACTATGATGTCATTAATGCGCATTCGTTCTCTCACCCACTCCGCCCTCTTCCGATCTCTTAACATTACACCTATCATTTTTCTTTCCATAGCTCGCTGCGTTGTCCTTAACTTAAGCTGAACCCTCTTTGTTAGCCTCCACGTTTCTGCCCCATAGGTGAGTACCGGTAAGATACAGCTGTTATATAATTTCCTCTTGAGGGGTAGTGGTAAGCTGCTATTCATGATCTGAGAGAGACTGCCCTATGCAATCCACTCCATTCTTATCCTCCTAGTTATTCCGCTCTCATGGTATGGATCTGTGGTCACTGACTGCCCTAAGCAGACATATTCCTTTACCACTTCCAGTGCCTGGCTGCCTATTGTAAAATGCTGTTCCTTTCTGAGGCTATTGAACATGACTTAAGTCTTCTGCATATTAATTTTTAGACCTGCTAGTCTGCTTTGTTTGTCTAAGTCACTGATCATGCTTTGCAGTTCATCCCCTGAGTGACTTAACAAGGTAATTTTATCAATGAATCGCAGATTACTAACATATTCCCCATTAAATTTCAATCCATTAGCACCCACTCCTGTTCTCTGAATACCTCCTGTAAACACGCGACGTTTTGCAGTAAACTAGGATACATCTCAACAATATGGAACCCTCGTCAGGCCTACTTGACTAACCTACTCAAAACCATCTAAAACCGGGCAGCACGTTTCATTACCTCACAATATAAACCTCAGCTCAGTGTTGCTAACACAAAATCATCTCTTGGCCTGAAATTATTAGCGATTTGTCGAAAAATTTCAATTCTTTGTCTCTTCCTCAAACTTAAGGACAACCTTTTACGCACTTTGGAACAATCATCCAGCCGCTTATTTAATTCCTCCAGCATACACCGATTGCATGGCTCTGCTAAAGCATTCAACAAATTGTTTCTTCCTAGTGCGATCGAAGATTGGAATAACCTGCCCGAATACATTGTCATTGAGAGTAACCCTTCAAGATTTAAGCAGCTGCTCATCAACCATTTCACCGAATAATAATGCTGGTTTGGTTTATGGTTTCGTTTATGGGGTTTAACGTCCCAAAGCGACTAAGGCTATGAGAGATGCCGTAGTGGAGGGCTCTGGAAATTTCGACCACCTGGGGTTCTTTTAACGTGCACTGACATCGCACAGTACACGGGCCTCTAGAATTTCTCCTCCAAAGAAATTCAACCGCCGCGGCCGGGACCAAACCCGCGTCTTTCAGGTCAGCAGCCGAACACCATAACCACTGAGCCACCGTGGCAGCCCGAATATAATGCTTTTTTTCTATACCCTGTATTAGCTACAATGTATTGCAATCTGATCAACGTATATTACTTTACTTGTATTGCTGTAGCCTGTACTGCTGTATGTTTTTTTTCTCTCCACCACAATATGTCCTTGCTTGAGTACTTCAATTTGTTACACTTTCTTTTGTTTTGCTTAGTTCTGTTATTAGTCATGTACCGCCCGCCACTCTTGTATCCCCCCTTCTCCCTTAAGTAACGTCCCTACAGGACCCTCAAGGGTTAATAAATGATGATGATGATGATTGTGACGATTATGATGGTGATGAATAGCATTGGAGAGATCATGTCTCCTTGCCTGACACCCTTCCTTAGTATTAATGCATAGTCCACACTGCCACAGCTTTGCTATTTTGATGACAACGATGAATTCTCACGGCACAAGGGCAGCTTTGGCCAAAAAGCGCCATGGCACAAGCCGTTTTTGTTGACACAGTGCGGGGTCACAGACCCATTTCCTTAGCATTTCAACCCCACAGAAGGCAAGCACTGGGCCGGAGAAACGCTTCTCCGGTGAGAGCCCGACGGCACTGCGGATCAAACCCTGCACCTCCCTCATGCAAGGCAGACACTGAAACCAGCAGGCTACCACTGCAATACAGCTTTGCTAATTTACTTATGGTGCACTTAATTTTTTTTTTCTGCCCTTTCCCTAGTGCTGGTCACATAAAGGTCTTGTCTTGAAGTTCACTGTTACTTCACATGGTTTTCTCAGAAAATTAGAAGCCCTGGTTAACTTCGGTTAACAATGGTGTGGGGACTGCTGCAGTGGCAGTTCTGATGTCCAGACAGTAATTATTATGTTAAGATGTTTACACAGGTTTCAGTCACACCTTCTTCGATCATGATGTCTAAACAAGTATCTCTCTTTGGTCCAGACATAAAACACTTGTGGGACACGTCCAAAAATGTTTAAAAGAACTACTCTGATACAACTACAATGAAATCAGCAGCACAACCGCATGCGTAAATGTATTTCTTTCAGAGTGAGAGTTGCTCTAAAGGAGTTTCCGACTGGCCAACGTGCCCAATAGCAGGAATATCGAATCAGGTTCAGTATGTAATCAGATACTGCAAGGATATGTCATGCATACAAGGGCCCGCATACCTGACAGTGCCGTTTTGGGCATCTGGGAGAGGGTTTGGCAAAAGGTGCTCATCAGGCCAGAGCTTGTAGAAGACTCACAAGATGGCAATCAGATTTGCTGGCACTAACAAGTCTGGTTTATTGGTGGTTTAACGTCCCAAAGCAACTCAGGCTATGAGGGACGCCGTAGTGAAGGGCTCCAGAAATTTCGACCACCTGGGGTTCTTTAACGTGCACTGACATCGCACAGTACACGGGCCTCTAGAATTTTGCCTCCATTGAAATTCAGCCACTGCAGCCGGGATCGAACCTGCGTCTTTTGTGTCAGCAGCTGAGCTCTGTAACCACTGAGCCACTGTGGCGGGGCGCACCCACAAGTCTGGTAACAACACCAGAAGTGGCCCTGCTTGCGGTGCTCACTGCGTCACTGGCAGATGCAGTGGTGGCGATGTGCGGGTGGTGCTTAGAGCAGATTCATTTCTGCAAGTCGCGGATTTCACTCGATTAATTACGATCTTGGGGCACTGGGGAAACAGAGGGACCAAACGAATCGGCCAAAGCCAGTCGTCCGACATGCAGGTGGGATTGTGCCCTTAGTGCTCGACAGTGCAGTAGTGGCTCACACATTCATATCAACCGTAGTGGCACAGGACAGTGTTCGAAACATCCAAAATTCTGCACACTGCACACAATGTACTCTGGTCAAGAAATAATACATATTTGTTTCATCTTGAAATTCGTTGTTAACCATGCTTTTATCATTCAGCATCTACTGTTACTGAATACCCATGCTGGCGATGAGCATTGCCAGCTCGCATGGAGGTGCATCCTTCTCAAAAAGGCTCTTCACACAAACTGGCGCGGTTCACGTGTCCACCGAGATATGGGAGACGGACACTGCACCATTTTCTTTCCTCAAAAACCAATTTATCAATTTACCAATTTCACACAAATGGTGCAGTGCATTCTCTGCAGCTGTGGTGCAATGGCTGAAGAAAGCTTCAGCGACCATTGTGAAGCAAACAGCAGCGAAACAGCAGCAGCAGCAGCCGCACCTTGTCGATGGCCTCCTGGAAGCACTGGAGCCAGTAGTGGCGTGCCTCTGCGTCCTGGGTCAGGTCCACCGTGTCGGCCAGGTAGCGGGCGGGGTCTGCCAGCAGCGGGCAGTACACCAGCTGCCACTCGAACCGATCCATCTCCAGCTGGTCGATCTGTGTGCACACGAGGAAGAAGTGAGACCCCCCTTCTTCCCTTTGCCCAGCCGAGTTCCAGCCACCAAACACAGTCACCAAACTGACGACCACCCTCAAAGACTGCTTGCATGTGTTGTGGCACCGATTTGGGCCACGAGGAATTCACGGCTCATTCTACAGTACACACTGTAAGGGGGCCCCGGAGTATTGTTCAGAAGGTCCCCAGAAATGCCTTAAGACTGCCACGACTGCACCGAGCTACAGTCAAACTTCAGTATAACAAATATGGAAATTACAAATTACTGGCTATATCGAACACTTCCTAAACATTTTAGACAAAGAAATGCAATTTTTACTTTATATATCGAATGCAGTTGGTGATATAAAGGATTTATCGAAGTCCCCAGCGCCAAGCAGTGCCCACTCGGATGGCAGGCGGTAGGCTTTGCCACAATACAGAAGTCACTGACGGTGGTGTGGTAAGCAATCGTGTCAATGTACATGCTCTTACCTGGATAGATACTATTGGTATCCCGTTCTTGATTTCTGTGACCGTTTCGTGCCATTTCTCCATTCTGCTTTTATGCCACCAGTACTCGAGTCTTCTCTTGCTCATCTCTACTACTGCCGTGTTAATTTTGCATTAACTATCTCTAAATCCGAAAACTACTAGAAGGCTCGCTACATTGCCCCGTTTGATATCTGGGCAGAACTTGTTTAAAATTTTCTGCACTGCTCACCCTCGCTAACATTGCCAAGGAAGATACAGCGGCAAGGGGCACTGGGTAACCAGGCAAGTGGCACTACATAGTTGGCACATGTTCACACTTCTCGAACCCATTGACAGCACCCCGAAAGGAGAGGCGCGGATGGTTGTACACTTGCAGTAACCATCCCGTACTGATGTCTGCTCTCATGAACGTAGTGAAAGGAGCAATAGCTTTTACACCAACGTACCACTTTCCACGCGACATAGATTTAATGCGGGGAAGTTACCTACACGGTGCTTGGCCCACCATCGTTGTGGGCTGTGTGGTGTCATTCTGACTTGTGCACACACGGCTGTGCCCAGCCGTGCTAATGCGGCTCATGTACGTATCTTATCATCGCATGCCAGCATACAAGGAAGGTGGAAATAAACACAAGGGTCTTTTGCCTCTCTGCTGTCAGCCAGCGTGTTTGAGGGCTCCCTTAAAGGTGGACTAAGGAGGATTCTGAGCTCATCTTTTTACCATGGGAACTTGATCTACACATTCTGAACATTCTTAAATACTTCTAATTATTGTCCTGTGCAGCCGATTCTCCATTAAATCCGATTGAACGGCCTGGCTCCCGCCATTTTTTTAAACTAACATCCGAGAGTAGGAGTCAACCAACAAGTGGAGTGCCTTTCAGCCAGTTTGTGGCCGCTTCGCTTTCGCTTCCATTTTGTTTTTTAGGCTTCCGTGAATAAATAGCTCAAGTCGCACAGACAACACTGCCATAAATTAGGCCCATGGAACTAAAAACACACATGGACTCCTTGCTTTTGCAGATCACTCTGCGCATTACTACGTATCACTCCACCGATGGCAGAGTAGCAAGCCGCCATGCGAATGGTGGGGAGGCACTCCATGCATTGGTTGACTCACTCCTCTTACTCTCGGGAGTCAGTTAAAAAAAGGGGAGGGGGGGGGAGCCAGGATGTTTAATCCGATTTAAACTGGGGAAATCGGCCACACATGACAATAATTTGAAGCTTCTAAGAATGCTCGAAACATGTAGATCGAGTTCTCGCAGTAAAAAGGTGCGCTAAGAATCCTCTTTAGTGCACCTTTAAGTTGCACCATGCCATAGACACGACAGGCTAGAGGCGCTGGGCAGAGAAGCCATTCTAACTGGAGCTCATTTTTTTGCCGTGAGTGCCTCTGAAATGGCATTAAAACTTCGGAAGAAGTATCTCCTTTCCCCAAGTTGCAGTCCCTTCCCTGATTAAATTTGCTGTTCTCGGGCATATTTATGGCTAAACTTTATATTACGGATTTGGCCATATTGAACTGTTCTATGATTTTTTGCCCATTAGCAATAACAAGGTTCGAATGTATCTAGGTACCGGCAAAATTTTTCTACACATCCCAAGCAACCACCGATATCCTTCGGACGGCCGACAGAGGTCTGTTTCGGATGTTCTGTACGTCCGCTGAATATCCGCAAACAGCCGGTAGACGTCCGTCGGCCGTCTGAAAGGTGGCCAAAGGTATACGGTTCGCCCGCCGACGGACGTCCAGTTGAGTACGTCCATTGGCGGATCTTCCTCGAATATTCGAATATATGGTGCATGCGTGCTTTTTTCACTCCGCGCGATGCAATAAAACCAAAAACAATTTGATGCATAGCACGCATATTTTATTGTGGTTGATGATACATCAGCAGAGCAATGGGTTATATTCGGAAAATTTCTTAAATGTGACTCTTCAAATGTGGCAAGCTTGGGACACACATCCGTAATCTTCCCAACCACAGGATTTCTGAAATAAAAAAGAATGCGGCAAACATCAGTCATGTGAAACAAATGGCACAATGCAGTAGCCCAAGTAAAAACATTGGAACCAATTAATAGAAGTGTTTGACAATGTATCTGTTCTTTATTTATTTTCGTGGGCCTTAGGGCACTAACTTGCACAGCACTGTACGCGACTGTGCACAGAAAGCCGCAAAGCTTCCGTTGCGAACCACTGCGACCTCACGTGCTTCCTATGGTCTGCCTTTCGCGCGTTGTCACTCTTTATATAGGCACAGTGAACATAGCGATGCCCTAAAAATTAACAAGATGCTAAAATACTCTGTCCCGCAACTTTGAAGAGGAGTGGGAATTAGCCGCGCGAGTTGAGGGCTCCCGCAGCTGTGTGATGTAGGCTCCCGAAAGTGTGAGAACAGCACACACTTGTGGTAGCCATCTCCTCGCGCTTACTGCTCCCACTGTCCTGTGAACGAATGTTATATGAACATGCATTGTCCTAGAAGCAAGTTCGGAGAAGTGTACTGGATACATACCTTCGTAGGCAATCCCATGTGCACTAAGCCTTCTTTAAACCAAGGTCGACGCAGTACAGGATTCCGGTGTTCCACAAGAGCTTCAGGCACTTCCCATATCTTTCGAATTGCTTAAGTTACATGCTACTTTCGTCCACAGACCGAACAATGCCACACATTATAATAACAGAGCTATAAAGCTCTGTGCGACAGCACGACGCAGCAAATCAACAACAGCGCAGCGCTACGAAGCCGTACTGATGGATTGGATTGACCGCGAACTGACATCTATGATGATGGTGATAGCAGAATGCACGGGAGTTTTGATACTTACGAATGGTTTCAATGGCAAGTTTAGCTAGCAAAACGGTGGACATGTCGCACAACTCCACTAATTTGGAGAAGTTTTATAAATGTAAAACTAGTCATTAGTTCTTGCAAAATTCTGCAGCACCTGCTCCTCTTAGATAAATTTAGCTCGTTGGCGGCTCTTGCACTGCAGGTAGGAGTGGAATCGCACCAATTTACAAACATCTTCGCGTCAAACCCTCCAACTGATGTAAATAAAACAGTATACATACACGAAAGACGCGAATTTTCTGTGAAATAAAAAACGTCCATACTCATGGCCTGGGAAAATACTCAGCCTTACATCCTTCGGACGTACACCTCATCTCTCATGCGGATATACAAAAGTGGACACTGTCCGTACGTCCGGCTGATGTACGAATACGGATATCTGAAATCGGATTGCGTTCGTACGTCCGATGGACGTCCGATCTTGGCAAAGGACGTTCGGATCTAGCTCGTGCGTCCGACGGATATCTGTGGTTGCTTGGGATCGAATAAAAGAGGAGAAATATAAAAGGTGCAAAATCTCGAAAGAAGCCTGACCGCAAGCAAGTTTCAGAGAGTTTTAAACACGACAACCACTTTCTGCCAGAAGTATGCCTTCCATTGTAGCTTCCACAGAGTCCCATACAATGCAAAGTTCGCTGATACACAGCAACTGTGCTTACATCCCTGTGTGATTCACTGTGACTGCGGCAGCTCATACACCAGGTGCCAGCAGCCATTCTCACTTCTGGGCCTATCTGCATGAATGCTTAAGTTCCTATCTAACATAAGTTCAAGATCATGGACTTGGATAAGGGAAGATCGGAATTTGCGTGGCATGAATGTGGAGAATTCAACACTGGCCTATATATGCAATAAGACAGCATGTATAAAATATGGTGATGTTATCTTGAAAGCTAATTTATAACCACCCATTCAGTCACATTCTTGATGTACAAATTTAGATTGCATCAGTGAACTGAAGAGGCGATTTTCAATGCAGCGTGCATGTTCTGCATGGGCAGGCTACTGCACATGTGTCAGCTAAGGAATAAACGCGGAAATTATCTATACTGTTCCAAAACCCGGGTCTAGAAAAATTAATTGTACACAGGAATCCAGCACTTAGACATTTTGAACTTTTTATTTATTTGGTATATTTATTATTTATTTTTATTAGGTATGAAGAACAGCTGATTGGCACGTTTTAACGCTAGACGGGACGCTGGAGAAAAAGGCATGTACACGTTATTTTCACCTTGCGTCCAGTCACACCGTCATGTCCCTCTGACACCACGCTGGTCTCCATTGTGTGCCCCCACCACTCTTCGTACTACCCATGCCAGTGTACGATGTCAGCGTATCCAGCCACGACCCGGAGAATACCGGCATTGCAAGTACTTCACCAGCATCAGCGAGTAGTTTCAGGATTCTTAATTCTTATAGATGACAGCCACAAAGAGATTAGAGCAGTCACCACCAAAGCAGCACAGGAAGGCACACGAAGCTTTGCCCACTGTGTGCCAGCTCCCCTCTCAGTGCTGTCAGCATCAGACGAAGTTAGGCAGACAAAACGTTCTGTCCTGTTGTTCCTTTGTGCCTGGCTCTGTTCTTTTTTTTTAACCAGTTAAGTACGGTTTTCACTTAAAAATGAGCAGTCAACTAACCCTCATTCTTGCCCTGTCCTACTGAGAGAGATGGAGTGCAGTGATGTGTGGAATTCTGCTAAATTCTGCTACTGTGTGCACTCAGCCCTATAAAGAGATTAAGGTCTGCTCAGAAGAGAAAGCCAAGAACTGAACATGTTCGAAAAAGCAGCCCCTCCAACAACACCTACATCCTACTCTGTGTTACTCTGCAGGCTGTCACACAAAGCTAGAAACGAAGTTCGCTGAACAGCAGTGACGATCTTCACCAATTGTTTTAACATTCACATTGATGAGCAAGAATGCTGCGCAGGAGGGGACATACAAATCAAAGCAAACGACACTATGGTGACCATGACAAGCCTGGTTATGCTCACGTTGCTGAAATATTTAAAAGCACTGCTGTGCACAGCTGGCCCGCTAGGAAGGGCGACTGACTGCTGCGAACAGCGAAATCTGGATGTCTCGCATCGATGACTACTTGAGAAGCGCTCACTCGCAAATCTTCCTTGGCTTGCTTATGATGCCTCAAGTTTGCAGCCAGTCACAGCAGCAGCAGCGTAACATACCCACCATTGTGCTGTTGTGCTGGGACAGCTGGGCTGGGATGGGGCTCTGCAGGCCAGAGCTGCCTGCATAGTTCTCACTCCACGAGCAGTTCTCCGTGCCTGCACAAGGGAGAGAGAGAGACTGCGTCACACCAAACAGAATGTGGCCGTTCTCACGCACCATCTTCATGGCTGAGGTGAAAAATGACCGGATATTGAGGGAGGCAGATGGGCCTGCCAAGACTGTTCTCACCCATATCTGCAACTGCGAGAAGCGGGTTCTTTATGTGCTTTATGCGCTTCGTGTGGAGCACAAGACAAAATATAATAAGGCATTTGCTCTATTTGAAGTGCGCCTTTCTGTGACGGTGTCCTGTGGTCGAACTGTTATTCTGAATATGCGACAAGACAAGAATTAACAAAGATACCACATTTTCGCAATTCTAAGCAAGCACTCCATCCCCTCATTTTGGGAAAAAAATTTGGAAAATAAGCTTTGCATGCGAATTTAAGCAACCCCTTTTGAAAGGAAGCGCACGTAGCCAAGGCCGCCAAGAGAGCTAGCTCACTCTGTCGTCGAGCCGGAGCCATGGGAGTCCCAAGGTGGTGCGGTGTCCACGGCACAATCTCTGGCTTCCTGTGCTGCTACGTTCTGACACTACATGAGAGATCTACAGAACGGCAACAACCGGCCAAAAGTGACCCTGATAACTCTATCAGCGCGTTGTGGCATGGGCCCAGTGTCAGTGGCGCTCGGCAGGTTTCGCGGGCATCGCAGAAGCGCATTGCTTGGTTTGGTGTCAGTTTAACAGCCTAACGGGAATCAGAATTAGTTTGACTAGGGCTGTCTACAGCTTAAGCTCAAGCGAACTGTAATCACGTTTGCCAAAGATAATGGCAACCTCATTGCCATCAAGGAATGTGGCATGGAGAGAGCCTGCAGCATCAGGTGAAGGAGGCAGCAGGACCAGATTACCAAAGACGCTGCAACACGTAAGAAGATCATGGACTACACAAGGGCTGATACCCACAAATTGAAGAAGCCTATGAGTTTGTTCGCAGTAAGGGGCTGCGCTGTCACTATGGATGCAATCCAGATAAAAGCGACAGGGATCGCAACAAGAGGCAGATTCCCTGCATGGCGTTTCATGCAAGCCTGGACTGGGTGGAGCGTATGATAAGAAGAAATATATTTTCTTTGAGACGCTGGACAATACACGCCAAAGGCTGCCAGCCAATTTTAAAGAAAAACTTATCGCTTTTCGGCGGTATGTGATGCAGCTCCGCAGGAAACACAGCTACGAACTCGGCCAGATCAGCAATACTGATGAGACGCCAGTGTATTTTGACATGCCGAAGATGAGCAAAGTCAATGAAGTAGGAGCCTGAGAACTCAGGGTGAAGGCGACAGGGTACAAGAAGCAGCGTATCACAGTGATGCTGTGTATAACAGCTGACAGCCAATAGCTTGCACCATGCATCCTCCTCAAAAGGAAACATGTGCTAAAGATTGAAAGTTTTTCTAAATATGTCATCTTGAGAGTTCAAGAAAAAGGGTGGATGAGAGCAGAGCTGATGTCTGACTGGAATCCAATTGTGTGGCAGCAGTGCCCGGGAGCATTGCTTGGCAAACCTGCAGGCATGTGGCCAATGCTTCTTTTGGACACATTTCATGGCCGTCTTACCCCGGAGATAAAGACCAAGCTTCAGAACAGCAATTGCAACTTGGTTGTGATTCCAGGCGGCATGATGCCAGTGCCGCAACCCCTGAATGTTTCAGTTAACAACCCTTTTAAAGCTCATCTTTGACCACAGTACGAAGAGTAGGTGCACAACCCCAACAAGAAGACGCCGACAGAAAAGCTGCAGAAAGCGTCCCCGTCAATCATCACAAGGTGGATTTCGGACACGTGGAAGCGGGTCCAAGTCGACGTTATAGCCAAGTCATTAAAGAAGTGTTCGATTACAGACCACTTCGATGGAGCAGAAGACAACCTGCTGTGGGATACTGACAGCGGAGGCTCAAGCGGTACGACGGACTCGAGAGGCAGTGAGAGTGACTAAGTATCCGACACAAGCAGTGGGTTCACAGTCTGCCCTTGTTTTGAAGCGAAAGCTTCACTACGGGACATCAGGCTTCAATCGTGGACCGTGTAAATTTGACCTTCAGCTGAGTTAGAGGTCAAACCACAAAAAAAAAAAGGAAAAGAAACTGAATCAACATCCATGACTGGGAGTCAAACCCATGGCTGCGCGAACAGATCTCCTTTGAGGGCCGCTCAGTGAGACCACCAGGCTGTCGCCGCAGCCAACACGCCTCGTGTTAAACTTGTGGGGATGCACTCGTCCCCTGTGGTTCGCTTTCCTGCAATGCACCCTCAACACATTCTCTGTGGTTAGCTTCCCCGCAATGCACCCTCCTTAGTTGTGTTACTTTAACTAACCGGGGAGGGCGCATGGATGGCGTGTTTGCTGCGCGTGCGCGGGGGAGAGACGGGCCTTTTTTCTGCTCGGCACCGAGAAAGTGCGTGGACGTTTGGCGCAAGGCTCCGCTCTTCGTCGACGGGCGCCTCGTGGTTGCAGCATGCTCCCGCCAGCTCGTCCCATCCGGCCTCGGAGTTTTCACTTGCCCTAACATGGGTGAACATTCGCTCGTAATCGTGCTGGTGAGTCGGACGTCCTCGATTCCTCAGTGTATTTTGTTGCTAGCTGGCGTTATTGTTGTTCTAGCAATAAATGCCTTGTTTGTGTCAGCCAGTGAGTTGTTCCTTTGTTCCCTCAGAGCAAGGCCTGCTGTGGTCGGCGTGCGCTCGGTAGCGTACGCGACCATTGGGTGGGGTCTGGCGGTTTTGAATTGTGTCAGCCGCGCTTAAGCAGGGAGAATGTATTTATCTCCCTAGGTAAACCCCACATCTGGCAGCCCAACGTGGGGCTTGCTCTTGGAACATTAGACGACTGTCTGTTTGGTTCGAGGAATGCTCTTTGTCCGGATTTGACAAGTGCTAGGCCTAGTATGAATTTTGATCACTAGGACCTGCGGCATGCTTTCTTGAGTGCGAGGTGTATTGCGCTGCAGTATGTTTGAACTTTTCGACATGCTCAGCATGTTTTTGTCAAGTTTTTCTTCCTGGAGTTTCTTCACAAGAACCACTTGGTCCGCATCGAGGGAGAACGAGGCCTAGGGCCCGCGGAGTTGCCGAGTCCGAAGCGAGTGAGTACGGAAGCCGCGTGGGGGGTTCGAGTTTTCTGTATATATTTTCTCACTGTCTCTGTTTCGACTCTGGGAGTCGCGGCTCCGGGAGCCGGGTGGCCTGGGGCCACGGGTGCCGCTATGAGCTCGCTGGCATTGCAGCTCGGCACCGGGCGCTCCAACACCATCCGATACGGTGGGCGCCGACCGCTCAGAAGCTGCTTCGTGCAGTGAGCGAGGTAGGACCACCCCACAAAAGTGATGTCTCTTCGCGGCTGCGCGCACGAAACCCGTTTCGGGTCTTTCTTTTGTTGAGGGTCGGTGTCACAATGGCAGTGAGGCCCAAAGCTTTTCAGAGCTGCCTGCACCATGTCGAAAGAGGTACAACCACCGGACCGTGGTGTTGAGAAGGGGCACACTTTGCTCCCTGCCCGTTTTGTAACCTCGCATGAACTGAGCAGTCTCGTTCAACTCAAGAAAGGGCTTTGTTTACTTGAACTTTGTGTTGAACAGCCGCCCAACACGTTTTGCTAGCGAGTTGAGCATTGAGCCACGAGGCCCTTGCGGATGCCGTTTCCACTCCCATGACCTATGTTAAAGGCATGCAGAGTGTGTTTCGGAAATCTTGCAGATCCAGTGGAGCCACCCAGGCTTGCTGCCCTGTGCACATCATCTCATTGTTGCCTGCTGCGACGGAGCCGCCTGTATCCTGTTTGGCGCATCCATGCGGGGCAGCCGTGGTGAGACCAATCAGCAGTCACCTCTGGCTGCTGTGACCCTGGCGACTACTGCAGAATCCTGGCCTGCAGTGGTCATCCGGCCTTCTCTTCGCGGGCCTGCGGACACGTAGTCCGCAGGCCATGCGAGTCATCCTAGCGGAGACCTTCACGCTGCCTTCGGAATACCACGGAAGTCTGCGTGGACACTGTCGGCGTGACCTCCGCTGCACGACCTGCCTCAAGTGCATGAACACCAGGAGACTCCTCCATAGCATGTACTTGCAGGCGCGTGGGTCTATTTAAGGTTGGGGGGATGTGGGGATGCACTTGTCCCTTGTCGTTTGCTTTCCCGCAATGCACCCTCAACTCGTTCTCTGTGGTTAGCTTCCCCGCAATGCACCCTCCTTAGTTGTGTTACTTTAACTAACGGGGGGGGGGGGGCGCTCGCGTCGCAGCGACACTAGCGCCATGGATGGCGTTTGCTGCACGCTGCTTGCTGCAGTTTTTTAACCCATCGAGGAATGCTTAATTGTTTCAGTTCACATGGCAAATCAACTGGCCGGAAAATAAAACGAGGATGAGATACAAGCACCAATTATTACTGCATGGCAAGGCCAATCCCATCTGCCAAACAAACACCCGGACCTTTCTGTGCGGGCCACTTAGTGCATCATGAGAATAGCTTGCAATGGATTTTTAACACGCCTCTAAAAGCAAAAAATATTTTACTGCAGTCCAAAATGCAGTTCATCAGCATTGCTCCTAGCATCATTCTCAACACTCGAATCCTCTCGGTCACTGACCAACACAGTGCCAACAAACCGCAAGGCACCCACTGGCCACAGAAGAGCCAACAGGTGGGAGTGATAGGATCCCCTTTATTGGTGCCAGTACTACAGTAGTGCTACACTGCAAGGTAGATGGAATGTTCCCACACACCCACCGTACTCGCTGGCTCCCTTGAGGAAAGCTCCTATGGCCCCCAGGTAGCCCTCGTGCCTCAAGAATGAAGCCCGGACCTTGCCCTGTGCACACACATTGTTTCGTCTTTTAACACCCACAAGAAGTGAACATACAGAGGGAAAACATGAAAGTTAGTGTACACATGCAAATACAGGTTATTCCCTTGCCCCAAAAATGACACCCAGACTGCAACTACCAAAAGCTTTGCCTTTAATATGTTGCAGCAGTAGTTGCTGTAGGGCTAGTTCGTTCATGCTATAAACTTGAACAGCGTGAAGGACACGACCACAGGAAATACAGGCGCTCTTTCTGTCCTGTCCTGTGATTATGTCTTATGCGCCATTCAAATTTATAGCCTTTAATACCCGTGTCACATGGGGAGGCCCTCGAACCGATAGTCTACTGACTCAAAGGTAATTAGCATTGCTACATGGTCCGCTCTGATGAACATCAAGTCAATAGTCCATCTATTCAATGGAGCAGCGCGGAACTCTTGAGATTTCAAGGGCCTCCGAGCATTTACAGCGACTACAGTGTTGCCCAAGGTTGCCAGTGTTGCTTCGAGCGGTGCCAACGTGCACTTTCATGCACTATCGTTCACGGTAAACAGGCATACACAAACATTATTCTACTAAACTATAATGCAGGCAGTAAAATATCAGTCTGTGCAATAATTTAAAAATTGTATTGGTCTGGTTTAAGGCACTTGTATTTTATACTCTGCATCGCAGAAGACTGAAATGTCAGTGGTATCAGTGTTGCCAGGCGTTACAAAACTGCGACAGAAAATTGTACGAAAGGCGGCATTTTTCAAGAAAACGCAACTGGCCTTTAATAATAACCAAAAACCTTTCATGATTCCAAAAAAACTTACTTCTACATTTAGTTCAGATTTATGAAAATATTTATGTTACGCCAAAAATTGACAGTAGCGATTGTAGCGCCACATAAGCTTGGGATAAAAAATGAGAACCACTTCAAGACCCTTGAGATGTGCCATATAGCAGCAACAATTCCTTCGAATTTGATAGCTCTTGAGAAAGTCGAAGGCTCTCGACTGGATGACTGGACGGCCATTGACATGGCATGGCGCGTGAGAAGAGTATAAGAGCAGAACGCAATAGCGCCACCAGGTCCCGTTCACATCGCCTACTCAATTGCCCAATTCCTAATTAGCATACTCATAAATACTAATGTACGCATCAGTACACAAAGACGCTTCATGAAGTCAAAGACCACAATGCATTCACTAGGTCCACCTTTATTCAGCTTGAACCAAAGAGCCTTCATGGCCTATGTGTCACGTGCTCGTCTTGTAATCCAAAGGTCCTGGGCTAGATTCCCACTGAAAGCCACGTTCACCCAATTGTTTTTTCAAGCTCAATTTTATTAATTATACGCTTCCAACAGGATTTCTCGCTCACAACCAATGATGCAGACGACGCCAACAACACCGGCTTTCTGCGACACAGGACCCTTAACACTACTATCAC
Source organism: Amblyomma mixtum (assembly GCF_055824585.1). Classification (NCBI taxonomy): domain Eukaryota; kingdom Metazoa; phylum Arthropoda; class Arachnida; order Ixodida; family Ixodidae; genus Amblyomma; species Amblyomma mixtum. The sequence goes on along the minus strand of NC_143016.1, from coordinate 190,095,743 downwards.
GTTAGTACAAATTGAGACTGCTACTGCATGCTGCCATGCCTTTGTGAAGGTAGAGTAGTGGAACTACCAGCCTTATCAGCAACATTTTTACTCTTAATAGAGAGTTTTAGTATAGCGTTAGCATGATAGCGGACCTAAGAGAAATTACGTTAGCATGCCGCAAGCAACTCATCCCCACAGAAAGTTTCAGTATAGCATTCTGGAAATGTTTAATGCGATCTGCTTAACATGGAGGCGAAAGATCCTTCTAAATGGTCGCCACTCCCGCTAACTTGTCAAAATAGAATATTTCAGAGCCATTTAAGCCAATTATTACACCAGCGCTTATTTTCGCCAGCAAAATGGCCCTAAAATTGAAATAAAGTGAAATAAAAATGCACAACAGTGGCGCCATCTGGTCAAGACAATGTTAACTACAAGCAAGAATATTTTCCATCACGCGGCATCTAATATTCAAAAAATATTTGTAAAGTTAATATAAATAATTGTGACGCATCATTTAAGTACGTAAAACACCGCGACAAAGCTTGAAATCTATTTTTGTTTCATTCCAGACGTTTGTTTACGTTCCGGGCAGTTGCAGACGGTAGCAGTGATGCTTGAGGTCCCATTAGGCTTTTGCGCTCCTGAATCGAGAGCGTATCTCAAAAACTGGGCTGAATTGCAGCTTAAATTTTGTCATCGAAGTAAGGTAAGTCATAGCGAAAAGCAAGAACACCAGTAGTTGCCGGTAAACATGCCGCTTGGAAGGACACCGCCATGTTTTCACGCTAAGGGCGCAAAAGCCGCAACTGCGCAATGGTAAATGCTGAAAATTGCGTGCGCACACTAACGCTATTTCCCCATTAGCGTTCTGTGCATGCGCGCTCTGGACCCGCTATTCCGCTATGCACACAGTTACGCAAAGCCCGCAATACTAAAACTCTCTAATGTGTCACGCTTCTGGCCTCTGCGCTACATGTTCAGAGATCCGAGGCACCAGAGCAACATCGCAACAAGGTGCCACCTAAGCTATTTCTGGTGCTTCAATTGGTAGGTGTACCGTGATCTCTATAATTACCTATACAGCACACGGAGAAAACACAATAATTACCTATACAGCACATTGAGAAAACACAACCCATGTTTCAGTAATGGCAATTTGTTAAGGGTTCATCCAAAAAACATAACAAGTGGTATTCTGCAGTAGGAGTGAATAAGCAAACTTTGAGGCAAAGTTCAAAAGTTTACAGTGGCAGTGTTTGGGCTAGTTGAGTGTGTATTAAGGACCATAAAAGTGCGTATTTTATGCCGACGATGACACCAGCTTTTTCTGTGACACGGGGCCCTTAACGCTATCGCGTTAAAATTTTGGGGGGTAAAACCAACTGCAGATCACTTCTGTCCAGTCATCAGGCAACAATATATAAAAGTTTGAAATAAATTTAAGAGGCCGACCAGCCACCCTTTGCTTGATCTTGCGTGAAACCACCCCTGCAAAATATTCATGCTTACATTCACATCAGCAGCATGATACACATGTGTTTTTGTGTACGGAAAACTGAACTTCACAAAGGATTTGGCATATTCAAATGCTGAAAAGCCACTGCCCTGTTCGTAACTGCAGCCAAGAGAGAAATCGACCAGCAGAAGCTCCACGCACACAACTGATGCAAAACGATGAGTTCAAGATGAGGCGGACGTGGGGTTTTACTGAGAACTGCCTCTTCCTTTTGCTCTTTTTTTGGTTGGTGTGGCATGTAAAGCAGCCCACCTTGCTCCAGTAGTTGATGGCGAAGGAGATGGTATGCATGCTGAGCGGGTGGCCCCGCAGGAAGTAGCCCCCGAAGTAGACCCGGTCCAGGCCGTGCATGAGGGCGTACAGGCTGGCAATCTGGCCAATGTCATTGCTGATCATGAACAGCAGGCTGCGCGCTATGTCCTTCTCGCAGAACTCCCCTGCAATCGTGTCACTGCCACTGTTCACGTTTCACCACAAGGCTCCACTGCTTTCTGCCCCATTCCCCAGGAAGGTACAAACAAAGAGGTACTACATGCTGCACAAGAAGTGAAAGGAATAAAGGCCTAGAAAGTAAATGAAGTACAGTTCTGGGAGCAAAGTACAGTAATTGCAAACAATTTCATTTTCACCCATCATCAGCATACTCTGCTATACCTGCAAGGCATTACCAGGCTTTAAATAAGGACGGGGAATTACATAGTAGTAATAGCAATAAACTTTATCTTGTAGGCTTACACCTTGTAACAACTGCATTCAATGAAAAAAAAAAAAAATTTGATATCACAGTTTGACTTTTGCTCACATGACAAAAATGCTTACTGAATGCTGCCATGAGTGACTGTATGGTGGCCAGATACCTCCTCAGCGGAGGTGTGACGCCAGTGGTTAATTAGTGGAAGAACAAGGCACAGGGAACCAATGGCAAAATGAAACAAAACAGGTCGCGAAACAAGCATAACAACAGCTGAAACTCGAGTGAGACCATCCTTTCCACGCTCCCTTGCAATGGCCAAAGACAAAGCAGTAATTCCGGAATACCGCCTCAGATACAGCACTCACAACGACCTATAGCCCGCTTAGCCCTCGGATATTGGCTTGGTATAATTGCAAGCCCTATGATGGGCCCAAACACTGTTGCAAACTACGATAACGTGAAATTGAAACCATGCCGTTAGATACTCCAGTTGGTGCGCTGCATCATATGTGGCGCAGTATGTAAAGTATGCATGAAGGCTTTCTAATTACACTTTTTTCTTTGCATTTTTACTACAGTGCAGCCTCCCCTCCAAAGTGGTCAACAACTGACAGTGCGTGTGTGCACGCACTTGTCGAGTCCTCTTCCTCCTTGCCACCCGTGCCACCACCGCAGCCTGTGTGCCGCACTGTCTTGCCAAAAGAGCAGGCAATGAGGTCGCTCGTCAGGCCCACCGCCTCGTAGTTGCCACCGTAGATGTCCTTGACGAGCATGTCCACCGTGCGGTGGTCGCCCTGCTCCGCCAGCTCCAGCAGCTCGTCAAAGCTCTGTCAAAGCATGTGTGCAGAGACGGCATGGTTGGAGGACGCCCTGCACCACCCGCCTATCAACTACAGAGGAGACTGAAGTGGCACGTCCCTGAAGGCCACCACCGTACACAGCTTTCCAATGGCACTAAAGGCACGACAAGCTTTTTAAGCACTCGCTTATGGTAATGAAAGAGATCGGCACTTAAGAAGAAGAAAGGCAGAACGAAACAGGTCAGCACCAGCAACTAATTCCTGAGCACAAACTGCGATGTCGTGAGAAGCAACAGTGAAAAGAAGAAAGAATTAGTTTATTTATTTATTTATTTACTTATTCATTCACCTACGAACAGCACATGACTTCTAAGACAGGTGGCACGATAAGGGCTGAACACTGAAGATGTTATGAGAATGAGACAGCAATAAAGTACATTAACAACAGCGTGCAGGAGTCAAGATCATATTGCAAACAGGGTTCAATACAAGGTACTGCTGCGACGACACTGTAGTGACCCCATCCGAAGACAGGAGCCTACCTATGTAATGACAACATGCTATTCCAGCCACAGTGCACATGTATATCGCAACACAAAAATATGCTTGATCAAGAACCAAAGCCCTTCCGGGTTAACCAATGAAGCAGAAATGCACAGGAGTTAAATTAGTATGGTGCTCTGGTATCACACAATGCTGTCACGTTGAGCTACAGTATATATAGTGAAGGGTTTTAATGAATATTTGTGTCACACCTGTCAGCAGATCAGCGACTATTTTACCCAAACATGACTTCACCATAGACGTCCATCTTGATGAAGGTGAAGACCTACCACACTTCAACTGGTGCGGATCTAGCTGGCCTTTTGGCTGCAGCTGGGTTAATCAGCCAAGAACATCCACACGAATAATCAATTTTCACTGATTCGGCGTTCGGCCAGCAGCCGAACGCTGTAACCACTGAGTCACCGCGGCGGGGCTTTTCTTCTAGTTTTACCTACCTCATCTCTTGAGCAGTTACATCTATGCATTTCTGTTACTCCAATTCTTCCGCTCACTTTGTTTATCAACAATGCCAAAGTTTATACCTTAAACATAGATTACGTTGCTTACCAAGATGTTGCAAAAGTCCCACTCTTTACTGTAAACCCTTTGGCCCAATCAGAATGGCATTTTTCAATATATGGACCCTATGAAAAGTTCCGCTACTAGAAAAATTTAAGAGCTCTGCTGGTCATGACGTTACTCACCAACCAGCACGGTACGCTTGACCTGATATGTTATGCCAACAACACCAATGCTGCACGAAACAGTAAACGTTGCGTTAACAGCTGTTGCTGTACACAAGGCACGCAGCCTAACATGGATGAGGCGGTCAAGGCCAGAAATGCTACAAGGTCCTAATGTGTGGTGCTAAATTGAAGTCCATCCTAGACAAAGCATGTGTGCCGTAGTCATTAGTGTTTCTTACTATTACCTAGAGGGAAAGCTGGCGGCACTGCACTTCAGCCACCATGGGCGCTCAAAGCATTATGGGACGGTGAGCTACTTGTTGCGGGACAGTCGTATTTTTTCGGGAACACGGAGTGGCACTACTAAGATGTTTCATTGCGAAAACGCTGTTCGTGTGTGCGCAGACGACTTTGGCGCGAATGCAGTGTGCAAATGCCACAGTAGAAAAAACGGAACAGCACACGACGCCAATAAAAGGTTTCTTTTTTATGAAATGCCATTAAAAAACTTTTCAAAATGTTTAAGCAACAATATTTTTTTTTAAAACATATTTCCTTTTAAAAGTGCACCTGTTAAGTACGAAATATTAGTTTTTGTAGTGTTCGATATTTGGCCAATATGAGAGCTAGCCACCTCTTATTTTCAGGAAACTTTGCATTTACATGCTTTTCTGCTCATTTGTTGCAATCATTAGACAAGATATTGAATGTTAGGACACTCTTAATTATCGGACAGCTTTATTTTCGCATTATTTTTTGGCCAAAAGTTGCAGTTCTGCAGTCGGTAGCTCACCAGCCCATGATGCTTTGAGCGCCCATGGTGGCTGAAGTGGTCTCGAGGGGCCTCCATGCAAACTCCCATAGAAGGGTCGCCAGCTTTCCCTCTGGGTAATAGTAAGAAACTCTATAGCCGCAGTAGTAGCTTCTCACCTTCGCCTTAGTCATGAGTGAGCCGAGACCCCAGAAGGTGCCGCCACCGGTTGCCGACCCACCAATACGCTCGTACTTGTCATCGGACTCGACCTGAGCAGGAGGAACACCACCATGCAGCCAGACAGGCAGATTACCTTCTCACGTGGTCACCAAGGGCAGAGAGCATGCACGCATAAGAAGACTGAAGGTTTATTTCCGCAACTAGGTGTTGCGAGGACAGCCAGGGAAAAAGCTGTATAGACAGCTTCAGAGGCCCTGGCTTCCTCTTACAGTGCAGCATTGACGGCAGCGGAGTACGGCATCAAACAAAATGTAAGGAGAAAAATCACGTATGCTCGGTACAGAGAACGAGACATGTATGTTAATATGCAGTGCATTGTGCTTGTAAAGGAAAAAAAACTGCATTGGATCAAAGAGCCTATAAAGGCAAAGACGGGGAGGAGAAAATAAAGGACAGCAAAATTGACAGGTGCACTCAAAATGGTAATAGCAAGAAAAAAAACTACACGAACATTTGGGGCAGTTCTTTCAGAGAAATATTGGAGACATCGAGATTCTTGTGGCAGCACAACTGGCTCAGAAGTGTCGGTAAGGTATGCTGCAACATTTGTTTGCCATGGAACAATGCGAACAGCCAACAGAAGGCGACAAACAGTGAACCACGACTTCAAAGCTCTCACAGAACACTTTAGCTTCCATAAAGACATGCGCAGACGCTGAAAATTATGGTATCTCTATGAAAAAAATCTGTTCCACAGCAGAATGTGGGGTGCTACCTTCAAGCGGTCTCAGTACACCAGACCTGAGGTATGCTATGTGGCCTTAAGCCAATAGGGATCTCGAAGCCCTGTCAGAAAGCATCTGGCCCAGGATGACTATGCCCAATTTTTGGAACAAAATATGCACTCGAAAGTGTGTCAAGAGTAAGAGGAACGTACATCCTAAACGGCAGCGGCGGTGTGAAACTTCCACCCTTTGGAAGGCACCAACCTCCCTTCACCAAATGGCGTGGACCGTATGAAGCTGACCCTCAGCAAAGGGTTGACGGAAGCCCACGACAGAGATCTGGGGATCGTAAGCTTTCTCAATGAGTCACTCCACCTCGCATACCAGTGAGGTGACCAAATGCCCTTTTCCAAGCATTTTCACCCCAGAAGAGCCCAGCCAAAGGCCAGGGGAAATCTTGTATCCATAAAGAAAAAAAGGGCCACAAGTGGGCTTTACTGCATGAAGAGGATTTAAGTTGTTTGATGACAGAATGAATCCCTGACCCACCAATGGAACAGTTTTGGTTCAAGACCATTTTCCCAAGCATCTGAACCCAGAAAACCCAAGAACCAGGCCGGGGGCAATTTGGCACCTGTCAGAAAGCCAGTGGGTACCTGGCGGCACTGGGGATCGAACTCAGCACCTGCCAAATGTGAGGTGGATGCTCTACCACAATGCCACCATTTTCTTCTTGCTTGTTTCTTCGTCTGTGTCGCAAATATACAGTTCACCTTGGTGCAAAAGATCTCCTGGAGAAATTATTTATAGAGACAATGATTCTGAAAGGCATCACTGAATCCTAACATCAGTCTATTTTCCCTCATGACCATCCAGCGGGAAACACAGCTCTTATGCTTACGCCCATTAAATTGCGCTGGAGCTCAATCCTTAGCGTCGCTAGGTACCAGTTATCCAATGAGAGCCCTGGTCTCATGCCCACCAGCTCTGGCATTAAAATAAATATTTTACACCACCTCGTGAGTGCCAGAAATATGTTAGCCTCGAAACTTGTTGGCCAACACTCCCAGCAACATTAAAATCAAATCGTCGCATCCACTCCCTCATACTCACACGTCCACTCCTTACGCTGACATTTTGAGTGCAGTCTGAGCCTGCCCACCTATTATGCCATCATTAGCTGTGGTTAGACAAAAAGGAAACAGAATTTCAAGAAAAAAAACCTTTCAAGGATTATGCGTACGCCGTGAAGAGCATATCCTTAGCTGTGTCTTGGAGTGGTCTGCAATTTGCACTGAAAATGGATTACAACACAAAGCACTTAGTTGTTATCTCACTGCAATTTACAACTATCCCAACTTAATGAGTGCAATGAAGCTTTGTAGTGGTACAACATTACTCTACAGGACTAACATGCTCAAATACACAATTCATTTTTGAAACAGCGCAACAAAGACGGGACGTGGAAACTGAGGGGTAAAGACAAACAGGCGCTGACTAACAACTGGGTTTATTGAAAAAAACACACAAATATGTAGACAGAGTTAGGAAAGATTAATCGCCACCATAGTCAACTCATGCCACATGTGACGCCAGATACCCAATCTCCCCTTCGGAAAGGGCGACCGATGGGCAACTAATACACGTTGCGCCCTTCTCACGTATAAGAAAAGCTTCAATAACTTCTCGCGTCATCTTATCACTATGGCGGCTGTTTGTCTTTACCCCTCAGTTTCCACGCCCCGTCTTTGTTGCGCTGTTTCAAAAATGAATATGTACCAACTTGCCCAAATTTCTGCTTTACTCAAATACACAACTCACATCACGACCCATCAGTTCGGAGTACCTTGCTGAGGTAATTAAACATCACCATAAGCCACACAAGGCACGTGGAAACACGCACCTTCATGATGCTGACCCCAGAGCCGATGTTGACCAGCAGGTAGGGAAAGACACTGGGGTCGGCATTGTTGAACTTGTACTCGGGGTTCCCGTGCCGCTGGTACTCAAACACCTCGTCCGTGATGTTCTTGAGCAGAAAGTTGCAGCCGCTTATGAGGCACTCCAGCTCATCCTCCATGTCCACACTACAGGGCAGTGGCAGAGGGTCAGGGCAAAGCTGAATTTTTTGCCAGTGGGTAGTACGCACTGACAGAGAGGCATCGCACAGAAACACAGGACAAGAGGAAGGAAGGACAGGAAAAGCACCAACTGGCCCCTTACAAAAATTTATTTAAACAGTTTGTAGACTGTCCGCAGACTTCTGTCAATAAAGTCTACAAGCAATTCCTATAGACAATACAAATAGTACAGATAAACTACAGATTTACGGCCATATGCTTCTAGTAGATTCGTCCCTCTAGACCAGGGGTTCTCAAACTTTTTTGCTTGGAGGAACCGCAAAAGCCTTCAATAAGTTCCAGGGAACCCCTGTGTTCCGCGGAAGCCAGTTTGAGAACCCCTGCTCTAGACTATGAATAGGCAAAAGAAAATAATATCTATAGGAAGCAAGTGAGTCTATAAGAAGTCTGTAGAAAGTCTATAGACCATTTTTATTTGGGGGAGATGAAGGTTTTATTTCAGAAACATACTCAAGACTTTCTATCTCTATGTAGCCTTGCACACTCATCCATTTTCGAGGCTTCCTCCCACCAACCATTTGGCCAACCCACACAACCAATGTCTTTGGGCATCCACGTCTGTTTATCAGCTACTGTGCAGTGTAGCCCCTTATGTAACATGCCTGCACAACTTCTTTCTTATCCTGATAAAGATAACCACAACAGAGAAAGTTAAATTATGTGCACAAGGGGATCACCTATGCTCCATTCACAACCCCTTTCCATGCCTAACCGTGTGCAAAGGTTCCTCCAAGAACGTCAGCGAATCACTTTCATGGCTATAATATATAGGCGTAAACATAGGACTCTTAGAAAAACCACAATTGTGTATTTGAAAGCAACTGGAAGCTCCAACTGGAATTTCCGAATGGAATGCATTGTCAAGTGGAAGGTCCAATTGGTTCCAAATATAGAAATTTTCCACTTGGAAGCCACTATCTAAACTGGGATCTGCATATTGCTCTCTATTGACACACAATGGCGAACTACATAGATTTTTATGAAAAGGCTGCAAGTCATCACTCGCATCATCACCATGGGCGTGATGAAATGAAATACCTTCGCTCAACAGGCCAATGCCACTGGCTCCAGCAGGAATGGAGTCTCACGAATGAAGTACACAAGTAGGAGCAAAAGTTAAATTCGTTCTGTGGAAATATACTGAGCTTATGTTAATTCCTTCTGCATGATGCAGGCATTGTTGGTTTGGCTTCACTTCCCTGAAAGCGTGCACTTCTCATAATTTCAGTTCCCCTGTAAAAATGTTAGCGCAAAGCAGAATGTTTCCCTGTAGTCCTGGGAGAAATCGCAACTGGTTCCAATTTGAAACAATCGATTTTTGGACACCACTGGAACCAGCTGCAACCAACTGGATGTGGAAATAATTGACTCCAATTGGTTTCAAACCCAATTGATTCCAATGGGGTCCAAAAATCAACTAGTTCCAATAGGAATTCCCAGTGTTTTTTTCCCGACTGGGTCGTAAATGCACAAACTCGCGCATGGGCCACCTGCCTGAGCCCCAGCGTAGTGGCGATGAGCTGCCGGTGTCGGAAGGCTCCCCCTCCGGTGAGCTTGACGCTTCCGCCCAGCCTGGGCGGGCTGCCGTCGCGCAGCAGTTCCTCCTGCACGAAGCGCAGCCACGCCTCGATGTGGCGCGTCTCGAACTTGACGAAGTGCAGCCGCCCGGTCTCCACCTCGCGCTCCCACGCCGCCACGTCCGCCAGGTGAGGCTGCTGCTCGGAGCAGCTGCCGCCGTGGTCGCCACTGCAGCCACCATTCTGCGCGCAGTGGTGCAGCACGCAGAATAACGCATACACTACCGCCAAACATCTGTGCACCAGCACCTGAATGCTTCTGAGAAGCCACACATGCTCATTGTAGCATGCTCATTGTAGCTCATTGTAGCCATCTCGTTTGTTGGCCGTGAAGATTCAGCAATGGAGCGAGGTTCGGGAGGTTTGAAGACGCTCTTTCAACTGGTTTTTTAATGGTCACAGAAAACTTAGCTTGGCCAAACTAAGTTGGCCAAACTAAGTTTTCAGTAAGTTAAGTTTTCTGTGACCATTAAAAGATCAGTTGAAAGAGCGTCTTCAAACCTCCCGAACCTCGCTCCACTGCTGAATCTTCACGGCCAACAAACGAGATGGCGCCACCGGCGCGATCGCCGACAGAACAGCTTGATTTCCTTCGTCGTCGCCGCAGACGATGTGAATATCCGACTTATTCTGTTCGAATCAGGTAAGTACCCGAAGCAAACGTGGTATAAAACAATTCTGCCGACCAAATGCCACTTCTCTGCGAAATTTCAGCTCAAACAATGCGCCCGTTTACCTGGGAGAAGCATTCTACCGCGCGCGTTTATTTGCGCAACATGCGATATATGCTGCTGAGAGCGCTAACTGCAATCGCCAGCGCTTGCTAGTTTCACAGTTTTGGAAAGCGAGCCGCACATGCTCTTTGTGCTGCTGATACTGAAAAATTTTAGGTACTCGATATACATTTGCATAAGCTATGACAGTTAAGATACCAAAAAAGCCAACAGTCACTGAAACCAAGGAACACGGAGATGTTTACTTTGTTTGCTTGTAGTGTTAATCAATGCTAAATTCATGATGCAAATATATTATGGCTGAAAGATAATGATTAGAAAACAGAAGAAAAACAACCAGATGCCAATTTCGCGTCTGGTGCTCTATATACGAACTATGGCAACGGCTGTCCGGTCTTCTGGTTTGTTGTTTTGTTAGCGGCTATTTATTGTTACGAAAAAATTGGCAGTGGCTTAGCTCTGGTTAAGCCTGGATACACAAGCCAAAAGCTGCAGTCATGTTTTGTTTTGACGTCATGGCTGTCACAGTTTGCGCACAATGCACTGGGAGCACCACGATAACGGTGTAGGCAAGCGCGTTATATAGCCCTCCTTCCGCATGCGTAGTAACTGCACGCGGCTGCAAGTAGCGTCATACGAGGAAGCCGAGCGCACGCCGATGCACACTCGGTAAACACGCGCAGAGCGCGCGAACGACAGCGGCTTCAAAATAAAAATAAATATGGAAGGAACAGATGCTGCTAGCCGCGGCATCTGCCATCGAAGCCTGAAGCACCTGAGCTGCGGCTAGCGGGAATAAAAAACAGGGAGAGGGAAAGAAAGGGGAAAGGGATAGTAAGAAAGGTTTGGTTTAGGTTTAACGTCCCAAAGCGACTCAGGCTATGTGAGACGCCGCTCCGGAAATTTCGACAACATGGGGTTCTTTAGAGGCATTTATGTTTTGCATGCAGCCTAACCGCACTTTACCTCGGATGGAAAGATGAATGGAAGGTAGGAGCGTCCCCTTTGAAACAGGGTGCAGCTTTTTTGTTGTTGTTTTATTTTGTTAACTGCGTTGCAAATTGTCATTAAAATTCACCATTTTCTTTTAAAAGTGGTTACAATCGAAGTGTGATGATGTGAGGATGCGGCGCAAAACTTTTGGTGCCGATCGGGTCATTAGATAATTAATTAGAGCGAAAAAAGTGAGCAAAAGCGGGCGTGGTCGGCCCGGGAATGGCGCGAAATTTGAATCGACGGAAGGGCGGTGCCACGTGACACACCATGTGATGTATACCACGTGATTCGCCCACGTGACCGGGAAGGCGGGAGGAGCCAATGCGCGGAGCGAAATTTGAATGCCCGAAGTTAATACCGAGGTGAAACGATGGGGGCTATGGAGTTAATCGAAATTTAATCAATAATAACAAATTACAGACACGGCAGTAGTAAATGAAGATGAATTTAGGTGCATTAGAGTGAATTAAGGTGAATTATAAATTAAGGTGGATCAATGCTGGTACAATGTGACTTAATGATACATTAGAATGAATTAAATGTGAACTGATTTAAATCAATTGTGAATTCATTGTGAATTGAGGTGAATTAAGTGAATCAATCCTGAATTTAAAAACTAAGTGTGAATTAAATTGATTAATCATGGATTCGTTGTGTCAAAATTGCGATTAAAGCGAATTAGATGTGAATGAAATGAATTAATCGTGAATTAAATGTAAATTAATTATAGAGTAAGGTGCATTAACTGTGGTTTGAATTATGTGATTCGATTGTAAGACGCGACGTCACAATCGACACAGAGGCAAAGAGGACCAACTAGAGGCGGCGTGGAGGCGTCAATGCTTTCGCATTCTCCCAATGCCGTTTCCGCCGCCGCGGTGGCTTAGTGGCTATGGTGCTCGGCTGCTGACCCAAAAGACGCGGCTTCGATCCCGGCCGCGGCGGCTAGAATTTCTTTGGAGGAGAAATTCTAGATGCCCGTGTACTGTGCGATCCTGCAGTGCACGTAAAAGAACCCCAGGTGGTCGACATTTCCGGAGCCCTTCACTACAGCGTCTCTCATAGCCTTAGTCGCTTTGGGACGTTAAACCCCACAAAACCAAACCAATGCCGTTTCCGCAGTGCCCTCCAACGTCTTTTTTACATGACCACTGTTATCTTTAAACCCTAGGGCCTCAGGCAGAGTGACTGTGCCTGCATCGGCATCCGGATGGATACCATCACATTCGAGTATGAGGTGTTCAATTGTTTCCACACATCTACCACACACTGCGCATGTGTCATCTTCATCGTTAAATTTCTTTTTGAAGACGCCCTGACCTAGCTTCAAAGAGTAGAGCACTGCCTCTGAGTTATATCAGAGAAATTCTTTCCTGACCTGCCTTATAATAGACGGCGCGTTACTTAATCGCTCTTAAAGAATTAGGCGATGCGTGCCGAAGAACTTCGTCGGTTTACGTCGGTCTTGCTTCGAATGTTTTTCAGGACTGATTGGTACGATTCCCTCTACTATAACCACATGGGAGATACGAAGGACGCAATGATCTAATTAACTCGCCCAACGCTCGCGACTAGGGTGATTTTTTTTAAGCTTTTCACTGATATTTTTTATAATAACGTGTCAAATATGTAACATTCCAGTGGCGGGAATAAGCATGGTGTGCGTATGCGTGTGTGTATGTGCGTGTATGTGTGTGCGCGTGTGTGTCGAATTATTTAAATGCATGTTGCATCGTTCGGGCGCGTAACATCAGGAAATGACACTCAACTGAGAAACGGGCTCCTGACAGTGCGAAATACTACATTTCTCTCCACGTTTTCAGGCGCGAATGCGCATGTATACAGTGCATGCTACTTCAGGTGAAAATGAGTACGCGTACTTGGAGATTTCACAGCAACGCTCTGTCGCTACAAGCGTGCTGTAAATTTACGGCAGCCAGATTTTTTTTTTTTTTTTCCAAGCGTACTTTCACCTCCCATCCGCTTGGAGTCCCGTATCTTTCGCCAGTATGAAAAAAAAAAAGAGGTTTAAGCTGGACGCAAAGCTCAGCGAGACATAAAACCAAATTATATAGGCGCTCCTTGCTTTGTTTCTTACGTGCTCGCAACGTTCACGTCAGCGACACGAGTTCAGCCGAGATCTGGGGAACACTATTTGCTGCGTAAAAACCTCAGATTAATGACGATATGTACGTACTGTGCGCGTACATGCGCGAAAAGTACCCGTAAAATCTCTTTCTGCCCACAAACAATGCAATTATTTCAGCAAGTGTAGCTCTGAAGATGAAGGTGTATTTGACCAACAAAGGCCGTCAAATACGTGGCCGAATATATCGGTGCATGGAACACTACATGTAATTTGAACAAAATAATATACAGGGTGTCCACGCTAACTTCAGCGAAGGATTAAAAAATAAAACATTTGAAGTAGGCCAGGGAAACCACTTACATACCATCTGCCAACCGGCTTGCGCATCCCAGGAATTTTTTGTTTTGCAATTAATTTTTCTAAACGCGTAAATATTGACTTTAGACAGAAAATGTGAATACCAAAGTTGGAGACCACCTTCAGAAACCGCCATTCCATTTATTTGCGATAAAGAAAACCTTACGTGCAACTTTTTTCCGAGCTCCAAAGAAAGCCCCCGAAATACAAAAAAAAAAAAACACGTGACTAGCGCATTCGCCCTCCACGATTGTGCTGCTTTCAACCGCGGCTTGAGTGAACGAAATAAGCTGCTGGCAAGGCGCGACGACCTCAGTGCGCCGGCAAGCCGATATGTCAACGGTGGTTGCGGCCCCCGCGCGAGCCAGTCTGCAAGCGTAACGGGGAAGTTGCAGCGAACGCGCTGGGCGTTGTGAGCTATGAAATGGCCAGAGGTGACAAACACAAATGCGACGAGCTTTATTCGCCACTGAGAAGCAAAAGATGATAAGCAAGTATTTTACTTATCTTTTTTTGCCTCTCAGTGGCGAATAAAACTCGCCGAATTTGTGTTCATCACCTTTGGCCATTTTTGCTAAAAGTTTTGGCCCATAAGCCCCTTCCTTCCTTCCTTCCTTCCTTCCTTCCTTCCTTCCTTCCTTCCTTCCTTCCTTCCTTCCTTCCTTCCTTCCTTCCTTCCTTCCTTCCTTCCTTCCTTCCTTCCCCCCACCCCCTGGCTACGCCCCTGCCGCCAGCAACGAAAGACGAAGCAAAGGAAGCCTTAAAGGTGCACTAAAGAGGAATCTGAACTCGTCTTTTCACCGCGGGAACTCCATCTGCACGTTCCGAGCATTCTTAGAAACTTCGATTTATTGCCCTGTGTGGCCGATTTCCCTAATTCAAATCGCATTGAATGTCCCGTCTCCCGTCCTTTTTTGACCTCACCGAGGAGTCGCCAACCTTTCGGCCAGTCCCGTGGTGGCTTGCCGCTCTGCCATCGGCGGAGTGATACGCAGCGATCGGTGAAAGCAAGGCGTCTACGCGTACTTTTATTTCCGTGGGCCTAATTTGCAGCTGTGTTGTGTCTCTGACTGGATCTATTTATTCACGGAAACCTAAAAAGCAAAATAAAAGCGAAAGCAAAGCCGCCACGCGTATGACTGAAAGGCACTCCATGCGTTAGTTGACTCGTATACCTTCACCGCCGAGCTAAAAAAAAAACTGCGGGAACCCGGGCCTTTAATCCAATTTAAATTAAAGGGAAATCGGCCACACAGGACCATAATTCGAAGTTTTAAAGAATTCTCGGAATGTGTAGACCCAGTTCAAGCTGTAAAAAAGAGGAGTTCACATTCCTCTTTAGTGCACCTTTAAGAGCAATGCAAAGGAGCAAAGCGGATGGTGAAGACCAAGAGCAGATCTCCTGAAGGACGATGGGAAACTGTGCTAGAAAAACTAGCCACCATACGCAATGCCTCATGAACTCCAGTGCACTGGAAGGTAAGAAGGCTACGTCAAGGAATTGAAAAATTACCGACAGATACGCTTACTGTCCGTTGCCCGCTAGGTATTTAGTAAGGTAATCGCTAATAGAGTCAGGACAACCTTCAATCAAACAGATGATCAGGCAGGCTTTCGTAAAGATACTCCATTCTCCATGAATGCCCCGCGGACCGTCCACCACGAGAACCGGAGCTCCTGACCACTTGGGAGGAATGGGAGATCCTGCTGCGCTCGACGGATCCGGCCAGGCAGAAGATCGCCACTTCCCAGGCCGCCCACGTCATGGAACGCCATGAACTCCCAGGAACTTACGTGTCCCAAATCCATTGGTCATTATAGTCATTCCTCTGTCTCGACAATGGGCCATATTCACACTACCAATCAGGTGATAGAAAAATGCGCAGACCACGACCAACCCCTATGCACAGCTTTCATACATCGAGAAAGCATTTGAAACAGTCGAAACCTCAGCAGTCATGCAGGCATTGCAGAATTGGGGCGTAGGTAAGCCTTACATAAAAATACTGAAAGATATTTATAACGATTGCATAGCCACCATATTCCTCCATAAAGTCAGCAGTAAAATTCCAATCGGGAACGGTGCCAGGCGGGCAGTCATGACATCACCATTGCTATTCACCGCCTGTTTACAGGAGGTATCCCGAGGCCTTGGGGTAAGAGTTAATGGAGAATACTTAAGTCATCTGCGATTCGCTGATGGCATTGCCTAGCTAAGCCACTCAGGACAAGAACTGCAAAGCATGATCAGTAACTTATACAGGCAGAGCAGAACGGTAGGCCTTGAAATTAACATGCAGAAAAAAACAAAGTAATGTTCGACAGTCTAGCAAGGGAGCAGCAATTAAATATTGGTAGCGAGGTGCTGGAAGTAATAAGAGAATATGTCTACTTAGGGCAGGTAGTGACCGCTGTTCCTGATTATGAGAGGGCAATAACTAGAAGAATAAGAATGGGGAGGAGCGCATATGGCAGGTTCTCTCAGATCATGAATAGCAGTTACCAATATCCCTCAAGAAAAAAAGTATATAACAGCTGTATTTTGCCGATACTCACCTATGGGGCTGAAACTAGGAGGCTAACGAAAAGGCTGCAACTTAAATTGAAGACAACGCAGCGAGCTATGGAAATGAAAATTACATGCGTAACGTTAAGTGACAGCAAGAAGGCTGAGTGGGTCAGGGAACAAACGCGGGTTAACATCGTAGTAGCTTCGTTTTTTTTTTTTTTTTGGGGGGGGGGGGGGGGTTGGGGTTTAACGTTCCAAAGCGACTCAGGCTATGAGGGTCGCCGTAGTGGAGGGCTCCGGAAATTTCTACCACCTGGGGTTCTTTAACGTGCACTGACATCGCACATTACACGGGCCTCTAGAATTTCGCCTTCCTAGAAATTCAGCCGCCGCGGCCGGGATTGAACCCGTGTCTTTCGGGTCAGCAGCCGAGCGCCGTAACCACTGAGCCACCGCGGCGGGGCGACATCCTAGTAACAGTCACGAAGTGACATCCTTGTAGCAGTCACGAAGAAGAAATGGGCTTACTTAGCGGTCGTAGGAGAATTCCACATGGTGATTCATGTATAATAATGTCTTACGCATCATTACAAGCAAGAAAACACGCGCCCAAAAGTTAGGTGTCTATACTCCTTTAAGGGTAACGGAGTGGATTCCAAGAGAAGGCAAACGTAGCAGGGGGCAGCAGAAAATCAGGTGGGCGTATGAGATTAAGAAGTTTGCGGGGATACGGTGGCCGCAACTGGCGAAGGACAGGGTTAATTTGGAGAGACACGGGAAAGGCCTTTGCCCTGCAGTGGGCGTAGTCAGGCTGATGATGACGATGATAACATAACGAAGTGAAAGGGGCCCCGAGATTTCTTTGTTGCAGCCGTTGCTTCGATACCATCGCATGCCAGCGGACCCATCTCTCACCCTGGACACCGACGACACATAGCTGGCGTTTAGTCTGCAGCGGATGTTTAGTCTACAGCGGAGATTTTGACGCGAATGCACGGTTTAATTGGCGTCCCAGCACGATAAAAACGTTTTACAGTGAATGCGTACGTCAGCCCGAAGGCTACCTTTCGCACCCGGCGCCGCCTTTATGATGGCTGCCCTCTGGTGAACGGAAACTACGTTGCGGTGTCATTTTCCACCGCCTTTACCTAGGGAAACCAGCGGGACGTCGACACCGCCCAGCAAGCCAAACGCGGAGCCTAATCGTTTCAACAGGGCGGCCACGCTGCGAGATTCGCTATAAGTGCACTTTGCCAAATGTAAGGAGGCGTGTCACTTCTCCAACTTCTTTACTGCGACTGCGTCCTGCTTCTCGGGTGCGCACTTTAGGCTACGCGGTGCTAAACAGGAAACGGGGTACTCTCGTATAGTCAAAAAAGTGGAGCAGACAGGGAGCACGATATTTGATAAAAGCAAGAACTTCTAAATATAGATTGTTTTACGTGGCAGCATGAATAACAACAAACTTAACACCATTTTATCCAAATAGTGCGCGCTCAGGTTCCAATGCGCTCAAGAAACACTTAGCGGTCCAATTGCGTAGCCACGCCAGCAGCGGTTTCAAAGGTGCACATCGTTGAACAGGTCTCCGCAAAATTATTTGTGTTTAGCAAGAAGCAAAACACCATAATAAAAAAATGGGAAGAAAACATCGCGTACGCAAACAACAGCGCGAGGCCGAATGGCGCGATATGCAGCGTCGCCATTTTCATGCAGTTCGTGTTTGTTTGGAGCGAACACGCTCTGACCACGCCGGTCGTACTTTGAAACGTCTGCGCGGCCTGAATGGTGGTGGTGGTGGTAAACATTTATTGACTATATGCATGAAGGTGTTTGGGCCCAGGCCCTGTTGGCCCAGATCCTCACAAATCTAGGTGCACCACGGTGACCAAGTTCCGTTGGGACAGCAGGTCATGGCAGCTGAGCAGCGCCGCCTCCCTATAGGGGTGGGGGATGAAGGACTGGAATGGGTGTGGATTGAAAGGGCAAGCCCAGACCCTGTGGAAAACGCCCGAGAACGTCACTCCACACAGGCTGCAGCCCCCATCAAATTCTGTGTTGAGGTGTTGCAATACTTCTGTGCACAGCGTTGTATTAGTAAAAATTTGAGAAGGAGCCGTTCGTCTGCTCTCCGGAGACCCTTACAGGGTTCCGGAAAGCGACGATGACTGTCCTTATAATATGTAGTGATGTAACTTTTAATGTAACTAGACAATGGGTGGGCTCGGAGTAGGCTTCCAGAGCAAGTGTGTGAGTGTCCGGGGAGAGAGCGCGCGGGCCGCCTGATCGGCTAACTCATCGTCCCGGAGTTCCTGGTGGCCGGGGGGAGCACAGGTGAGGTTGCTATTTGGAGGGTCGCTGGACTGACAGCCATTTTGTAGGATGCGCCAGGCGAGAGGAGGCATCCAACACATCTCATAATTCCGACAGGCCCCCATCGAGTCTCTAATGATGTGTTTCATTCTGCGTGGCGTCGTCTCGACATCTGATCAGCGGAGACTCGCCACGTTTCCGACGATCAGTTTGGTTTGGTTTATTGAGGTTTAACGTCCCGAAGCGACTCAGGCTATGAGGGACGCCGTAGTGGAGGGCTCTGGAAATTTCGACCTCCTGGGGTTCTTTAACGTGCACTGACATCGCACAGTACACGGGCCTCTAGAATTTCGCCTCCATCGAAATTCAGCCGCCGCGGCCGGGGTCGAACCCGCGTCTTTCGGGCCAGCAGCCGAGCACCGTAACCACTAAGCCACCGCGGCGGGGCCGTTTCCGACGAGCAGGTTTTTAGATGGGTTAGGAACCCGCACTTGGCCGGACTTAACTTGCAGTATATAATAGAAGATCCTTTTGGATTTGTAGATAAAGTGATGTACAGTTTATTCCTATTCATGCTACCACGTAAAACAATCAATATTTAGAAGTTCTTGCTTTTTATCAAATATCGCGCTCCCTGTCCGCTCCGCTTTTTTCACTACGAGTGCACCCCGTTTGTTAAGGTAGAAGCCTGGAATCCCCCCCCCCCCCCTCCCCCTACCGTGTCGTCTGAAGTCGGGAGGGGTTGACAATAGAGAGTTTTAGTATAGCGTCACGCTATCGCTTTGGGTCATAGGGGAATAGCGGGACGCTACTGCGCATGCGCAGAACGCTATCGGCCCTTGGGTCTTTGGGTGAGCGGGCGACGCTAACGCTAAATCGGCGAAATAGCGTGCGCCCCAAAGCCGCTTTACGTTGGGTCAACATGGCGGCGCCTCTCGAAGCGGGGCCTCACGCTTCAACACCGTTCGTCGTTGCCGCTACTCTGTGGCTCACGCTCACGGGAAACTAAAGGCGAACGAGGCTTTCGCTTTGGCTGAACTTGCCTGAGCCACAAAATTTAAGCGATAAAACACGCCTAATTTTCAGATTGCTTCCTTGTTTACAGAGCTGCTAGGCTTAGCGAGTACTCGACGACTGACGTCAGAGCGCGCGGGAGGTTCGAACTACTGATCTCCACAAACTGGTTTGCAATTTTGGTCTTCCTGTGTGGATAGTCTTGGCTCAGATTGAGCATGTCCGCATTATAAAAAAAAAATATTTGCATCATTTTTTCCATTTTCTAAGTGGAAATTGGTAATTGCAACAGTTTGCATGTCGTTTTATTTACACAATGAAAAAATACAGCCTATATATTAACTTATTTGTTCTCGAAGCTTCTCTTTCCCGCCGTTATGGCGCTGCCTTCAAACAACGCAAAGCGACCATCCACGACCCTATTCTATAAACAGAAAACGTGAACCCGTTCCCCTAACGCTAAGCGCATGCGGATAGGGTCACCCTATTCGCCACGACGCTATTCTAAAACTCTCTAATGATGACAGCGCGTCGCGCGCTTCGGACGCTGTCCAAGCGCGCGGGGATTGGGGAGAAAGACCGCGAACAGCCTTGCCGGGGCCGCAAGGGGCCGACGACCGCTCTCAAGGGGGTGGGGGGTCAGTAAGGTCGGCGACGTCAGAAATAGCTAAGCAGTGGACTTACTGGCGCCTCTAGAGTCGGGCTCTGGCGAGCACTGGGCTCCGCCCACTTGTATGTAGAGTGAATTTGCAGCGGTATTGGTCGATATTGGGCGAGAACAGATTTGATAAAGCCCCGCCTCAAGAAGTTTGGAGTGGCTGCCCCAACCGGCAACGTGTCGCCGGACGAGCGTACGAAGACGTGAAGTGCCCAGCATACGATCTGACCAACCGGCCATTCCGAACTTTTTTGACTCCGTTTCCTGTCCAGCACCGCGTAGCCTGAATTGCGACTCCAGCTGCCGAAGTGCGCGCACCCGAGAAGCAGGACGCAGTCGCAGTAAGGAAGTTGGAGAAGGGCGGAACCCTAGTGGCTTTAGCCACTCGGTCGAGGCGCAGCACTGCGCAGCGGGCGACGTACCCTGTCTTCCGCGAAGGTGGGAGCGCCCGCGTCAGACCACGGCGCCGAAGAGGTAATTTACATTTGCCGCCTCGAGTGGGAACGGAACTGTTATGTGCTGTTAACAATCGACATGCTCGGCGCTAAATGGCCAGTGGTGTTTGTTCGGGTTTCGTTATGTTCCTTACCGGGAAAGTTTTATTTTATTTTGCAAAGATGAGATATCAAATACATGGGCTTATGAGAGCTTCCAGGGGCTATGGATATACCTTTGTTATATACATTTCGTTATAAACCGTTTCGTTATAGCGAGGTTCGGCTCTACTCGAACAGAGAATCGAATGGCAACCTACTCAGCTCGCTGAACGAACAGAAAGCGTGGAATTATTCGAATGAGTTGATAATGAGTGGTATGCGAAGAAACGCCGTTTCCGGCGGCCACTCCAACGTCGCGCAGCGTGCCGTCGGGGAGAGACTGCCCAGCGCCGCGCCGCGGCCCATTCGTGTGTCGGCGTTCAAAATGTTCACGCAGGGTCTGCAAGGTTGGGCGAAGCGGCGCGGTTCAGCAAGGTCTAGTCAACCCTGCCATAATGCCCGATCTTGGAAGCCGTTAGACCGCACCTGTCACCCAGCGAAATGCAGCGCTCGGTCACTATCAGTAGCAAAAATAAATAAATAAAACTACTATGCGGTTTTGCGTCTTCTCAGAGTTATAGCTACAATTCCACGAGTTCTGCATTTTGCATAAGTATGCCTTGTCCTCCTCAATGCCTGCTTTGTCAATAAGGATGCTATATTTTTCAAGAACGCAATTACTTGTAGTGATACATATTTTTTTTTTCTTTTTGCCCTCTCCTGCATGGACCGTGTTTTGTCCGCAGCACCCGACAAGTAAAATAATAAATAAGTCACGGTGCTGAAAAGCGGCGCAGCCGCTAACGCTTCGCCGTTTTCGAGCGCACGTCATTAACAGCAAGTATTCGCCTCGTGCTCGATTTGGTTCCCTGACTGCCCGAGTCGGTAGCCTATAGCTACACTGTCCGTAATCGACTGGGGCTTTGAAGAAAAAAAAAAGTACCGTTGGCGCATTACGAGTGCTGGGCCGCTCTTTGCGACGAGCAACTCCAGGGGGCGTCTCAATCGGTGCAAGGGTACGGACGGGCTTGGCTGTCCACTGTTATCGACACGCACTCGCCGGAGGCACGAGAATGCAAACTGCCAAGTTAAATGCCCGTTTATCGTTGCCCTCTCGACACTTTCCGGCAGCGGCGCCAAGTGGCCCCCGTCTGGCCAGTCCGCGCATCGCCGCTGTGTGTGCGCGCTTGCATACGCTCTACTCCGCTGCCGTCTACAGGCTCCCCAGAAAAACAGACGCAGCGAACTGCCCCTGCAATACCCGATGGTTCGAGAGACACGAGTGAAAAGGAGAGGGCGCTGTGGTCGCACATCCTTTCCACCGGGGCAGCCGTGCTCACCTTCTGGAAGTCTGCGTTGTAGACGGCCCGCTTGAGGGACACCGTCGAGTAGTAGGCGATCTTGGTCAGCGACCCTCCTGCGGGGGAACAGAGACCGGCATCAGAGCACTGGCCGCAACGTTCTCTCTGACGCGAGGACAACGCTATATATGTCGAGAGCTGGCCACCCCTGACACTGGCTCGATGGAATGGCGCCATGCACAAACCGGCGCACTCTCGACAACTCTACTGCTGCGTCAGGCTGCCGTTCGAAGCCCCGAAAGAGGATGGATGGATAGGAGCGCCCCCTTTGAAACGGGGTGGAGGGCAATTGCCACCATGCCCAGCTTTTTTTTTCTTTATTTTTGTTCAACTGTGTGGTTAATTCTCATTAAGATTCGCCGTCTTCCTTACCTACAGTTTCCTATACAATTCTAACCTTATGCCACATCTCTGCTTTTCAGCCACCAATCCTCCAATCGCTTTTTGCTAACTTCCACCGCAGATTTATTTACATGACCATTGTTATCTTTAAACCCTAGGGCCTCCGGAAGAGTGACTGTGCCTGCATCGACATCCGGATGGATACCATCACGTTTGAGTATGAGGTGTTCAATTGTTTCCATAGATCTACCACACAGCACGTGTCATCATCTTCACTCATTTTTTTTTGTAGCTGCGCGTTTTAAGACACCTTGACCCAGCTTCAAACAGTAGGGCACTGCCTCTTGAGTTATCATAAAAAAAATTGTTTCCTGATCTGCCTTTTCCAGTATCGATATAGTTCTACACTGTGCTTCTTTTCCATTGGCTGCTTCAGTGCCACCCAACAGTGTGCACTGTAGGCGCAGACCCAGGGCCCCCGCAAAGGCTGAGCTTTGAGAACGCCCGTCGCAGACATCAAGTAGACAGCCAGGGTATTTTGCTACTACACCGTTTGCTCGGAACAGATTATGAAATCGTCCCGGTATAGCGTAAACCAACATTTCGCAACGCATGCCTGAAAGCACAGGAATGTTATGCTGCAGTATGAGTCGCATCAAACGCATTGAACATCCCGGCCAAGAAACCTACAACGTGTTAACTAGCTCTCTGTCCCCAAACTCGCCTTTCGCCAGCAAAGAGCGCGCAAGTGGCCCAGGAGAATAGTGTGCAATAAAACTTCGGTTGCGGCTCCTTGGTGCAAAGGCGAGCGCAGACACAAGACAGCCGACAAAGAGGAGACGAGGACAAGCACTATACACTAACAACTGATTATTCTTCTCGCAATAACGCGTATATGTATGCCCATTGGCAACGCATGTGCAAGCATGATCCAATAATGCACGTCATCCCAGAGACCGTTAGCACAGACGCGAGCATAACAACTTACATTCGCGTGTGTAAAGAGACAAGGAAGTATCGCTGACACAGTCATCTGTTGTTTTTTTGTATAAGCCACTAAGTCCAGCCACGGCCGTTCACCTCTGCTTCCGCCGAAAATCGCAGTCTGATCACCATCATCAGCCTGACTACTCCCACTGCAGGGCAAAGGCCTCTCCCATGTCTCTCCAATTAACCCTGGCCTTCGACAGCTGCGGCCATCGTATCCCCGCAAACTTCCTAGTCTCATCCGCCCTCCTAACTTTCCGCCGCCCCCGCTATGCTTGCCTTCTCTTGGAATCCACTCCGTTACCCTTAAGGACCAGCGGTTATCCTGCCTTCGCATTACACGCCCTGCCCAAGCCCACTTCTTCCTCTTGATTTCGACTAGGATGTCATTTACCCGCGTTTGTTCACTCACCCACTCCGCCCGCTTCCGGTCTCTTTACGTTACACCTATCAAAATTAAGGTAATCATAATTGTGAGACACAAGATGCAAGCCTCTGTAAACATTATTCATTAATTTTCGCGCAGAGACTCTAATATTCGATCCTCTTCTATCATTATTTATTTCTGATTGGACTACACCCCCTCTGGAAAACGCGCATAACGGACCGACATTGTGAATCTCTTGTTTCTACAAAAGACCACTTCAGCAGAAGAATTGTGTGCCCAGACTGAATCTGAACGGGAGTGCTCTTCATTGCATTCTTTCTAGTGCACTGTTGCTAAGGTGTGTCGTATTATATATGATGACGTGCCCTGTGTTGCGGCTTTTTTCGTGCTTGGTTTAGGTGTGTCGTATTATGCATTGTGCTGACTTGCGACTGTTTTCTTGGTGGTGTGTACCAACGTTAATGTGAACGTTGGTTTGTACATAGTTCATGTGCATAGAACAAGGCTTCATTGAAATAAACAAACATGTTTAAAGAAACAAAAAGTGGTGATAGCCTAGTGAGGCAATCCAGGCAATCATTGTCGCGAGACCACTAGGCTATAAAAAAAAGTGATAGCCCAGTGGTCTCGCGCAGTGCCCAGTAAAACTGATCTGTTCGCGCCGTCGCGCGTTCGACTCCCAGCCGTAGAGTGATGTATTTTTCTGGTCTTTTTTATGCGAAGCATATTACTAGAGCTACACTACAGCCCGTCGAGCGCGGCGGTGCAGCTACCATTGACCTTGAGCGTGACCACGTGACACCACGTGACAACATGACGTCACAGCAGAGGAGAGATGGGCTGCCGGCTCGCGCGGTCGGCCGCGGCGGTGGAGGCTCCACATCAGAGGCGCTGCAGCTGACCACGTGACGCTACAGCAGCGGTATAAAGCTGAGCTTGCCTCGCTCTCCGGGCACTTACGAGGCGGCCAGGTGTTGGGATGCCGCCTAGAAGCAGGGCTGATTTGAACGAGAAGCGAAAGCTTCAGCGTGCCACAGAGACCGATGAACAGCGGGATGAACGTCAACCAAGGAAAGCCATGTATTACCAAGCCTAGCCATCAATATGCTTTGCATCTGACTAGGCTTAACCTTAGCTAAGCCTCAGCCATTTTTTTTTTTTTTTTGCTATCTAGGCACATTTTGAACATGTCTATAGGTTGAAAGTCAATTTCGAACAACGGGCAGCTATGGGTCCAAAATGTAACGCATTTCTGAATTAGCGTACAAACCGCAAAGAATGACGTGCAACAGCCCCCCCCCCCCCCCCTTTTTTTTTCTTTTCTTTTTTTGCTGCCCTCGCGCCTTCTTCCGTCACGGTCTTCAAAGCAAACGCGCGACCGTGCAGCACGCGACGACAGCCGAAACGCTTCCCCCCTCTCCAGCAACGCCGCTGTGTCAGGCGCACACAGTGGGTCCATTTGTTTTTCAGTCCCGGGCTGTCCGGGACTACTTGCGGACTCGAGTCCGGTATTTGTTTTTCTCGGGCAGCCCGAAAGCTCCGCCCACCTGCCTGCATCGCCATAGCAACGCGTTCGTTTTTAGCCTATGGCAGTCCGCGGGCTGCTTGGGGCAGGGGGGTAAAGCTGAGCTCGCAAAGCGGTCCACGCATGGAGGGGTCCACGCATGCAACGTTAATGGAACTAAACTAAGTTGCCAAACTCTCCGCCTTCTCCATGCGGCTGAAGCGGCCCGCAAATTTTGGCGCGAGGGGGCGCTGCCGTCGAAACAGGCTCCCGCTGGCCGCCGCTAGCAGACGCCGCAGGCCCGGCCGCCCAGCGTCGTAGCATGCAGCCTTCGGGAATGCTGAGTAACTGGCGTCCCAAATATCGCACTTACCGATGTTTATCGTAAAGACACCAGTCAGTTCTGAACCCTGTGCGGCGAGTATGCCACAAATCTTTCCTGCAGCAACTCGAGTGATAGATCATCGCTGCCTGGCCAATGCCACCGTTGGCCGAAATTGCGGGCGGTCATGATTTTCGGAAGGAGCGTGGTTATAAGAGTTTCTTCACCAAAGTAGCATATTAGACATCTACTTTAAAGGTGGAGATCAGATCATCGCAAGGCTCATCGTAAGTTCACTTACCAGCTTATCTAAACGCGAATGTCTGCCTGCTACTGTGCGCGCATGTCGTAGAGTGCTTTCGCGACGCGATTGCTGCTGTGATCGTTGTCTTTGGGCTACGTGCGCTTGCATGCATAGTTTCAGGTGCTGTATCTGCCATGCCCACGTGCTGTGCGCCGGGCTGCACGAGCGGTTACAGAAACAACAAGACTGCGAGGCATTTTTTCGCGGCTCCTCGACGCGGTTCTCCGTGCGACATGGGATCGAGCAATTCCCCGTATGGACAGAAAACTCTACGACAAATCACGTGTGTGCGACCTTCATTTTCACGAAGAAGACATACTGAAGACGTACACCCATGTTATTAATGGGGAAGAAGCAAAAATCGAGAGGAGTAAGTGGAGCCTCGTCGAGGTATGCGTGCGCAAAATGTGTTGGGAATAAACTGTAAAAATATCTCTGTATTTGTGTCCAGCTGTAGTGCACTGCGTGAAGGATCGAAAAATATTGTTGGAACGGTAGCGCACGCTAGGAACAATACACGGAGAGCGGTAAACTCAAAATACTGAAATTTCTTGTCTGGAGTTGGCGTCAGGCATTGTCGCTGTTGCAGGGAAAGAGAAACTGACGACTGAGGAACGTACCCGAGGAAGTTCACTGCCTTCGCAGCTCGGGTTGTGAGCAGCGCGCGGAGTCATTCACGAAGTGAACGCTGTGCGTAAAATCTGCTTATTTCGGAAAACTGCACCACAGAAATCGTAGGCACTTGTGGTCTGCTTTCGAGTGCCATAAATGCGGGGCTTTGCGCTCTAAAGCTATTGCTAATTTATGTTTAAAACACACAGCACCAATGCCTGCCAGACATTAGCGTTTAGATACGCTGGTAAGTGAACTTATGATGAGCCTTTCGATGATCTGATCTCCACCTTTAGAGTAGATGTCTAATATGCTACTTTGGTGAAGAAACTCTTATAACCACGCTCCTTTCAAAATGGAAATGAAGATCGCACACACGTGATTTGTCGGAGAGTTTTCTGTCAACACGGGCGGGGAATGGCTCGATCCCATGCCGCACGGAGATCCGCGTCACGAGGAGCCGCGAAAAAATTCCTCGCAGTCTGTTGTTTCTGTAACTTCTCGTGCAGTCCGGCGCACAGCACGTCGGCATGGCAGATACAGCACCAGAAAATCTGCATGCAAGCGCACGTGGCACAAAGACAACGATCACAGCAGCAATCGCGTCGCGAAAGCGACATGCGCGCAGTACAGCAACTGATCGGACCGGCTGAAGCCTGGTACGACTGCAGCGCCACTCAGAGCAGCCAGTGGTGGCGGCGCCGCGAAACCGCTCTAGGTTTGGCAACTGAGTTTAGTTCCATGAACGTTGCACGCATGTAAGTCGCCATCTTGGAGGCCATCTTACAACACATTATTGTGGCCAGCACAGTTTTTTCTCGCTAAGTCAAGGATGGGTGAAGTTTGAACTTGAATTCGGAAAACTACTGTAGAGAAAATAACTCTATGTCATTCTTACACGTATTTTCAAGATTTTTCAATATTTTAAACACATTTTGTAACCTTTAGCATACTGATTGTGGCCATTTCTTTTAATATCGGACGATTGTGAACATATTCACGAGTAAACAGAGTGAACGCTCTCGGAGTTTCGGTTTTAAACTTCTGCTTTCGAATCTGATTTCAAATTGCTTGAGCTGTGGGATCAAGACACTTAATGCAAGGAGCTGCATGCGACAAAGAGTCACTCGCGCTCTCGTGCACCGCGAAGCAACCTTCGTGCGTTGATGCAAGCCAAAGCTCCAAAAGGATCGGGCATTTTGCATCATTTGTGAGTAAACGTGGGAAGTGATACATATGCACATTTCGCGACAACTGTGTACTGCAAAGCGTGTGAACGAAAATCTCTCGCTCTCCGAACTCTCTTTAAAGGCGGATGACACCAAGCGAATTAACCTTGCTACCGTTTAGCCCCGTCGCGGTGACTCAGTAGTAGGGCCCGGAAATTTAGGCATTTGCCTAAACATGCCTATAAATGCCTAAACGGGAGATTTTTGCACTTGCCTGCCTTTTTGTCATTTTTTAGGAAAATCTACCTATTTAATCGCACTTTTTGCCTATAAATGCCTAAATCCGGCACTTCGGTCCTCGATCTGTCTATGTATGGTGAAAGGCACGCGCCGATGCACGCACAAAAGGTGCGGGACTCGCCGAACGTTTTTCTAGAATTGTAACTTGAACGTAGAGTAACGAAGTGCTTATCTCGAAGTGTTGCAAGAGGCGAGTTTGGAAACAGACCTGACATAGTGCAATCTTCTCAACATGGACGGAAAGAATGACAAAGTTGGAAAAGGCTGGACTCTCAGTAGATAAATCGTGGAAGGTAGTGGCAGAAGTACCGCAGTGCTTCGGGGACTGGAAGGAAAAGGCGCTACTGCTTCTACGAAAATGCAACAATTGGAAGAAAAAAATAGATGCCTAGAAACAATTTCCCAAATCAGAGACTTTCTACGCGGACACGATAAGGCCACGTCACCTGAAGGCCTAAGCCTTTGTCAACTCTCATGTTTTAGGTTCGCGCCACTAACTTCATGTGACGTCAAAAGAAGCTTTTTAAAGTACAAAGCTATGCTTAGCGAAAACCGAAGGAGCCTCAAGTTCGAAAGCCTGAGAATGCGCTTTATTGCTTCAGTTGAGCACTGCGTACGCTCCGTGCTTGACTGACAAATCTTGTACTTATGAACAAGGAGTATTATTCAAAGCGCCTATTTTTGCTTTATAGCGCCTATTTCAATATTTTTTAGAGCCTAGATGCCTGCCTATTTCGGGGTTCTTTAGTGCCTAAATTTCCGGGCCCTACTCAGTAGTTAGGCGCTCGGCAGCTGACCCGAAAGACGCGGGTTCGATCCCGGCCGCGGCGGCTGAATTTCTTTGGAGGAGAAATTCTAGAGCCCCGTGCGCTGTGCGTTGTCAGTGCACGTTAAAGAACCCCAGGTGGTCGAAATTTCCGGAGCTCTTCACTACGGCGTCCCTCATAGCCTGAGTCGCTTTGCGACGTTAAACCCGAATAAACTAAACCAAACTTGCTGCCGTTTACATTTTCACGGCATTCGGCTTTCTTAACGCCATTGCCTCAATCTGCTTAACAGAGTACTAATTGGTGCTACTTATAAAGGACGTAGGTGTTCTTGCTTAAATGCGTTTTTATTACGTGTTTCAGAACTAATGCATGCCGTAATTAAAGGTAACACTGTTGAAATGAACGTCCGCGCAACGAAAACGGCACAAGAAGGACAACACATGGGCGCTCTACCAACTGTTTGTTAGTTATTAGACGGAAAAGAGGCACACTTATGATCATCAGCTCAAGCATGTGACACAGCGCATTATCGCTAGATCTGAACACTGTCAGTGGCAGGAAATCGGCGTGAAAACAAGACAGCATACATTTAATCGCAGGACCCTTCTTATCCCGTGCGTATAAAGTACTTGCTGAACTAGCTTCTCGTAAATGGGTTTTGAAACCAAACAGAGGAATAAAAAATATCTCAGCAAAAAAGCAGTGTCTTACATTAGAAGCAAGAGCAGTCATAAGCCTAAAAAAACCAACGCAAACACAAATAAGGACAAAAACCCGCCACAACAACCAACCAAGCAGCCAGAATTTAATGCGCACAATGCTTGACATGAAACGGAGGTTTCTCGAGCGGTACATGCCGTTTCATGCATTTCTGCCTCCACCTTGTTTCACTCGTTCGTGATGCTCTGAGCGTTGCTGCGTACGAAAAATGCCATTATGAGCTCGTCCCGCGCCAGAAAAGACACGGCACAGTCTTCCTCGGCGAAGGAGACAGATAAAAAAAATGCGAGAGGCTCGCGGCACTCTAACAAACCGTCGACATTTAACCTAAACATTCAAAACAAACCAGGCAGAGCCGTTGCTCCATTTACCTTGGGCATTCGGTTCCTTTGAGAATTGTGTTCGTCGTTTTGGGGCCAAAGCAAATTTCCGACGTGTATTTTTGCACTCGACAACAGAGGACATGCAAAATCCCGTGCGCTCTACAGACGAAATACACTCCAAGCGCGCCACAATCGTGGTACTTGCCTTCAAATAACAATTCAGAAGTCACAAGCCACCTATACGAAATTACGGTCGGTATGCGACACTGCATACCATTGAAAACGATCCAAACGCGACGATTTTGCCGTTGTTTACAGCTGTTTAGAGCAGTCGAGAGCTACTCTGCATACCGCCATCTTCCCACGGACTACGTTGCCAGGTTCCAACTCCGTTCTTTGCCCAGATTTAGAAAGTGACAAAACAGCTGGCAACACACGCAAACCGTTGTGTGATGGCTGCGTTCATGCGTTGCCCACTGGAATGCATGGGCTCAATGGGCACCTTTCCCTCTAGAGTTGGTTATATTAACTCTATGGCTTGGGGCTGCTGAGAAGGCAGCAGACGATAGCTGCGTGCCGCGCTGGCAGCCATATTGAGTTAGACTCCGTGTGCATTTTGAGTGCTTTTCGCGTTCCTGGAGGTCGATATCATGCGTTAAACCTTCACCTGAGCTCCGTAGCTCCTCTCTGAGCCATTGCAAGACTTCTTATTCTTCAAAAGCATTTGTTGGGCGAAAAACAAACGCGGCCAGTGGCCGCATTTGTTTTTCCAGTCCCGGACTACTTGCTGACAGGTCTCGGCTTCCGCTCTGACAGGAAACAACGTCATGGTCACATGACCTACTTGCCATAGGCTGCTTTCGAACTCGGCGCCAGAGCCGGGCTCCCCCTCGGTTACCGTACAAGGACGCTGTCATCTGCTAGCAGACGACGCAAGCCACGGCCACCACGACGCCGAAGCAACGCCGTGCGCTCGATCATGATACTGAGTCGATTTAAAGACTGTACTGTCAGCTTAGCGTAGGTGCATTACAGAACTAAGCTTCGGAGGTATGCTCGCCGCTACTGCTTGCGGCGAAGTTCGCACAAAATAGCCCAACTCGTTGCGGATCGGCAGATAGACGAAAGCCTTCGCAAAAATGTTGACAACAAGCTCTATAGCTGCTCCAGTATACGAGTGGTTCACCTGCGATGCTTTCAGGTAAGCGTAGAGACAGCATGTCGCAAAACGAGCGAACGAGAACCTCTTGACGACACGAGCAAACAATACGCGCTCGCAGCTTCGAACGCGCGTCCCTGTGCGGTGGATTTCAAGAAAATAAACGAAGATGCAAGAACAAAAAGTACTGCGATGGCTCAGAGAGCAGCTACGGAGATCATGTGAAGGTTTAACGCATGATATCGACCTCCAGGAACACGAAAAATACTCAAAATGCACACGGAGTCTAACTCAATATGGCTGCCAGCGCGGCGCGCAGCTATCGTCTGCTGCCTTCTCAGCAGCCCCAAGCAGCCCGCGGACTGCCATAGGCTAAAAACGAACGCGTTGCTATGGCGATGCAGGCAGGTAGGCGGAGCTTTCGGGCTGCCCGAGAAAAACAAATACCGGACTCGAGTCCGCAAGTAGTCCCGGACAGTCCGGGACTGAAAAACAAATGCGCCCAGTGACTGCGTTCCCGAGCAAACAACCAACCACACCATTCTCTCCATCCCGCCAACGACTGCTCGCACAGCAGCTCACCCTCACCCTCACGCTCACGAGCTGGCGCAGGTGTGGCGAAAAGCTGGCTGTCGGACCCGGCAGCAGCGATAAAAGGGGGAAAAAAAAAACCTTATCTCTCCACTCCTTCGCCCCGTCCCCCGCTGTTATCCCTCCTCAAAGAGGGAAGTGCACCGATTTGCCTCCGCTGCCGCGCGCGGGAGCTGCGGCTGAACCCCATTTTTCGGAAGGCCGCCTCCCACAGCTGCGCGGACGAACGACGACCGTAAACGGAAGCCTCGGTGAAACGCACGGGCGCCACCAACGATGCTAACTGGCTTCGCGTCGCAATGCTCTCGGTAACAGGAAAGTGGGCGCCTTCGCGAAAAAGAGCAAAAAAGAAAGAAAGAAAGAGTGTATTTATTCAGCATAAAACATGAAATACAAGCACACAACTTCAGGGGCCCAAAATATTTGTTTAAGGGTCACGACCAATACAAGCTAATACATATGATGTAGACGATAGCAACAAATAACGCAACTATATAGCAATAAGTATATTACAGCAGTAGGCACTGGACACTAGTAACATCTAGTAAACATGTTATTCTTAGACAAAAAAACACAAACCAAAGCACAAAAGAATGTAGACTAGGATGAAATAAGGGAGTAATTACTCATTAATCAATTCGCTCTCGCCCTACCATAAGCTTGCCGTCCCGGTTTGCTCAATTGGTAGAGCTACTGCTCCGGTGAAGCGGTGGCCCCGGGTTCGTACCCCGGACCAGGACGAACTTTTCTTCAACTACGAAGTTTCTGAGAAAGCTGTGCAGCTTTCCTTTGTAGCCATATGGCTGCGCTCGGGTGGACGTCAATAAATCAATTCGGTCAAGGCTAGGATGAATTCAGTAGAAAATGTTTTAATTGTTTTTGAAAGGCATGAAGAGTAGGTGAAATTTGAACATTATAATCAAGACTATTCCACAAATAAGGACATGTAAATTGCAATGTTTGTCGACCATAATTGGTGTGTATTGTAGTAAGCAAGAGCCGATGTCTTGTAGTAGACATGGTATGATTGAAACAGCGCAAGGATGAAGGCCAAAGAGGAGAGCGGAAAAAAGGAGGAAATGGACTCTCTCCTTTGGCCTTCGGCCTTGCGCTGTTTCAATCATATCACGTACAACCAACTTGCCCATCAGTTCGTGCTTTCAAGCTTCATTCGTAGTAGACGTGTTGGTGCGTAGTGAGTGACGAAGACATACTGTAGTTAAATTGAGTGTGTTGTGAATGATCTGATAAATTAAGGAAGCGGTATTATAAGTTACTAGGTCGTACATATTTAGGATACCCAGAACGCCGAATAATTCATCCGGATGAGCATGCTGAATGTTTTGCGCGACCATTCGAAGAGCTCCCGAAGAGCAAGACACTCTGCCCTACCCTGTAAACGAGCTGGGCAGCCATGACTGGCCTTTCCTTGGAAGATGGCGAGGAAGGCGAAGCGCATCTTCAGCTCGCCCAGCCATCTTCGACGCGTTGTTGCCGCACGCAAGAGGAGGAGACCGCTGCCTTGAGTTCCATCGCGTGAGACTGATGTCGCGCACTCTCCACGTCGCCACCGACGTCAGGAGTTTGGATCGGTGCAGAGGACGAACATTCCAACGCCTAACACTTCATCAATAAAAACGCTTCTCGCTCCCGAGCAAAGGGAACGGTGGTGGCCAAAGGGCAGGTAATCGGACATTGTCAACAGCAGAAACGCTGCCCATCGGTTACAACAACGCCTCTGTAGATTCAGAGGCAGCTGTTGAGTGCGCTTCCATTTTTGCTTCCCTACACGTGGGAAGGGGGGTGGAGCGAAGGAAAGAGATAAGAGGAATGCAAGATCAGAGCACAGCAGGGAACGTGGGGGCAGGGAGAACACAGAGCCAGTAGTCTGCAGCGCAATCCTGTGCTCTTTTAGGTATACTTGGTGGCTTCCTTCTGAGACGAAGGTTGGGGCCAAGGTCCCAGGATTTTGATTTCCGCCAGGGGACGAGAATCTGTAGTCACCTGCATCCAGGGGTCCCACCGAGGGCAGGCGCAGAATTGTCTCTTTGCACCCGCAGTGTTCACACGCTGGAAAGCGATGACGAGGTGGGAGCAAGCATTTGTAAACGCCACTCTCAGCGACAGGCGACTTAACAGCGTTGCATCGCAGCAGGGGAGACCGGATGGCAGCTCAGTTTCAGGGACGCGCGTCCCGAGCCTTCGATGCGTTGTAATGAACTGCACACACCAGAGTCGTAAACGGAAACAGCCGAGCTCAAGCATAGTTGCAGACAGCCAGCGCGTCCGAAAGGCAGTGGCTGTTCAGAGGGTGACACGAAAGCATACTGAGGGGGAAAAGGGGGACAGCTTTAGTGGAAAGCGCCACCCTCCCCCCAAACCCTCGATCGCCTTTGTAAAGCAGGGACAAGCGGAGTTCCCCATCAGCTTTACTGCAGACTTGCTCAATGTGGCCGCCCCTTTATTGGTGCAGTCGCTGACCGATCGAGCTTCATTCGTGAGCACGCACTTCGTTTCCTCCAAGAAGGCCTGCGCAACAGCTAACGCCAAGTCGTTGCAATCGATGGCATGAACAACCGCCACACTTGCGAGGACTGAACGCCAAAGGATGTACGCACTGTGAACCTCTCTTTGTTATAAAGGAAAACATTTTATTCATCTTTACCTCACCGTGTCCATGAATTTTGGCCCGTCCATCCGCCCGTCCGCACCACCAAAATTACTCCCCCCCCCCAAAAAAAATAAATAAATAAATAAACTTCGAAGTCAGCTCTGAAGCACGTGTGCTGCTTCGAAGAGCTCGGTTATCGCCGCAACGAAACTGCGCGTTCCTATATATACTCATCTCAGCAGTTCCTTGCAGCACTACCCAAGCTGCTCTCACGCTGCTGAATGTAAAGTCAGAGTAAAATTGGCATAGGGGCATAAGAAATAGAATGCTTTGAAGTGCACATGCGTCAAACGCCATTTCATATCGAGCCTTAACTTACGCTCGCGTTACGTACGCTCGTACACTTAAGGTACAGTTCGATGTGCGCGCGACTCTTCAATGCTCTAAAACGTTGTTTCCTCGGACTGAATTCGTAGTTTTTACTGCTGTTTTCTGTACCTTCACTGGCCGTAAATTTGGCATTACTTTCGCTTCGTGTCATCTCGCCTGTGACAAAACGTATGAGCGATAAACTCAATGTATCTTTAATTTAGAGTGACTGTTCTGCCGCTTCTAGTGCTAAAGAGGAGCGTTTGTTTGTTGACAAAAAATGGAATCTGTTCTAACAACCAAATGGCGCCACTAGGCTGAGCTTATCGCTGCGTCTCGTGTTTGCATACGCCGAACCTCAAGTGCGGTTGCCGTAACGTCAGCAGAATGCTTGCGTTTAAAGTACGTAGGCGTGCATGCAGTACGCAGACGGCGTCGATTTATACTCTTCTATAACCATGTGTGCGTTCCAATATCTCCGAGTAGACGGCTAGCCGGATAGCCGCCATCTTGGAACGCGTTCCATTTCTCACTAAGCCGTCCAAGGTGACTGCTTCGCCGAAGTCAACATCGATGCGGGCTAATTTCCTGTCTAAAGATAGCGGAGCTGATGTACTCGTATGAGCGAGTCGTGCACTTCGCGGGCATCGAACTGTAGCCGGAGTATGGATAGGCACCGTACTTCGAATGTGAGTCATTCCGTTGTTAATTGGTACGCAAACTAGCCGCTAATTAAGCAGCCTTCGTGGACGCGCGATTCCTAGTAGTGTATATTCGTGAACCACGCAGGAGAGAATTGTGCAGTTGAGAGCTTCGCTACAGCAGCGGACGCTGTAGGTCTGTTTACATGATCTGTTTACAGTATGACGTTGCTGGCTCTTAGCGCCTTGATTTTATGGACTTCGCTGTTTTTGAATTCCTCGCCGGCCGTCAAGACGGCTGGCGTAACGGCATGCATGCAAATGTGTTTTTTTCTGTTGCAGTATTAGCTGCATCAACTCTTTCGTGCGCATTCTGTTTTATCTCTACAGTCTCAGAAAAACAAACACACATAACGGTGCAGGCATGTTGCCCCTTGATTTTAAGTCTGTGCAGGATTAAAGCCCGCTGCTGTCTTTTAGGTTCCTCGCCGCCGCCGAGTGCCACGTACGACAGACAGCAAGTTTAATGCCACGCATGTGTCTTTCTTCTGCTGTGTATAGTAGCCTTTCGCGCATATTAATTTTGTGTTTACAGTCTTTCGTATTCTTTTTATGCTTGCAGGACTGTCTGGACGAGCACGTTCAAGGAGCATTTACAGTTTAGTATCGATAATAAATAACAATAACATATGTCGTTAGCGTCGTCTTCAGTGAGTGGGCCCACTGCTTAAGCACTACGGTCTGCTGACCGACAGGCGCTGCCACCAGACTGATTTACGCGCAAAATTATTGTGGCAAAAAATGTGGAAGCTGTTGAAAACGCGTTCTTAAGGCGAATTATTGCTAAGTTTAAGAAAAATTGCAATATAACTGTCCATAAGTTTTAGCATATATGCCATAGTTACATTTTTATGCCATGAGGCGGCGTGAGCAGTAGACAAGTCCCAATACGTGGACATGTAGACGGCTTCCTAGACGTCACACTCGACGTCTTGTCGGACGTCGAGAGAATTAGAACGCATCCCATATCTCTGCACGCCGCGAGCAGACGACACGTGGACGAGCAGGCGCGGAGGAACACGTTTAACGCGCTCTCCTGATTGGCTGAGGAGGTCTCTGCCTTAGGTAGTGCGACAAGTCAGTTATGGGGTGGAGTATAAAAAGCATTTCCGCTTGCAAAAATCAGAGATCTACGTTGAGTGCCCAGAGTTGCGACGTATTCGTGGCATAAAGGTAGCGCACGAAGTTGGTCACGTGACTGAAGAGTGGGCGTCAGGGAAGGAGACAAGAGGTTCGTGGGGCGACCCCACGAACGCCAGGACGAAGCACCAATGGGCCAAGGCTTCCGCCGCAGCGAAGTAGCACGTGTGAGCCGATAAGTTAGGCGCATCTTACACAGTGTTATAACATGGCGAAGATTAGGTCGACGAGCAAGTCAAAAACAAAAAAAAAAAAAATGGTGCTTCGGTGTTATTGAGAACAAGGGTCTCGTATGGGACCCTAGACGTCATTTTCGCTTGTTTCTGACTTGGTAACTGACCCAATCTTCGCCTTGTTGCAATGCTCCATCCTGACCAGACGGTATTCGGTCGAACGTTAGACATCGTTTAGAGTGGCGTCTCCAGCAGCACAAGCCTTGGTACGACGCATTTGAACACTCGGCTGCGGTGGAAGCTTGACCGGTGGACGAGTTTTCGCTTATAAGCTGATTATACAGACAATTAAGCGCAGCGAGACGAATGCACGTTTTTTTTTTTTTACGAAACACGCCGCGCAGCAGCATGCATTCCTGCAGACAGGTATAATCCAGCAGGATTAGACCAAAATTTTGTTTTCCTACATAACCGATGTTAGCAGCCTCATTTTCATCCAAAAATGCACGCCATTTGCTTTTAAGTGTCTCGGATGAAACAGTTACAATAATTCTGAGCACCGGTACTGCGTTTTCTCTAGCGACAGACCTAGCCGAAACGCACTCCGCATCGAAATACACAGTTAGAGATTCCCAGGCGGTTTATAGAAACTAAATGCGTGGCAGAATCACGCCGCTAGCCTGCAAAATTCTCAGTCAATGTAGGACTTCAGCTGAACGGAAGGAATTAATATGGGTACCAGGTCCCCAGGGGGTTAAAGGAAATGAGCGCGCACACGCTTCGGCCCGAGCTTTTCTTCCCCGGAATCCTTCTACGTCCTCCCTTACTGATTCAGGCTCCCCCTCTCCATTAACATATTCAGAAACATTACAACATTTGCGCCTTGAACGGCAGACACTCCCAAGGCCCGCTAAGAGTCTCAGTAAATCAGAGGAATGTCACCTTCGCAGGCTACAAACTATGTCTTTCAATAATCAAGCTACGCTTCACGCCGTTGAGCCCGAGTCCTTTTCGGCACAGTGCAAAATTTGTGGCCAGAAGGCAAACTTGTACCATATGGTATGGGCTTGTCTGAAAAATGACAGCATTGCCATCATAAATCAGCCAACGCGGGAGGGCTGGGAGGCGGCCCTGTCCAGCTCGGACCTCGAGGAACAACGAGCCCTCGTCGCCAGAGCACGGGCAGCGGCTTTCACCAACGGCGTCCCGGACTAAGGACCCGATCAGCCTTCCTTTAAATTCATCGTGGCTTTAAATAAACGTTTTCATCATCATAATCATCACGGTACTCTCGGATTGTGAAGCATTACTTGGTGCCTGACGAGTGCTGCCCCTCCGACAAATTCCTAACAGATCCAACGCCACAAACTGACCATTTGGCTATTACTAGGACACAAGAGCTAGTTCATAGTTTATTGCGGTTTAACGTCCAAAAGCGACTGAGGCTATGAGAGACGCCGTAGTGGAGGGCTCCGGAAATTTCGACCACCTGGGGTTCTTTACCGTGCACTGACATCGCACAGCACACGGGTGTCTGGAAATTAGCCTCCATCGAAATTCGAACAAGAGCTAGTATACTTATCATTAAAATGTTTGGCGGCTTCATCGCTCGTGATGGTACCCCAGAAGATGACCACCGTCAAGTGGTCCTCTACCCAGTGTGCCCTTTTGCAGAGCCAAGCAGACATGAGCGGAGTCTTCGTACACAGGTCGCGACGGGTAACTGCGAGACCCGAGTGTCCGAGCAGAATGCAAGTGCGGAGTGGCAGAAAGCGAAAAGTTAGGATCTGAACCGTCCTTCCCCTTCCCCTCCCCCCATACAGGCTGCGACGCCAATGGCTGCCAGGAAGGTTCCGTCGGGACAAACGCAATGACAGTGATCGCAATGGACCGAAGGGGAGCCTCTTGGCTGCAGACTGAGCACATGCGCGAAGCTGCGGACGCGGCCGGGAAATTTACGCCAGAGGTTTACCGCTGTCACGAGCCTCGCTCACGGTGAAGATGCCTCGTATTACCGCTACAATGAATTAAAACTGTCCAGCCTGTCCTTAAATGTGTGTGGTATTGCACTTTGAGCGGCAGAAGGGTGAACGTCCGCATAAGTAAAAAGCGCTTCTAAGTCAAGTTATTGCGCCTATCCTGTCGGTTCTACGTATTACGCAATTTTTATCGCCATTCACTTCTTTACTGAACAAAAAAGAAGAAAGCTCGCACTTGACCAATTTCACAGAAATGAGGATTCCTCGTAGCTTATAGTAAGACTAGCAGACGGGCTTCTCTAGACGTGCTGTATACCTACTACACCAGCAACGTTACGTAACGTTTTTAACGATTATAAATATTCGCGTGAAATGCTATCCCTGTACTGAGTATATAAAATTTCAAAATTTGTTGTTTTAAATCTCTGTCTAAGTTTTTGTTCCCCTGTGTCTTCTTTAAGTTTGCGAAATATTTCTTTATCCCCGAAAAAGGCATTCCTGTGAAACTTATTGTTTAATAGAGAAGTATGCGTACAAAGCATGTAAGATATTTAGAATTGTAGTCTATTTTTTTTTTTCTCAAAATAAACCCTCCAAAGTTACCAAAATTAAAACTTCCTGCGCACCAAGTGTCAAGGAATCTAGAACTGCAAACTAAAAACACGTGTAGATTCGCGTGCTCTGTAGTACACTTCGGAGGGCTGTGTGTCGAAGTGCGCCTTTGGTACCACGACGATCCCGCTGACTGTGACTTCACTGAGCTGCTTGGGTTGCGCCGGGACTCTGACCACGTTTCGTCGATGCGTCCGCGATGCCGCTACCCTCGAAAAAGAATCGCAGGCGTCCATACGACACAGGAGAAAGTAGGAGCCATTGTGGACGCTCTGCCTGCTATCAGTGCGCAAACGCTCCAGTCGATTGTATAGGAATGCTTGCATTCTACGGCAGATTCATCAAAGAGCAGCAATTGCTAGCAGCCTCTAGGAGTTGCCCCGGAGAAGAAAAAAAACGACTTGACGACGGGAGGGCGGACACCGCTTTCGAGCACCGGTGACGCTTGGCCCTACGGAGTGGGGGCGGTCATTTCGCAACGTGAAGGTTTATTGAAGGTTTGAACGTTTATTAAAACGAAATACAAGTGAGTTGTAAGTTTCATAAAAAAGTTAGTACAGTAGGAGGTCCAAAAGTGAAAACTGTCTGGGGGACCTCCCATCAGGAATACATAGGAAAAGTGCACAAGTTTGGCAGGGGAGCTTGAACAAAAGTATACAATCAAGTTAAAAATGAATAAGTTATACAATAGTTAGCGGGCATAATTTAACAAAAAAGGCATAAAACAGCCAAGGCAGGGAGGCACCTTTTGTTCCACTGACTTTGGGAGCAGCTGAGCAAAACCACGCTCAGCTAGACAAGGAAGGACGCTTGCAATCGCCTTCGCAGTGCAAAAGTTCCGCAGGTACAGTGTTTGCCAAAAGTAACCAGGCTGCACGTTTTTTCTCAGTAGTATATTAAAGCTATTGTGCCAGCCCTCAAGCTCTTAATATCTGTATGGTAAGGAGAACCCCTGTTCTCACCTTCAAAGAACTTTTTGATCTTTAGGGAAGCCGTGAGGGCACTACTATACGAATGAGAAGCAAACCATGCAGCCTGGTTACTATTGGCAAAGACTGTACATCGCAGACACAATGGTGACCTTCGTCACGGCCCATCAACCACTGGTAGGAACACTCGATCCCAAGCTTGCAGCTCGAGATCTTTCTCCCTGCACGACCAGATGGTGCATAAATCTATCAACGCACGACTACTGACACAGCCAGACAGCAGGCCTCGAGAGCTGCATACCGTAGTTAAGACAGGCACTGTGAGAGTACTGGTAGAAGATGAGTTCATGCCCTTCCGACGGAGGTCCCAAGCACTGGCACTGCACCGGCGTGCCGACGATCCAGCAAAGCAAAGCCATGAGCCAACCAGGACAAACACACATGCTTTCGCACGTCTACACGGTTTAACTACGCTAAAACCATACCACTGTTTTTCGTTTTCTTCAGGGTGAAACTAATCGCAGGTCCGTTGTCTCATTCCATCATCTGGGATTAAGAAAAATATTACGCAGATCGAAGGTGTCGGCAAGCAACGCTCTGCATAACCTTGCCTGAAATTTGAACAGCTGTATTGGATCATATGTTGTACAATATATCTTTAGCTTCAATCCAAAGTACCCTAAAAGAAAGTTTTAGAGAGAGGGGAGTAAAAGCTTTTGGATACGGTGAGGAATTAACTTTTTTTCGTGTTTCTTTAACAGGAGGTCTTGAGGTGCAGAGATTCCGCAGATAGTATAATTTCAACAATACCTGTCAGCCAAACGGCAGGTGACTGGTTTTTGTGCATGAACTCTCCTTACACGGTTCGTTGCAGTTTTTATAACTTTACATTATTTTAAAGGAACACTGTCCGCTGCGTGCGCAGGAGGAATTCCTCCTCTATGCACCGGCGCACTCAGAAACAGTGAAAAAGGGTCATCGTCGAGGGATGGCTTCGAATCGACTCTTGTGAGGTCGCGACTCCGTGGCATGCATGTAAGTTTTAATAAGCAAGTTGAGCGGTTGAAGATTGGTTCCGAAGATTGTTTCTGAAGCCCTGCTTCCAAGAACGAAACGGGCATGCTTAGGGGAAAGTGCGAGCGAGAGCAGAACACGGACGAACACAAAGCGATGCCGCCGCGGTGGCTCAGTGGTCATGGTGCTCGGCTGCTGGCCCGAAAGACGCGGGTTCGATCGCGGCCGCGGCGGTTGAATTTCGATGGAGGTGATATTCTAGAGGCCCATGTGCTGTGCGATATCAGTGCACGTTAAAGAACCCCAGGTGGTCGAAATTACCGGAGCCCTCCACTACGGCGTCCCTCACAGCCTGAGTCGCTTTGGGACGTTAAATCCCCATAAATCAAATCAAATCAAACACAAAGCGGTTATGTATGT
The DNA here is from genome assembly GCF_055824585.1 of Amblyomma mixtum. Lineage (NCBI taxonomy): Eukaryota > Metazoa > Arthropoda > Arachnida > Ixodida > Ixodidae > Amblyomma > Amblyomma mixtum. Next base: position 190,054,133 of record NC_143016.1, on the reverse strand, counting down.
GCACAATACAGCTTAGAATTGAGAGTTGTGTGTGGCCGGATGCCTTCTGCGCATGCGCAGTGGCAGGTGTGTGCGCGCCCCACTTTACCGCGCCCTGCTGCAATTGCGCGTGCGCAAAGAAAGTGGTGAAGGAAAACGGTCCTTCGGAAGCTCGCCAAACTCTGCCACGCATTTCTTTCGATGGAAATGAAAAGAATGGCTGCCAGAAATAAAAAAAAACAATAAAAAACAAGCCAGGCGTCTCACAAAATCCTCGACCGGTGCCGTTTACCTTTTTTTTTTCTTTATTATGGTGCCGTTTACCATTTCGCCGACCAGCGGGAAAAGCTACGCGGCCAAGTAGGGCGTATATGCGCTGCACGGTACAGTCGTTATCGCTAAAGGGCACATAAGAGATCGCATTTATCTGCACACTGCTGCACGAGTGAGTGACGAGATTAGGTTCTAGGAAGAAAGTATGACACGACAGCACGAGAGGAGTGCTATAGAAGCATGTCGCAGAAAACGAAAGAGCATGGCGAACGCGGTGGCGATTCGTACATAGGGAGGCGCTCTCCAGCGCGGATACAGCGTTCCCGCGACGGTTCATGCAAGTGTGTGCCGATCGTGACAACTGTTTCTCCGCATACCCTGTTTCTTGTTGACAGCGATGTGAACGGCCGAAGTCACTTTGGAGCAACTTTTGGAGCAGACAAAAGTGTATTTTGGTGCAGATATATACTGCATTTTTCCGGTGTAAAAGTCGCGCTATTTTATTTTTTATTTTTCATCGGTGCAACTCATATACAGAGAAGTGTGAAGCACCAGTGCGCCATCTTTTGCAACTATGCCTGAAAAGAGAATCGACGTGTAAAAGGGAAGAATCGAGTTATTATGCAGTTTTAGCACAGCACGATCCGCTACCGTGATCCGGGAACCCAACTATGCCTGTGCAGTGGAAGGTGTGCGCTCCCCACGGCCATCTGCACAGGAACAGATAGGCCAGGGTGTCGAACGGGAATTTTTTCGGGTTTAGTTGGGCTTCGGGTTCACTCCTTCGGGTTCACGGGCGACACTTCCAAACCAAAAAGAACGTATTTAGAAAGGAGTATGCATCTGCCTACGATGGAACGAAATCAGATGTTTTAGCAATTTTAAGAGGCATTAACCATTGTTTGCACCAAGTTTCGATTTGGTTAAGATCTTGTTGAAGAATGCCAACGTCAGTACTGTTAGAGATTGGGCGGTGAATTGCACAACCGTCAGCAAATAAGCGAATGGTAGAGGAAATATTGGAAGGAAGATCGTTAATACAGATAAGGAAAAGCAAAGGTCCTACAACTGTAGCTTGGAAAACACCTGAAATTATCGGGCTACGAGGAGAAGAGTAATTGTTAGCATAAACAAATAGCTCTATGTAAGTAAAAAAGTTGCAAAACCATTCCATTAATAATGTATTAAGAATTAGGCACCACAGCTTTAGTCGTAGTCTTTTATGCGGTACTTTATCGAAAGCTTTTTCGAAATAAAGGAAGAGAGTTTGGTTTATTGGGGTTTAACGTCCCAAAGCGACTCAGGCTATGAGGGACGCCGTAGTGAAGGGCTCCGAAAATTTCGACCACCTGGGGTTCTTTAACGTGCACTGACATCGCACAGCACACGGGTTTCTAGAATTTTGCCTCCATCACAATTCAGCCGCCGCGGCCGGGATCGAACCCGCATCTTTCGGGCCAGCACTGTAGTGATGCAAAACTATCGGAAAATTGACTATCGATACTATCGATGGTTTTCTTTAAACTATCGAGACTGAAAAAAAAACTATCGATAGTGCTACTATCAATAGTAGAATAGCTTGTATTACTAGCAGTAGTACCGCTACCGATAGCAGGACTACCGATAGTGAAACTGTCGATGGTAAGACAATATTGATAGTAACAATATTGATATTATGCGCTCGTTGGCCAGCGATATAACCAAAACATTTGCGATATCCTGATTGGTTTCACGGCCTCAAGAGGCTTAACGTCCTAAAGAGACGCACGCTATGAGGGATGCCGTAGTGCAGATCTCCGGGTAAATTTCGACCAGTTGTAGTTGTTTAACGAGCACTGGGACATTTCGGAAAAATACCTGGAACTGCATCCGATGAAAGAGCAAACAGCACAAGTTTTGCTGGCTTACACGACACTATCGTGCACTGCAGACGTCGTCTTGCTGACGTAACCGCTGCAGAAATGCTTTTCGCACACATGCTTCGCAACTAGGACGCTCGCACGCTAACATTTTATCCAGCAACTTTACGCAGGGAGCGTCTGCAGAGCTCGGTGACGCGTAGGCTGCGAAAACGGGCGAGTCCTGTCAGTTACTGATACCGTCACATCTATACCACACACTCGGGAAACCAAGCTTAGGATGCAGTGGGTACGCGTGGTTGATTTTATAGAATCGATAGTACTATATATAACAAGTAGTACCGATACGGCTATCGATACTACTATCGAAAGTACTAACTATCGATAGTACTATCGATAGTCTTTTTTACCATCGATAGTTCGACAGTGACTCAACTATCGATGGTATCGATAGTACTGTCGATAGTTTTGCATCACTAGCCAGCAGCCGAGCGCCGTAACCACTGAGCCACCGCGGCGGGGTCAAGGAAGAGAGTGTCAGGAGGAATGCTTAGGTCGTTTATGAAGAGAGCTAATTGGGAGTCACAAAAAAGCAATGCTGGTTAGTATGGAAAATTTTACGGAGACAAAGAATTTGACTATGTGGGAATAAAGAATACCTCCCATTAGTTTCGAACAGAGGCTTGTGAGGGAAATGGAGCGCTAATTTTTGCATGAAACAGGTGAACCTTTTTTAGGGACTGGAATGATCTTACCAACTTTCCTGTCTCGTGGAAGGGCACCTGTTGATATGGACTGCTGGAAGAAGTGCCGCAATATTACGATCACAGTGTTTTTAGTACTTTTTATCATTTTGGAATTTATGCCGTCAACACCAGATGAAGATGTAAGTTTCAATGATTCAATGAGTTTAACGATGCCGTTAGCATCAAAGATAAACTGTGGCATATACTGGGTGGCCGAGAGCTGGGAATTCCGCAAAGTCGCCGTCGGGTTCGCTTGAGAAAACCGAGGAAGAAAAGTTATTAAGAGCGTGGCTAGATTCGTGCTCCGGGATAAGGTTGTTGTCGCCGTCATGTAATATTAGAGGCTGAGAACTTCAGGGGTTAATAGTGTTCCAGAACTTGCGAGGGGTGGTTTGCAACATGGAAGGTAGGGCAGACGAGAGAAATGCACGTTTAGTTTTGCCTGAGAAATACCAGATGTTTTTTTCTGCAGAATAATGTCTTTTCCAAGCGCATGCGGTGTTAAAGCGTTTTGCGGATCGAAAAAGATTTTCATTATGTTCCTGAGGCATTTCACCGCCTTGTTGAACCATGGTGGCGATGGTTTTCCTGTGACGGTGATAGCAGGAACGTGTTTATCTATTAGATGGCGCATCTTGTTCTTGAAAAGGGACCACTTAGCTTTAATGGAACGTTCTGAAAAATCTCGGAGAAACCACACGCAGAAATCAGCAAGTTCGGAATTAATGAATGCATGGTTGCCTTCGTCGTACAGTGTTAAAGTTTTTTTTTTTTTTGTTCGTGACAACTGGTAAGAGTACGTGGACTGAATTATGGAATGATCACTGAGTCCTGGTAAATGAAGTAGCAGCAAGACATTCTCAGGGTGAGAAGCTAAAACGAGATCGAGTATGTTGGAAGAATGACTGATTCGCCTTGTCGGGTTTGATATGAGCTAGGGACAGACCATGGGACAGACCGAAGGTTAGACACATGTTGACAAAATCACTTTCGATGCTATCTTTAGATGTGGTGGAAAGGTCGGACCAGGCTATTGCAGGGAAGTTAAAGTCGCCGAAAAGAATGATGGGAGTATGATGGTGAGCCGCAGTTATGACGCAAAGTGCTTCGTGGAAATTAGCAACAAAGGTGGACTACAGCGAACGCCACTGATTACGGGAAGAAATGAAGCGTGGCACTGAATTAACAATATTTCTAGAGGGGATGAAATTCTAATTTCAGAAGAACGAAGCGAATCATGGATTCCAATTACGCCTCCTCCTCGTCTATGTGTACTATCGCGAGGGAAAATAGTGTAGTTAGGAAAAACGGAAAGGATTTCAGAGTCACGTACAGATGATGTCAGCCAGGTTTCAGTGAGCATGATTATGCTGCTATCTAACTTTGTGCAGGAGGCTTAGGATATTAGAGCAAAGGAAGGGCAAAGAGTTGAACTTCGGATTGACGGAAGATTTATGCAGTAGCTATGGCGTGCGGGGGACGATTTTCTGTAAAGCGTGGTCGAAAACATAAGCAGTGTTATCAATGATCAATTTATTATGGCGGAGTTTGTATGTTTGTGGTACATAAGAATTTTGCATCTACAAATCTCTTCCGCATCAGCAGTTTCGGAGACCCCGTCGCACGAGTAATAGGTCTCTTCTGAATCTCGTGTCAGTCGGGAATTTCTCCTGAACGGAGTATTCAGGCGGGCGGCGTCAGGACCGCCGCATGCGCCCTCTATGAAGAGGAAGCTGTCCTGTGTCGGCAGGTATATAGAGATATCTTTCCGTCATCGAAAAACCGACTTGCCAGTTACCTCCCTCCCCCTCACGGCACACCTCCAACATGCATCCTAATAGCTTACCAACATCTTTTCTTTTCCTACATCGTCTTAGTAACTCGCGTATACAGGGTCTGTTCTGAAAGTAGTAGGACTCATTTTTGTTAACAAAATTTATTCATGAGAATAGTACAAACGATTAGAATTTTTCAAAGTAGCACCCTTCCGCACCTACGAGCTGCTGCCAATGAGTTTTCCAGGTTTCGTACGCCTTCAGGAACGCCTGGACCGGAATGCTATGTTTAGTTCCCTCGTCACGGCCAGTTGAACTGCCTCTCCCGATCCGTGATGTTTCCCCTTGAGCGTCGATTTTATTGTCGGGAATAGAAAAAAGTCTGGCGGTGCCAAGTCGGGGCTGTAGGAGGCCTGAGGCAGCGTTGCCGTCTTGTGCTGGGCAAAAAATCGGAGTCCTCATTCACATGATGAAGAAGATCCTGGCAGATCGCTTTCCGGTTGGCCTTTTGCTCCTCTGACAACACTGCCGGCACCAACTTCACGCACACTTTCCTCATGGCTAAGTTTTCTGTCACGATCTACAAAACTTTGGTTTGAGGAATGCTCAAGTCATCAGCAATCATTCTGATACTCATCTTCCAATAACTGTTCAGTAAATGTTACACTCGCTACACATTTTCGTTGGTCTTGCTGGTCGAAAGGCGTCCGGAGCGGTCGTCGACTTCCACTCTTTCCTGACCTTCTCGGAACAGCTTGTGCCACTCAAAAAACACCTGGTCTAGCCATGGCAGCGTCACCGTAGGCCTCCTTAGTCATGTCGTGAGTCTCTTTTCCCGTTTTAACAAGATTTACACAAAATTTGATCATGTATCGCTGATCCAGAAAACGCTCTATGATTCTGCGTGACGAGACGTTTCGACAGGGGTTCACAGTACAAGCGACTTGCTCTCTTCAACGGCCGAGAGCCGACTGCCGATTTTCCCCAGCATTCCCAATATCCCCCTTCAACGATCCTGCACACGCAGATCGCCTCTCGTCCGCCCGTTTGCCCAGGAAAAAAACCAGTCATACTACTTTCAGAAAAGACCCTGTATATCTCGACCACCCATAGCTCAGTTTCTTTAAAAACACAGCTGATCGTGGCTTCTCGCTAGACATTGTAAACTTATGGTTTTGGTCTATGCTGATGTCGTCGCCATCTTTTTCTCTGATAAAAAAAAATATGACAAAAAAGCAGGCTTGGATTGGTTGGGAGCACTCGTGTCTGTACGGACACTAATTTGTGACATCTTCGTTGTGACGTTGCGTTGTGACACTCTAGCAAGTTCCCCATTGTGCGAGGAAGAACACAAATGCGCTACACAGAACTTTTGTGTGACTTTTCTGGGGAGCTGTCAAAGGGAGCCTATCTGTGAGCAGAATTTCATGCTACCTTGACAGAATCTGGTAATTCTGTCGTGCACTTTTTGTCCACCGACTTGTTTCACGGTTTTTATTTTTCAAAACCGCGAACCAACGCTTCCTGGCATCTGCGCTTATTAGGCGACTAAATGCTCATCTGTCTTTTCGGTACATAATAGTGAGAGAATTCTGCGCTGATACATTCGATTTGCTCAGTCTTCGCTTTTCTTTAGAATACCTGTACGGCCTCTCCAGAAGGCAGCTGACAAAGGTTCTGATCGGTCGTTACCTCTTCTACCCGTATACCTGCAGCCTTCCCTAGCCTTTCTTGACGCCAGTGCATGAAATCGAGTTCGGTGGATGTATACATTCAATAGGCCGCGAAAACCTTTCTTATTCTTCAAACGTGGACCTTACGCGTTAGGACGGCCCATCGTGCCAAGGGAACATTTGTGCCGTGACATGTGCAAGAAAAGAGAAACAATTGAACAATGCAATTATTTGTGCTGTGTTGTGATCGTTTGGGAGATAGCCTACTTCAGCAGTCCCTTAAAAAGGACACTGAGATCCCGCCTTACACTATAATATTTCTGCCTGCGATGAAAGACCCGGTAATTCCGTCTGAAAGACCCTGGACTTCTTTCCTATAAGAGTTGTGGAAAAGCCACATGAACAAGCACGCACAATCGCCGCGTTCAACGAGTTACACGTTCACAGAACGGTGCATTTTAGCTCAAAACGTATATGCCGAGCAAGTTAAACCTCCTGACTGGTAGGCCTTTCTCGACGTGTGTGCCTTCAGGAATTTTTCTGTGCGTGCGAAGTAAGGGAGTGACGGTGGCGAGAGGCCGTATGCCGAGGTCGCTGAATTCAACCCTGTCAAGGGTGAGAGTATGGCAGTTGTTTTCTTTATTGTGTTCCCAGTAAAGCCTTCTTTCTAAAAAATTCAAAAATTACTGCGCGCGCGTGTGTGTGTGTGTGTGTGTGTGTGTGTGTGTGTGTGTGTGTGTGTGTGTGTGTGTGTGTGTGTGTGTGTGTGTGTGTGTGTGTGTGTGTGTGTGTGTGTGTGTGTGTGTGTGTGTGTGTGTGTGTGTGTGTGTGTGTGTGTGTGTGTGTGTGTGTGTGTGTGTGTGTGTGTGTGTGTGTGTGTGTGTGTGTGTGTGTGTGTGTGTGTGTGTGTGTGTGTGTGTGTGTGTGTGTGTGTGTGTGTGTGTGTGTGTGTGTGTGTGTGTGTGTGTGTGTGTGTGTGTGTGTGTGTGTGTGTGTGTGTGTGTGTGTGTGTGTGTGTGTGTGTGTGTGTGTGTGTGTGTGTGTGTGTGTGTGTGTGTGTGTGTGTGTGTGTGTGTGTGTGTGTGTGTGTGTGTGTGTGTGTGTGTGTGTGTGTGTGTGTGTGTGTGTGTGTGTGTGTGTGTGTGTGTGTGTGTGTGTGTGTGTGTGTGTGTGTGTGTGTGTGTGTGTGTGTGTGTGTGTGTGTGTGTGTGTGTGTGTGTGTGTGTGTGTGTGTGTGTGTGTGTGTGTGTGTGTGTGTGTGTGTGTGTGTGTGTGTGTGTGTGTGTGTGTGTGTGTGTGTGTGTGTGTGTGTGTGTGTGTGTGTGTGTCCGACCACTTGCATGTAAAAAATTGACAGACGGTTGCGATTGTCGGTAATGCGAAGATTGAGTGCAAATATTCCCACGCCACATGCGGTGGCGTGCGTGCGCGCGTGATACACCACCCACCAGGCGGCGTGTTACACTGCTAAAACCTTCCAGTGACTTTACTAAAACCTTGAGTTTGATTCTTGAATTGACAGTTGTGCTATGCGGACGCATGTTTCGGTGTTCTAGGATCACGCGTGGAGACCGGACCAACTGACGACTGCGAGAGCGACGCGACTGCGTAAAATACATGAGTACTTTCTTTTAATATTTTTTAAGTAGGGAGTGCTTAGTTTTTAGGCTGTTAGGGGAAGTGCAGGATAAGGAATAGAATTTGGGTCAGTGACCTGTAATCGGCCGGGTCTATTCTGGCCGGCAGCTATAGTTTTTCAGTGCTTATTTGTGTGTTAACTTTTTAGAGAGATAGTTATTCCTTTCCTAAGTGATCGATCGGCATTTGCGGTAGGCAGAATTTTATTTTATTTGTGCACGTGTTTTTCAAGTGTTTTTTTTTTTGAGCCTCTAGACGTCTTAGCATTTGGTGGAAGCAATAATCGAGTGCTGCTAAGATGAAGCTACAGAAGGTTAAATGTATGGAGTGTGAGGCGTCGGTGAATATAAAAGACACGCGCTTCGAATCAGCGCAGATTTTATGTGCAAATACTGCGTATTAGGTGCACGCCTCGACAGGGCTGAACAGGCGAACAGCGAACTAGTGCTACGTATGGATGCTCTAGAAAGAGAGTTACAGGTAGACTGGGCAGAGAAGCGCAAACTCCGAGAACAAATTGGTCAGCTGGAGTCAAAAATGGCTGACACCGCCATTGGAAGCCACATTGGCGGACATTCCAGCGCCAGCCACGTGGATGGGGCTTGCACTGGCATGGACAGCGATAAGCCAGTAAGACAGGCATGTTCAGACAGGAACAAATGCGCACAGGTGGCAGCTGGGAAGACTAGAGTCGATAGAGAGAAGGGGACCAAGCTAAACCCATGAAAAGAGGTCACAGTCGCTGATAAGAGGCAGCAAGATCCGGAAGTTAGGAGGGAGGGGGAGATTACCCTAGTGCTTATCGCTGGTGTCTCAAACATGAGGCGCCGCGAAAGAGCTATAGACCTTTTTCAGGTGCGCGCGGCCATCTTTCGACAGCAGCGCCGTCTTGCGTCTGGCCGATTTCTCCGCCATGTTGGCTTGAGTGGCCGCTGCTGCAATACAGGCAGCGAGTACTCGCCGCGCTGTACAGCCTTATCCGAGTGTTGATTTTTGCATGATTTTGACCTGCAAAGTGTTGCACTGTATGCACTGAGCAACTGTGAACAAAATGGCCCGTGCTTCGGCGAATGGCGACGCGGATGTTTCCCTGCAAGTTCCGCCGAAAATCGACATTGAAGGTGTGCTACGCAAGTGTGCGCAATTCATTCAACGGCTTTCTGGTATCTATAATGGAGACATTTATTAATGCGAGCACAAAACTTGCTGATCGCTTCTATGTTGTAGTTATAATTATAAAAGAAAAACCGCTCCCTTCCGAGCCAACAGCAGTGTTGCTGTCAAGCGCTCAAGCGGTCTGCTCTGCGTTGCGCCGGTGACACGAACAGATTGAAACTGCGTTCGACCGCGTCTTTCATTAGTTTCCCTCTGCACTGTCCTAAAGAACGGTACTTTCTGTAGTGCTACATGGAGAAGGCACCGCTGGAGCGCATAAGCGCACAGAATTCTGTTGCGGCTTTTGGCTTTGCATAAATTTCTTGATTACTTCGTACTAACGGTAAAATAACTGGTGAAGCGTGCAAATCTAGGGTGGTCCACTCTTCTTAGCGTGAGCATGCGAGTGTGTGGCAGCGCTCTTCGGAGCGCCAGTGCATCCGTCGGCGCCGCGCATCGAAGCAAAGTGTCGCAGGAAGAGAGGAAACTGGATGTGTAGCTTCGCATCGTCTGACATCTCGCTAAACCCGGAAAAAGATGTAGTAGAGAGGCATCTAGCCTTCGAACGCGATGTAATTTATACACTCGAAACTGGTGCACCTGCTGTGACAGTTCTTGAGGGGCGTATCTGCTTGGTCCGTCTCGGGTGCGGCCGCTGATTAATGCCGAAAGAGCGAGAAAGCGCGTGCGTGTGGTCGGGTGGGCACTGCGTGCCTGCTGATGGCACGTCCCTAATAGGCACATTTTTTTTTAAATAATCGGCACTTTGCATTATGGCGTCAGTTGAAAATAGTATTTGGTCGAAGCATGAGGTGTCACGATGCAAGGTGCACACGTCAAAGCTGCGGCCTTCAGTTTTTTAAGTCCTGCTGGTTTATCGGATATTTAATGCAAGCAAACAGCTGTGGCATTCGCGCAATGCATCATGGCTTTCATGTACTGTCAAATAGTTGTGTTTAAAGTGCCACTGTCGTTAATAATCAGTCGCCAGTGTCGGCAGTTAGAAATATTTCACGTAACCCGCAGTGCTGCTGCATCATTTCCCTGAATTATTATGTTTTGATTTTGCAAGGGTCACAGACGACACATATCTCAGCGACATCAGCAGTAGGTGTTCGCGTGTAAGGTATGTGTAGCTGAAACAGCCCGCAACCGCACTGCCGCCGTGGCTCTCTGTGTTCTTCACACTGCTCCGCTTCAAGCCGCCTTCGCTTCCTGTAGTTGTTTGAACCGCAGACGACTGCGCAGTGGTTTCCCGAAGACCTCGTTGCAGCTTTAATCGCACATACACCTAAATCGGGCTACTACAGCTAAGCAACCGCCTACAGTAAACACGGAGAACCGCAGAGAACGCACGGGACGCACGGACACCGCCTTTCCGAACCAGCCAGAGTGGAGGAAAGCAACATAGCGGTGTTCGGCGCGCTGGGAGCGAGGCTAAAACTGAAAAAGGTCTATACTGGAGCGTGTAAAGGGTGATAGGCGGGTGGCAGTCGGGGTGTTTCCAGGAAGGACAATGGACGAGGTACTGAGAGAGACAAAAAGGGAACTTCCTCAGAAAGTTGCAAGGTAGTGGTAGCGGCGGGGCTAAATGATGTCCTGAATGGTGACGCCACACAAGTAGTGAAAAGATTAGATGAGGGAGTGGACGGCATAAGGGCGATAGCACCGCAAGCGCAGATAGTGGTGTGCACAGTGCCGGAGGTACAAGGAAGGAATGGAGAGGTTGCTAACGACGTTGTGAATCTTAATAGAGAGATAAGGACGTTAAGCCTCAAGAAAGGCTTTGAGGTGGTACACATAAACAAGGAAGTGCACAGAGGAGGCTTGGGCAGAGGCTTTAGACAAGATGGCACCCATTTCAGTGGAAGGGTAGGAGAACAGATAGGGAAAAACATTGCCGCACTTGTAATGCCGGTGATAAGAAGCGGCAGTGTAAACCGCTCTTTGAAAAAACAACAATTCTGTTTAGGCATAGAGACCAACTTGTGCGGGAACTCATGGAAGCATTTCATATGCGTATCAGCGGAGATACATGCGTCAGCCAGACTTCCGTCCGCTTCTCTGATAGGGAGTTCTGTTTTTTGGCCAAATCACTCGGGTACGCAGGGAGGTGACATGTGATGTTCTTGATGTCAGATTGGTATGATTAGTTTTTTTTTTTTTTCGTTTATATGTGCATGTGTTTCGGAATAAATCTTCAGTTGTGAGTTAGCGCTCGTCCTCGTCTTGTCTTTGCTTCGTCCTCGTTTTTTCTGCGCAATTTTTTCAGTGTGCATATCAACCAACTTGCCCAACTTTCTGCTCTCCTAAATGAGAACAGATAGGCTGGCACCTGGGAGGCCGAGCGGTAGCTTTTTTAGGGGGTCAACAGTGGCTCAGGGCGTAGGGATAGGTAGAAGCGATGTAGTAAATGTGACGGTTGAGCCCAACAAATTGGCTACTAGGAGGCCCAAAAAGAAAACTACGAAAAAAAAATTTAACGCCAGGATCAGTTACATAAACATGCAAGGGGGTAGAAAAAGAGCGAAATGGCTAGAAATAAAACAGCAGTTAAACGACGAAGAAGTAGGTGTGTACGCTCTATGCGAGACACATCTGAGGGATCTAGAAGATTCACCTTTAATCGATGGCTATGTCTGGGAAGGGTGCAACAGAACAACAACGGAGAAGAAGGGAGGAGGAGTAGGTATGCTGATACGTCAAGGAACAAATTGGCAAAGAATAAAATCAACTCGCAAAGAACATCTCTGGGTATCAGGTACAATTGCTGGCAAAAGGACATGGCAAGGGGTAGTTTATTTAGGGACCGGGGACAAATGCAGGCAAGAAAACAAGGATCGAGTTAAGTGCCTCAATTTATTTAGGCGATATAAAGCAGTTTGGAGACGGTGCCGATATTATTCTGCTTGGAGACATGAATGGCTACATCGAGGATCTGGATGGATACACAGATTGTAAGGGGAAGTTAATTCTAGACTTCTGTGAGCGGCACAACTTAGTTATTGTCAACAGAGAAACTAAATGTGAGGGACAAATCACGTGGGAATCCCGTAACAGGCAGACAACCATTGACTACTGTCTAATGTCGCAGGGCATCTATAGCAAGCTCGCAATAATGGAAATAGACGAAGAGGGGAAGGACAGCCTAGGAAGTGATCATAAACGTATTAGTCTACAGTTGGGAGCCCTAGTCAAAGGAGAAATGCAGCGTAGTCAAAAAGAGAACGCAAAATTAAACGACGAACAAATAGCGCTAATAGCAGCCGACATAGAGGAAGCAGTCGAGAAACGTCCCATGGAAAAGTGGGATTATAATCAGTTAGAACTAATCATCACCACAAAAATGAAACGAGTGAAAGGAGTTAACCGCTGGAGAGGAAAGAGAAAGCCACGAAGCTGGTGGAATATGGAAATTAAGGAGGCCATCGAACAACGACGGGTGGCTGCAAGGGAGCACAGAGAAGCAAAGAGGGCGCAGTTATCTGAAGAGGAAATAGGCGAAAAATGGGGAATCTTATCGACAAAAGAAACAGCAAGTGCAGGTCCTAGTCCAGGCTAAAATAAATCAGTCCTCTGATCAATGGCTGGTGGAAGTTCGCGATCCAAATAAAGGGGGGCCAAGAAAATTCTGGAACCTTATAAGCTGGCTGGGTAAAATGAATCAAAGAAAGCAGGAGCAGATTCCAGATGCTGAGAGAAAATGCTTAGAGGGAGACGACGCTGTGAACTACATTACGTCATTTATAGCTGCGTCATTTAGCGACGACAATAGGGTAATCTCAACAAGGGAGGGAGCAGCACAGGACAGAACAATAGAGAACAGCTCACAACTGACTACTCTTAACTGGAAAAAGGCGGAAGCGAATATTCCTAAATCCACATCCGCAGCGATACACGAAATTCCAGTTAAGCTGATTACTGAACTTGGCCCAAGAAGCAAGGAAATGCTGATGAAAGCATCGGAGAGAGACATAACAAATAAGAAAATTCCGCACAGCTGGAGACAGAGTAAAATGAATTTGATTTATAAAGGGAAAGGAGATAAGATGAACATAAAATCCTTCCGTCCGATTACGATAACATCTGTTATGTACAGGCTGGCAATGCAGGCGGTGAAATTAAAAATGCAGTCATGGGTACAAGGTAATCGGATACTCGGAGAACTTAAGAATGGGTTCAGAAGGCGTAGGCGCTTAGATGATAGCCTGTTCGTGCTTACACAATACATAGAAATAGCTAAGGCGGAAAACAGACCTCTGTATTTAGCCTTTCTGGACATAAGCGGTGCATACGATAACGTGAACAGGGAACTCCTGTGGAGCATATTAAAAGAAGTAGGTACCGGTCCTGAGGTAATTGATTTTCTACAGGAAATATACCGAGATCATTAAGTTGAAATTACATGGGAAGGGATAAAAAGTAGAACTGTGAAGGTACACAAAGGATTAAGGCAAGGATGTCCTCTATCACCGCTGCTGCATATGGCAAGAAGGCTACAAGGAAGTAATCTAGGTTATAGCCTCTTGTACAGATTAGGCGGAAATGTAGTTGAGCAGTGACTCCCAGGTTTAATGTACGCGGACGATATTGTAGTGTTGGCTGATAGCCAGGAAGATTTGCAAACTCTGGTTAATTGTTGTGGAGACGAAGGAGACGCTCTAGGTTTCAGTTTTAGCGCAACTAAGTCAGGTGTGATGATTTTAAACGATACAACTGATCAGGTGCTTATAGTACAAGGCCACGAAATACCCAGAGTGGCCGAATACAAATACCTCGGGGTATGGCTAAACGAAGGGCAGATATACACGGAAAAGCATGAACAGTCTCTTAGTGCAAAAGGACGAAGAGACGCCGGGATAATGAAACATAGGGCATTATGGGGGTACAGCAAATATGAAGTACTGAGAGGTATTTGGAAAGGAATAATGGGGCCGGGGATTACTTTCGGGAATGTGGTTCTGTGCTTATAAGGGCAGAAGTTCAGTCGAGATTAGAAGTAAATCAGAGAGCTGTTGGAAGATTAGCACTAGGTGCCCACGGCAAAACCACAAACGAGGCAGTACAAGGGGATGTGGGCCGGGCATCGTTCGAAGCGCGGGAAGCTAAGAGTAAAATATTATATGAAGAACGCCTGAAGAAATTGGACGATAACAGGTAGGCATCTAAGGTATTTAAATGCATATAAACAGCGTTGACTCACAATGATGGAAAATAACTAGGAAACTAACCAATAAATACGCAGGACACGAGGACGGAGAAAGAAAGAGCATCATACGCCAGGTTAAAAATGTGGAAGGTAAAAATTCGATTAATTGAATGGAAAAGTAGCATAGTGTTGAATTATACCGATAATGGAAAAGGCAGATAAAGAAGGAATTGTTCTATGATAACTCAACAGGCAGTGCCCTACTTTTTGAAGCTAGGTCAGGGTGTCTTAGAACGCGCAGCTACAAAAAAAAAATTAACGAAGATGATGACACATGCGCTGTGTGTGGTAGATCTGTAAAATCAATTGAACACCTCCTACTCAAATGTGATGGTATCCATCCGGGTGTCGATGCAGGCACAGTCACTCTTCCTGAGGCCCTAGGGTTAATAACAACGGCCATGTAAATAAATCTGCGGTGGGAGTTATCAAAAAGTGAATGGAAGATAGATGCCTCAAAAGCAGAGTGGTGACATAAGGTTTGAAGTGTAATGGCGAAAAAAAAATTGGGTTCGGTTCGGTTCCGGGCAAAAAATACGGGTTCAATTCCGGTTTCGATTCGACACCCTGCAGAGAGCCTCAATATCCGGTGGGCATGTTGTGATGACGCCGCAAAGTCACGTGACGTAGGTGGCCCACTTGGCTGCTGTCTGGGGACCACCTGCCAGAGTCATGAACGTGACCCAACACCGACACCGGATTTTCTGGACAATGGGGCCTTTGACGCTATCGCGTGAAAAAGGTAACAATAATTGGGGGAAGTGCACCTCACTCGATTCGGGCGGAAATGCCGAGCGACTGCACTGCCACCATTCAAAATCGTATTAAAATATATGTTCCACTCAACGCCTGTGACTGGAACTTGTTGTAAGGCACCTGCCTACTGCCATGAAACAAATTGCACTGTTTGTTTTGCGTTCCAAATTTCGTGTGTGTGTCCCTTTAAGCTGTAGCACAGAGGCACAGCGAAGGAGCTCGCCGGCATGCAACGAGGTTGTCCAACTGGACGAACCTCCTTCTCCAGAGACCCTGCGACGCCACGAGAGGGCGCAGCACGATCTGGGCACGATCTGCGAAGGGACAGTTGACAGCCGTGCTGTGCGGACGTGCGTTTTTGGTGCTCTTCGGATCACGCGTGGAGACCGGGACCGGACAGACTGCGAGAGCGACTGCGTAAAATAGATGAGTACTTTCCTTTAATAGTTTTAAAAGTGCGTTTAGTTTTTTAGGCTGTTAGGGGAAGTGCAGGTTAAGGAATAGAATTTAGGTCAGTGACCTAATTTCGGCCGGGACTATTTGGCCGACAGTTGTCTCAGTGTTTTTTTTTTGTGCGTTAACTTTTAGAGAGATAGCTATTTTTTTCCAAGTGATTGATCGGCATTTGCGGTAGCCAGACTTTTATTTTAATTTTGCACGTGTTTTCAAGTGTTTTCGTCTTGAGCGTGTAGATATCTGGGCATTTGGTGCAAGCAATAATCGAGTGTTGCTACGATGGTTAAGCTACTGAAGGTTAGATGTATGGAGTGTGAGGAATCGGTGAATTTAAAAGAAACGCGGTTCGATTCAGTGGAGGAGGCCGAAGGCGCAGATTTTATGTGCAAATTCTGCGTATTAGGTGCACGCCTGGACAGGGCTGAACAGGCGAACCGCGAACTAGTGCTAAGGATGGATGCTCTAGAAACAGAGTTACAGATAGAGAGGGCAGGGAAGCGTAAGCTTCAAGTACAGCTATCTCAGGTCGAGTAAAAAACGGCTGACACCGCCATTGGAAGCCACAACGGCGGGCATTCCAGCGCCAGCCACGTGGATGGGGCTTGCACTGGCATGGACAGCGAGGGGCCAGTAGGTCAGGCATGTTCAGGCAGGAACAGCTATCCACAGGTGGCAGCTGGGAATTCGAGAGGCGGTACTGAGAAGGGGTCCGAGCTATTTCCAGGAAATGAGGGCACAGTCGCTGATAAGAGGCAGCAAGATCCGGAAGTTAGGAGGGAGTGGCAGAGTACCCTAGTGCTTATCGCTGGTGACTCAAACATGGGGCGCTGCAAAAGAGCTATACTGGACCGGGTGAAGGGTGATAGGCGGGTAGCAGTCGGGGTGTTTCCAGGAAAGACAATGGACGATGTCCTGAGAGCGACTAAAAGTGAACTTTCCGAGAAGGCTGCAAGGCGTAACTTGGTAGTGGTAGCGCCGGGGCTAAATGATGTCCTGAATGGTAACGCCGCACAAGTAGGGAAAACATTAGCTGAGGGAGTTGACGGTATAAGGGCGATAGCACAGCAAGCGCAGATCGTGGTGTGTACAGTGCCGGAGGTACAAGGAAGGAATGTAGAGGTTGCTAAAGACGTTGTGAATCTTAATCGCGAGATAAGGCAGTTAGGCCTCGAGAAAGGCTTTGAGGTGGTAGAAATAAACAAGGAAGTGCACAGGGCAGGTTCGGGCAGAGACTTTGGACGAGATGGCATCCATTTCAGTGGAAGGGTAGGAGAAGAGATAGGCAGGCGCCTGGGAGGCCGAGCGGTAGCTTTTTTAGGGGGTCCACGGTGGCTCAGGGCGTAGGTGTAGGTAGAAGCGATGTAAATGTAACAATGGCGCCTGATCCCAACAAAATGGCCACTAGGAGGCCCAGAAAGAAAACTACGAAAAATAAATTTAACGCCAGGATCAGTTACATAAACATGCAAGGGGGTAGAAAGAGAGCGAAATGGCTAGAAATAGAACAGCGGTTAAAGGACGAAGCAGTAGGTGTGTACGCTCTATGCGAGAGACATCTGAGGGATCTAGAAGATCCACCTTTCATCGATGGCTATGTCTGGGAAGGGTGCAACAGAACAACAACGGAGAAGAAGGGAGGAGGAGTAGGTATGCTGATACATCAAGGAACAAATTGGCAAAGAATAAAATCAACTTGCAAAGAACATGTCTGGGTATCAGGTACAATTGCTGGCAAAAGGACATGGCTAGGGGTAGTTTATTTAGGGACCGGGGACAAATGCAGGCAAGAAAACAAGGATCTAGTTAAGTGCCTCAATGACGATATAAAGCAGATTGGAGACGGTGTCGATATTATTTTGCTTGGAGACATGAACGGCCACATCGAGGATCTGGATGGATACACAGATTGTAACGGGAAGTTAATGCTAGACTTGTGTAAGCGGCACAACTTAGTTATTGTCAATAGAGAAACTAAATGTGAGGGAAAATCACGTGGGAATCCCGTAACAGGCAAACAACCATTGACTACTGTCTAATGTCGCAGGGCATCTATAGCAAGCTCGCAATAATGGAAATAGACGAAGAGGGGAAGGACAGCCTAGGAAGTGATCATAAACGTATTAGTCTACAGTTGGGAGCCCTAGTCAAAAGAGAAATTGAACGAAGTCCAAAAGACAACGCAAAATTAAATGATGAACAAATAGCGCTAATGTCAGCCGATATAGAAGGAGTAATTGAGAAACGCCACATGGAAAATTGGAATTATAATCAGTTGGAACTGCTCATCGCTACAAAAATGAAGCAAGTGAAAGGAGTTAACCGCTGGAGAGGAAAGAGGAAGCCACGAAGCTGGTGGAATATGGAAATTAAGGAGGCCATCGAACAACGACGGGTGGCTTCAAGGGAACACAGAGAAGCAAAGAGGGCGCAGTTATCTGTAGAGGAAATAGGAAAAAAATGGGAATCTTATCGACAAATGAAACAGCAAGTTCAGGTCCTAGTCCAGGCTAAAATAAAGCAGTCCTCTGATAAATGGCTGGCTGAAGTTCGCGAGGCAAATAAAGGGGGGCCAAGAAAATTCTGGAACCATATAAGCTGGTTGGGAAAAACAAATCAAAGAAAGCAGGAACAGATTATAGATGCTGAGGGAAAATGTTTAGAGGGAGACGATGCTGTGGACTACATTACGTCATTTATAGCTGCGTCTTTTAGCGACGCCAATGGGGTAATCTCCCCAAGTGAGGCGGCAACACAGGACAGCACAAAAGAGAACAGCTTAGAACTGACTAGTCTTAACTGGGAAAAGGCGGAAGCGAATATTCCTAAAACCACATCCGCAGGGATAGACGAAATTCCAATTAAGCTGATTAATGAACTTGGCCCAAGAAGCAAGGACGCGCTGATAAAAGCATTGGAGGCAGTCATAACAAATCAGCAAATTCCGCACAGCTGGAGACAGAGTAAAATGAATTTGATTTATAAAGGGAAAGGAGATAAGATGAACATAAAATCATCCCGTCCGATTACGATAACATCTGTTATATACAGGCTGGCAATGCAGGCGGTGAAATTAAAAATGCAGTCATGGGTAGAAGGGAATAGGATACTCGGAGAACTTCAGAATGGGTTCAGAAGGGGTAGGCGGTTAGATGATAGCCTGTTCGTGCTTACCCAATGCATAGAATTAGCTAAGGCGGAAAATAGACCTCTGTTTATAGCCTTTCTAGACATAAGCGGTGCATACGATAACGTGAACAGGGAACTCCTGTGGAGCATGTTGAAAGATTTAGGTATTGGTGATGAGGTAATTGATTTTCTACAGGAAATCTACCGAGATAATGAAGTTGAAATTACATGGGAAGGGAAAAAAAGTACCACAACTGTAGGGGTGCACAAAGGATTAAGGCAAGGTTGCCCTCTATCACCGCTGCTGTTCATGCTTTACGTGATAAATATGGAAAGAAGGCTAGAAGAAAGTAATCTGGGTTATAATCTATCGTACAGATTAGGCGGAAATGTAGTTGAGCAGCGACTCCCGGGTTTAATGTATGCGGACGATATTGTACTGTTAGCAGATAGCCAGGAAGATTTACAAACTTTGATTAATTGCTGTGGAGACGAAGGAGACGCTCTAGGATTCAGTTTTAGCGCAACTAAATCAGGTATGATGATTTTTAACGATACAACTGATCAGGTGCTTACAATACAAGGCCACGAAATACCCAAAGTGGCCGAATACAAATACCTCGGGATATGGCTAAACGAAGGGCAGATATACACGGAAAAGCATGAACAGGCTCTTAGGGCAAAAGGACGAAGAGACGCCGGGATAATGAAACATAGGGCATTATGGGGGTACAACAAATATGAAGTACTAAGAGGTATTTGGAAAGGAATAATGGTGCCGGGACTTACTTTCGGCAATGCGTTTCTGTGCTTAAGGGCGGAAGTTCAGTCGAGATTAGACGTAAATCAGAGAGCTGTTGGAAGATTAGCACTATAGGTGCCCACGGCAAAACCACAAACGAGGCAGTACAAGGGGATATGGGCTGGCCATCGTTCGAGGCACGGGAAGCTAAGAGTAAAATACTATATGAAGAACGCCTGAGGAAATTGGACGATAACAGATGGGCAGCTAAGGTATTTAAATATTTATACAGAAAGAACGTTGACTCACAGTGGCGGAAAAGAACTAGAAAACTAACCAGTAAGTATGCCGGTCATGAGGACGGAGAAAGAAAGAGCATTAAACGACAGGTTAAAAACGCGGAAGTTAAAAATTGGATGAATTCAATGGAAAAGAAACATAGTGTAGAACTATATCGATTCTGGAAAAGGCAGATCAGGAAAGAATTTTTCTATGATAACTCAAGAGGCAGTGCCCTACTTTTTGAAGCTAGATCAGGGTGTCTTAGAACGCGCAGCTACAAAAAGAAATTTAACGAAGATGATGACACATGTGCAGTGTGTGGTAGATCTGTGGAAACAATTGAACACCTCATAATCAAACGTGATGGTATCCATCCGGATGTCGATGCAGGCACAGTCACTCTTTCTGAGGCCCTAGGGTTTAAAGATAACAATGGTCATGTAAATAAATCTGCAGTGGACGTTAGCAAAAAGCGATTGGAGGATTGGTGGCTGAAAAGCAGAGATGTGGCATAAGGTTAGAATTGTAGGAAACCGTAGGCAAAGGTGATGGAGAATCTTAAGGAGAATTGCCAACACAGTAAACAAAAAAATAGTAAAGAAAGAAAAGCTGAGCATGGTGGCAATTGCCACCACCCCGTTTCAAAGGGGGCGCTCCCATCCATCCATCCATCCATCCATCCATCCATCCATCCATCCATCCATCCATCCATCCATCCATCCATCCATCCATCCATCCATCCATCCATCCATCCATCCATCCATCCATCCATCCATCCATCCATCCATCCATCCATCCATCCATCCATCCATCCATCCATCCATCCATCCATCCATCCATCCATCCATCCATCCATCCATCCATCCATCCATCCATCCATCCATCCATCCATCCATCCATCCATCCATCCATCCATCCATCCATCCATCCATCCATCCATCCATCCATCCATCCATCCATCCATCCATCCATCCATCCATCCATCCATCCATCCATCCATCCATCCATCCATCCATCCATCCATCCATCCATCCATCCATCCATCCATCCATCCATCCATCCATCCATCCATCCATCCATCCATCCATCCATCCATCCATCCATCCATCCATCCATCCATCCATCCATCCATCCATCCATCCATCCATCCATCCATCCATCCATCCATCCATCCATCCATCCATCCATCCATCCATCCATCCATCCATCCATCCATCCATCCATCCATCCATCCATCCATCCATCCATCCATCCATCCATCCATCCATCCATCCATCCATCCATCCATCCATCCATCCATCCATCCATCCATCCATCCATCCATCCATCCATCCATCCATCCATCCATCCATCCATCCATCCATCCATCCATCCATCCATCCATCCATCCATCCATCCATCCATCCATCCATCCATCCATCCATCCATCCATCCATCCATCCATCCATCCATCCATCCATCCATCCATCCATCCATCCATCCATCCATCCATCCATCCATCCATCCATCCATCCATCCATCCATCCATCCATCCATCCATCCATCCATCCATCCATCCATCCATCCATCCATCCATCCATCCATCCATCCATCCATCCATCCATCCATCCATCCATCCATCCATCCATCCATCCATCCATCCATCCATCCATCCATCCATCCATCCATCCATCCATCCATCCATCCATCCATCCATCCATCCATCCATCCATCCATCCATCCATCCATCCATCCATCCATCCATCCATCCATCCATCCATCCATCCATCCATCCATCCATCCATCCATCCATCCATCCATCCATCCATCCATCCATCCATCCATCCATCCATCCATCCATCCATCCATCCATCCATCCATCCATCCATCCATCCATCCATCCATCCATCCATCCATCCATCCATCCATCCATCCATCCATCCATCCATCCATCCATCCATCCATCCATCCATCCATCCATCCATCCATCCATCCATCCATCCATCCATCCATCCATCCATCCATCCATCCATCCATCCATCCATCCATCCATCCATCCATCCATCCATCCATCCATCCATCCATCCATCCATCCATCCATCCATCCATCCATCCATCCATCCATCCATCCATCCATCCATCCATCCATCCATCCATCCATCCATCCATCCATCCATCCATCCATCCATCCATCCATCCATCCATCCATCCATCCATCCATCCATCCATCCATCCATCCATCCATCCATCCATCCATCCATCCATCCATCCATCCATCCATCCATCCATCCATCCATCCATCCATCCATCCATCCATCCATCCATCCATCCATCCATCCATCCATCCATCCATCCATCCATCCATCCATCCATCCATCCATCCATCCATCCATCCATCCATCCATCCATCCATCCATCCATCCATCCATCCATCCATCCATCCATCCATCCATCCATCCATCCATCCATCCATCCATCCATCCATCCATCCATCCATCCATCCATCCATCCATCCATCCATCCATCCATCCATCCATCCATCCATCCATCCATCCATCCATCCATCCATCCATCCATCCATCCATCCATCCATCCATCCATCCATCCATCCATCCATCCATCCATCCATCCATCCATCCATCCATCCATCCATCCATCCATCCATCCATCCATCCATCCATCCATCCATCCATCCATCCATCCATCCATCCATCCATCCATCCATCCATCCATCCATCCATCCATCCATCCATCCATCCATCCATCCATCCATCCATCCATCCATCCATCCATCCATCCATCCATCCATCCATCCATCCATCCATCCATCCATCCATCCATCCATCCATCCATCCATCCATCCATCCATCCATCCATCCATCCATCCATCCATCCATCCATCCATCCATCCATCCATCCATCCATCCATCCATCCATCCATCCATCCATCCATCCATCCATCCATCCATCCATCCATCCATCCATCCATCCATCCATCCATCCATCCATCCATCCATCCATCCATCCATCCATCCATCCATCCATCCATCCATCCATCCATCCATCCATCCATCCATCCATCCATCCATCCATCCATCCATCCATCCATCCATCCATCCATCCATCCATCCATCCATCCATCCATCCATCCATCCATCCATCCATCCATCCATCCATCCATCCATCCATCCATCCATCCATCCATCCATCCATCCATCCATCCATCCATCCATCCATCCATCCATCCATCCATCCATCCATCCATCCATCCATCCATCCATCCATCCATCCATCCATCCATCCATCCATCCATCCATCCATCCATCCATCCATCCATCCATCCATCCATCCATCCATCCATCCATCCATCCATCCATCCATCCATCCATCCATCCATCCATCCATCCATCCATCCATCCATCCATCCATCCATCCATCCATCCATCCATCCATCCATCCATCCATCCATCCATCCATCCATCCATCCATCCATCCATCCATCCATCCATCCATCCATCCATCCATCCATCCATCCATCCATCCATCCATCCATCCATCCATCCATCCATCCATCCATCCATCCATCCATCCATCCATCCATCCATCCATCCATCCATCCATCCATCCATCCATCCATCCATCCATCCATCCATCCATCCATCCATCCATCCATCCATCCATCCATCCATCCATCCATCCATCCATCCATCCATCCATCCATCCATCCATCCATCCATCCATCCATCCATCCATCCATCCATCCATCCATCCATCCATCCATCCATCCATCCATCCATCCATCCATCCATCCATCCATCCATCCATCCATCCATCCATCCATCCATCCATCCATCCATCCATCCATCCATCCATCCATCCATCCATCCATCCATCCATCCATCCATCCATCCATCCATCCATCCATCCATCCATCCATCCATCCATCCATCCATCCATCCATCCATCCATCCATCCATCCATCCATCCATCCATCCATCCATCCATCCATCCATCCATCCATCCATCCATCCATCCATCCATCCATCCATCCATCCATCCATCCATCCATCCATCCATCCATCCATCCATCCATCCATCCATCCATCCATCCATCCATCCATCCATCCATCCATCCATCCATCCATCCATCCATCCATCCATCCATCCATCCATCCATCCATCCATCCATCCATCCATCCATCCATCCATCCATCCATCCATCCATCCATCCATCCATCCATCCATCCATCCATCCATCCATCCATCCATCCATCCATCCATCCATCCATCCATCCATCCATCCATCCATCCATCCATCCATCCATCCATCCATCCATCCATCCATCCATCCATCCATCCATCCATCCATCCATCCATCCATCCATCCATCCATCCATCCATCCATCCATCCATCCATCCATCCATCCATCCATCCATCCATCCATCCATCCATCCATCCATCCATCCATCCATCCATCCATCCATCCATCCATCCATCCATCCATCCATCCATCCATCCATCCATCCATCCATCCATCCATCCATCCATCCATCCATCCATCCATCCATCCATCCATCCATCCATCCATCCATCCATCCATCCATCCATCCATCCATCCATCCATCCATCCATCCATCCATCCATCCATCCATCCATCCATCCATCCATCCATCCATCCATCCATCCATCCATCCATCCATCCATCCATCCATCCATCCATCCATCCATCCATCCATCCATCCATCCATCCATCCATCCATCCATCCATCCATCCATCCATCCATCCATCCATCCATCCATCCATCCATCCATCCATCCATCCATCCATCCATCCATCCATCCATCCATCCATCCATCCATCCATCCATCCATCCATCCATCCATCCATCCATCCATCCATCCATCCATCCATCCATCCATCCATCCATCCATCCATCCATCCATCCATCCATCCATCCATCCATCCATCCATCCATCCATCCATCCATCCATCCATCCATCCATCCATCCATCCATCCATCCATCCATCCATCCATCCATCCATCCATCCATCCATCCATCCATCCATCCATCCATCCATCCATCCATCCATCCATCCATCCATCCATCCATCCATCCATCCATCCATCCATCCATCCATCCATCCATCCATCCATCCATCCATCCATCCATCCATCCATCCATCCATCCATCCATCCATCCATCCATCCATCCATCCATCCATCCATCCATCCATCCATCCATCCATCCATCCATCCATCCATCCATCCATCCATCCATCCATCCATCCATCCATCCATCCATCCATCCATCCATCCATCCATCCATCCATCCATCCATCCATCCATCCATCCATCCATCCATCCATCCATCCATCCATCCATCCATCCATCCATCCATCCATCCATCCATCCATCCATCCATCCATCCATCCATCCATCCATCCATCCATCCATCCATCCATCCATCCATCCATCCATCCATCCATCCATCCATCCATCCATCCATCCATCCATCCATCCATCCATCCATCCATCCATCCATCCATCCATCCATCCATCCATCCATCCATCCATCCATCCATCCATCCATCCATCCATCCATCCATCCATCCATCCATCCATCCATCCATCCATCCATCCATCCATCCATCCATCCATCCATCCATCCATCCATCCATCCATCCATCCATCCATCCATCCATCCATCCATCCATCCATCCATCCATCCATCCATCCATCCATCCATCCATCCATCCATCCATCCATCCATCCATCCATCCATCCATCCATCCATCCATCCATCCATCCATCCATCCATCCATCCATCCATCCATCCATCCATCCATCCATCCATCCATCCATCCATCCATCCATCCATCCATCCA
Source organism: Amblyomma mixtum (assembly GCF_055824585.1). NCBI lineage: Eukaryota > Metazoa > Arthropoda > Arachnida > Ixodida > Ixodidae > Amblyomma > Amblyomma mixtum. The sequence continues at coordinate 190,028,597 of NC_143016.1, read as the reverse complement.
TCCATCCATCCATCCATCCATCCATCCATCCATCCATCCATCCATCCATCCATCCATCCATCCATCCATCCATCCATCCATCCATCCATCCATCCATCCATCCATCCATCCATCCATCCATCCATCCATCCATCCATCCATCCATCCATCCATCCATCCATCCATCCATCCATCCATCCATCCATCCATCCATCCATCCATCCATCCATCCATCCATCCATCCATCCATCCATCCATCCATCCATCCATCCATCCATCCATCCATCCATCCATCCATCCATCCATCCATCCATCCATCCATCCATCCATCCATCCATCCATCCATCCATCCATCCATCCATCCATCCATCCATCCATCCATCCATCCATCCATCCATCCATCCATCCATCCATCCATCCATCCATCCATCCATCCATCCATCCATCCATCCATCCATCCATCCATCCATCCATCCATCCATCCATCCATCCATCCATCCATCCATCCATCCATCCATCCATCCATCCATCCATCCATCCATCCATCCATCCATCCATCCATCCATCCATCCATCCATCCATCCATCCATCCATCCATCCATCCATCCATCCATCCATCCATCCATCCATCCATCCATCCATCCATCCATCCATCCATCCATCCATCCATCCATCCATCCATCCATCCATCCATCCATCCATCCATCCATCCATCCATCCATCCATCCATCCATCCATCCATCCATCCATCCATCCATCCATCCATCCATCCATCCATCCATCCATCCATCCATCCATCCATCCATCCATCCATCCATCCATCCATCCATCCATCCATCCATCCATCCATCCATCCATCCATCCATCCATCCATCCATCCATCCATCCATCCATCCATCCATCCATCCATCCATCCATCCATCCATCCATCCATCCATCCATCCATCCATCCATCCATCCATCCATCCATCCATCCATCCATCCATCCATCCATCCATCCATCCATCCATCCATCCATCCATCCATCCATCCATCCATCCATCCATCCATCCATCCATCCATCCATCCATCCATCCATCCATCCATCCATCCATCCATCCATCCATCCATCCATCCATCCATCCATCCATCCATCCATCCATCCATCCATCCATCCATCCATCCATCCATCCATCCATCCATCCATCCATCCATCCATCCATCCATCCATCCATCCATCCATCCATCCATCCATCCATCCATCCATCCATCCATCCATCCATCCATCCATCCATCCATCCATCCATCCATCCATCCATCCATCCATCCATCCATCCATCCATCCATCCATCCATCCATCCATCCATCCATCCATCCATCCATCCATCCATCCATCCATCCATCCATCCATCCATCCATCCATCCATCCATCCATCCATCCATCCATCCATCCATCCATCCATCCATCCATCCATCCATCCATCCATCCATCCATCCATCCATCCATCCATCCATCCATCCATCCATCCATCCATCCATCCATCCATCCATCCATCCATCCATCCATCCATCCATCCATCCATCCATCCATCCATCCATCCATCCATCCATCCATCCATCCATCCATCCATCCATCCATCCATCCATCCATCCATCCATCCATCCATCCATCCATCCATCCATCCATCCATCCATCCATCCATCCATCCATCCATCCATCCATCCATCCATCCATCCATCCATCCATCCATCCATCCATCCATCCATCCATCCATCCATCCATCCATCCATCCATCCATCCATCCATCCATCCATCCATCCATCCATCCATCCATCCATCCATCCATCCATCCATCCATCCATCCAATGGCGAAACCCCGCGAGAGGCGCGCCTGGGCTCTTTCACTGCGACGGAAGCCTCGGACTACCGCCGCGGAAGCCCCGCGAAACCAGAGGCGCCGCATAAGCGAAGCCCGGAAGGATCGAAGGAGCATCGCAACAGTACGGGCAAGGCGGGCGCCGGCAGGGCTGCAGCTGCCGTACCACATGCAGACCGACCGGCCCAAGCTACACGCAACAGCTGTGTCATTCCCTGTTCCCGTTTGTTCATCGACCACACAACAGCAGCGTATCGCTCGTGCACGACCACTTTGTGTAGTGAAATCTGGAACACCTTTTGAGGAGAGTGCATACACTGTCTCGGCATGAGCATTTGAGTCAGCACCAGGTAACACTTCTACAAGCAGCACAGAACCAACCCACAATTACGCGCGGAAGTTGGCGAGCCCTTCCGACGACTTTTTCATGCTTGCGCCCTCCTCCGTCGCAGGCTGCTGCATTTCGAGATGGCCATTGGTTAGATTCCTTCAGGCGTCACCCAGGTATACCATGGCCGCGGACAGTCGACAGCATCACTCCGGTGGGTCGGGAAGCTTCGCCCTCCCCGGGGAATTCACGAACGCGCCGGCAGTGGTTCTGGCGGAGGACGCCGACCTTCTTCAGCGCGGAAAAAGTGACGAGAGGGAAAAGCGCGATGACGCTTAATTCAAAAACTTGACGCCAGAAATCGCAGATTCTACGAGGCTCATTTAAGAAATTCTTGCTGGAGGATATTCGTGAACCGCACCTTTTCCAGCCCTCTTTCAGAGCCCATTTAAAGAACTTTTCGCCTAACCCTGCACTATATAGTGTCAAATTCTCGACATACCGTTTTCACGCCATGTGCTCATGACTACAGGGAGAGCTTGCATACAAAGCTTACTGTCAACATGTAAACAGCAGCGAGCGCTTCGTATGAAAATGTTTGGCGTTACTGTGAGCGAGCTGAGTGAAGAAAAAGGAGGGACGAATGCGAGACTTTCAGCCAACCTCCAACAATTCCTCGTCTCTCATTTTATGACAACTGCTGCGAGAAAAATAAGAAGGCCTGAGTCGAATAATAAATTGTCCACTGTCTCCGGGCTTTGGAGTTGGTTCCAGACCTTCAGTTTGACCACGCACACCTCTAACTATACATGCTATAGAGAAAGGGCAGGTAGATGGGTTTCTGCCAACACAAAGTGAACAAGAGAGGGAGAAGCCCCGGGAGCTTGTCGTCGTTTAGACAAGAAGACTTGCCTTGGTCCTCTATAGCTGGCTCTAACTAACCTCTAACTAGCAGCATAAAATGAGCAATATGATAATTGTTGCTGATTGGCGTTATGCAGACTTGATAAATTTTATCGGCGCTAACAAAATTTTGGTGCTGCCTTTTGAATATAGGTACATATTACCACATTTTCCACGTAATTTTTTCCTCTTTGCTTAATTATTTGCGCCCAACAGGCTTGGAGGAACTTTTGGGAAATATCCCACCGAAATCCCATTGTATCCAATGCAAGCATGCTTCAAATGACTGAGCACACCAAACTATCTCTCAGTTTGGCGACCATATAGGAAAACACCCACTTATTGCCTCCGGTTGAAAGGGCATCATTCTGGCAGACATGGAGCTATTTTCGTCTGCGAAGCTTCGGACATTGCAGTTGTCATACTACGAGGCTTTGGAGAAATTGCGACGTCATACTTTCACTTAGGGACACATCTTCCTTTGTCTGAAGCAAGTGTCCTAAAACAATGACTAGCCCACGTGCCAAACTCGAGAAGTCGGGAGAGAGAGAGAACTTTTATTACAACAGATTATTTGGCAGGAGCCAGGTGGTCGGGACCCCTAGTCCAGGGCTCCGCTGGCGACAGCAAACTTGCGGACAATAGTCGGATACAACTTAAGTCTGCAGTGAAGCTCCGCCCACATTCGCAACCGCCGCGCAGGATTTATCCACGACAAAAAAGTAGACCGCTGCTTAAACGTTTCTTGTTACTTAAACAAGAAGCTTCTCACAAGAAAAATAATTATGAGTTCTATTATTTTGATACGTGGATTGTTTGACACAGTCAAACATTAAAAAGCTTCTTGAATAAACAGCGCGAACGAAGACGAGCACAAGAGACAAGAAAACGGACGACACAGCGCTGACTAACAACTGAGGGTTTATTGCTGATCATACAAGTATAAATACATAAATGTCGGCAGAGAGGGAAAGATATACAAAGTGCAGAAAAAAACATAAATGGGACAACAGCAACAGAAGCACGCTAGAAATCAGGGCTGATAATTTCTAGTGATTTCTAGCGTGCTTCTGTTGCTGTTGTCCCATTTATGGTTTTTTTGCACTTTGTATATCTTTCCCTCTCTGCCGACATCTATGCATTTCTACTTGTATGATCAGCAATAAACCTTCAGTTGTTAGTCAGCGCTGTGTCGTCCGTTTCCTTGTATTTTGTGCTCGTCTTCGTTCGCGGTGTTTATTGGAGAAGCTTAACCAACTAGCCCGCCAAAATGTGCCAACGCAATTAAAAAGCTGATTTCGTTTAGAGTTGCGATTGGCCAGCAGGACGCCGCGGACCGCAGCCCAGTGTTGGCAACTGCTGTTTTTTTAAGTTGTATCCTACTATCCAACCCAGGCTGTCTCTAGTCAGGGGCCTCCCCCCACTGCTCTTGTGTCGGTCCGGTTTGTCCCGGCATTCCCAAGATGTATGGTAGAGCTAGGGGGCTTCCAAGTCGGGGGAGGATTTCGCAGTCACCAGAGCCGGGTTTCTCATGTTGCACAGCTACAAGACGGGCGCTTCATCGTAGCGCTTCTAGCTAATCTGGCTGCCGGCGCATGGCTTCGAACATTCAAAAATAGCCCGCTGACACCAGAATGACTTCTCACTAGGCTAGGGCTCTCCCCAATTCATGGTGATGCTAACCACAGCCCGCTAGACTGCTCACGGGGGGGTTGTGACATCACGCTGTTCGTCTTGCCTTTGCCAAGGCGGCTGGGAGCCCACTTATTAAATGTCGAAGAACCTCCGACAAAAAAAAGAAACGCAGATTAACGGCCAAATTTTGGCATAATTGTGCAGTGAGAGTTCATTTTCAACATTTTCTATATTTCACATTTCGCTTCACTGTTCCTTTGATTTAAATTTTCCGAGAAAGAAAATTACCGGGAACACTTAAAGGGGCCCAGAAATACAATCTTAGTTAACTGTTTTGCCTGTTGATCGCACAGAGTGAGTTACAATGGTGCTATTAGCGTCGGTAATACCGCGTATATTCCGTTTTTTTTAAATATTTTAATGTCCTCCAAAAAACAAATTCATGGCTCTGATGGTGTCCCCACACAGTGGCGGGTTTTAACAGCGGATATGACATCACCTAGCGCGAGCTTGACGATTGGATAAACAGTAAATATACTGCAAATTGTGTGAATAAATAGAGACACATTTTGTCACCTGTCGGTGTTTTATATTAGATCAACAAAAACAACTTGTTCGTCTTAGATAAAAGCCCTGCAAAGCAAGTAAAATAAAAAATGCACCACCAGGGGCTCTGGCATGGAAACGACGTTGCCAGTCTCAGCAAGAACGAGTTACAGAGAGCAGGCAACCGTGGAGTGCAAACTTCCGCGACGTGCTCTGGCAGGCTGTTTTGATTGGTTGCGCCAGGTGCCGTCATTGGGAGAGCGAAATAGGAGTGGGAAGCCCCGCCAAAATCGAGTTGAGGGCAGCGTTTTGTTTGCTTGTATTTTTAAACTTCTTCATTGAATAACTCCCGTTCTTGTGCATCGATTCCTGTCATTCTTTTTAAGTCAGCATCTGTGTGACATTAAGAATCCACCTGAAGTATAGCCGGTATCCCCCCAAGCAGTGTTTCGCAGCCCCTTTAAGGAACTTACGTGCGAGTAATCCGAAAGCATTACAATTTTGTTCTAATTCTATTTCAGTTCCATCCAAATTCAATTCCAACTAAATTTCAATTCTATTCAAATTCTATTCCTCTGAAGTTGAAGCAACTGTAAGTACTGGCAATGACTACTGCTGGTTAACATTTCGTATTTTCCCGCATTTGATGACATCACACCGTTTCGACCAATCGCTAGCTTAGAGTAGAGCGACGCCGGATTTTCTAATGATTTCGCATCAAAATAGGTCTTTCGCTGCCGCTAGAGTAACAACACAGCCAGACAGAGAATCTATATTTACTACCAACAAAGTTGGCTGCAGTTGTGCCCAATGCCTCTTGGAACTTTTTTCCCACGGAGGTCGTCCACCTTCAGAGTGTGACAGTGTGCTCGAAGCCTCCTGCACAGCAGCGCTCGCAACGCGGCAATCACGGAGGACACGGACAGCTGCACAGCAGCGCTCCCATGCGGCAATCACGGAGGACACGGACAGCCGCACAGCAGCGCTCACAAGCGGCAATCACGGAGGACACGGACAGCCGCACAGCAGCGCTCACAAGCGGCAATCACGGAGGACACGGACAGCCGCACAGCAGCGCTCACAAGCGGCAATCACGGAGGACACCGACACCCGCACAGCAGCGCTCGCAAGCAGCAATCACGGAGGACACGAACAGCCGCCCAGCAGCGCTCGCATGCGGCAATCACGGAGGACACGGACAGCAGCGCCAGACAAACGCCACTGGGAAAGACAGTGAAGCTGTGCTCATAGGCTGGCGCGGAAATTTGAGTTGAAAAAGTCGAATACAGAGCGCTCAGGTGAACAAAAAAAAAAGATGAGTAAAAAGTCCTTCATATCGGCCCCCACTTGCCTGCCGCAGCTACACTGAGGCCACTCGCCATTCAAGATGCGAAGCGAACTACAACAACGCAACAAATTACAAAACGAAAGTGGCATTATTTGCATTTTCCTGCGCTTAATGCGCGTGAAGCATGTGTATTCAGTACTCCTCCCAGATAGATGCCAAGGTGTGGTGCGCGTCCGTCGTGGAATCCCCGCGCGTAGATCCCTGGACGAACGCTGTGTGTGTTTGAAAATTGAAAACAGGTTTGTGGGGAGAGGAAATGGCGCAGTGTCTGTCTCACATATCTCGGTGGACACGTGAACCGCGCCGCGTAATGGAAGGAAAGAAAGAAAGAAAAACAGAAAAGAAAGAAAGAAAGAAAGAAAGAAAGAAAGAAAGAAAGAAAGAAAGAAAGAAAGAAAGAAAGAAAGAAAGAAAGAAAGAAAGAAAGAAAGAAAGAAAGAAAGAAAGAAAGAAAGAAAGAAAGAAAGCGGTGCCACAGTAGAGGGCTCCAGAATAATTCTGACGACCACCTGGGGTTCTTCAACGTGCACTGACATCGCACAGCACACGGGCGACCTTTGCGTTCCGCCTCCATCAAAACGCGGCCGCCGCGAACGGGTTCGAACCCGGGTACTCCGGTTAGGTAGACGAGCGCCCTAGCCACGTTGCCACCACGACGGGTGGCGCTTGAAACGATGCCTGCCCGCTCCCTGTTTCACAGAACCCTCGTCTCTCCCCGACGTTTCCCAACACTGCCAAGCAACTGACCACCAATCTCCTCCGCTGCAGCGGCCGCGACTTGTCCCCTTCTGCTGCTTTCAGTATGACAGTTCAGTTCAGCCGCGGAGTCTAGAAAACGAAAAATACAATCAAGCACCGTGTATTTTTATTTTTTTTTGGACTCAGCGGCTCTGAACTGGGAAAATGATAGCAGGCGAAGGGAATGAGTCGCCTCCGCTGAACCAGAGATTGGTGGTCAGAGTGTCGGGAAATGTCGGGGAGCGGAGGATTCTGAGAAACACGGAGCGGCATGCATCCTTTGTTGTCCTTGTGCCCCGCCGTGCCGTACAGGGGAAGCAACGGGACGTCTGAAGCCGCGGTGCGCTCTTTTGTCGGCAGCGCCTCCGTTGGATGCGGAGGTTGTATCTTGCGGCGCTCTTCGACGGGCGAAGAAGCGAGTTTCCACGCTAGCTTCGCAATGACAAATGAACACTCGTTAGCGGCAGTTAGTCTGACCTGAGGTGCGCCGGGGAATGGCGACACGGCAGGCACGCTTTGTCCGAATCTGTGGGCGTCCGCCTGCGGTGCATGCCAGGAGGTGTGAGTGATGACCAGGGGTTGGACTTCCGACTTTTTATGTTTCGAAAATTCGACCAACGTTCACGGGTACACAAGTTTTGTTTTGTTTTGTTTTTTTCCGGCGAATAGTATTTTTGGCGAATGAACTACTGACTTTCTCCGGAGACTTAATGTGGCAATCTTGTGAGCACTAAAGTCACTTTATACCTGGGCGTTTTGTCAGCATGAACCGTTTATTTGCTAGTAATTAACGCACAAACGGCATACTGGGCGCTGTGTTTGCAGAATGAATAGCTGTAGTCACTGAAAAAGTGACGCATGTTAAACGAGACAGCTGAAGGACGAAAACGCTGGCGGGAGTTCACTCCTAAGAACTAGGCTGACATGTTATCGTCAAGCTGGGTTGAGCGAGGCGGTTATGCGTCACGTGGTCCGCATGTCAATGGCACCGACGGAACTGCGGCCGCGGCAGTAAGAACATTTGGAGCGAAAGCTGCACGCTGAGGGCCGTTTCACATGCACGCAATTCTTGCCTGCGACGCTACGAATTCTGTCGGTCTGCGACTGGGGAGGGCCGTCGGTCTAGCCGCAGACGGCCTGCGACCGAGTTCCGTCGGTTGGAATTCTTCAGTCGCAGCGTCGGTGTGTTCGCTCTGCGACTGACCAATGGGCAGCGCCGTGACGGCGCGTGACGTGGCGTCACGTGGGAGCTGTTGCCGCGGCGTAAGCAAAACTGTTTATTCTAATCAAAACATACGAAATATTGCCTTGCATCTAAAAACACGCTGGTCATAACATCAGCAACACATTCCGTGCAGCGTTTCTGTAGCGTTTAATCGTGGGTTGCCCATGCGAACATCGAGCAACCTTGCGTGTCCCTCCGACCGAATTCGCTGCGTACGCGTTGCATGTGAAAGCACTGAGCGAAAATCGCACTGCGGCGTCACCGACTAGGCCGACTATTTTCGTTCTAGTCGCAGCATGTGAAACGGCCCTGAGCCGCAACTTTCAAGGTCATGGACATTTCCGTTTAACTTTGAGCCAGGCTGCACACGCGTGGCGTCACACCACGTGACTAGCCACGGCTGCAGCCGAGCTACGCCGAACCTCCGCCGAACCTCCGCCGTATGACGTAACAATGGCGTCGCACCATGCTTCGCTATAAATACCGCCGGCTTTCCTTTCGCTCGTCTACTAGCTTCAGTCGGGTCGAACCGCGGCCATTTTATTTTATTTTCCGTGACGCCCATGCGCGGTTTAGTGTCAGTGTCCTACACGCAGCTGATAAACCTACTTGACCGTCTCACTGCTCTGATGGGCGCGAACGAACGGTGCGCAGATCGCAGGCAGCGAGCAGACGCTGTTTCCCGATCTGCAGAGGCGGGTAAACAAGCCGAGCAGTCGTGTCCCGCTTCCCATTTGATATTACTCTCATTCCACTAGCACGCAAATTGGCAGAATTCCGGCTCTGCAGCACTCCCTGTGCGCCGACGACATCACAATATGGACTGACACAGGTAATCACGAAGAAACCTATCGGCAGCAAGCGATCGACATTCTGTCCTCACACGCCCAAAGTAACGGCCTCAGCTGTTCGGCACCCAAATTGAAAATTTTTACTTACAAATCTTAAAGAACATCGCCCTTCTGCAATTCACATTACCCTGGATGGACCCCCCCCCCCTCTTTAAATGGTCGAAAAACTTCACAGTCCTAGGCCTCTACACATCCAACAATGTCACTAGGACCAACGCCATAAAAGCTATTCTCAAATCTGTGCAGAACATCGCCACACTGATCAAACGCATCTCCAACCGCCACAGGGGCATGAGAGAGGCGGACACGCGCCGCCTCATTCAGGACTTCTTCCTATGCAGAACTACCTATTCCCTCCCCCTCAGAGACCGAGCAAGTGAACAGTCTAGTCAGAATGGCCTACAAAACGGCCCTTCTCCTACCAGAAAACACAGCTACCGCCAAACGTCTCTAGCTGCGCGGGTACATAATACCTTTCAAGAGCTAGTCGATGAGGAACCCTTAATGAGCCAATAGCGCCGACTCTCTCGTGCGATAACCGGGCAGCAAATTCACCACCCTGGTCAAATCACTGCTCCGTATTCCCATCCCATCAGCGCAAACACTTACGTCCCCCCTCTCCCGAAAAACACTGAGTACAATCACGAGAGACGCACTGCCAGAGGTGAAGCTCTCCGCAAGACGCTGGATAACCTCAGCAGTACGCATCCGCGATTGCAGTGACGGACAGTGCTCACAATTCAGTTACCTGTGCCGCCATTTGGAACTCGACCCAATACATCGAAGAGGAGGAGGCATCTATAGCCCTTGCGGTTACCCACTCCTCCTCAGAATACATTATCTCCAATTCAAAGACACCCATCTTCAATTTTTCGAAACGACGGCTGCTGACCCAAAATACGCGGGTTCGATCCCGGCCGCGGCGGCTAGAATTTCTTTGGAGGAGAAATTCTAGAGGCCCGTGTACTGTGCGATGTCAGTGCACGTTAAAGAACCCCAGGTAGTCGAAATTTCCAGAGCCCTCCACTACGGCGTCTCTCATAGCCTCAGTCGCTTTGGGACGTTAAACCCCATAAACCAAACCAAACCAAACCAATTTTTCGAAACGAAAAATCTACGCCCGTACCGCTAGCATCCTACAATCTACTTCCCCTCCCAACCGCCACATCAGCCTCCTCTGGGTTCCAGCGCACTGCGGACACCCGGGCAACACGGCCGCCCACGAGCAAACCCGATATCTCGTCAACCGGGCAGTGGACGGCCTGTCCTCGTTTCTAAGTCAGACTCCTCACCTATCACGACATCACTATGCATTACAGAAACTCCCGCCAAATCTGCCCACCTCGTCACGCTTCCCTGACCGAAACCGAGCAGGTGGTGTGGCGTTGATTACAAACATCGCTTTTCCTCCTCTTCCTTATACATAGGGAGAAAAATATCCAGCCTATCACTTGTGCCCAAGCACCAGAGCGGATTTCAAACAGACTGAACAGATTTAAACAGATGTCTCAACGCAAGATTAAAAGAGCATCATGACAATGTCGCACGTGTGGCCACTTCAGGCCAAGTAGCCAAACACTGCAGGGGCTGCTATACAGAAGGAACGGAAGAAAGTGATAATGAAGCCCGTGAATCGCTGTAGAGATAATGCAGCATGATAGGGGAAAATAGTGACGCTCTGATAATAGAGGCACACATGATAGCAATATTGCAGGTTGTTTGTACAAGCGCGCCTTCGACAGCATCGTCACAAAAGGAAATGAAGTACCTTGATTGCGAGATTTGACACGTGCCACTTTTCCGCCGGCACTTGTTGCTTCCGTACGTTTTTTTTTTTTTTGTGCTTTGTTTCCTTTCTCGTAGCCAGTAAGTGTATGAGCTTGCAGACCGTCCAATAAAAATTCAGTTGTCAGTCAGCGCTCTGGGGCGCGATTACGAGTCGCTCAAAATCGTCTCAATCGGAAAGTGTCTCAAAAAGTGTCTCATTTGCCCCGTTCCTATTGGTCGGCCGTGACCAGCGGCCATATTGGTTTTTTGCGTCACCGGCCGACGTCATAAACGGGCAGAAGTGTTGACGTTGCTTACCTAATTATGCGAGCCGACTGAGACGATTTTTCGGGATTGGAACGAGTGGTCTCAAACCGCTTGAGACAGAAAATGGCGGTTGTTTACATGGCCGGTGGCCGCGCGAGCAACGGTGTAAGAGGGTGCATGAAGACGGTTTTGACGTGCCGGACGAGTTGTTTCGACGTTTTGACACAGGAAGGAGCACAATGGCTGTGCGACGAACTCACCGTTGAACTTGGAGGTGTGCGGGTGAGTGCGCGGTCAGAGGAGCGGCAAGTGCCTGTGCGCGCTTTCGCCGTCGGTGGGTTTCAAGACACCGTCGGAAATGAAGTAAACGTCGGCGTAGCCCAACCGACTGTGAGCAAGTGTTTGCGGTGAGTTGCGGAGACCACTGTCAAAGTTAAGTCACAGAAGGTGCGCGCGAAGGCGGCGGCGAAGGAGGACTTCCTTCGCATAAACTTTCGCCACCGCAGTATCCCTGGCGGCGTCATCCGAGCATCATCCGAACGGAACGGCAACAACACCAACACGAATATCAAGTGCTTAACCCGAAGCGGGCGGCATGAGTTGGTTACGAGGCGGCATGAGTGATTGTTGGCGCAGTGACCGGGCGTGCCGGCTCTTAATTCCCGCAATGAGACTGCAAGCTCCAGCAGCTGCACCGGTCTGCTCCCGGATGTTGGCAGTTGCTGCAGTGTGATTATTCATGGTCGCCTGGTATTTTCTGAACAAAAATAAATAGAACCACGCATCGCCCTTAGAGCACATTTGCCGTCGATAGCAGGCTAGGTGAGTTCACACTGGCGAGTCGCGGAGGTCGCGCGACAGGCTTAAATGGATTTATTACGCTCCCTCCCCGCTTTACATGTGCTTCGGAAACTAATTGACCGAAATCTGTCGCCTAGAATACTAGCGCGACGTTTGCAACTCGCCAGTGTGAACTTGCCTTAAAGCTGCCTTCGCCGGTTTTCGAGCCAAGCGCTCCTTGCAAATTGATCTCGGCAGACTCGTAGCAATCACTGCCATTCAATAGATTTTTCCGCGCACTTAAGACGTCTGCGCAGTACTTCGATTCTACGTAACGTGTAAAAAAAAAAAAAAAAAGACAGCCGTCGAATCAGCTGATTTTTTTTTCTGGCTGCCATGTTTACGATGGGTGAATATGTGGGTGGAGGGATAAGGCTGAATCCTTTGAATCAGGCGGCAGCTCACGCCACCTAACCGACGCTTTTCCAGCGTCAGTGCGCCCTCGCGGCAGCAAAAGTGACTGAAGAGCAAACTTGATTGCAGAACTGAGGACGCTTCTTGTTTTGCTTAATGTTGTTAGGTTTGAAACATAGTTTGTTGGGAAAATAAAACATTGTTCATTTTATTAACGGCTTCTTTACAGCAAAACGTTTGCATACGGTCCCCTATTGCGCAACTAAATGCTTCCTAGCCGCTAAAGCCCCTAGCTAAGGACTTCAGTGGCCATTGCTGATTGGTTGACTCCGCGTTCGCATCTCGCGGTGTCGTCATTTTGATGTCAAAGTCTCAAAATTGAGACAAAAACTCGTAACACCGTCCATGGTGTGTGACTTCCTGGTGTGTGGTGTGTGGGTTCCTTCTATCTCGTCTTTAGCGCCGTAGATATGGAAGCACGGAAGCGTGCCGTATTTTACTCGCCGCGCGTAATCACAAGAAAAGCTTATCTTCCGCCGGACACGTCTGATACTCTGAACACGCAACGCGGTACGATAGCGCTGGCCGGAACAAGGTACGGCGGCGTCGACTGAGAGCGCCGATTTATCTGGCGACTGCCCAGGCATATCGGAGTTGGACACGGATCCTCGGAGCAGCGGGCCGACGCTACGCTGCGCTGATTGCGCGGAAGGCCGCGCTTTCCGCGTTTCTTGTCAACGCGATAGTAGGTGTATGCTGTCTCGTCTTTGACGACAGCGTGCTTTTGAATATCAGGTCCACGTATAGGTGATACACCCTTTATGTTTGTGAAGAGGACCTATTCTTCAATACTTGGTTGACAGTTGGTGCGTGTCCTATTGCTTCACGTTCCTTTTAAAAACGCGGAAGCCTTTAATGCCTCATCGTTGTCAGCAGTTGTTGTCGACAGAAATGTCACGCTTTTCAATTGGACGAAATGGTCGTGACGTCACAGTGCGCGAATTTCAAACGGGGCCAATTGTACTTTGGCTAGTAACCATGCAGCCAATTAAAGGGATGGTATAGTGATGGTCCAAGTAAGTGGGACTGAGGTTAGTTAATTGCTTAATTGATCAAGTAGCCTAATTAACCTTTCTAGTCAGACCAGATAAATAAATAAAACCGAGTAGGAAATTGGTCCAGTTGGGGAATCGAACCAGGGCCTCCGGAGTGCGAGACGAGCACGCTACCACTCCGCCATGCCAGCACGATGGTTTGGAATGAACAAAGGCGCGTCTAGTGAACACGGTGTCTTCGTTCACTCCCATCTTCCTCCCTTCCCATTACGGCGAGGTTCAGGTGTCCACCGAGATATGCGAGACAGATACATTTACTTTCCTCAAAAACCAATTTACCGACGAGCAAGGCGTAGAACCGAACGGGGGATGGCGCTCTGTGGACTCCCTGGCAGCGTTGCAAGACGCTGTCGCGTTCCACTCTTACAGGCGAAGCTTAACATCTTAACCACACATCAGTGACACAAGCAGCAACACCGCGCTTAAGGCTTTCGCCTCACCGCACTTTAGGTCAACAAAGCACCCCCTTGAATTTTTTTTGTCCTCGTCCCATTTGCGCCTTTCTGTTTCAAACATACCTCTGTGAGAAGAAGAGACAGCTTGTGCCCTGCAGATTATCGAGCACGTTGATGCGAGAGTGGTTCATGCAGTTTTGCGCTTTCCGCGTATATTGCGTCTAATGCTTCGCAGGCCTGAAAACATTCCCGGTAGCTCATCAGCGCTCACGAGTGGCTACTAACCAGTGAGTAGTAGCCAATCTGTCCGGCTTCAACCCGGCCAGCAGCGACCCTCCTTTCGACCGGGCCAAGGCCTGAGAGGCCCGCACTGGAAAACAGCGGGGCCCCCGGCGAAGAGGAAACCCGGTCGGGCCGCACACGGCGACGCGCCGCTAAACTTAGGAGGGCCCTTTCCGCCTCCGGGTGGCACTTCGCTCAATTGCTTCTCCACTCCCCCGAAGGTTCCTTTTTCAGGGGCGTGGCTGCATGGCGCTTCGATGGGAAAGACGCCGCCACAGCGCCACTTCTGCCCGAAGGAAGAGGTTACAGCGGGCGATCGTTCGGTTATAGTGCCTAGAATATTCTAGGCACTATAGTTCGGTCAGCGGCATACACTCATCCTTCTTTCTTCCCGAAGACATGAAATGCGAAATCAGACGAATGCGTCGGTGCCCCAGTGCGCTGGCTGAGCAGCCCGATACCCAGCACGGGTATACAAAAATGACAGTAAATGCTTAAGGCCTTAAGTTTGTTAATGCCATTATTTTCGGACTTGGTGCTACACGTCCACATTTAATGCCATTATCGAAAGTGACGATGACGATAACGCTCGCAAGGTAGTCAAAAGTTTCATCTGAATATAAACATTGCTAATGAGCACAATATATGGGAGATGTTGTTCAAATGTAATGTAAAAACGATTTTTCAGAAAATACGGTTGTTCCTGCTTCAAAAGTCGAAAAAGTACCCATAAACTCGCATGTCAGCACATAAGTCGACAGTACCTGTGAATAAGGCCGGTTAAAATGGCGTTCTTCGCATCGGAAATGCGGTGGCTCATCTGACTGAAAGCTAAGAATTAACCATTTCCTACTAATTAAGAAGTTGTTACTAACAAAGCTGCATGCTTTTCCGCGTGTGGAATGGGAACGAGAACACACATTGCACGGGCGAATGAGTTGTGGCGAACTCAGTAGGTAGCGAATGGCAGCAAGGCTAATGCCATTAAATTTACGCGTGTGGCACCGCACGAATGCCAGTAAAACTTAAGGCAGTAAGCACTTATTGGCATTAAATCTGACCGTGTGGCACGGGTATAAGAGTGGGTGGACAAACTGCGGTTTGGTCAAGTCAAGTCATATTTATTTCAACATCGTAAAGACGCTATGGCCGCAGCCAAAAAGCCTATTAAAGGCTTGATGAGGGGCTGTGCCCCGTACAAAAACTTGGTAACTTCGGCGTAAGAGTTGGCTATACAATAATATATATTTTTAACAGAAACAACAGGGCGAAATGGCACTTTCATATAATGTTTGACTAAAGACTGTAGAAAAGGTGACGTACAATTGCGGCAAAGAAGCAAAAACAGACACATAGTGTGGAAAACATTTTTTTCGAAATGCACACTTTCAGTGAGGTAAAAAAAAAAGTAATAATAGCATTATCTGCACACTGTAACTAATCAATTGTGTTTAGGAGAAGAGGCAAGGTGTAACTAATGCTCTGCCGTCCGTAATTTGTTCGGGTTTGCGGAATGACGAAATGATTTTTTGTACCGCATGCTGTAATTGTGAGACTTGCGTTGTAATTGACTTGCGTGTAATTGTGATACTTGTGAGACTTGGTGCATATGCCCGCCGCCGCCAGTGAAAGCCTGCAGTGCACATGTCACCGCTAGGCATTTAGCCTCGAGTATCACAGCCAGTCAAAAAGAAGCTGCATTAACCAGCTCAGAAAAAAAAAAAAAATGCGAGTCGTTTCGCGACGAGGTGTTTGCACTGTCGGAAACTGTCCTCCTCGCACAAGCAATGGCCCTATAGAATCACAAAAGCCGGGTGCATCATAAAACACTGACGCGTATTTGCGACTCTGTTACTTTGAGTCCTGGCGTTTCACAGGCAGTGGGTGACAAGGTGGGTGTATTACATCAGAACAAATGATCACATAGTACGAACTTGTAAAAAAGAAACACAAGATGTTTGCACAATTTATTAAAACTAGGGACGCGGACGTATTAGCCAGGTATAAATCATTGCGCAATCGTTTAAATAAAGAAATTAGGATAGCTAAGGTCACTTACTATAACAACTTGTTTGATAACCAGCTCCCTAGCAACCCCAAAGAAAAATGGAGGCGCTTAAACTTGCTCTTAAATAGAAACACACATGGCAGGAAGATAACAAGTTTAATAATCGATGGTACAGAAACTTCTGGATCACACCTCGCAAACACATTTAATAAATTCTTCTCCGAAGTAGGTACTAGCCAATTTAATGCTGGCATCTCCAATTTTTTAGGCGGCAAGTTAAAAGCATCTCTATTCTTCGGGCCAACGGACGAAGCTGAAGTTTTCACAATATGCAGAAAGTTAAAAGATACGTGTAGTCTTGATGCACACAGTATACAAAGCCGACCAGTTAAATATATTCTTGACATAATTACGCCATGTCTAACCTATATATATAATACCGCACTCATGACCGCTCAATTCCCTTCTGACATGCAGCTAGCCAGGGTAGCCGTGATATATAAAAAAGGCGATGCAAACAAATTGGGGAACTATAGACCAGTGTCTATACTTCCGTATTTTTCTAAGGGCTTAGAACAGCTAATTCGCATCCGTCTTCAACATTTCCTGTCTAAACATTCCGTAATAACTGACTGCCAATATGGATTTAGAGAAAATAGGTCTACGGAGCATGCACTCCTGGTTCAAAAAGAATACATATTAAAAAATTTTGAGTCACAGCTTTTAACCCTTGGTATCTTTGTTGACTTCAGCAAAGCCTTCGATTGCTTGAATCACGATGTTCTTTATGCAAAACTGGAGCACTACGGCATACGCGGGCATGCTCTCAGCCTAATTAAATCTTATTTGAGTTCCCGGTCCCAATATGTGGTGATTAATCATTCCTCTTCACAGATTCTAAGAATTTCGAATGGGGTCCCTCAGGGTAGCATCTTGGGGCCACTACTGTTCAATATATATATAAATGATATTCCTAACATTAGCAACCATGCAAAATATATTATATATGCAGACGACACCAGCCTATTCTTTTCTTCCAATGATGTACACCGCTTAGTAGATACCGCAAACCGTACGCTATTATCACTTGCCGCATGGTCATCAGTTAACTCACTAAAGATAAATAAAGAGAAAACTAAAGCAGTACTGTTCCTTCCTAAAAGGAAGCAACTATTTCACCGCCCCTCGCTATACCTCAGTGGCAGTGTGATCGAATATGTGGACACCTTTAAATCATTGGGTGTAATATTCAGCAGTACGATGACATGGGATGCACATGTTAATAACATTGTATCAACACTTTCTAGAATCGTCGGAATTACGTTGCGTAACAGGCATATTTTACCTACCAAAACTAAAATTACTTTGTATTATGCATTTTTCTATTCCCACCTAAGCTATTGTTTCCTTGTCTGGGGCAACACAACGGCATCTAACGTCCTAAAACTGCAAACATTGCAAAAGAAAATGCTTCGTGCAATCGTCAATGGGTCATATGATTCACCTACTAGACACATTTACCTACATTATAATATTATACCTGTCAACAAACTATTTGACTACAGATTTGCATGTTTTTACAAAACAGTGGTAAAAAAGGGTGATTCATTTATTTCTCAGATTGTGCCATTGACAAATCGCCAATCATCGTACGACATCCGATTGCAATGTAGGTTTGTACTACCAAAATGCAGAACAAACTATGGATTCTGTATGTTAAGGTATATTGTGCCAAAGTTCCTCAATACCTCATTCAGTGACCAAGTGAATATTTTGTCTTTGTCTGCCATCCGGAAAAGCTTTATTCAGCAATATGTGGTACAGTGATGTGAAGCGTCTGGGTGTACTACGCCACTCTGTGTAATAACCTCACTGTCTTTTATTATAATTATTACTGCCAATTGCTAGATATCTGTTTCCTATAATACATTGTTCTTCATAAGCGGACTTGTATCCACTTTTCAAGTGTTTTTTTTTTTCTCTCTCTCTTTTTGCCTCGTGCCAACTGCCGACTTGTAAGGATGGTGAGGCCCGTCAAGCGGTGTATCATTCACTGCTTTTTTCTCACCATCCCCAGTTTGCGTGTACAAACTGAAATAAAGATTTGATTTGATTGAACCTGTGCGGTGTGATATTTACTTCGCCCTCGCCGACGCTTGCGTGTGCTGGGGGGTGAGGAATTACACGACTAATACGATTTGGCTGCTAAATGCTGCCAGCCCAACACTGGTCGAAACCCGCTTTCTAATTCAGCCCACCCTCGTGCGATCAAAATCGTTTTTATGTCCTTTGTATGCTCGATTAATCGCACTAGTGTCGGCCGAGAGAATAAACCAGCAGAATGCTAACAGCGCTGAACGCATACGCTATCGCAGAAGTTTTCGAAACACGGAAGCGAAGAACCTCAATTGTTCTTCTGTCTACATGCTTCAGAGGTGTGTACAGTCTTTGTAAAAAGTACCAGGCTGCATGGTTTGCTTCTAGCTCGTACAGTGGAGCTCTTACAGCTTCCCTGAAGCTGAAATGGTCGTCAACGGTAAGGACTAGGGGTCTTCTTACCTTCCAACACGTTTTGATCTTTTGTAAAGCCACAAGGGCACCGCTTTATACAAGTAAGGGATTAGTTACTCATTGGCATCCACCCAAGCGCAGCCATACGGCTACAAAGGAAAGCTATACAGCTTTCTCAGAAACTTCGTAGTTAAAGAAAAATTCGTCCTGGTCCGGGGTTCGAACCCGGAACCACCGCCACACCGGAGCAGTCGCTCTACCAATTGAGCTAACCGGGACGGCAAGCTTATGGTAGGGCGAGAGCGAATTGATCAGTAACTCGAAGTGGGAAGAGTGTTGGTCAAATGTTTAGGGGAATCCCCCAAGGTGGAGTAGATTTCTAATAAGGGATTAGTTACTCATTGGCATCCACCCAAGCGCAGCCATACGGCTACAAAGGAAAGCTATACAGCTTTCTCAGAAACTTCGTAGTTAAAGAAAAATTCGTCCTGGTCCGGGGTTCGAACCCGGAACCACCGCCACACCGGAGCAGTCGCTCTACCAATTGAGCTAACCGGGACGGCAAGCTTATGGTAGGGCGAGAGCGAATTGATCAGTAACTCGAAGTGGGAAGAGTGTTGGTCAAATGTTTAGGGGAATCCCCCAAGGTGGAGTAGATTTCTAATAAGGGATTAGTTACTCATTGGCATCCACCCAAGCGCAGCCATACGGCTACAAAGGAAAGCTATACAGCTTTCTCAGAAACTTCGTAGTTAAAGAAAAATTCGTCCTGGTCCGGGGTTCGAACCCGGAACCACCGCCACACCGGAGCAGTCGCTCTACCAATTGAGCTAACCGGGACGGCAAGCTTATGGTAGGGCGAGAGCGAATTGATCAGTAACTCGAAGTGGGAAGAGTGTTGGTGCTGCGCTTGGGTGCTGCGCTTGGGTGGATGCCAATGAGTAACTAATCCCTTATTAGAAATCTACTCCACCTTGGGGGATTCCCCTAAACATTTGACCAACACTCTTCCCACTTCGAGTTACTGATCAATTCGCTCTCGCCCTACCATAAGCTTGCCGTCCCGGTTAGCTCAATTGGTAGAGCGACTGCTCCGGTGTGGCGGTGGTTCCGGGTTCGAACCCCGGACCAGGACGAATTTTTCTTTAACTACGAAGTTTCTGAGAAAGCTGTATAGCTTTCCTTTGTAGCCGTATGGCTGCGCTTGGGTGGATGCCAATGATTAACTAATCCCTTATTAGAAATCTACTCCACCTTGGGGGATTCCCCTAAACATTTGACCAACACTCTTCCCACTTCGAGTTACTGATCAATTCGCTCTCGCCCTACCATAAGCTTGCCGTCCCGGTTAGCTCAATTGGTAGAGCGACTGCTCCGGTGTGGCGGTGGTTCCGGGTTCGAACCCCGGACCAGGACGAATTTTTCTTTAACTACGAAGTTTCTGAGAAAGCTGTATAGCTTTCCTTTGTAGCCGTATGGCTGCGCTTGGGTGGATGCCAATGAGTAACTAATCCCTTATTAGAAATCTACTCCACCTTGGGGGATTCCCCTAAACATTTGACCAACACTCTTCCCACTTCGAGTTACTGATCAATTCGCTCTCGCCCTACCATAAGCTTGCCGTCCCGGTTAGCTCAATTGGTAGAGCGACTGCTCCGGTGTGGCGGTGGTTCCGGGTTCGAACCCCGGACCAGGACGAATTTTTCTTTAACTACGAAGTTTCTGAGAAAGCTGTATAGCTTTCCTTTGTAGCCGTATGGCTGCGCTTGGGTGGATGCCAATGAGTAACTAATCCCTTATTAGAAATCTACTCCACCTTGGGGGATTCCCCTAAACATTTGACCAACACTCTTCCCACTTCGAGTTACTGATCAATTCGCTCTCGCCCTACCATAAGCTTGCCGTCCCGGTTAGCTCAATTGGTAGAGCGACTGCTCCGGTGTGGCGGTGGTTCCGGGTTCGAACCCCGGACCAGGACGAATTTTTCTTTAACTACGAAGTTTCTGAGAAAGCTGTATAGCTTTCCTTTGTAGCCGTATGGCTGCGCTTGGGTGGATGCCAATGAGTAACTAATCCCTTATTAGAAATCTACTCCACCTTGGGGGATTCCCCTAAACATTTGACCAACACTCTTCCCACTTCGAGTTACTGATCAATTCGCTCTCGCCCTACCATAAGCTTGCCGTCCCGGTTAGCTCAATTGGTAGAGCGACTGCTCCGGTGTGGCGGTGGTTCCGGGTTCGAACCCCGGACCAGGACGAATTTTTCTTTAACTACGAAGTTTCTGAGAAAGCTGTATAGCTTTCCTTTGTAGCCGTATGGCTGCGCTTGGGTGGATGCCAATGAGTAACTAATCCCTTATTAGAAATCTACTCCACCTTGGGGGATTCCCCTAAACATTTGACCAACACTCTTCCCACTTCGAGTTACTGATCAATTCGCTCTCGCCCTACCATAAGCTTGCCGTCCCGGTTAGCTCAATTGGTAGAGCGACTGCTCCGGTGTGGCGGTGGTTCCGGGTTCGAACCCCGGACCAGGACGAATTTTTCTTTAACTACGAAGTTTCTGAGAAAGCTGTATAGCTTTCCTTTGTAGCCGTATGGCTGCGCTTGGGTGGATGCCAATGAGTAACTAATCCCTTATTAGAAATCTACTCCACCTTGGGGGATTCCCCTAAACATTTGACCAACCCGCTTTATACAAGCTGGAAGCAAACCATGCAGCCTGGTTACTTTTGACAAAGATAGTACATGCTTAGACCGCGTAGAGGTAAGGTTCTACGAGGTTCGCAAAACATCTTCGGGCCTGTAAATGAAGCCCTATCTACTTAGTCTGTCGCGCGCCGCACTTCGCACCGACGGAAGTGGACATATGCTCCAAGCCCCACAAACTGGGCACACCAGCTCGATTCCACGACCCCGCGTCGTACACGGTACAAGTCGGGCTATGTGCGCCACAGCGAAACACGGCAAGCGCAAATGCCTTAACAGGGAAATTATGCGCAGCCCTCATGCCTGCACGTAACCGATCTATACGCCGCAGCAAATAACGTGACGCTCGATCAGCACCTTTCCCGGCTTCAGTTAAACATTGAGTCCCGGCCTGGCCTGACCCAGTGTTGCTCATAACATCTCCTACAGAGAGTGGGTTAGTGAATGACAGTGCCACATTGTTGCTTACTAACCTCAGCACACGTACAACGCCAACATTACGCTACAACACACACTGACAAAACAGCGTTATCCTCTTCCGGGCAGACATTTTGGATTTCGTCGCGCCACCTACAGGCCGTGGGAATGCTCCGTTCCATACATTAGGTGCAACGCTGTCAAAGCTGATGCCCTCGTTTGCGCTGCCCACATCCGTGCACGATAATGAAAGCAGTGCACTCCTAGTGGTCAACAAAAATTAATAAATGCCTTTTCTCCGGGCTAATTACGTGCTACACTTGCCATGAGCTTGTTGAAATACTCGGTTATTGGCCACGACACGCTGCCGCTCTTTCACGCCTTAGACCGCTCGGCAGCAAAACGAGCCCAAAGTAACATGCCCCCCTTTATTGTTTCACGCGGACTGCTTCCTTGCCTGATGTGTGAAATTGATTATTAGAGCGGCGTCGAAATGAAAAACTGACCTGAAGCGGAAGAAGCTGCCACGGATTGTACGGCACGGCTGCAGGCACATAGTAAATGAGGAAACACAGCTAAGAGCGCTATTCTGAACTGAAGCGCGTTAGCGACTTTAGCTACATGTGCGGTCATATTGGCGCCACATATTCGATTCACAACTGCACGTATATTGTTCACACGATGACAAATTTACACACTCGGCACCGACGAGGGATAAGGAAACAGCGTTTCGTAGTCAGAGAAAAAAAAAAAGATGCAGAGTAAAAGGGGATCTCGGGAAACAAAAATAAATAAACGAGACTTGCAACTGGAAGGATGACAAAAGAGCGCGCGCCACCTCAGACGGTTGGAGTACGGCGCCTGGTGGTTTGTTCTGGTCGCATGTCTTCTCTGTTTTCTTCTCGAGCGGCAGCGACAAGGTAACGTGTCCACAGGATGGGGTTAGCTGGACGGTGTGCATTCACTGCGAAGACGACGCCATCGCAAGAAGGCCGCCCTTTCAATGCGGCTACATTGTGTGCACCTGAAAGCCATCAGGAACGGTAGAGAACATCGTTGTGGAAAATGACTGCCTCCAAACTCCATCGGAAAGCAGAGCTACACGCACACGCACGCACACACACGCACACACACACTTTGCGCTGTATGTGATATGAGTGGTGGTGTGGGGGCGGCTTCAAGTCTGTCACCGCTCTCGCAGCGACTACGCGTTTGTGAAACTCCACGCGTACGCTTAGCAACAGGAGACCGCCAGGCAACAAGCGTGGGCTGGCGAAGCCGTGAAAGATTCCCTCCCGCCTTTGTCAGTGGAGCGAAACAAGCCGCGCTATGTTCACGGCGCTCACTGTGTCGTTGGCCAGGGCAAGACAGCCCGTCGCACGTCGGGGCCACGCACTCGGGAGACAGCCCCTCTCACACACCACTACCTGTCGTCGCAAAGGCGCTGATGACGCAGTCGCCCCCGCAAGCCGATCCCGTTCCCGCGCCCAAGCACGTCATGCCGCGCACAGGCGTCGCTTGGCTGCGACTCAGACACTGCGGTGCCAGAGAACCGAAAGGGCGAGCACGGTACGTGTGCCATGGCGGGTGAGCGTCCTCGGGGCCAATCAAGGGAAATGTTTGCACAGTGCGCTGCGTTCACTAATGAAAGCTGGACGCGGCCAATGCCACTTAGTATACGTACAGTCGCCGTCAAAAGTAAATGGAAGGCGACTTCGTCAAAAAATTTAATTTCTTTAAATCTAAAGCATAATGGTCCGTGTTTGTTGGTGCAGAGTGCAATTCGGACAATCACAATTAGTCTGCACATATGTATTCAAGGATGCATGAATTGAGCGGGCAATGATTAAATTTTTTCGTTAATATTGCCTTCCATTTCCTTTTGACGGCACCTGTACCTTGTCTTCAATCGTGTCATCGCCTGTCAACGACACGGCGCGCAGAGGAAAACTAAACAAAAACTAGCTAGCCCAAATTTCTCGCCTTATTAACCCTAGCCAAAATTCGAGCTGCAAAACAAGCAACCTATTTGTTTATCGACAGCTGATTGCCAGTTCGTCTAAGAAACTTCACAGGAAACCAGCTGCGTAGCGAGCAGTCCCCCCCCCCCCCCCCCCCTCCGGAATTTAAGCGGCATCCCCCCACCACGCACACACATTGAAGGGTAACTGCACCACTTTTCCAGAATTCCGCGATATTCAAGGATTGAAATCTATATATACAGATGAAGCATAATATGTGTTTTTGCACTAGCATTTAAAATAGTGACGTGTAATCGACGACTCAATTTTAGATCAAAACCTTGGTAGTTAGTCGGTGGCTCACCTTAAGTAAAAGAAAACGCAGCGGAGGTACAACACCTTCCACCTCCTGGCGCAAACGTGACCAAGGTGTTCCGGTATGCGGATGATTTCCTCATCATTGGTGAAGGCGCACTGGGTATTTCAGCAATTTTAAGCCTTTTCGAAGATAAATCCGGTGGCCTTACTTTTACTTCGGAGCCAGTGCAGAACAACCACATCCAGTTCCTAGATTTATGCATCTATTTTTCAGAACGCCGCATCACTTGGATGTACAACCCTCGCTACAGAAAAGCCCCCCTTCCCTATGATAGCGCCCACTCCAAGCTTGTCAAACGGGGATTGTTAGTAAGAGCCTGCAAAATATTCTGCAAAAGCTCAAGCCCAAGAAGCAGCGTGCTAGGCAGCAAGATAGGAGTCCTGTGCACGTCATCCCGTACCACCATAAGCTCTCGTACAACCTGATGAAAATAGCCAGCAGGTACAAGATCACTCTAGTGTTTTCTGCGCCGTGCAAGCCGTCTACCACCTGCAGCACGACGACTAAGACAAAAGAGCGTGATGATAGCGGAATCAAACATGCGATGCAATCCGTAAACTGTACCATGGGAGTCGTGTACGAGATTCCACTTCTTTGTGCTAGTTCCTACATAGGGCAGACTGGCAGATGCGTAAATGAACGCCTAGCGGAACATGGACGGCGCGTGAATGGTAATGCGGGCGGACATCTGGAGGACCACTGCAAGAAATGCAGGAAGTGCTATTGCGAGTATGACATGCGGATCGGACTGCGACTTCAAGTGTGAGCCTGTGCTTGGGGAGTCCGAAATTAGCGCCAGAGCGAGGGACCAGCACCAGAGGGAGGTGATCGAGGCCCGGCTCATATCCAGGATAGGTGACTGGTGCGTAAGGAAACCATCGATTGCCTTATACATGAAGGAAATTGGGTTTCTGGACGGTAGCATTGGTTAGCCCCGCCTTTGTGCTTCCAGGTTTCCGTTCGCTGGGTGACTTGTTTCTCGTATTCTCTCACTTCATTGTCACTATTTTACTAAGTTTTTTGCGTTTTTACTTTTGTGTTGCTGGGGGTCTCCTGGGTTGCTATTTCGTTGTTTTGCTTTTACTCGTTCGACTGCGTTTGCTACGCCTAATGACTTCCGTGTCTCAGCCTTTGGTACGATATGACTTCCTGTTCTGTTGTTTTTCACGAGTCATCCGCTTTTTTTTTTTTTGAGTAGCTGCACATGCCTTCCCGTAATTCTCGGGCTGTATGTCGTTCACGCCCTCTTTGATAACAACTTCAGGAAAGTAATACGCCGCGCAAAAAACAGGGACAGCAGAGAAGACACAAACGACAGGACTCTCCTGTTGTTTGTGTCTGCTCTGCTGTCCCTGTTTTTTCCGCTGTATCGATGAGCCACCGACTAGCCCATACCAAAATTTTGATCTTTGTGATAACAGTTTGAGTGGATATGTTGCTGGTTAGACAATCTTTGGCGACTGTGTGCTGCAGAGAAACTTGAAGGACATCGCGACTTCAATCGGCGATTACGACACCATTTCAAGCCCTAGTCCAAAACGACTTCGCATGCTTGACCTGCAAGTTTCACACATTCGACTCCTTTAAGCTCGTCGATTTCTAAAACCTATGAAGTTGCCCTTTGAGGGCAACGGAGATTCCAAGAGAAGGCAAGCGAAGCATGCGGCGGCAGAAAGTTATGGCGGATGAGATCAAGAAGTTTGCGGGGATACAGTGGCCGCAACTGCCGAAGGACAGGGTTAATGGGAGAGACATGGGAGAGGCCTTTGCCCTGCAGTAGTCAGGCTGGTGATGATGAGTACAGAATTATCTGAGCAGACGAAAGCGTCAAGCGCCCGTGTACGGGTCACACTGCGACTCGGTACAGTGGCTGGCACCTTATAGTTCGGGGTGAAGAACAGCGACTGGCGAGTAAAAAAATACGAGGGTCACACGCCCGACTTCCGAGCGAACGCACTGGCGGCAGTCGGAATAACCTGCCTTAAAACTGCGTTCGTCAGAGCGCGTTTGTAAGAGTTTTGCACCTGTCGGATACAACACTGAGAGAGAGGTAGGTCATTTTGCGCGGCGAATGTGACGGTCTTAATGACTAGCGCTATGATGGTGACATTGGGTGCTCGTATTCGACAACACACAGCACTTCCTAGCGGTGAGTGAAATTCGGTGCGAAAATCAACATGGCGGGCGTAAATGCGAGTTCTTTCCGAATGTAATGACTACAAAGAGCGATCCCTCTCGGGTACATGGGCGCCTGTGGCGTGGAGTCCCTCAACCTTAACTGCAAACACCTTTCCAGGCCCTTGCATCACTCATCAGTCACACAGCAACACCTGCTCCCTCCACTTCTGGCGTCCTTCACCCCCCGCGGAGAGGAGGAGGAACTTACAGCTACAGCTGTGTACGGCAACCGCAATAGCTACCGACTGGTGAATTGGCTTTTGAGGAAAGAAAATGGAGCAGTATCTGTCTCACATATCTCGGCGGACACCTGAACCGCGCCGTAAGGGAAGGTAGGGGTGAAAGAAGAAAGAGGTGCCGTTGTGGAGGTTTCCGGAGTAATTTCGAGCACCTGGGGATCCACTGACATCGCACGGGCGCCTCTTGCGTTTCACCTCCATCGAAACGCGGCCGCCGCGGTCGGGTTCGAAGCCGGGTACTCCGGCTCGGTAGACGAGCGCCTTGACCACTGAGCCACCGCGGACCTAAGCAATTTACGTGCGAGTAATGCGCATGCATTCTAATTCGCATCATCATCATCAGCCTGACTACGCCCACTGCAGGGCAAAGGCCTCTCTTGTGTCTCTCCAATAAACCCTATATCCTTCGCCAGTTGCGGCCACCGTATCCTCGCAAACTTCTTGATCTCATCCGCCTACCTAACTTTCTGCTGCCTTTTCTGCCCCGCTTGCCTTCTCTTGGAATGCACAATGCAGGGAGGGTCCATCCCACTTCATCTGCCACTCCCTGCACTGTCCCGCTAGCAGGTTCACGAGAACCGGCCGACGCCAACGGGTGGAAGGTGGTCTTTTGACTGGGAAAAGCTGCTTTGTTCTTGAGTTGTATCCGACTACATTACTCGTCAACATTTACTCGTCAACATTTCGTATTTTCCCGCCTTTGATGAAATCACACCGCTTCGACCAATCGTCGCCACCTTTTGGGCAACGCCAGGTTTTCGTGTCGATGAGCCATCTAATAGCCCTGCCACACGGCTAACTGGGAACTTCCTTGAACTTCCTTTACCTAACGGAGCGCAAAAGGGTTTCCCCTCAAAGGAGTTGACGCCGTGTCACACGGCCTCTAACGAGCTTCTCAGAGGATCCACCAGGCCTGCTAGGCGCCGTTAATCCAGTATAAAAAACACGGAAAAGATAACGTTCGAAACAACAGAAATGTTTTTCATACTTTTTTTTTCCTGACAAATTGAAATTGTCACCTAAAAAGAAGTTCGCTTCTTTGTTCGCTTTTGAGCGCTTTTTCCGTTCTGCCGGACACCACGAGCGGCACTGCGTGACCGATAGCGGATGTTGATGCGCGAATGCGTCGACCGTCATAGAACGTCACATGGCACGGAGGAATGCTATACACGTAGTGCTACACCTGTGAGAATGCATGTGACAGATGAAAACAAACAAAACGGCGCAGTCAAGGCAAGCCGTCAAGTGCCCATAGTACGAGAGCATAGTACAGTCGCTAGACTATAACCGAGCTTGAATACTTAGTTTGCGCGACAAACAGAAATATATTTGCTAGCAAAGGTGAAATTATTGAAGAAAAGCGTTATTTACGTACTCGGAAGTAAAGGACATTGGAAACGAGAGCACTGCCTTCGGCCTTCCAGGGAGATGGTCGATCTCCTAGGAACTTCTTTAAACTGCCTTCCCTTGAGGACTGCCGTGTGACACGGAGCGCATCTCCCTCAAGATATAGACTACCTTGGCAGTTGCGAGACTGCCTTGGGAGTTGTGATAAAGACTGCCTTGGGAGTTGAGAGGAGTCCAGCCGTTCCCGTGTGAGAGGGGTACAATGTCCTCGCATCATTAGTGCTTCGGTTTGGGACTAGTTGGTTCACACGCGTAACGCATTCCGAAGATGGCGCGAAAGTGGACAGGGACAAAGAGGACAGGACAGCCATTAGGAATGTGTCGCTGTCCCATTCTGCGCCGTATGCGGATAATCACTTCCCCGCATCCGCCCCACGAGAGCCCTCTCCTCTTTGCAGACCACAACGTCCACGATATCGGCCGGGGGCAGTGTCAGGTGCTAAAAGCCGTCGGGGCCTCGCAAAAGAGCAGAAAACAACTCCTGAGAGAACTTCCCGACACATGCCATGGCGCGGACCCCGCGAGGCCTACCAGACAGTCCACAGAGCGCACAGCAAAGTGAAACGGGGTCACCGGGAGCAGCGAGCGTGTGACCGGGAGCTGCTAGCTATGTTCGTTCGCTAAAGGCGTAGTTGATTTCCAGTCAGAAAAGAACTCCGGTATACTCAACTGATCTTAATTAGCGAATTGTAAAGGAGAACAAAAACTGCGCAGAATAATGCAAGCACGATTGTTCCCTTGGGCGACTCGCAAGTGAGTGCTCTCCGGAGGGGCTCGCGCAAACCTTCATCCCCGACTTTTTGGAAAGAGCCTCCCCGCTCGCCTGAAGATCAAGGTAGAAGGCGTCGCTCTCACAACTTCGGTTCAGGGTGAACGCCCCCCGCTGCTGGGACCCTTTCTTTCGCTTCGCTCTTGGGGTTGCCTCCCGTCTTTTTCCGTCCCCGAGAAGGAGGACGAGGCAGTCACTAACCTGGCGAAACCATATACAAAATAGGGAGTTTTATACCCCTGCCACACGGCAAATTTAATGTCATTCTCATCGAATGACATTTGTTCGACTTAATGTCATTTTTTCTGCGCGCTGCTACACGGCAAAAACTAATGTCATTTGCAAATGATGGCGATTGCGATGGAAAGAGAGTACAGCATACAAAAATTTCGATGTATGCTTCAATACGTTGCAAAAAGTATTTCTTTGCTAATGGAAACCGATTCTAAAATCTTCATCCTCATTTTAATCAACGTATTTAGATAGGCGCGCTGTGCGAGGGATCTAAAAACGTTGATTTCAATAACGTGTTGATCACTGCTATCCACCACAAGTCCAAGCCAAGCCAAACCTCAGCCAGCGGCGGCAGGCAAATGGCGGACGTCATATTGTGAAATGCTCTCTATGGTGAAATTAGACAGTATTAGCTGTGCGTCCGCAAAAGCTTTGCGCATGCTACGGGCGCACCTTGCGCGCACTGCCGCCCGGCCTCACAACAGTTTTGGTAGGGAGCACGGTGGTTGGGTGTGACTAGCGTAGCGCGCGAGAAGCATAACATACTGTGGCGCCATCTAGACGGTAGGAAGTCAAACCTCCTGAACTGAGTGCCAAAAAAACGTTTTTCTCTTTTATTAACGGCAGTAATGAATGCATTCGAAGGCTTTGTTTTTTTTTAATGTAAATCAATTGGATGAAATGAAAATGTAGATTCTAGTGCAAAGTTGGAGAAATACTTCGCTCGGGGTCGTTGCTATGACGACAGTGTACGCCGTACATAGTTAAGCCTAGCATCAAGAAATTCTGAAATTTATCTCAAAAGCGACTGATATTTCAAACCTATATTGTTACGGAGGGATGAGAATGCACAAAATAAAAGCGAATACAACCGTTTAGAGCAAGCTATCGCTTCGAAAAATGCAGCGGCGACGCAGTATTCGGTCCGAAGCGGGCGAGCTAGGCGTCGCCATGTTGTGAATGCCAACCACGCAAGGCTGGTAGCGAGAGTGAGTTTTATTTTTTTCCAATTCTATTTGGCATCTTTATATACATAAATGAACGACAGCTCAATCGTAGGGACGCGGAAATATTACAGTGCTTGTGACGTTTTTGTAATCGTGTTTTTCGGTGTATATTCTCACCAAGTCTCTGGTGTCGAGGGAACACATTAGCTCGGACGTCGCAGGCGAATGTGTTCAGGGAACTCATTCGATACCTAATGTCGTTTTCATCGAATGACATTAGATTTTCTCGTGTGGCAGCAAACTAATGTCGTTTTGAACGAATGTCATTCGATGGGAATGACATTAAATTTGCCGTGTGGCAGGGGTATTAGAATAGGGGGCCCCAAGAGGTTTGGGGCGTCGAAGTGCGCATGCGCAGAACGCAAGCCCCGCCCTGCGTCTTGGGTTAACGTTAGCGGCGAACGCTATTTCGCCAAAAGCGTGCGCCCCAACGCTGCTCTACGTTCAGGCAACATGGCGGCGCCCGTCGAAGCGGAGCCTCTCACTACACCACCGATTCGTGGTTGTCGCTGCGCTGTGCCCCACGTTCATGGCAAACGAAAGGCACACGAAGCTATCGCTTTGTCTGATGATGCCCTCACCACAAAGTTTTAGCGATAAAACACCCCAGATTTTCAGATTGCTTCTGTGTTTACATTGCTGCTAGGCTTAGCGAGTATACGTCGTTTGACGTCAGAGAGCGCGCGAGGTTCAAACAGGCGTGAGCCCCAACGCCGCTACGTACAGGCAACATGGCGGCACCCGTCGAAGCGGGGCCTTCCGCTTCACCACCGATTCGTTGTCGCCGCTACTTTGTGTATTAGTTAACAGCAAACAAAAGGCACACGAAGCTACCGCTTTGTCTGATGATGCCCTCACTACAAAATTTTAGCGATGAAATGCCCTATATTTTCAGATCGCTTCTGTGTTTACCAAGCTGCTAGACTAAGCGAGTACGCATCGTTTGGTTGCCGTAGAGATGACTTGGTGGGACGTTCGAATGGAGTTTCTCGACTCAGTAAAAACACACTTATAATTTTTACTCTTAAATCTTATGTATGCAATAATAACAGTTTCTGACGATGAAATGAACGCATATTTTAAAATCTTTTTTAAGAGTATCTTTTTGGTTTGCCGTAGTGGCGCTGCAGTCGATAAACGCAAGCCTGGCTCCACTGCGTAGGGGATACCCCTATTCTAAAACTCACCGGCGCACTCGTACGTAGCGCTGGGGCCCGCTATTTTCTTGGGGCCCCCAAGCGTTGGGGCCCCCTATTCTAAAACTCCCTAATATCCCGGCGCCCCACGCGACTGCCTGCAGAGGGCGGAATTACCGGAATCCTCCCGCCTTTGTGAGGGAGAGCCGCGTCGTCGCCTCGGTCTTGGAACCCTGTTTGACCTACGCCTGGGATATTCCACGGCGAATGACCGTGGGGATTTAATCCTTGTGCTCGCATAGCGGTGAGCCTCCGTCTCTTGCTCTCGGGAAGAGAGGTCGCCCACAGGGACAACTGCACGCGGTCGTGCTGAGTACGAAGCCTGAGCCTGAGAAAATGTAGCTTCGCCCCGAGGAGAACCAATCCAGCATGAAAACTGCAGCAAAGCATAAAACAAACGACAAAGGAGGAAAAAGCACACGGATGCGGCAGCGCAGTGCAGGAGCGACCGAGACGACGCCTCAGTGTACAATTGTTGGAGCAAATTCGAGTAGGCCTCAGTTCAACGGTATCGGAGATGCAAGGCGTGTTGGTGGTCTGTGGCACGAACCGCAAAATACAGTCATTCCTGGTATACGGTCGGCACTACGTCTGCACCACATGGAATAGGATTTCATCATATACTGGGAGATATTAAAAAAAAAAAATTCAGGGGGCACTTTGGCTCTCTAAACTGCTGCAAGGCGAAAGCGTTTCTTGGCGCACTGTTTGGCATTGACTGTGAGACTATTCGTGCTGTACTAGTGCTTCATTTGACTACACACTTGACTACATATTACAACTACACACTTTGACTGCCGACCCTGACTGCTCTTTCTCTGCTTCGATGAGTTCGGTTGTATCCATGGCTCTGGTCGCAGTAATGAGGAATGTAATGAGGTCACCCACAGACGCCTTCCGCCCCCTGTCGGAGCGGACGACAACTATTTTATTACTTGTCGTGTGCTCTAAACGGGGGCGTCAGGCATCCATGGGTGACCTCATTACTTCGAATGCGCGCACTCTGACGTCATAACCATTTCGACCAACCGAAAAGCGTGACACCCCTGCTGACAACCTTCTGCCGACAACGATGAGGCATTAAAGGCTTTCGCCTTAAAAAGAAAACGCTGTACACCCGCGCCTAAAGTAAGCCGCAAAGCGGCAAATTGCTACAAGTGCAGTAGCAAGCGCGTGCGAAGTACGTCGCGTGGTGCCTAAATTGACAGCACAGCCTTCAACTGCATGGTCTGGCCTTAGCACCACGAAGCTTTGTTCACGTCGGTGGGGGGCAATAGAAGGGACGAAGAAACTGCTTTGTCGTCCCCCAATACGCCTATATATGGGGGTGATAAGGGAGTAGACTGTCCTCTAGAGCACTCCCCTTTTAGGAGCAGGGAGTGCGTTACCAGACAGCTTACAACTCCTTTCTGTTTATTTAGTCGCACGAGCGCTGGGTAAATGCGTTTCCGAATCTGCCTGCCAACTAGCCCAGTTGAATGCGCTCGAGTATAGGACGGAGTCACAACGTGCACTGCGACAGCCGACTACATTGTGGAGCTCACGACAGGGCGTGCCGAAAGCCCGCCGTGCAACGGTTGCTGCGAAGAAAGGATAATGATCCCTTCGGCGAAGGAGCGACAGCTGCACCGCACTCGGGTGTATTCTATCGGCGTCCCCTCCGAGGCGGGGAGGTGGTTGAGCGGCGAAATTATTTATCTCCTGCCCACTCTTTTTTTTTTTAAAGCCCCATGCTCCATTTCTGCCATTATATGCTATTTTTTCCCTACGATCTAAGCTATTCATTGCTACGAGGCAGAGCGCAGAGACGACGGACAAGAAAGGACACACAGCAAGGCGCATGCATATACGCGCGCATAGACAACTTTGCGATACCCGTACATTTCTAATCAATCATTCTCTACGGACAGCGACGTCTAAATAATTAAACGCCCTCCAAGCCGTAACATGGATAATTTTTTTTTTTTCAATGAGCGCGCTTTCGCGCGTTAAATTCATGGCCGCCACACTGGCCGCGTTTGAACGGACAAGAAAAGCAAAAGCGCCAGTTTAACCAGTTTATTGAGTATGTGTCAAAAGACCCGTCATAGCCTGAACCAAGGTGTTCTTCACCGATGGCGTTTCTCATAGCGTAGAGGTGTGTTTCTGGGAGGCGACGGCGAACAAGGACGACCCTGCAGCAGACGGCTGCCCGTCGAACAATCGAATCGGGGTCCAATTCTCCAGCCACGAACGGCAACACAAGACCAGTGACGGCGCCAACCGAAGGCGTGCATGGCGGCCGGGCCTCGCAATGTCACGAGCACTTCCTTGAGATTCTCACGAGCAGAAGGTTTCCATACAATGCAGCTCCTATATGCAGCTTCCTCATCGGTTACATCTGATAAAATCTGCGTGAAGTACAAGCTCTTGCCGCTGCATTGTGCGCATCGCATTGTTTTTCTTTAATTTTACCTCCCCGACGGTCAATGCCACAAAGGCATCATGTATACCTATAACTATCTCCCCTCTACCCCACCCCCCCTTTTTCTCTGCGGCGCCTTTGTATATGGATATCCTGTGCGCAGTATACCTGAACAAAACCGAGCATATGTGGAGCCCATTTAAGTAGATCCCACGGCGTGTGCTCGCTGATAGCTGGAACAGCCAGCGGTGCTCCTTACTTTGGGAGGCGAACATACTCGTGCAAATGAGCCGCGCTTCAGGCGTTACAGCGCTCCACTAACAGCGCCGCCGCAGTGCAGCCCGCTGCTGAATTTTCCGCTTTAGAACACGCAGCCTTTCGTCGCTGTTCCTCTACCGCTGAAAAGCGCCGTTTAACTTCTTCCCTTGTATAGTTTAACGCGGCCGGGCGGGCGCGTCCGAAGTTGGTTAGACATTGCACTGTGAGTGAGGCTGATTAAACTCGGCCTACAAATTATGTATAGTTAAACTTTCTCGCGTTACGCGTCAACGATGAACTCTCAAGCAAGATTTTAAAGCCGGGTTTTCTACATTTTGGAGACGTTACGGGCAGAAGACCAAAAAAGACAGCTGTTCGAAATTTCCCTCGCGTGAAGAAAGCGCATCTACAGCGCACAACAAAAATAACGTAAAATAAGCGTCGACTATTTTTTTTTTCTCAGCTTATATCACGACCCAGTTTCATCCTTGTCGCTGCTAGAATACCTCAGGCGTACTTAACCGTGCAAGACTGAATCAAAACCCCGACACAGACCCTCTATTTACGGGCCAGAGCCCAACCCGGCAAAACACACATTTTCCGGCCCGGATTGGGCTATCGGAGCGACCTGAGCCCGTGCAGTGTTCTAGAAACTGTACCTGCACCAATGGCGTTCGTACTGTGTGCAATTTAATACGCCTTGCGTCTCTCCGCTGTCCAAGCTATGAATAACTCCCACAGCCTTGAATCTTCAAATTGTTTCCTTTAAATTCCTTCTTAAACATTACTTGGCTTCTTCATATTCAAATATTAAATTGCTCCCCCCCCCCCACTCAGTGTTGAAAAACTATCGATAGTACTATCGATACTATCGATGGTAAAAAAGACTATCGATAGTATTGTGGATAGCGCGCTATCGATAGTACTATCGATAGTTAATACTTTTGATAGTAGCATCGAAAGTACTATCGATAACACTATCGATGGCCGCATCGATACTACTTGTTACATATGGTACTATCGATTCTATAAAATCAATCACGCGTACCCACTGCATCCTAAACTTGGTTTCCCGAGTGTGCGGTATGGAGGGGATGGTATGAGTGACCGACAGGACTAGCCAGTTTACGCTGCCTACGCGTCAACGAGCTCTACAGACGTTCCCTACGTAAAGTTGCTGGATAAAATGTTAGCGTGCGAGCGTCCTAGTTTCGAAGCATGTGTGTGAAAAGCATTTCTTCAGCGGTTACGTCAGCAAGATGACTTCTACAGTGCACGATAGTGTCGTGTAAGCCAGCACAACTTGTGCTATTTGTTCTTTCATCGGATGCAGCTCCAGGTATTTTTCCGAACTGTCCCAGTGCACGTTAAAGAACCATAGCTGGTCGAAATTTACCCGGAGACCTCCACTACGGCATCCCTCATAGCTTCAGCCTCTTTGGGACGTTAAGCCTCATGAAACCGTGAAACCAATCAGGCATCGCAAATGTTTTGGTTATATCGCTGGCCAACAAATGCATAATATCAATATTTTTACTATCCATAGACTTACCATCGACAGTTTCACTATCGATAGTCTTGCTATCGATAGCGGTACTATCGCTAGTAATACTATCATAGCAACTCTAGCATTCGTAATACTATCGATAGTATTACTATCGATATTCTATCGATAGTATTACTATCGATAGTAGGACTATCGATAGCTTTTTACACTATTGATAGTTTCAAATAAACAATCGATACTATCGATAGCCAATTTTCCGATAGTTTTGCATCACCCCCCCCCCCTTCCAAAAAAAAGGCAAGAGTAAACTGCCGGGTGTAACGTCCCTGAAGTGACACACGAGCTGTGGACGCCGTAATGAACGGTTCCAGATTAATCGTGGTCACCTGGAGTTATTTAATTGACGTCTGATGACAACGCACAACACACGGACGTTTTTGTATTTGTGGGATCTAATCCGGTTAGCGCGCTCGGTTACTGAGCCGGGGTACCAGATTTCGAACCTCACCTCGGCGGCCGCGTTTCGATAGAGACGAAACACAAAAGGCGCTCATGTGTTGTGCGATGCCAGTGCACATCAAAGATCCCGAAGTGGTCGAAATTATTACGGAGCCCTCCACTACGGAGACCTCCTTTCTTCTTTCACTCCCTCCTTTCTCCCTTCCCTCACGGCGTAGTTGAGGTGTCCACCGAGAAGTGAGACGGCTACAGCGCCCTTCAGTTCCTGATAACCAATCATCATCATCATCGAATACGCGACCGAGGGGTCAGTAGCCGAAAGCCAACGCCACTGAGCCAACGTGGCGGGTGTACCTACATGGTCTGTTCTGAAAGTAGTAAGACTCATTTTTTAAAACAAAATTTATTGAAGAGAATAGTACAAACGATTACAATTTTTCAATGTAGCACCCTTCCGCACCTACACGCTGCTGCCAATGAGTTTCACAGTTTTCGTGTGCCTCCAGGAACGCCTGGATCGGAATGCTGTTTAGCTCCCTCGTCACGGCCTGTTGAACCACCTCTACCGATTCGTGATGTTTCCCCTCGAGCGTCGATTTTATTCTCGGGAATAGAAAAAAGTCTGGCGGGGCCAAGTCAAAGCTGTAGGGGGGCTGAGGCAGCGTTGCCGCCTTGTGCTGGGCAAAAAATCGCGGTCCTCATTCAGACGATGAAGAAGATCCTACCTGTTGGCCTTTTCCTCCTCTGACAACACTCCTGGCACCAACTTCGCGCACGCTTTCCTCATGGATAAGTTTTCTGTCACGATCTCAAAAACTTGGGTTCGAGGAATGCTCAAGTCATCAACAATCATTCTGATACTCATTCTACGATCACTGTTAAGGAAATGTTTCCCTCACTACACATTTTCGTTGGTCTTGCTGGTCGAAAGGCTTCTGAAGCGGTCGTCTTCCTTAAAATTTCACCAGCGCTGCGACTAGGAACAAGAAACAAAGAAGGAAGACGAGGACAAGCGCTACTAACAACTGAAAGTTTATTTGAAAAAACACAGATTATATGCACACAACTGACAACCCAAAGCGCCTGCGCTTCCCGCAAAAAGCACGCAAAAGAAAGTTAAGAATCTAGATACAAAATTTCACATTCATGTAAGTTTACAGATGGTGTGCTAACGCACGTGTCGCTGTTCTTGTGAATGTGAAGAAGATGAAGTCGTTTGGTAGACATGAAGCACAGGAAAATTCCGGTAATGATAGAACGAAGTATGCGGTAATACCCTACATTCATCAGTTATCCCATAGGCTTAAGCAGGTTGGCACTAGATATGGGGTTAAGGTACTCTTTTCGGTCCCTAATAAACTAGGCAAGGTTTGTGCTATTGTTGACAAAAGAGCCCGGGAACATAAGCAAATAAGAGGCAAAAGAAATAATGCATGCCAGGTGGATCATGAATCACCCTTTGTGCCATGTGCAGAGGGAGTGGTATATGACATACCTTTTAAATGCGGCAAGAATTACATTGGGCGAACCGGGAAATGCATAAATACACGCTTACGTCAGCATGAAACCTCTTTGAATAGTGCTCCTTCATCAAATCTGTCCCTTCATTACAGAGATTGTCATCTGAACAAACCCGCTGTGTCTAATAAAAAAGCATGCTTTCCACTGCTTAACAGGGCAAAGATTAAATTCAGACATCCAGATCAGCTGACTAGGGAGTTGTGTGAAGCCTATCACATTCACAAGAACAGCGACACGTGCGTTAGCACACCATCTGTAAACTTACATGAATGTGAAATTTTGTATCTAGATTCTTAACTTTCTTTTGCGTGCTTTTTGCGGGAAGCGCAGGCGCTTTGGGTTGTCAGTTGTGTGCATATAATCTGTGTTTTTTCAAATAAACTTTCAGTTGTTAGTAGCGCTTGTCCTCGTCTTCCTTCTTTGTTTCTTGTTCCTAGTCGCAGCGCTGGTGAAATTTTAAAGATGTACCAACTAGCTCAAACCACCATTTTGCTCCGGTCGTCTTCCTCCACTCTTTCCTTACCTTCTCGGAACAGCTTGTGCCACTCAAAAAACACCTGATCTACCCATGGAAGCGTCACCGTAGGCCTCCTTAATCATGTTGTGAGTCTCTTTGCCCGTTTTACCAAGATTTACTCAAAATTTGATCGCGTATCGCTGATCCAGTAAACGCTCGACGATTCTGCGTGACGAGACGTTTCGACAGGGGTTCACATGCAGTACAAGCGACCTCCTCTCTTCAACGGCCGAGAGCCGGCTGCCGATTTTCCCCAGCATTCCCAATATCCCCCTTCAACGATCCTGCACGCGCAGATCGCCTCTCGTCCGCCCGTTCGCCCAGGAAAAAAACCAGTCCTACTACTTTCAGAACAGACCCTGTATTTAGGTTTGCTTCAAGCCCGGCAAAGCTGTGCTGATCCGGGATCCCTCTCTTTTCCATTTACGACACTTTCTAATGTTTTTTGGGCGGAATAATTGACAAATTAAGGGGGAATACCATGCATTGTAGCACTCATCTATCCTCGGACCCGCCACACGTTCAAAGCACCCTCATCAGAACTCTGCTCCAAAGCGCGCCCTGCTCTGTCAAGAGGTAGTCAGGGCGCCAAGTGGACAGCGTGAACACTCCTATTCCGCTGTCTGCGCGCATTCGGCACTCATTTGTACCCTCGGTAGGTAACAAGCGAGGTGCCGAAATTGCAGCTTACAACCAAAAACCGCCAAATGTCCTCCAACTGCTGGCTCAGAAGGAGTCCAGTCCTGCTCCATGGCCGTACCTGGACCCAGTACAAGAACGAGCGTAAAGGCACTAACGTCAAGTGAGCGGAAGAGTGGAAACAGATGCTCCGCAGTCCTAATAAAGTCTGACAACTTACGAAGCAGTGCCAGGTAGGGCTAAAATTTGTGACGCCGGTCTTCGAAGTGAACTCTATGAAGCGCCGATTTCATCGCGGGAATTCGACCTGGGCAACGTCTGTAGTCCTTCGCGAAAGAGTCACTCAAGCGACTCATTCCCTGTCGCCTGTTCACCATAACTGCTTTGTATCTACAGCTACGAGCTTATCAGCGTTGCTGTACGGAGTGCACGTATCCGTATACCATCGTGCAAAGTTGCTCGGCCAGGAAACAGCGCAATGCGGCCGCCACCAATCGGGAGAGCAGATTTTTCCTCACCGATGCACTCTTGGGACGTTACACGCAGGCAACGTCGGGACAAAATAAGAAAAGCAAAAACGGAGTACACGACAGAGTACCGCTATTTTTTATTCCTGGCTTCGTTCCCCCCGCCACGATTCCTTCTCTTTTGGCACTAAAGTACTTTACGCATAACGTTAACAAATAAAACGCGGAAAAGAGAACTGATGTGCCGACACAGAAACACACACACACACATTAGCTCCTATAGAGAGGAAATACAAGCAAGGTTGATCAACATTTCTAAAGGACAGTCTGCGCCGCTTCTAAGTGAAATTAACGTGAGCTATTATAGTTTCGAGAGTCTCCGGGCTAACATCTTCCGATTGTGCTGTTCGTGTTCTAACTTTCTTGTTCGCGTGTCATTTCAATTCAAGCCTCTTGAGATAGTCACGTGACGCAGGAAATGGCGAGAAATAAACCCGACTTCGAATGAGGGTGACGATGGCAACCTGGAGAAAACGAATAAACGTCGCTTTAGTCGGCTTCGAACCCGGGGCGGCGCGAACAGATCAGCTTCGCTGGCCACTGCACGAGAGCACTATGCGTTACCGCCGCAGCCGATCATGATGATGTTGTTGTTGATCTCGCAGAATGGCGCATACCGACACAGGGGGATCGGCCAAGAAGAGGGGTTTTGTGATGTTTTCTGTTTGTTTTGTTTTCTTCGGAAAATAAATACATAAATTAAGTAATAAATAGAAATAACAGAATGCTGGGGAAGAGAAAAGTCAACAGAAGACAGACGAAAAAGAAACGGGAAATGCAAAACACACGCAGGAGATGGACTCTACAAGATCTGTAGCAGAGAGAGTTGAAAAATAAATAAATAGGTTGGGTTGGTTTATGGGGTTTAACGTCCCAAAGAGACTCAGGCTATGAGAGACGCCGTAGTGGAGGGCTCCGGAAATAAATAAAAATAATAATAATAGTAACAGCAAAAAAATATATTGATGAGCCGATCATGCCGCGTGTTGTTGCGCGCCGTCGTCTTCACCAACTTCCATCTGCGCGCA
Source organism: Amblyomma mixtum (assembly GCF_055824585.1). Lineage (NCBI taxonomy): Eukaryota > Metazoa > Arthropoda > Arachnida > Ixodida > Ixodidae > Amblyomma > Amblyomma mixtum. The sequence goes on along the minus strand of NC_143016.1, from coordinate 189,988,291 downwards.
AGTCAGGAAAGGAAACACGCTTTCGGGTACGTGGCGTTGGTGTCTACCTGTAAAAACCTGCTTCAGCAAAGTATTTCGCGGTCCTTAATGCTAAACCACCATTATTTTTTTTTCATTCACATGAAACTGCAAGACGACGCGAAAGGTCCGAATCCTGACGAGGTCTCGACTGTGCCTGCGTTCTCGCTGGAGGTGCACAGCAGATCAGTGATCATCGCTTCCTAGTCGGGTTGCTTAGTTATGTCATATGGTATGCATACAGATAGCAACTGAAGCAATAAGGGAATAAAGTAAATAAGCCTACCCTACACCATTAGTGATACATACATGATGTAGAGCAAGCGTTTCGAAGAAGAACTAACAATAACACTCCTAACAGGCACCCCCTAAAGCATAACGGACTTAAATCATACACACAAATTTTTCTCTTTTTTTTAATGTAAGGTTAAGGAGAAGCCCCTCTGAAAACGTACCACTATTGTACCACGAGTGAGGGAAGGTTTCGACAATGAAGCAAAAAGAAACCACGTAGTACCAAAAAGTGGCTTCAGTGAGAGAAAAAAAAAAAACTGATGAAAGGGGTAGGGTGGAGACGGATTAAAGTGGGAAAAATGATGGCATACACCATCACCAGCGGCCGCCGCCAAGACAACGGGACGACGATAAGAGACTTGTGTAACCTCTTTTTTTTCTTCTTCTTTCGTCCTCCTTTTGTTCTCCTATCTCCTTTTCCTCCTTCTCTTCGTCAAGTCGTGTTGCTTCAGTAATTCCGAAGCACCGAAAGATGAGCGTGAGCGCACACGGTGCGTGAGCCCGAAAAGAAAAAAAAAACACAAAGAAACCGAAGCGCCTCCGCAACCGAGACAAAATTGGAGGTGTCAAGCGCCTGGCACTGTCGCCGTGTTTTTACTGCAGCCCTGCTCTGGTCGCCCACGACAGCATGACTTGGCCGCGTCGTCGTTCATCATTTCAGTACAATAAGCACGCTCAGGAGGCGGCATCGCGACACTGATCAGGCGAATCGCGGAGGCCAGCGCTACGCCAGAGCCGCGACTGAAACGCGGTGTCGGCCTCCACGAGCGAGGCGGAAGCGACCGGCTGCCTCGAGAGAGGGTAGCGGCGGGGCTGGCTGGCTGGACACGCGGAAACGAGCAGCCTGCTTTGAACGCTTTCTTTCTCCGCTTTGCGACGAGGAGCTGCGACCTGCGCGGGTCGATACTGCTGCTACCGGGGACACAATCGCGCAACGTTAATCGGTGGCACTGCTAATTGCCAGCTGCGCAGTTGCCACCGGACCGGAACCAAACTGCACGAGAAACAGCGCAGCGAAACTCGCTCACGGAGCAGCGAGCGCTCATCTGAGAGAAGCGATCACTCGCGACGGCTGCACAGCAAGAGTGATCCGTCAGGTCAGCTCACCTTACCTATGTCAATGGCGAAGCGCTTTGCGTTCTTGAGGTTCCTGAAGACGGCGAGCTGCTCCGGCAACTGGATGCTCCGGGCGCGCCCTTTGGTGCCTGTCGCGGCGGCGGCGGCGGCGGTGTTGTTGTCCATCGCGGACGACGGCACTGCTGGGGTTGATGGCATAGAACACGACGCTGGTGGCACTCGGGCACAGCGCGCCCGGGCTCATAAGGAACACCCGGGCCGAAAACACACACACACACACTGCACCTTCCGTGTGCTTCAGTGGAAACGCAGTTTTGGTGCACCGCCGATCAGGCCGCTCCTTGGCCGAGAGTAATCCGAGCGATACAGTACCAAAGTGTCCGCTGACTTCTTTCGCACAGACACAGCACAGCACAATGTACAACAATGCGCGGAGCACAACCGCTGACCAACACGACCGCAACAGCTAGCTACCGCTGTCGACACCAGTCGACACAGCAATCACAGCTGATGTTTTCGCTGCTGCTGCCGCTGCTCTCAAAACGGCCGGTTTGCCGGAGCTACGATAGTTGCGCCATCTATACCGCGGTGGGAGAACTAATGAGCTGCCTTTCGCCACCTGCAGGAAACGCGAGGAAACAGAGTGCGCATCGTCTGCTCAAAGCGAAACTTCCGATCAAAGCCAGAGAAATAACGGCTACCTTCGATTTGCAAAATACGCGCCGCTATAGCTAGCACGTATTGGCGAGAATCGCTTTCATCTTTCCAGTTGTCCGGGTCGTCCTTCATCGATAGCATTTGAGTTGGCACCTATCAAGGGATACAACGAGTGCCATATGTATGCACTCACCTAGCAGGTCAGGCTACAGCCGCCGCTGTGGCTCAGTGGTCCTAGTGATCAGCTGCTCACTCGAAAGACACAGGTTCGATTCCGGCCGCGGCGGTCTCATTCCGGTGCAGGCAAAATGCTAGAGGTACGTGTACAGTGCGATGCCAGTGCACATTAAGAACTCGCGGTGGTCGAAATTGTCCGGAGACCTTCACTACGGCGCCCCTCATAGCCTGAGTCGCCTTAGGACGTTAAATCCCACAGACCAATCAACCCAACCAATCACAGAACAGCTCTTCGACATCATGCGACATTTGAATAGACCGAATTCCATACCGTGTCGATTCCGCATCCACCACCGCAGGACATGACAATTCGATTATTACTTTCGCACCCCGCTCGAGAGCATGGCTGTGGGGCCAAGCCGACTCAGTTGAACTGTGCAGTTTTGTCCTGCATGAGCGCTATCAAAAATACCTAGTCAATAAGTGCAACTAGTCTTCAGATAAAGCCTATTGAACTCGTTCTTTACTTAATATGCCCAGTTATTACCTTCATTTATAATCTGACATTATCTACAGTTGGATTTTCAAAAACAATCTTAATTAACCCCAAGCTACCCCGGTTTCCAAAACTTGCGTCGAAAATTTATTTATTTTTATTTAGAGACATTCATGCACGCAAAGGTACTAGCTGTACTTTTTATTTTAGCATATTTATTTTAGCCGGTTTATTTTCAGCATAGTTTCCAATTGTGTCAATCCACAGAAACAGCACGACTGACTCAAAAAGGAGTAATAATAGACAAGTTTCAAAAAAGGCGATAGCTGCAGGCATATAGAGAAGATACATAGATATATGCAGAGATATACTTGACATTTAATTTCATAAAGCACATTATTCTGGTAGATAAAGTGGAAAATTACGGCGTCCGCGGGAAAACTCAATGATGTGACATCCTATTCCTTACTTACATGTTTAGAGCCGCTATAATTTCTGATTTGTTTAATTCCTATTGTGCGCTGTGTAGTTGATAGTAAATTTGTACTTATATATGCTGATGACCCTATACAGTGTTCATCTCCAGGAAACTAGAAGTGACATACAGAATAAAAAGCTGCTCGTGTACCGGACGCTTTGAATACTTGGGCGAGCACAAATTACCGGAAGATTAAGAGTCAGAAGTAGTATTGTACTTTCCAAGACGGGATATAATATCAGTGACGATAATGTGTTTTTAAAACATGATCCTGTAGAAATTGTAGTTTTTGTCAAAATCCTCGGTGTCATAACGCAATGCACTTGTCTCGGAATTATCATGCTGATTGTGATAGCCGAAAAATATATTCAACTGCTTTTATTATGCCTCGGCTGCGCGGTATTCTTCCCATTAAAATTAAATTCTTTATTTATAATTCCTTAGTTCTACTGCCTGCCAATATTGTATTAGTGTTTAGGGCACTACCATAGTACCAATTGTTCGAAGTTACACCTCCTCCAATAAATCTAGTAGTTGTCGTTTCAATAGAAAAATCCAAAAAAGAATGCGAAAAGAATGTTGCCGGTAGCAGCGTCATCTAATATATTAAGCACCCGAGCTGCGGCCGGCGGAAATAAAAGGGACAAGGATAGGATAGCGAGGAGAAGGACAAGGGGAGCTAATTACACTGCTTAGAAAATACAATAAATTAAACAAGTATGCTCGCGCATAAGTGTCCAGGCGCTGTCCAAAATATAATCCCGTGCGGACGATCGAACACTGCACTTATCTACAAAAAACAAAATTAATTAGCGACGGGAAGTTACGTGCGCACGGCTTTGTACGTAGAGTGATTTTATGTTCCTTGCAGGGATTTTGGCTTCGTTTATTGATTTCTGGGGGTCTAATGTCCCAAGCAACTCAGGCTATGAGGGACGCCGTAGTGGAGGGCTCCGGAAATTTCGATCACCCGGGATTCTTTAACGGGCACTGACATCGCACAGTACACGGGCCTCTAGAATTTCGCCTTACAGGCCCGTGTGTTGTGCGATGTCGCACCTTTCCCTCTCCTTTCATGATTTTTTTTCACGCTGGAAGGTCGGCGCTCCTCCGCCGGCCCCACCTGCGGGGGCGGAGCTTCCAGGCCTGTAGGAGCTACGAGGCTTATTGGCCGCGGCCGTCGTAGCAGCCTGACGTCTGAAAGAATCTGACCAATGGCCACCTCTCAACTTGTACACGCAGGTGCGAGCGACGAAAGAGAGTGCGAGCATGGAATAGTGAGCGGGAAGGGCTCGCAAACTTTCGCGCGTCATTGTGGGCCCTCTTCTGCGCGTAGAAAGTGTATTATTTGGCTCAGGATTCCATGACAACACAATGTAGTCACTGAGCGAGTTGATGTGCTCTCCTCCGAAGGTGTTTCAGAGCTGTTTCAAAGATAGCGGCGTGCATTCCGAGAGAAGTCAAGCGTAGCAGGGGTGGCAGAAAGTTACGTGGGCGGATAATAGACACCTTTAGCATACCGTGAACCGTGTTACCGCTACCGTTACCGGAGTACCGTGAGCCTGCCCACCGGCGGTGAGTACGCACTGATTGGTTCCGACGCTGCGGGCGCAAGTACAGCTGCCGGGCATGTGGCGCCATCTGGCGCCGTCAAGGCTATCTGCGCATGCGCATTGGCTGCGCGCGGGCTCCCGGTACTCCGGTACCGGTAACGCTAACACGGTACACGGTATGCTAATGGTGTCTTGCGGGTATACGGTGGCCGCAACTGGCACAGGACAGGGTTATTTAGAGAGACATGGGAGAGGCATTCGCCCTAAAGCGGGCATAGTCAGGCTGATGATGATGATGATCCCCTATCAATGCACCCTTATCTGTCTAGTCCAACGCAATCCACTCTGAATATATCTCAGTGCTCCAAAATATACATTAATCCACCGCTATCTATTTTAATAGAGCTCAATTAAATGTAACCCACTCTGAATCCACCGCAATTCGCCATAATCCACTTGTAATCCATCAAAATCCACGGTACTCCAACTTAATATACCGTATTGAAACTTGATTTATTGTACTGTACTCTTATTATAACTCTTGCCCAACAATCCGCCGCCGCGGTGGCTGAGTGGTTATGGAGCTCGGCTGCTGACACGAAAGACACGGGTTCGATCCCTGCCCCGGCAGTCGAATTTCGATGAAGGCGAAATTCTAGAGGCCCGTGTACTGTACGATGTCAGTGCACGTTAAAGAACCCCAGGTGGTCGAAATTTCCGGAGCCCTTCACTACGGCGTCCCTCATAGCCTGCATCGCTTTGGGGCGTTAAAAAAAAAACAGTAAACCAAACCAAGTTGTCCTAACGGTCCAACACAATTCTTCGTAATCACCCGCAATCCTTCAGAATCCACCCGTAATCTTGCCGCATTGACTTTTCACCGCTATCCATCAGTAACGCGGCACTCGACGTGGCTGCGAGGCTCCATACTCGCTTCCCTCGAGAAATTATTGCTGGGTTCCAATCCCACCCGTGGAACTTTCTTTCCAGGGATTTTTTTCGTTTGCGTGACGCGGAAGTAGCGCGTTGTTGCTGAAATCGCTCAGCGCGGCCAGTGACACAAGCGTATTGAAAGATGTCGCAAGGCTCGACAAAGCGCAATGCGAAAGTGATTGGGGCACTACATTGAGTCACATATTCTGTACCCGAATATGCACCTCGGAAGCGTAACTGTTTCTCTTCGGATTCTGCCAACCTCCCATATAAAGTAGACAAGGAAAGGGGAATGAGGGGCTCGTTATAAATATGAGAGAGCAATATAAATTGATCACCACCACGAAATAAATAAATAAATTAAAAAACCCCTGTGCCCCTCGGTTTCTGTGGCTGTTGGCTTCTCTCATATCCCATATAAAGTGTAACGCGAACGTACAACCCTTTTGTTCAAACGGACGCCTTTCTGCGCTGGTGTTTTCCGACACCAGCACTTGCCACTTGTGTCTGCCTGCATCACGCATCCACCGGTATCTTCTCTCGACTCGCCGAGACGGCGCGAAAGAAGGAGGAAAAGATGGACGAAAACCCTACTTGGCGCCCCACCGATGTATGTGCGTTACGCGCACAGGAGCAGACTGGCACATCTCCGCTGAGCGTTCGCGAGCACAATGCCACGTGCTCTTCAGCGACGGCGCGGGAGCCGGCCATTCTCATCTCAGACGCGGAATCCTTTTGTTCCGCAGCGCTTTACCTCCACGGGCGGGCCGCCTGGGCCGCATTCCCGGCACGTTATATACGCCGGTCGCACGGCCGTTCTTTCGCTGCGCTAAAATTGCCCTTTCTGCTAAGAATCGTGGGAAGGCCGCTGTACGCGCGCGCGCAGCGTGCCAGCGACACTGGCTCGAGCCAGAATGCATGCGAGTCCGTCGTCAAGGCCGCATTATGCAATCTGGAGCACGTTGAAAGCCCTATCACGACAGCAGGTCTGAGCATAGATCTACGCGATGTTTCAAGTAATACGTTCTATATATGCCGCATTTCCGGTTAAGTGACCGTGGACTTCAAAGGCTGCCTAATCTCCACGGAAAACTGCGTTCAGGGTGGTGTCTTTATGCAACAGTCGTCAGTCGCGAGCAGGGGCATACATACGACTGCGTTGGTACTCAATGAACGTGTCCTTGAATGATCCCAACGAGCGCACGGGCGTTCTTTGGGACCAGAGACTCACGGCCTGGATAATGAGCACCAAAACAAGCTGCAAATTCTGCAGTCTGTCTCTCCCCCGGGAGTAAGTATAAACACGAAATATACTGCGGGAAAGGCGTAACACCGTATAGGACAGCTCATGGATGCTGGTAGCCGTACTCGAGTATTGGCGAGGCCCCTTGGCTGCTGGTCTGGACGCCGCCTTCACCCGCCTGGGTTATTAATTATTTTATTTTATTCAATACTTCCAGCCACCTTCCGGCAACCTGTGCCGGATAGTGGTTCGACTCCAGTCGCTGTGTGCGCATCCAAGGACGAAACAGCATCGTTGCATTTTCTCCGCACACTGAACGACCGAGAGACGCGATCGGTTCGACCACCTCAACATATTAGCGAGCGCATCTTTCCATATATCTGCTTGTTTTAGTCAGTGACATCCCCAGTTAGCGAGCCTGCTTTTCATGCGTGCAGTTTTTTTTTTCTCTCTCTCCCCACCGTTTTACGGCCGGAGGGGCGGGAGTCGCTTTTGTTCGAAACCCACTGCGAAGCGCGGATCCGGGAACTGGCCAGCATTTCTTGGAAATGCACATTTGAGCTCCTCCGTGTGTGCTTGTGAGTTCTATGCGTTTGTGTCTTTTCTCTGCTCCTTAGTTGCTGTCTTGGTAGTGTAGACAAGATGGACGAGCGAGAACCAGTGTGTGTGTGTGTGGAGCGGTCGAGTGGACGAACGAGGGAAAGGCTCTACGACACACGACACGGCACACGCTGAGAACACGCTGAAGCATACATGAACTTGCACGAGTAACTAAAAACCTTGCTTTTTTTCTTGGGGGGGGGGGGGGGGGGGGGGTGTACGTGTGCGAAAACGGAAGGCGCTACGGAAAGCGCGCACGCAACGAGCAGACGACGCGGCGAACCGGATATACGTCCGCCCTTCGCCCGTCGGTCAGAGCGATGCACCAATGGAATGCCTTTCGCGAGGGTTTTCGAGACTGCGTCAACTTGAAGGCTCGGGAGCCGGAACAGAGGATGAGGATGTTTGCTTTTCGAAGGAAAGAACGTGCGGGCTTTGATTTGAATTTTTACAGCTTTTGGGGACGCGCATGACTCCTGTATTTTACAGAGGTTATCTTCGATGCCTCATCTATGCACTGGGCTTGTTTGTCTAAAACGTCCAGACCCCTGGTCAGTGGCCCTTTAAGGGGATTGCCGCTCGCACATTTGAACTCATGATTAACCCAGGCTTCCTTGACTCACGACCCTATAAGCTCACACATCGGACAGCTGAATCGTTTTTACGCCGAACGGTCCTAGTTACGCGCCTAAAAAGATGTTAAAAACACCGCGGTGTGATGAGCTATTAAATGCAGCTAGCCTGTAACCAGGCCTGGTTGAGAGGTCAGTAGCTGCCGCTCGCAGGACGTAAAGATTTAAGGCCGCTGCATGCGTTCTGCAACCAATTAGAAACAGCAGAAGAACTAGAGCAACCGCGGTACAGCAAGCCACAGCTAATATCCAATGTGACAAAGCGCGACGACTAATCAACTTTTCTATCCTTCTAGTAATGTTCTACAGTGCAGCAGCCAGAGGAGTTAAATAGCATGAATCAATGAAATTGCTCTACATCATCATCTCGACAAAAAGTGCATTCAGTATTACAGGGGCACAGGAAACTCTCGTTTATGAACGTTACAAACTTGTGCCCAATCGATGTCATGGATCCACTTGGGATTGCCGGACTGCTCAATTCCACTTCCCGAACTTATTTGATTTGATAGGCCCACACTCAACCGGACTAAACAGGACTCAGATCACGACCTGGCTGTGAGCCCACTCTCTCCACGACTCAGATCATGATCTGAATGTGAGCCCGTACTCGTGGCTCACATCGTTATCTAAATGTGACCGCTAACTAACGAATCACATTGGGACCTGAACTTGAGTCCAGACTCACTCACGACTCAGATCATGATCTGAATATGAGCCTGAGTGAGCCCGACTCATGAGGGAGTTCGACGACTTATGCCAAAAGGTTTACGACAACTGCCCGCCCAGTTTGTGGATTCCTGGTGACGCAACCTTCGTTTACAGATGGCATGAAGTTAGCCGAGCTGTGCACTGCGTTCGCGGTAAATGATGCCCACGTGAGTTCCTTATTTTGTCTTCTTTTGACGGATGACCGCTGCTGCTGAGGGCACTGCGGGTCAGGCGGCTTGGCGGCGTTGGGGAAAGCCGAAGGGCGGAGTTGCCCGCGAAAAAGAGCAAAAGGTGGGCGCATGGAGCAAGGAGAACTCAGGAGAGGCCCTCCCTGTCCGAGCTACAGTGAACTGTATCCGAGCTGCACGCCAGAAAATGGGCCGGAAGTCACGCGCTTTCGCAAGGAAGACTGTCCTCCGGCGCAGCCAATAGTAAAGCTGGGTGCAGCTGCATCGTCTGCTGCGGCGCATGCGCAAGTGCGCTGATACGGCGGCCAAGCAGGGGGAGCCGGCTCCAAAAAATGTAACGTAACCGCCGCTCCTTAGTTCTTTCCTTCCTTCATGTGTGGGCGTGTTGGTAATGCATGTTCAAAGGGGTTACTACTAGCCAGAAAGGATGCGCACACGACAGAGAATAGTGCAGGACACGGGCTGGAATTTGGTCATCTTGCGACTTTGGGAGTTTGGAGTTCGGGAGTTTGGGAGTTGAGAGATTTGGAGTTTGGAGTTTTGGAGTTCGGATTTCGGAATTGGGAGTAAATAGGCGCAACTCAAAACGCGCGCATCTTTGGAGAGTGCATAGTCTCGGGTAGCGCATGGAGGCTAATTTCCAGACACCCGTGTGCTGTGCGATGTCAGTGCACGTTAAAGAACCCCAGGTGGTCGGAATTTCCGGAGCCCTCCACTACGGCGTCTCTCATAGCCTTAGTCGCTTTGGGACGTTAAACCCCATAAACGAACCAACCAACCAACCAAACCGAAGTGAGCATATCGACACGCACTTGAACGACCAAAAAGCATGACGCATTTTTTTTTCTGCCAGCGTACTACGGTGTTCCTCAAACACGTAGTCCAGCGGCAGAGAAGAACTTTCATTGATCTGCCGACAAATCGTGGCAATTGGCACTCTGCTCCTGCTACAAAACTCGGTAGGATGAGCCATGCCGCAGCGTACAGTGCACTTAAAGTACCACGCGTCGATGGCTGCTTAGTTTTCTAGGTGTTCAGTTATGGAGTTCTTCCTGTGTTGAGCTATTTTTAGAAGCGCCTGCAAAGTTCTCTTCATCGTGTAGTGGTCGCTAGGTGTCACGTGCGATCGTGCACGCATGTTATGAGCGTTGATGCGTCCTTGTGATGTGATACACGCCATACATATAAGCACATATGCGCGAATGCTTTATTTCTTCAGGCTTCCTACAATCGATATCTGCGCGATGCAATTTTGTTCAAGAAATGGATAATGTAGCTATTTTATCGTGACTGAAGGATGCGTTTCAATTTGACCAAGAACGACAGTGTGCTGAAATCGACTCAAGCCATCCTATCTTATTACCGTGGCGGCAAGTGGCAACAGCTTGCTCCGCGACTAAGCCATTCCGTCTTTGTCCGGTTTGGGAGCCAGCCAATAAGCGTCGGAAGCCACTTAAGCTTGCGACCTTCACACCCGCACACACGACTTAACTATAGCCTAGCAACTGCTGTAACCTCTTTCTATATATAGTGCCACGTATCATTGTAGTGTTTGTTCGTTCACGCTCAAGGCTGCAGGAAAGGGTTGTTATCACTTTTGTTCGTGGCGCGGGAAGCGACCAGACTAATCTCGATTGATCGCAGCCATGAAGGGCTGCATCTAGGTTTTTCTAGATTACTGTAGATGATCTTGTCCTGTTATCTGGAAGTTTCCTTGCCGCCTTTAAATTGAGCGATGCCGCGAGCGACTGACATTCGTAGTTCGACGATTGACGAGCACGCTTGTTGCTTACGCCGCCGCCGAGTGATTCAGTTCTTTTGCGGGCGCAAGTCAGCCCAAATAAAGAGCTTCGTTTGCAAGTATTTCTGGTGTCTTCCTGACCGCTGGACTGCCGTCACTACAACGTGACATCTGGTGGAGGTGCTGGGTAGCCTCCCATGTTCCGGACACCCCCTACAAGTCGAGACGCCAGCCCTTTGAGTCATCTACCACAGGACCTGAGTCCAGTCCACCGCGCAAGCCGACGCCTGCAAGGGGACGCACCTGAGTTCGGGACCCTGCCGGACCCTACCCGGAAGCGAAAGCAAGTACCAACGTCCATCATGACCTTGCCCCAGACGACCACTCCAATCATTCTGCAGCAGCCCCGGGTGCCACCAACCTTCGACGCTTCGCCTGGCGCCGACCCCGAGGAATGGCTGGAGCAGTTCGACCGTGTGGCTGCCTTCAACAACTGGGACGACGCCATGAAATTTAGGTACGTCTTCTTCGCCCTGGAGGGACCAGCAAGAGTCTGGTTCGAGAATGAGGAAGCCAGCCTTGCCAACTGGGAAACCTTCAAGGAACAGCTTCTGAAGACCTTCACAAACGTCGTGCGAAAGGAGAGAGCCCAGCAGCTGCTACAGTCTCGCATACAACACCCAAACGAGACCGTTGCTGTGTACACTGAGGAAATGAAGCGTCTCTTCCGGCGTGCCGACGCAAACATGAAGGAAGAAGAAAAAGTAAGGTTGCTCATGCGAGGAGTTAAAGAGCAACTCTTTGCCGGCCTCGTCCGCAACCCACCGAAAACTGTCGCGGAATTTGTAGAAGAGGCATCCACGATGGAAAAAACTCTGGATGCCCGAGCCCGCCAGTATGACCGCCAGCAGCGCATTTTCTCAGCAAGCTGCCTGGACACCGCTAACAGCAATGACCTGCGGGATGTTATACGTCAAGTTGTGCGAGAGGAGCTCCGACGATTGCTGCCAACGGGAACGCAGCCGCAAATTTCATCGCTCACTGACGTCATCCGGGACGAGGTTCAACAGGCCTTGGGTGTGACGCCGACACCCACGCAGCCTCTGCAGCCCCCAGCCATGACTTACGCCGCAGCTGTGCGCCGTCCTGCCCCTCGACGACGGGACCCAAGCCCCTATCGCCCTCAGCCAGCTGCGTTGGACCGCCGCCCACTCGCCCCAACCCGCCCGTCCTACGAGCGACGCGCGCAGCCGAGGAAATGCGACGAGTGGAGAACTCCCGACCAGCGCCGCCCACTATGCTTCCACTGTGGGGAAGCCGGTCACGTCCTCCGGCACTGCCCATACAGAAGACTGGGCATCCGAGGGTTCTCTTACGACGCTCCACGACCCCGACCCGGCCAGCGACCAGCCGAAATTGAGGAATTTTTGCGTCGGGAAGAATGCTCACCACCCAGCCACCTATCACGTTCCCCGTCGCCTTCGTCTCCGCGCTTCGTATCTCCGAGCCGAGGCTACGCTGTGCGTGGACGCTCCCCCAGCCCCCGAAGGTTAAACTGAATAAAGCAGCCTCTGGAGGTGAGGTTGCTTCTAAGCGCAAGGACAAAGATCCTCCACCGACGATAACTCGGACGACACCTCCGACGACACCTCCGACGACACCTCCGACGACAACTTCGACGACGACGACGACGACGCGACCAGACTTGACGCCTTTACCGCTGCCCATAGAAGTAACGTCGGAGTACGCCCACCGCAGCCTCACTACCCGACGAAGCCGAGATCGTACACCGAAGACCACGTGTAGCACGAAAACGCGAACAAGTGACCTTGAAGTTACGGTCGACGGTCACGCGGTTACTGCCTTGGTCGACACGGGAGCTGACTACTCAGTCATGAGCGGGCCATTCGCTGTCCGACTCAGGAAGGTAACAACAACTTGGGATGGCCCGCTGATCCGCACCGCAGGTGGTAACCTGATTACGCCGTCAGGACGCTGCACCGCGAGAGTTACTGTAAATGGGAGAACCTACGCGACAACCTTCCTGATCCTGCAGCAATGCTCGCGAGACGTGATTTTAGGAATGGACTTCCTGAATGAACATCGGGCGATCATCGACCTTCGATCCAAGTCGATCAAGCTTTCCACGGACAAAGCCATATCTGCAGCGACGACAGCGACTCATCGCGTTGCCTTAAACGTCCTTGACGAAGTACTGAGCGTGCCGCCCCGATCAAGTGTCTTCGCCTGCATAGGTACTGGAGACGTCGAAACTGCCGAAGGCGTCGTCGAGGGGAACACCCAGTTACTCCTTGATCGAGGACTGGGCGCCGCAAGGGGAGTCGCCCAAATCCGAAATGGCCAAGCCCAGGTGCTGCTAACCAACTTCACCGAAGAATACCGGCATCTAAACAAAGGTACGACGATCGCTTTTCTCGACGAACTGGCAGACATCAGAGACATATTTGCCCTACCCGACCAACCCGTAGAACCATCTAACCAAGGCCATCAACCAAGGTTTGATATCAACCCGGCATTACCACGGAGCAGACAAGAACAAATACGCAGTCTTCTTCAAAAGTACAGCGATTGCTTCTCTTCAGCATCGAATGTGCGACGAACCCGGCTTGCCAAGCACCGCATTGTCACAGACGAACACGCACGACCACTGCGACAGAGCCCCTACCGCGTATCGCCGATAGAACGCCAAGCTATCCGCAAGCAAGTAGAGGAAATGCTACGTGACGACGTCATCCAGCCATCAAGGAGCCCCTGGGCAGCACCAGTTGTCCTAGTGAAAAAGAAAGACGGCACCCTTCGCTTCTGCGTCGATTACCGCCGCCTGAACAGCATTACGAAGAAGGATGTCTACCCCCTCCCCCGCATCGACGACACACTGGATCGGCTATGCAACGCTAAGTACTTCTCATCGATGGACCTGAAGAGCGGCTACTGGCAAATTGAAGTCGACGAAAGAGATCGCGAGAAGACTGCGTTCATCACGCCAGACGGACTCTTCGAGTTCAAGGTGATGCCATTCGGCCTCTGCTCTGCCCCAGCGACGTTCCAGCGAGTAATGGATACAGTGCTCGCAGGCTTGAAGTGGCAAATTTGTCTAGTCTACTTAGATGACGTTGTTGTCTTCTCCACAAGCTTTGAAGACCACCTCACAAGGCTTCGGACAGTGCTGGAAACAATCAAGTCTTCGGGCCTAACACTGAAACCAGAGAAGTGCCACTTCGCCTACGAGGAGCTGCTGTTCCTTGGTCACGTCGTAAGCAAGGATGGAGTTCGCCCAGACCCTCAGAAGACGGCTGCGATCGCACAGTTTCCACAGCCTAATGACAAGAAAGCTATACGCAGATTTCTTGGATTGTGCGCTTATTACCGGCGATTCGTCAAGAACTTTTCGCGCATCGCTGAGCCTTTGACCCAACTTACCAAGGCGGACGTGCCTTTTAAATGGGAAACGCCGCAAGAGGAGGCTTTCAAAGAGCTAAAGCGCCGATTACAGTCCCCTCCTGTGCTAGGGCACTTTGATGAAAACGCCGAAACCGAAATCCATACCGATGCAAGCAGTGTGGGCTTAGGAGCGGTGCTCGTTCAGAAAAATGGTGGAGAGGAAAAAGTTATAGCGTACGCTAGCCGTTCACTGTCGAAAGCCGAAGCCAACTATTCGACGACCGAGAAAGAATGTCTCGCCATTATTTGGGCCACGTCGAAATTTCGCCCCTACCTGTACGGACGACCATTCAAGGTTGTGAGCGATCACCATGCTCTGTGCTGGCTGGCCAATTTGAAAGATCCCTCCGGCCGCCTTGCCCGTTGGAGCCTGCGTCTTCAAGAATTCGACATAACTGTAGTCTACAAATCTGGCCGCAAGCATTCCGACGCAGACTGCTTGTCGCGAGCCCCCGTCGACGCAGCAAGCGAAGAAGAAGACGACGACGCTTTCTTAGGACCGGTAAGCGCCATTTTCTTCCCCCGGAATAACTGTGTCCTCTTGGGCGCCAGTTGACTGTGCCTCCAATAGTGATCACCTTCCGATCAGCTTCCAAGTTATGTGCCAGTTGACCTCTCCTAACAGCACACGGCGCACATTCATAAATTACGACAGTTTTAAAAATGCCCTCAAAGCAGACCTTCAGGAATTATCTCATTCCAACAGTGGAGATAATGCCATCCGCATTTGTTCAATTTTGGATGGAGCTCGTAAAAAATCGGAGTTCTTGGTTCAGGCACATAAGGGAACATCGCCGTGCCTTTGGTGGAACGCAGAGTGCGCTCGCGATTATAGGCGCCGAAAGGCTGCTTGGAAGAAACTTCTCCATAATCAGTGTCCCAAAAACTGGATCGATTATAAGTTCGTTGCAGCTACGTTTAAGCGCACCGTATCTCGTGCAAAGGAGTTGCACGATACTGACCGCTACGAATTCCTTTCAAAATCTGGTAATAGGCGTGCTCTATTCAATTACCTAAAATCCAGGAAACTAATCTCGTCCACCATGAACGCTGTCTCCCTAGTTCAGTCACCGGCTGAACTTGCACAGTCCCTGGAAGAGATAGGCAGAGGTCTTGAGCGCCGGTTTACGGCTCTTCTTCCTTCTCCTCAGAGATTTCTTGCCACTTTGGACGATTTCGAGGAGGTCACCCTCACTGAGCTCTCGAACACTGTATCCCGCCTTCCACCCGCGGCCCCTGGCCCTGATGGTGTGACTTCTTCTATGATTAAAATATTGTTCGAGGAATCTCCCACCGACTTACTGGCGCTTATAAATTACTCTCTTAAGGGGCCATGGATTCCAAATGAGTGGCGTTTAGCAAAGATTATCCCGTTGCTTAAAAAGCAGGGAGATGGTTATGTGTTAGACAATATAAGGCCAATTTCTTTAACTTCGAATCTCGTTAAGCTAATTGAGAGGGTGTTGCATGGTAGAATAATGTCTGTTATTTCAGAGGCTGGGTTGCTGAACCCTTGCCAGATTGGTTTCAGACCAGGATGCTCTATATGGTGTGCCCATACCGATCTGGAGAGCCGCATACAGTTAGCTCGGCGCCGAAATCAATACGCAGCGCTTGTTACTTTAGATGTATCTAAAGCCTATGACAGCGTTGAGCACAGGACGCTCTTGCAAAGACTGCAGGCAGTAGGACTTCCGAGATACTTTGTGGCTTGGGTTGCTGAATTCCTTGCTGACAGGGAATTTTACTGCTTTCAGAACGGTGTTTCTTCAAGCAAATTCCGACAATCGAGAGGAGTGCCCCAAGGGGCGGTCCTCTCCCCTGTACTTTTTAACATCTTACTCAGCAGTATTCCCTGCAGTCCTCAGGTGGCCACCTATGTGTATGCTGATGACATCGCCTTTTTTGCTTCAGAGAACGACATTTCCTCTTTGTACCAGTCCTTACAGTCCTACATCAATGTCCTAGACCAATGGTTAGGAGACATTAATCTGTCCCTTAATGTCAATAAATGTGCTTTATTGGTTTTTCCGCTCTCTCGTCCAGTTAATATCTCTATTGTTTACCGGAACCATGTAATTCCTCAAGTGCAAAGTGTCAAATACCTTGGAGTAATTTATGATCCTTCTCTTTCCTGGGCGGCCCATATCGAGCAGATCACTGTGAAAGGAGTCCGAGCAGTCGGTATGCTGCGCAGGCTGAGCAGTGTTCGTTCTGGCATGAGAAGGCACTCACTTCTTATGATTTATAGAATGTACGTCCGTCCAGTCTTAGAGTTCGGCTGTGTTTTATTCTCTGGTGCACCAGCGTATAAACTTCGCCCCTTGATTCTCTTGGAGCGGGAGGCGTTGCGCCTTTGTTTGGGCCTTCCAAAATTTGTGGCGAATTCCGTTTTGTACCTGGAAGCGCGTACTCCATCATTGACTTCTAGATTTAGGCTCTTAACGGTGAAAACGTTCATAAGAATGTGCGATTCTTCGCTCCATGCCTCCAATTTGATCTTCCTTCGTCAGCCTAGGCTATTTTTCAACGAAACCTGGTCTCGTTTCCGTACCCCTCAGATATGTTTGGTGCAATCCCTCCTGGACCCCTTAAACGTCCGCATTTCGGACATCCGTCCGGTATGCGCCAACTCATCTATTCAGATTTTCTTCGATGACATCTTTCCAAAACATGCAAAGTTAATGCCTTTTCATTGGCTCAGCGGTTTATTGCAGGATTACCTGCTGTGCTTTAAATCTCATGTGCTCATAGCGACAGACGCCTCACAGTGTGAAGAAAAGGCCGGAGTTGGCATTTTCTCCATCTCCCATGACTGGTCATTCTCACTCCGCCTTCCCGATTACACACCTATTTATTTGGCCGAATTTCTAGCAGTAGTCTTAGCGTTGCGCAAATTAAACAGCTCCTTGTCTTCTGTCATAATTATGACAGATTCATTATCGTTGTGTTCCTCTCTCACCGCGCCTACAACATCTCAGGCACTTCGGTTATTCAAATGCTTGGTTCCACCCCACGTGTGTTCATTACGATTGGTCTGGGTGCCTGGGCACAGAGGAATCCATTTGAATGAGGTTGCTGATACCCTGGCGAAGGCATCTCTTCAAGGCCCAGTCGTATCTGTGCTTCCACCCAGCGCATATATTACCGCGGCCAGGTTTCGCAGGTATCTGCTCTTGAAAGAATTCGCAGCATCAGCTCTGACCTCCTCTCCCGAATTCCGGCATCTCCTTTACCCGTGGTGCAGTAAAGGATGGCGATCACGCAAGCTTGAGGTTTCCTTCACTCGTCTACGTTGTCGCGTGCCTCTTTTAAACTTCTACCTTTATAGATCTGGTCTGGCGGTCTCCCCATTGTGCCCGTTCTGCGGAGAACCCGAAACGATAGACCATTTCTTGTTGACCTGCCGCCGTTTCTCCTCTTTACGGAGCCGCCTGCTGGAGCTTCCGTTACGACAGCTTGGTCTAAGTCTGTCAGCTGGGGTTGCTCTGTCTCTTGGGGCTTCCTCCCTTGGGCACAGCAACTGGAATGTGCTCTCCGCCATGCAAAACTTCCTTACAGACACTAAACGGCTGCCGTCTTAAGCTCTGGTCTTTCTCATGATCAATATTTCCCTGGAATGAAAGCTTTCTGAAACGTGGAATATTTAGCCCCGTTCTCTATTTCAGTCACCGATCTCACAGCATTTGTTTAACCTATTTCAATTACACATTTGAGATCCTTTCATTTATTTCCTAATTGCTATTATTATCATGATTATTTTATTTTTCCCCACAATTATTTTCTTGTTTAACTTTTTGTACACCTATCAGTTGCCGCCTGTGTCTTGGCCAATCCCCCGCAGTGGGTATGCGCCATTTTCTAGAGGACAACAACAACAACAACAAGCGCCAGCAGTTTCGCGGAGCAGCAGCGCTCGGATCCTGACTTGCAAAGCCTAGTTGATTATCTGAAAGGCAAGACCGCATCGCCTCCCCGAGGGTTCAAGCGGCAACTGTCGTCCTTCGTCCTTCACAATAATGTCCTCCTGAAGAAGAACTTCGCGCCGAACAGGACAGTGCATCTTCTTGTCGTGCCCAAAAATCTCAGGCAAGAAATTATGCAGGCATGTCATGATGAGCCGACTGCAGGACATCTCGGGATTGCTCGCACGTTGCACCGCATCCAGGAGAAGTACTATTGGCCACGGCTAGCTACCGACGTTTCCCATTACGTGAAAACGTGCCGTGAGTGTCAGCGACGCAAAACGCCTCCGACTAGACCAGCCGGACTCCTGAACCCCATACCACCACCAACTAAGCCCTTTCAGCAAATAGGGATGGACCTCCTCGGCCCCTTTCCGACCTCTTCATCAGGAAACAAGTGGATCATCGTGGCCACCGACTACATGACCCGCTACGCCGAAGCAAAAGCGTTGCCTAGTGGTACCGCAACAGAAGTCGCAAAATTTTTTGTCGAACAAATTCTCCTGCGACACGGCGCCCCGGAAGTGCTCATCACAGACAGAGGAACGGCGTTTACAGCGGAGCTAACGCAAGCCATTTTAAACTACAGCCAGACAAGCCATCGGAAGACCACTGCCTATCATCCACAAACCAACGGACTCACAGAGCGTCTGAACAAGACCATCGCAGACATGCTCTCCATGTACATCGACACCGAACACAAGACGTGGGACTCCATTCTGCCCTACGTGATCTTCGCTTATAATACTGCCGTCCAGGAGACAACCAGGTTTACCCCATTCCAGCTGGTATACGGCAGGAAGCCCACGACAACACTCGACGCAATGCTCCCGCACGTGTCCGACGAAGACAACGTCGACGTCGCCGCCTACCTTGATCGCGCCGAGGAAGCCCGAAGACTTGCGCGGCTTCGCATTAAAGACCAGCAGCACACCGACGCCCGACGCTACAATCTGCGCCGACGAGACACGAATTACAAGCCAGGTGATCGTGTTTGGATATGGACGCCAATTCGCCGCCGTGGATTGAGTGAAAAGTTGCTTCGACGCTACTTTGGCCCGTACAGGATTCTCCGTCGCATCGGTGACCTCGACTATGAAGTCATCCCCGACGGCACTACAGCATCTCAACGACGACGCACACGCCCGGAAGTCGTACATGTCGTACGCCTTAAACCTTACTATGAACGCTAATGGACTCGATGTTTACATTGTCCGTATTTTTCATTTTTTAAGCGTCGAGGCGACGCTTCTTTGGAAGGGGGGTAATGCCACGTATCATTGTAGTGTTTGTTCGTTCACGCTGAAGGCTGCAGGAAAGGGTTGTTATCACTTTTGTTCGTGGCGCGGGAAGCGACCAGACTAATCTCGATTGATCGCAGCCATGAAGGGCTGCATCTAGGTTTTTCTAGATTACTGTAGATGATCTTGTCCTGTTATCTGGAAGTTTCCTTGCCGCCTTTAAATTGAGCGATGCCGCGAGCGGCTGACATTCGTAGTTCGACGATTGACGAGCACGCTTGTTGCTTACGCCGCCGCCGAGTTATTCAGTTCTTTTGCGGGCGCAAGTCAGCCCAAATAAAGAGCTTCGTTTGCAAGTATTTCTGGTGTCTTCCTGACCGCTGGACTGCCGTCACTACAACGTGACAATAGTCAAGTGCGCTTTTCATAACAGCAGAGAAGGCCGCAGCATAGTAGGAACTAACAAATAAAAAAAAAATCATCTTTTTCTTGAAAGATTGTAAACATAACAGGCCTGCTTTCCTCCTCGTAATATCGACTGTTAACAGTGCGGTATCTGCGCCATACGCGTCATTTGCCTTTTTATAAAGATAGATAGATAGACAGGGGAAATGCAGGGATGTTAACCGGAAAGCATTCCGGTTGGCTACTCTGCACAGGGGAAGAGAATGGGGGGATTAGAAGGGAAGAGAGAAGGAATGGGAAACACAGTCACAATCGGTCAATCAAGGCGGTCTCTCTCAAAAAACAAAACAGTGCCTTATAAGCCTTGATGGCAGTCGACTGTTGTGGCCTCGGACCGAGGATCTTCGCCTCTGCGAAAGGGCGAGGATCAAGGCGGTCCAGAGCACAACGCAGCTTATGTCTTTCGGGCGCAAACACAGGGCACTCACACAAGAGATGAGTGGTTGTCTCGTCACAGGCACAGTTGACACAAGAAGGGCTGTCGGCCATGGCGATCCGAAAAGCATACTTATTTGTGAAGGCAACGCAGAGCCATAGACGGCACAGTAATGTTGCTTCACGACGCACTACATCACACGGAAGACGGAGGCGCAGTCCAGGGTCCAATGCCCTGAGGCGACGGTTGCAGAACTCACCCGTGTTCCACGCTGAAAGTGTGAGCTCCAGCCTCAAGGAACGAAGCCCACACGCGGCGTCAGCTCTCGTTACAGGGATATTGACAAGGATTCCATCATTGTGGGCAGAACGGGCAGCTTCGTCGGCCTGGTGATTGCCATGAATACCGCAGTGGCCCGGCAGCCACTGGAAAATTATGTCATGTCCTTTCAATGTGGCGTCATGGTACAGCTTGCGGATTTCTGCAACGAGTTGTTCGTGCAACCCGCGGCGTAGTGCAGCTTGCAGGCCTTGAAGGGCTGCTTTAGAGTCGGTGAAAACTGTCCATTCATGGGCAGACTCCTGACTGATGAATATTACTGCAGCCCGTAAGACAGCTAGTTCTGCACAAGTTGAAGAGGTGAGATAGGTAGTCCTCACCTCCATTATAATAGACCTGGCCGGTATCACCACAGACCCAGCAGAGCTGGTTGAAGTCACTGAGCCATCTGTGTAGACATGTATGCGGTGTTTATGGTTAAAATGCAAATGATGCAATGTGAGTTGCTTGAGAGCAGGCAATGGTAAATCAGATTTCTTAGTAATTCCCGGAATAGAGAGGTGCACCCGAGGTTCATGGAGACTCCATTATGGGAGAGCATGGTCTTGATGCATGGGTTAACTGCGAAGGAAGATAGGCACGATGAGCTTGGATTACTTTTTCAAATGCAGTATGTGGTCTGAGTACGGGAAGAGCTGCAAGATGATGACTCGGAACTCGCGTGAGGTGCCGAATGTGTGTTCTCATTGCTTCAACAGCAATGTATGAAGTAACAGGATGCTCCCCAGCGAAAAGAATAGTGGCTGCCGTTGAGGCACATTTAGGTAGTCAAAGGCAGATTCGTAGAGCTTGTGCTTGAACACTTTGAAGTGTCTTAAGGTTTGTTTTTCTAATATTGTTGAAAATGGGAAAGCTATACCGCATGTATCCCAGCAGCAGCGAACGGTACAGTTGAAGCATCGAGCGCACAGAAGCGCCCCAGGACTTTCCCCCGAGGAAGGAGAGAATATGAACAATCGCTGTCAGTTTTTTGCGCATGTCGTAGAGATGGGGACTCCACGAGAGGTTCCTATCGATAATAATGCCAAGGAAGCGGCGGCTTCTGTCATAGGGAATGGCGTTGCCGTTAATATATACGGGGTAACTCGTCATTTTTTTCGCGTGAATGCCACGAGGGAACATTTCTCGGTCGAAATATTTAGGCCCTGCTCACGAAGGTATAACGTCAGTATCGTTGCTGCCTTTTGTAGTCTCGCACGAACTTGTGGAAGGGTCACGCTTGATGCCCAAATAAAGATATCATCGGCGTATATTGAGATCTGAACGGACTGTAGCAATGAGTCAACCAGGCCGATGAGAGCAATGTTGAAAAGAGTTGGGCTCAGCACTCCACCCTGCGGGACTCCGCGCGAATTTAGATGCAAAGAGGTTGGTCCGTCTTCAGTCTGGACAAAACACGACCTCTCTGCCAAATAGCTGCGTATCCGGCTGAACATGCGGCCTCCAATCTCAGCAGCTTTTAATGCGTCCGAAATGGCCTGATGTGTTACGTTGTCGTAGGCGCCCTTGACGTCCAAGAATAGTGCCACGGTCAATCTTTTCAAATTGTTTTGGTGCTGGACGGATGTTACAAGGTCAACCTCATTGTCGATGGAAGAGCGGCCACGTCGAAACCCTGACATAAATCCAGGTAGATTTCGTATCGCTCCAGGTACCATTCCACGCGTGTTAACAACATTCTTTCCATGACTTTCCAGACACAGCTGGAGAGTGCAATTGGGCGGTATGATGAAATGTCGAGTGATGATTTCCCCGGTTTAAGGAGTGGAACAAGACGACTGGTCTTCCATGCATTAGGAACTATGCCGTCGCACCATGACTTGTTGTATATATCCAGAAGAACCCGTCGAGCCTTTTGGCCAAGATTGGCGAGTGCGGAGTATGTCACACCATCGGGCCCCGGCGACGATGACCTTCTGCAACAAGCCAGCGCAGCGTCAAGTTCCTCAATGGAGAACAGGTTATCCATTCGTGAATCCCGCGAGGGTGGAACATCGCTGCAGTGCAGCGTTGTGAGTGGGTTCGGATGGCCTGTTATCCTTGTGCAAAATTCTTCGGCTGCTGCAACCTTGCTGCGGTTTTGATGGAACGCGAGGGGATTAAAAGGGTGGCGCTGTTGAGGGGACGTTCGAAGCCCACGGATTACATTCCAAACGCTGATAAAGACTTTCGTGGGTCAAGTGTCTCGCAAAATGTACTCCAACATTGGGTCTGCAGGGCTTGAATTCTTCGCTGGATTTTCTTCTGTAGGCGTCATGCATCTCTGAGGTCTAAGCGCGACTTTGTGCGTCGGTAACTACGCTCTGCCCTGCGTCGTAGTGCTAGCAGGCGTTGTAATTCAATATCAAAGTCGGTGTACTTTACGACCGGGTTGTAGCAGCACGTTGCGCTCTCCATGACCTCCTTAACTTTTTGTTCAAGACCTGTCGAGAATCCTTCAATGCATACATCCTCCATACGTGCTTTAAAAACTGTCCAATCAATGCGCCGTATACGTGTGACTGAACGGGACGTGGAATGGCCGTTAATAATCAGGTAGGTTGGGATGTGGTCACTGCCATGTGTTTCTACATCCGGAAACCATCGGACGTTGTTGGTAAGGCATCGCGAAACGAAAGTCAAATCGAGGCAGCTGCTATAGGTCACCCCATGAATATACGCCGGGGTTCCGTCATTCAGCTTTGCTGAAGTCCTACCTCAGCAACAGGTTTCAGAGAGTGTTTGTCAAAAACTGCAGCTCATCCCTTTTTCCGATAAAGAGTGGCGTACCCCAAGGAAGTGTGTTAGGTCCGCTGTTGTTCAATATATACATTAATGACTTGGTGAATATTGATAATACAGTAAAACTAGTGATATATGCTGATGATAGTACTATTCTTATTTCTGGCCCTAATGCTGATGGTTTAATCATGCAATGTAATGAATTTTTAGCTAAGCTATCTACATGGTCCAAGTTAAACAGACTTCAAATCAATTGCACTAAAACTAAAGCTATTATATTCCGCGCTAAAAACAAATTAGTTGAAATAAATCACACTATAACCTATGAGCACCAAGAAATTGAAATCGTTGACAACCATAAAATATTAGGTGTACATTTTTCCTCGCATCTAACCTGGGATGCTCACATTGATCACCTTCGTAAAAAACTTTCCTCGATTACAGGAGTTATATTGCGCTGTCGTACAGTACATCCACCCAAGATAAAACTTCAAGTATATCATGCTTTGTTTAACTCTCATTTAAGATACTGCAGTCTAGTTTGGTGCACAACCACAAAAACCAATTTAAATAAACTCCTGGTTTTACAGAAAAAAATCATCCGTTACATAGCAAATATTGAGCCCATGGAAACTACAAAGGGTGCATTTGAAGCATTCAATATCATAAGTGTAGACAAGTTGTATGAATTTCGCCTATTACAGTCAATCTACTTTTCCTCCCCCGAAGTTACTAACCTTCTAACGTCCTTGGCATCCTTAGAGCGACGAAATATTAGCGTGCAAACAAGAAATGTTGATGCGTGGGCAGTTCCTCATTTTCGTACATTTTATAAATATCAGTCACTTACCCATAACCTCCCTACAATACTAAACAAATATAGACACACATTGGGCTTGAACAAAAAACAATTACATTCTTATTTTGTGCAGTTGTGATCCATTAATTTTTGTTTGTTGTTTCCGCGTATGTGCTTTTCAGTTGTTTTATTTTGGTTTCAGTTCATTACTGGTTGCTTTATGTGATTGACATCATTATTACTTGTCACAGTAACTGTTTTATTATTATTATCCTATTACCGTCTGCCTGTGTACTATTCATCTATTATGTTTCTATTCTTTACGCTGCTGCCTTGTAATGGTCTCTTGGGCCTCGTGAAGCTTTTGTGTAGCTTTTAGCCCAAGAGACCATCCAGTTGTCTTCTGGAAAATAAAGATGTATTGTATTGTATTGTATTGTATTGTATTGTATTGTATTGTATTGTATTGTATTGTATTGTATTGTATTGTATTGTATTGTATTGTATTGTATTGTATTGTATTGTATTGTATTGTAAGGCACTGGAGGCCGTGGTCAGAGGCAAAGGATACGAGTTTCCTTCCACGAAGGTTAATCCTAACGCCTCACCACATGGTGTGGCGAGCATTGAAGTCACCTATAGTCACCCATGGACCGGAGGTAGCTTTCATCAAATCACTCAACCTTTTGTCGTCAAAACAGCTTGACGGTGCCATGTACACAGTCACAAGCGTTAACGTGAGGTCACGGCTCTTCACTGTGAGGCAAGCATACTGGTTGTCATTGTGTGGGGGAACCGAATGGAGCACATATGTAAGTTCACGTCAAATGTAGACGACGACTTTGCTGGTTCTGTTGCGCGTGGGGAAGTAAAAGCTTCATAACCGGATAATCGCAAAATGTTGAGTAGATTCGGTTCACAGAGAATAAGAATGGGAAAGCGGTTTGCATAAACATAATGTCGAATATCTGAAATCTGGGACTGGAGCCCGCGGGCATTCCACTGAAAAATAAAAGCTTGCTTGACATTCTTCATAAAAGATAGTTCCAGGGGAGCCATGGTGTCTTCTAATGTAGAGCTGCAAGAACTGGTTCTAGCGCGTCCAGTACTTGCAATGCGTTGTGTGCTGCTGGCGAGCGCAAGCGGGACAGCACAGCACACATTACATTCATCAGGGACGTTAGCATTGCAATCACTTGTATATCTTGGCCGTGGTCGGAATCGTGCCTTTTGCCCGGATCAGTTGTAGGTGTTGCAGACATGGGGTGCGGCAACGTACCGGACGCAGTGTGCGCTGCAGGCGTTGGTACTGATGGCCACGTGGTATCGGAGGTAGAAGGACGTGGTTCACCAGTCGCCGGGCTTTCCTGATTTGTTGTCGGTGGAGGCGAACAAACTGCAGTGCCGCTTGGGGTCTTCTCTTCGAAGGTATTTGTTTGCTTCAACGAATTTCGGCGGTGGCGCGAACGACGTCGTCGCACCTTTGCAGCGGCTTTTCTGTGGGTGGAATGGTCACGCACCATTTGCTTCAGTACCACCCTCTCTGTCTTTAGGCGAGGGCAGTCCTTCGAGGAAGACTCGTGAGGGCCACGACAGTTGGCGCACTTCAAGGCAGTAGCGCGGCAACTGTCGCCGCTATGTGGCTCAGAGCACTTTGGGCACACGATGGAGTATGGACAGACGCCGCTCACATGACCAATCTTCATACATTTCCGGCACTGTAGCGGCTTAGGCACGAATGGACGAACTGGGTGACGAAAGTGCCCCACCTTCACGTATGATGGAATGCAGTCACCCTTGAACGTCAGCTTGATGCGTGTACACCTTCCAAGGCGCTTAACTTGCATTATGGAAATGATGTTGGTTTCCGGCTTGATTAAGATGGGCAAGTCGGCGTCAGGGATGGCGATGTCGACGTTGTAAATTACGCCAGCCGTGGTTCCGCTGTCTGGTGGAATAAGTGGGCGTACATTGATATTGCCGAGTTTGGTGATGGCGGCCAAGCTGTCTAGCTCGCTTCGCTTCATGACATCAATGACAATTATGTTCTTGTGGGGGTTTACTCTAGCGTCTTTAATCCCTCCTGGTACGAGGTTTTCAAGAAATACAGAGATGGCTTGCCTGTTCAGGAGATTCAAGTTTTCTGTTGACTCCAATGGCACGAACATGGCTGTATGTGCCTCGGCACTCCGCGCCGTGATGATCGTATCCGTACTTGAGGACGTCGTTGACGTCGACTCAGTTTGTCTGCGCAGTGTACGTTTGGCCTTCTTACTGGCGACAGGTACGAACCCATCGTCGGTCGAGGAGTCATCACTTCGAGCAGTCGAGTAGTCATCACCGTACACAACAGTGTCCTGGCTGCTTGAGGCACTCGGGGCGTACAGGCGCTTCCTCTAGGTGGCCGTTGCCGACCCACCGGGTTCCCCAGAAGGCACAGCGGCTTCCACTTCCATCGCCGTGGCACAAAGGGAGCGTCGCCTCCCTAATTATGGCACAAAATACCAAAAAACTGCAGAGACATGAAGCCAGCGTTCTGACACAGAACAATTTCTTCTTCTCCCAACTACAACTAAGGCAGCGAAAAAACATTGGAAACTGGGCCAGGCTCTGCAACAGTAGCATTGAAAATTGTGGATGTGCGTCGCACATTATAGCTAAATGGATGGCCTTGCACAGCTGGCTATACGATTGTGTGCGATTGTACGGCAGCGCACGCAGCAACTTAAGCCGGCGCGCGCACGAAAGTTTGCAGTGCGCAGAAGTCGCTTAAGGCTCATGCGTCTGAGTACACAGCACAAAATAACCGCGCACTACCTTACCAGATGAATTCTCGCCCACTTGAAAGTACAACAGCTATGATAGTGCGCGACAATCCAACCGATGCCTGAATGCATCGGTTGGAAACGACAAAGGCACACAGTTTGGCTTTTCTTGACACCTTCAGCGCCAAACTTCAAGTGACCGCGGTATAGAAGCCTGCTAGCTCTGACTGGGCGAAATTCACGAGATTTCTGGCACGTTCACCGACATGAACGAATGAATCATTTATTACAAGGAAAGAATGGCTTTCAGCCTCT
Organism: Amblyomma mixtum; assembly: GCF_055824585.1. NCBI lineage: Eukaryota > Metazoa > Arthropoda > Arachnida > Ixodida > Ixodidae > Amblyomma > Amblyomma mixtum. The sequence goes on along the minus strand of NC_143016.1, from coordinate 189,961,045 downwards.
GCTGGGGAATTATGAAGGTTTGGTTTATCGGGATTTAACGTCCCAAAGCGACTCAGGCTATGAGAGACGCCGTAGTGGAGGGCTCCGGAAATTTCGACCACTTGGGGTTCTTTTACGTGCACTGACATCGCACAGTACACGGGCCTCTAGAATTTCGCCTCCATCGAAATTCAGCCGCCGCGGCCGGGATTGAACCCGCGTCTTTCGGGCCAGCAGCCGAGCGCCGTAACCACTGAGCCACCGCGGCGGGGTGGAATTATGAAGGACGGGGGTGTAGGTGCAGGAGCAACTTCTGGTCGGTCTTTTTATAGCCTTCAGAACTGCGCGTCGTAAGTCGGTCGGCCTCTCTTTCGAGGCAGGCCGCTATCAATACCCTATGCCGCGATGGCATGTTGTGCTGCGGTGCTTGATCGTAATCGGTGTGCTAGAGTGCTCATGTCCTCATGCGGTATGTGGTGAATTTCGTGTCTCCCTCGCGAGAAAGACGTGCAAGTCCATAAAGATGTTGTAGACCTGCTCTACAGCGTTCTTGGCGGTGCGTGCATCTGTTGTGCATGAGTGATTCATGTCTGACAAGAGACCACTTGTGAGGATGTACGGGGCTGCGTTTGCAATGACTTCACAAGTATAAAAAAAGTTGAAGTTCAAGTTGTTTATATACATCCTAGATGTGGGTACGTCCGGGAAAAAAAGTGATCGGCGATCACTTAAGGGCCCCTGGACCCCATTTCATGGCATATAGCAGGAAAATGAGGCACAGTGCATCGAAACGATATCAAAACGATCGGCTCACACTTTATACAACACTTTACACACACACGTTTGTATATACAGAACATCTAGATATAAACTAAAAGAAAATATATGCTAACAACGTTTTCCTTTTGTCAAAACGGCTCAAATTTAGCCCAAGTTGTTTTTTTCTAATATCAATATTCACAGGCTGTAGTTGGTTTAGCCCCGCCGCGGTGGCTCCGTGGTTACAGCGCTCGGCTACTGGCCCAGCCCGAAAGATGCGGGTTCGATTTCGGCCGCTGTGGCCGAATTTCGATGGAGGCGAAATTCTAGAGGCCCGTGTAGTGTGCGATGTCAGTGCACGTTAAAGAACCCCAGGTGGTCGAAATTTCCGTAGCCCTTCACTACGGCGTCCCTCATAGCCTGAGTCGCTTTGGGACGTTAAGCCCCAATAAACCAAACCAAACCAAACCAAACGTAGTTGGTTTAGTAAGTGGAGCATGTTGAAACGCAGCATTTGTTTTGCATAGTTAGCGCGGCAAAAAGGAATAAACCATTTAACTGTATTTCGGAGGACATAAGCCGGGGTGGTTCGTGTCAGAGAAGTGAAGTCTAGAAACCCTCGATTATCATATTTCAGATATTTTTTCGTACCTGACTCCTAAATTATATTCGTACAGGCTATGAACCGGTATAATCTTGTGTGAAAATAGGGGATCTGTAGGAGCATGGTAATCAACACTGGCTATAAAGGACAGGTTTTTTTTATAACACCAACGGAACTAGAAATACGAGCGACAACAGATTCTACATTAGAGTTCCAGCTCATGTGATTGTTGAATAGTATTCGTAGTGTTTTAATCATCTCTTTGGACTCCATGTTGGTGTTCCCAATCTTTATGTCGAAGTTCTGGCTAATTAATAGTTGTCTTGCGTGAAAAAGAACTGCTTTAGTTTTTTTTTCAGTATTTAAAAGTAGTGCATTGTTTTCATTCCAGTTTTTTAATCCATCCACTGCGTCATTTATAATTGGAAGAACTTGGAAGGAAGTGCCTTGGAAAAATAAACTTATATAATATTCATATATAACATATTTTGGCTTTTCATGAATTGTGACTATATCATTTATTACAATACAGAAGAGGCCCTAATATGTTCCCTTGCGGTACGCCGGTGCAGATTGCTTGAAGTGATGACAGATGGGAGACTATTTGAACTTACTGAAAACGATGTTGGAGGTAAGACTTTATGAGGTGTAAGGGTGTTCCGCGCATTCCATATAATTCCAGTTTCTTCAATAAAACTGCATGACTGAGTCGGTCGAAAGCCTTCGAAAGATCTACAAAGACACCGATACAAATTTCACAGTTTACGATTGCATCTAATAGAATTTCCTTTTGCGTTAATAACGCCGTTTCGGTTGATCTGCGGTGGATAAAGCCATGCTGGAAAGGAGAAAGAAGGTTTAACTGCAAGCAAAAATGAATTAATCTTCCATAGGTGATTTTCTGTAATCTCTTAGAAAAGGCCGGTAGGATTTAGATTGGTCAATAATTACACACAATGTATTTATCTCTCTTCTCGTAGATAACGATCACCTTTAATGCTTGCATTGGCTTTGGAAGTAGAGCAGGGGACAGAGCGAGGTTGCACATATAGGTAAGAGCTATGCAATAGATTACGTATTTTATCGGTATAATTTGAACGTTATTTATGTCACGCGATCTGCTATTATTTCAGGAGGCAAAAATACTGCAAACTTAATTTTCATCAGTAGGATCTATCAAGGAAAGAGCCTGATATCTTGTCTTAGCCGGTGGCTTGGCTGTTTGTCAGCAACTTTTACGTGGTTTGTGTTGCTTATTCCCTTCCGCTTATTCAGAAGGGTATATACGCTCCTTTTCCGCAATAAAAGATGTGCTGAAAGTTAGCGCCTGTCCCATCTCGTCGTCGTCGTCGTGTTTTTGTTCCTGCTCTGTTTTTTTAGTTACTAGGATCTAAAAAAACAGTATGATCATTAGCTTTTATGCTGGATTTTACAGTGACTGTGGTGTATTTTCTGAAACAACATCTTTGGAAAGGTTATTGAACCTTTCTGCAAGCTCAATTCCTTCTACGTTGCAAGTTTTAAAAGTGAGATTAATAATATCTCTAAAATACGATGGGCGATCAAGTAGTTCGTTGATTTTTATTCAGGTTTGAGCGCTTCGCAATTTCGGCTCATAAACTCATTATGCATATATTTTCCTTGTTTCATTTCTTAAGTGCGCAGTTAATTTATTGCTATGCTCTCTGAATTTTTGACGATCAGCCAATGACTTTGTTTTCAGAAATTTCTTGAATAACTTGATTTATTTTTAATCATTCTTAGAGATTCATGGCTCATCCAAGGTTTACGGCTTCTGCTTCATTTCTTAGTCACTCTTTCTTTAAAATGTTCATGTTATGACTTAAAACGAGCAATGAATAGTTGATATGTATCATCTGTTGTATCGGAAGAAAATGCATTACTCCAACTCTCATTTATGAACGAAATGAAGAGTAACGGGTGTGATGCACAGGGTTCTTTTCATGGTAGGTACTTCAGCTGCTTTCTTTTTGATGCCTCGCATAAGTACATAAATCGGGTAGCGGTCACTAATATCACAATATAAAACGCCGGGCAAAACATGATTACTATTAAAATTGGTTACAAAGATAACAAGTGTAGCAGTTTCCATTGACACGGGTTGCAGTTTGGGTTTATATAAGATGGCCACTGGATTATACCGTGGATACAAGCGTCATTTGAAAGGGAGATGACTTCAGTAAGTCAATATTAAGATTTCCACCAAGAATTAGGTTAGAGGTTGTGTTCATTGACACAATTCTGCAAGTGACCTAAATGAGCGATAAAAGCACCAACAGAAGAACCCGGTGGTCTATGCATGAATGAAAGTACGTATCTTTGCGACGCACTTTTAAACACTCTACATGACCAAATATGAAAGAAAATTGCGCCACGCAGCGCAATCGGCGTAACGATTGGCCCCGGGCAGGCGAAGCTCGTCCTCGAGCGAGTCAAGAGGACCGAGGATTGCAGCGTTTCAATCGAGCCACGTGAGCAAGCTGCGTCTTCTGTGAGTAGCGATTCGTCGAGGTCACCGTTGCGATGGCATAGGTGACGTCACTCGGCCGACGGATGACGACAAACAGTCCAGCATATCGAGACAAGAACTCCTGATACAAGCCTCGGCGTCATAACGGCGTCCAAGAGCCAAACGAGATCTCGGTCCGTAGGTGACTAACATGAGCTGCGTCGTATCGGACCTTGGAACGGTCTTGAGATGCGTCGGTGCGCAGACGAGCAAGATTACGGGCTTCCTCAGCGGGGCAGAGATGTTGCAAGACGGAAGGCCATCGTGTACGGAGGATGGAAGAACGTTGTCCAGGAAGGTTTGCGGTAAGCGTGCGTAGAGAAGGAAGAAAGAATATCCGGTTACCTCATGCTTAGTGGTGTTATAGGCGTACGTCACAGACGGCAGGATGGCATCCCCCGCTCTTATGATCGCACGCTACATACATCGACATTCTGTTGATGAGCGTCGGGTTGAAGCGCTCTGTAAGGCCATTTGTCTGTGGTTGGTAGGGAGTAAATGGCAGCATTCTGCTTCACAGAGCCGCAGCAGTTCTTCCACAGCTTCAGCCGTAAACTGCCGACCGCGGTCACCGCTGATCCCTCGAGGCGCGCCGTGGCGAAGAACGATTCTGCCAAGCAAAGAGTGGGACAAGTCGGCTGCTTTGCCAGAAACGAGCCCTGTCGTTTACGCATATTGAGTCAAGCAGTCAACAGCCGCGATAATCCAGCGGTGGTCTTCAGACGACTTCGGGAAAGGGTCAATCAAATCAATTCCATTTTTTTCAAAAGTTGACGCAGGTGTCTTGGCCGGTTGAAAAAGACCACCCAGTGGGGTGGTGCATCGCTTCAGGCGTTGGCAGGAGGCACAACTTGCGACGTAGCGCTTGGTGACCGTGTACAACGTGGGCCAATAAAAACGCTGTCCGACTGTCGAGAGAGTGCGGGCAAAGCCGAGATGTCCTGAGGGGATGTCGTCATGCATGGCATGCAGGACGGCTACGCGGAGAGAAGCCGGGGCGACAAGCAGCAGACGGGCACTGAGCAGTTCTTCTTGAAGAGCAGACCATCCCGAATAACGAAGGGTGTTGAAGGTGGAGACTTTGGGGCCTTATCAAACAATGGAGTCGGTGCTGGAAAATGGGTGAGAACAGCGAATGGCCAGCGTCAGGCTAACCACAGCTCGAGTTGGTTGGTTGGTTGGCCTCAAATAAAATGGCACATACCCAGTACGCGGGAGTGGCCAAGACACAGGCGGTGAACTGCTAGAAAGAGGAGCATTTATAGAGGAAAAGGAATGGTAATAGAGTACAGGCTGACAGATTGGACGACGCAACGACAGGGGACCTGTTAGCGGGAAGATAGATGACGGGACGATGGCTTTATGCGCAAGTTCGAAGGCAATGCATGTTTCAGTAACATTGCGACGCCGCCACCGTGTTTACTTGTCCGGTTTATAAAAAAGGTTTCGTAGCAGTCCTGTTTGCAATCTGCAGTGGTGTGTGTGCGTACCAAGTTTCACTTAAAATATGGCACCGAATTCAAAACTGAACACATCGAGAAAGACGCGCAGTTCATCTTCTTTGTCTTGCATACTGATAGGTGAAAACAGGTTAAATGTATGTCGGTGTAAGAGCGTTTTAGAGAGTTTACTTCATGGGGTGAGACTGCCATGCCGAAACGAAGGAGCATCTGATGCCCTCATTCATTCAATTTTCCCCAGATCCTGCTCATCTCAAAAGCGCATTATAGGCGATGATTCCGCCTTTCTTGCCAGGATTTTTCCGCCAACCGTCCAAACAATGTTCCAGCCTGCGGCCTATATATGTGCTCAGCTTTACTTAACAAGGCTTTGAGAGCACGGAAAAGATGCTCATTTATGTATACTGATGTTTTGGTTGATGGCCCGGAATCCTTTGTTGTAATCCTCATTATCTTTGCTTCCTAGAGCACTGTATCGCGTTTGCAACTATTCTTAAACTGCGCAATGATGTCCGAAGCAAAAAAAAAAACTACTTTTCGCACGCACTGCCCAACTTCTTAAGAGAGAGCCCTGAGAAGTTTTGGCGTTACCTACGTGATTCTAAAGATGAGGTAAATCAGCTATCTATTGACGGCATGGTCTCGGAGATTCCTGTGGATATTGCAAATCACTTCAATCGTTTCTTTCATTCTGTCTTTGCCTCTAGTGATCCAGATTTGGAACTTCAGGTATCTGGATCTGATATATCAGGTGACTTTATAAGCTATGAAGGCGTACTAAACATGCTGCTAAACTTAAAAACGAAATCGGCAGTGGGGCCTGATGATATCCCTAATGAGTTTCTGCGTCGTTATTCCGAACCATTGGCCCACATTTTAACTCGCCTCTTCGAACTTTCATTAAAAGATTCTGTTGTCCCTGATGACTGGCGCTTAGCTCGCGTTGTTCCAATTTTTAAGAAAGGTGATCGTGTGAACGTTAACAATTACCGTCCCATATCGCTAACTTCAGGTACCTGCAAGCTTATGGAGCATGTTATATCTAAATATCTTATGTCATTTCTGGAAAAAAATAACACCCTGTCTCCCTTTCAACATGGTTTTAGAAGAGGTTTATCTACGGTTACTCAGCTCGTCACTACAGTTCATGAATTCGCTTCATCGATTGACAATGCTGGACAGGTTGACGTCATTTTTTTAGATTTCAGCAAGGCGTTTGATCGCGTCATGCACAATAAGCTCATCTTTAAACTTCAGCATCTTGGTCTTCCAACAGCATTTGTCGAATGGATTAAAACCTATCTTTCCAACAGAAAACAGTTCGTCGATGTTAAAAAATCTCATTCAGGTATTTTACCCGTTACCTCTGGTGTACCTCAAGGCAGCGTACTTGGGCCTCTTTTATTCCTTATTTATATCAATGATTTGGTTAACTCCGTAAATATGTCCGAAGTCAGTATTAGACTATTCGCAGATGACTGCATTCTGTTTAAGAAAATTAGCAGCACTACCGACCAAGAATGCCTGCAGTCAGTTCTTAATAATGTCCTAGAGTGGTGCACCCTCTGGTCCATGAAAATAAATAGCGACAAATCGGTTCTTCTTCAGGTTACTAACAAGAAAGCGCCATACAGTTTTAATTACGCAATAAACAATCTTACACTGCTACAGGTGAGCGAATACAAATATCTTGGAGTCACCATTACAAATCGCCTTTCATGGTCCAGCCACATTAATAACATTTGCTCGTCTGCTTCAAGAAACCTTGGCCTTCTAAGACACAAATTAAAACACGCTCCCTCTGAACTTAAGCAACTTGCCTTCAACACACTAATTCGTCCGAAACTTGAGTATGCTTCTGTCGTATGGGACCCACACTTAAAAAAGGATATAAGGAAACTTGAAATGATCCAAAGAAAAGCCGTCCGTTTCATTTTTAACGCTTACCATAGCTCTATCTCGCCATCCGTTCTGATGTCTACGAAGAACATATCCACTCTAGAAAGAAGGAGAGCACTTGCAAGGCTTAAATTTCTGTACTCGTTTTACTCTAGTCAATTTAATATTAATGCTGCTCTCTATTATCCCCCCGTTCTACACGACAGACAGCCACCGCGGTGGCTCAGTGGCTATGGTGCTCGGCTGCTGACCCGAAAGACGCGGGTTCGACCCCGCCCGCGGCGGCTGGAATTTCTTTGGAGGAGAAATTCTAGAGGCCCGTGTACTGTGCGATGTCAGTGCACGTTAAAGAACCCCAGGTGGTCGAAATTTCCGGAGCCCTTCACTACGGCGTCTCTCATAGCCTTAGTCGCTTTGGGACGTTAAACCCCACAAAACCAAACCAAACAAAACTACACGACAGACACGCAATAGCCACAACCATAACCTTACCCCGTACTTTGCACGCACAAATACGTTCAAAAACTCATTTTTTCCCCAAACAATCACAACATGAAACTCACTGCCAGCAAATGTCTTTTCGCCTCAGGATGCCGCTGCTTTTGAAAAGAGTATCTTATTGCATGTGTAAACTTAACAATATCATTGCCCTCTGTTTGGTTTTCTTTTTTTGTTTTTGTTGTTGTTGCCGGAACGCTGTATTTGCGTAGTGTTTGATATTATTTTTGCTTTTTGAATGTTGCCCCCCTGCTTGGTCGCTATGACTGCAGTATGTGTAAATAAATAAATAAAAATAAAAAGGAGCTGCATTTGATCCCTTCCCCGGGATCCGATGGCAGACTTCAGTGTCTGCTTCAGTTATCGGTTCGTTTATCAGCTCGCCGATTCGGTTCAGCGTCTTTGAAAGATCTTCATCTGACTCCTTTTCTATGCCCTTTATCTCCAGATTGCACTTTCTTCAGTACTGCTCGGAAGCAATCATGCGTTGTTCATGTTCCATGGTTTTCTTCCTCAGCATGTCACACAACATGCGAAGCGCTTCATTAGCCTCTTTGAGAGCTTCGTTATAATTTTGAAGTTGGATTCTTTCTTTTGATCTCTGAGATTATCATAGAAAAAACTCTAAGCTTGTTTCAAATTATCTTATTTCCTTCCTCATTTCAGCTCAAGCTTTCCTTTGAATTCGGTCATTTCTTTTCGCAGTTCACCGACCAAATTCTGACATGGTGGGAAACGTAGCAGGCAAAGTGCAGGGGCAGCAACCGGGGCAGCGTAGTTAACATGGCTCGAACACAGTGCAAAATGCGCCTGTCCTGCAGCGATAGCAAGAGCATGTCTCAGTCGAAGTGCCTCCGCCGCCCCTGCTGCTGACAAGCACGCCTCGTAGACAATGAACGAGCCCGAACGAACCAAGAAGGCGAACGGAAGCTGCGGGCGTGGTGTTGCCAGAGCGCCGAGCAGTTTCGGATAGCATTATGCCTACTTTTTACAAAGAGTTGTCTGGCAATAAAAATTCTCAGGCGATCGATGCGACTGATGAGGAGAGGAAGAGGAGGAGGAAAAAACCTTTATTAAGCAACCCTTAAAAGGAAACCAGTGAGGGTGGGGATAAGGATAAGGGGTTGCAGGAACAGGTGGGCCCTCGCGGTCGCGCTAGGTGGCCAGGAGCCCTGGCGACCTCTGTGTCCCAGGTCACCATCCGGAGCTGAACCTCCGGCTGTGAGCTGTGCAGCACAGCCTCCCATCTCTCCTGGTCGTCGAGTCTCAGAAAAGGGGGAGTTGGAGTATTAGGGCAAGCCCTAAGTATGTGATGAACATCCGCCTTAGGGTGTTGGCATAATTTGCAGGACGGATGATAGTCCCCTGGGTGCATGAGGGAATACAGGTAAGGGTTCGGAAAAGTGTCTGTCTGAATCCGTCGCCAAACGACTTGCTCGGCCTTATTTAGCGATATATGGGGAGGGGAGTAAACTAGTCGGGAACCCCGGTAGTGAAGCGTGACTTCATGGTACGTCATTAGGCGTTCCCTAGCACTGCGGAAGGAGGGGAGGCCGTCCACCGCCCGGTCGACGAGTCCTCGGGCGTGATTGTGTGCAGCCGTATTCCCCGGGTGTCCGCAATGCGCGAGAACCCAGATGAGTGTGATGAGCCGACTCGGTGGTACAACACTGTTCAGAACACGATGTGCTGGCGTGTGAACCCGTTGTTTGGCGAAATTTCGTATGGCTGATTTAGAATCCGAGAATATGTATTTGGCATTTGTTTGAGTAATGGCCAGGGCTATAGCTGCTTCTTCAGCCTCGACGGGATGTTGAACGCGATTGAGAGTAAGGGATGAGCAAGGATTATGATCGCGGTTAAGTACCGTGATTGCATAGGCTGAGGTGGTAGAATATTCTGCAGCATCTACGTATGTGACTGCTCGATCCCTAGCATAGTGTTTATGTAGGGCTGTTGCCCGAGCTGTGCGACGATCTTTGTCGTGATCAAGATGAGTGTTTCTAGGCAGAGGTGGAATATAAAGATTTTTTGCAAGGTCTAGAGAAATGTTATGCTGATCCGAAATTTGGTCGTCGAGGGTGATTTTGAGTCTTTTCAGAACATTCTGTCCGGTAGGTGTTCGAGATAGGCGATAGTATTGCCCCGTGAGGTGCGCTTCAATTAGTTCTGCCAGGGCGTTATGCACGCCTAGTTTGAGGAATTTGCTGGTGGGGGTTGAATTCGGGAGGCGAAGGGCAGCCTTATATATACCCCTGATCATTCTATCTATCTGCTCCTGCTCTGTCCGAGTGAGATACAGGTAGGGGAGAGTATAAATGAGTTTGCTGTTACAGAAGGCTTGAACGAGACGTCGCGAGTCTGCCTCCCTCATGCCTCGGTGTTTATTATTAATTCTACGAATGATCGCAGTCGTATTCTGGACAGTGCGGCGGAGTGATTTAATGGTGGTCGTGTTGAAGCCGTCATTCGTGATGAGCATACCCAAAACCCTAATGACGGGTTTAATTGGAATTGGAATGTCTTCAAGTTTGATAACAATTTGTGGCGGATCAGGATCCGGGTATCGGGGTCTGATTAGAAGGAGTTCTGATTTGGCAGGGGAACATGCCAGGCTTATACTTTGTGCATATTTTTGGACCGCGTTTGTTGCATTTTGTAATGTTTCCTCTATTTCACCGCAGTTTCCTGCGCTCGTCCAGACGGTGATATCATCCGCATAGATGGAATGATAGAGGTGGGGAATTTTAGACAAGATTTGAGCAAGAGGGATGAGCGTGATGTTGAACAAAAATGGTGAGAGAACTGCACCTTGTGGCGTGCCACGGCTGCCTAGTGGGAAGGTAGGAGATGTGACTGATCCAATTTGGAACTCCGCAGTCCTGCCCGTAAGGAAAGCTGTCACATATGCACAGGTGCGCTCTCCCACGTGCAGGGAGCTCAAAGCTTGTAAAATGGCCGAATGTTGCACATTATCGAATGCTTTGGTTAAGTCTAAAGCAAGAAGTGCTTTGGTGAGGTGAGGAATCGAAGGATCAAGTATGTCTTCCTTGATCTGGAGCATGACATCATGTGTTGAAAGGTGGGATCTGAAACCGAACATGGTATGGGGGTAGATGTTGTTCTCTTCCATGTGTCGGATGAGACGGTTTAGGACAACATGCTCCATGAGCTTGCCCGCACATGAAGTTAGAGATATGGGCCGAAGATTTTGCAGGTCTAACGGTTTGCCTGGTTTAGGTATAAAGGTAATTCTGGCATGTTTCCACTGTTCTGGGAGTGTGCCAGCTTCCCAATGCTGATTCATGAATTGTGTGAAGGCCGCGACGGTTTTGCCATCCAGATTTCTCAGAGCCTTATTGGTGACTTGATCTGCACCTGGTGCTGAAGTGGTCCTGAGCTGCTGTAAAGCTGCCCAAACCCCTACCTCGGCTATAGGGGCATCGAGTTGAGAGTTACAAGATCCCTCATATTGTACAGGGGTTAGTTGAGGGGTGTCTGGGAAGTATTTATGTCTAAGTATTTGAATAATGTCCTGACCTTGTTGTTGCGCGGAGTGAACTAAGCGTATAATTGCTTTGGAGGTCTCTGATCTAGGTGAGCTGGGATCTAATAGAAATCTGAGGAAATGCCATGTGTTCTTAAATTTGAGATTGCCGTCCAGTCTATTACAGATCTGAGACCATTGCTGAGTGGTTAGCCAGGCAGCGTGTTACGTAATTTGCTCTAGAATTTTGGCCAAGGTACGTTTAAGTTTGCGATTATGTTTTTGCCGCAACCATCGCTTTTCCACCCCTTGATAGGCTTGCCACAGATGTTGTAGTCGGCTATCTACTTGATTCGACTCCTGAGTAGTTGCTGCTTCCTTGGTAGAAGCTTCAATTTCTTTGTTCAATTGGGTAACCCAGGAGGAGTAGTCCTCTATCTTTTGAGTGGCAGTGGACTCTCGCCTTTTCCTGAAAAGGTCCCAGTCCACTATCCGTTTAATCTTGACTGGCAGGGTGAGGTTTTTTGCGTAACACGTGAGTGAAAGAATAAAGTGATCACTTACGAGGTTTTGGCCTGTATTTGTCCAGGTAACATGCTTTCGATGTTTCCCAATGGTGAGGTCTGGGCAGGTATTTCTGCTTACGCTGTTGCCTATTCTAGTTGCCTGATTGGGATCTGTATAGAGGGTCATGTGATTTTGGTGGATGAATTCCCAGAGATGTTCCCCTTTGGGTTGAGTATATTTATACCCCCAGTCCGTGTGCGAGGCGTTAAAATCCCCGACAACAATTAGTGGTGAGCGCGCCGCGACAGAAAGGGCTTTTCGTAAGGCCCTGAGAAGCTGTGGATGTTTATCCTTCGGGTGGCTGTAGATATTCAGGACAAAGTATGTAGGTTGACCTGATTTGCGGGGGAGGATTTCAATGTACTGACAGTCATGGAGCACGTCTGTCATGTCATCAATGATGTAGGTGATGTTGCGATGAACGAATGTAGTGACACATTGGTGTGATGCATCAGAGGGGTGAATAGCTTGATAGCCTGGTAACTTATACGTGTTGTTAGGTTCCTGGATTGCTATAATGTCTGGGATTTGAGAGGCTTGCTGAATATGAAGAAGAAGATTATCTTTTTTCTTTTTTAGGCCTCTGCAGTTCCATTGCCAAATATGGAGGGAAGGATTTTGACGGGGGGTTGGCGTTGAAGAGGTAGCCATCTCTATGCTGGTTGGGAGGAAGGGTTAGACGGGGGGCTGCTAAGTTTCTTGACAATATCATCAAGTACTTGCTCCAGGTGAGTAAATCGTTCAGCGATCTGAGTGAAGCCCAACTCGACTTTTTGTTCAGTGTTGTTGGCTTTTTCCTCGATCTCCCGAAGTTGTTGGATTGTTACTATTTGCGTTCCCTCATCAACCAGGGGACGTTTTTTACGAGGAGCGAGGTCTGACTGGTGAAAAGAGGTTTGCTCCAATTGTTGAGACTTATCTGTAGGGTTGGATTTGTCTGTCTTAGGAGGAGGTGAATTGTGGGTTGTGGAGGGGGCGGTGGGACTCGTCAGGGTATTTAATCGAGCGAGAATCTGCGCCATCTGCTGTTTAAGGATTCGATTCTCTTCCATTAGGTTCTGTATGATTTTTTGCTCTTGGGACTTTTGAGACTCTGATCGATCATGCGAAAGATGGGAGGCCCTGTCCACCCAGCTCACCTGTTTGGATGTTCCGGCCCTGGACGAGGCGCTGGAGTCTCCGCTTCTTGTTGGACTTTTGCTGGAGGATCTGGAACCCTTGAGCCTGGGGAATGAGTTGGACCTGGAGCGTGTGGTCGAGGCGCTGCCCTTGGAGCTTGATCTTGAAGGTCGGTCCTTGGCCCACGAGGATCCCGATGCTTTTCTGGTCGTGCGTTCGAAACGATGTCTGCATCTTGCGTCTCCCGTTCTGTGGTCGCCTCCACATATGATGCAGACTGGGGTGCAGACTTGCTCTGATGGATGCTGAACACCGCACCACTGACAATGATCCTGGACTGGCTTTGGGCACACGTCACGCCTGTGTCCAACTGTGCGACAGTTCGTGCAGGATTCAACTTTCGGACGGAAGGGGTAAACCGCATGCAGGACTCCGAAGTACCTGATGGATTGTGGCAGCCTGTCCGCCGCGAAGTGGATTAGAAGGGATGTTGACGTCTTTCCTAGAGAACGTGCCTGCACTATGGGAAGGAGTGGATTTGCTCTTCTCAGTTCTTCAAAGATTTCCGTTGGAGACTCATTCCCGTAGGCCTTGTATATGATTCCCTGGATTGCAGTGTCAGGGGGGGCAATGTAGGTGGACACTGCCACCTTGAGTCCCTGCACAGTGATGGATTTTAGTTTGACGTACTGAAGAGCGCGTTCCTTGCTGGGTGTCGCCATTGTGAGAATGTTTTTGACTGGGTTATTGCGCACTAGGTCCTCTTCGGCACCCGCGACTGGTACCGCGCTGCCGTTCAGTATGGCTGCTCGAAGCTCACGCTCTGAGAACGCCGTGCCATCAAAACCGCCGCCCGTTGGCCTAAAGACAATCTTGTAATCGTCGCGCGGCAAGGGAGGTAAAGGTCGTGAATTTTTGTAGCGAGGTGAAGCGGGAGGCAATTTCTCTTGTTTTTTAGCTGAACTACATGCCGCGTCTCCGGCTTGGGGTGTTGGCGTCTCTGCGTTGGCTGCTTGAGTTGAATTCGCTATGTGGGCTTGATTTTCTTTTCGAGAATGTCGATCTCGCACTGTGAGGACATGCTTCCAGTCGGGAGTTTGAACCTCGTGTGGTGAAATGGGCTCACCTTGCACGGTGTACTCCATGGCGAGAGATGTGGCAGATGCGAGCCAAGCCGCCGCCGTTGCTGCGGCGAGGAATGCGTTAGCATGCGGGCTCCGATTTCGTGCGCGTGCTATATCGTGGCGCCCTCTGCGCCCTCTGAAGCATCCTGCACATGAGGAGGTGTGCGTGTGGTGATGAGCAGAAGACCATGGGAGGGTAAGTTCAGAACGGAGGATTTTTGGGGACTTCTACGACAAAAATTAAAACCAGAACTACTTTTCTTGAAGGCATTCAGGACGTCAACTGTACTGCTGCTAATAGAACGAAAAGAAAACACGAGATATTTGTCCATCATACCTACATATATTCAGGTCGAGCCCCCCAGAGCTGAGTTTTATGGATATATCCATTCTTGCCAATATATTGCTGAGTACGGAGGCGACGCTGGAGGAGCTTATACGCGATAGCGCTCGTCCTTGTGGTGCCTTGTCCTCAGTTTTTTCTTGTTCTATTACCTACCATGCACTGCATGAAGCGGCTTCTGAGCGGTCGATGCCCAACGTATTGGGCGGTGTCGAGCGTCCGGTGCCGACCTGCAATACCAGCAAGCTTGCTATGGCCTCCGTGGCCGCAAGGCATCCGGCTTCCAGTGCCTCACCTCCCATAGTTTTAAGAGACAGCAGAGAAAATACAGGGTGTTTCACCTAAGACGTTACACAGTTTTTAAAACCTGGCTTTTTAATTTAGGAGAGCACTTCTTTCGGCATAGCATTGTTAGCTGTCCATTACATCAGAATGCAGCCAAGACGTACTAACTAGTAGGACGGTTAACTAATATTGAATAGTTAAATTTTAAGGCGAAAGCCTCTATAGGCTCATTGATCAGCAAAGTGTCCGAAGGATTTGTCTGCCCTCAGAAAGTGTACGCGCAACCTGTAAGCCACACTTAGTTAAGACTTAATTAGTTACGACTTGATTAGTTATTGCGACTGAATTACTAATTATTTAATACATAATTAGGTTTTGTTTATAACGAAATTCTAGATATTGCTACGGACGCTGGGAGGACGACGAAGTGGTTTGTTACGAAGACGACGCTGAGGTGCGCGCTTGTGTGCTGTGAGACTACTCCAAGCCGTCGGTCCCTTTCGTAGCAGGTTACCTCTGCTGTTTCTAGCCGCCACGTAACATTTGGTGGAGGTTGCTAAATTCGATCCCCGACCCCAAGCTGGCTCTCCGCCGTGGCCGCCGGTTCGCCACCATGTCTACCGAGTCCGAGCCATCTCCCTCTCCGTCAACAACGCCAGCCGTCGTCGTGGCCCACCACCGCGAACCGGGCACGTTCTGCGGTACAGACGACGTTGATGTGGACGACTTGCTGGCCCTTTACGAACGCGTCAGCACGCACAACAGGTGGGATGCAACGCTGACGCTTGCTAATGTGATATTTTACCTGACTGGCACCGCGAGAGTGTGGTTCGAAACCCACGAAGATGACTTGACCTCATGGGACGTCTGTAAGCAGAAGCTCCGCGACCTCTTCGGAAAACCAATCGGCCGCCAGCTCGCCGCCAAGAAGGCTCTCGCGTCGCGCGCCCAAACTTCTTCAGAGCCATACATAGCCTACATACAAGACGTCCTCGCCTTGTGCCGTAAAGTTGATAAAGACATGTCCGAGGCAGATAGAGACGGCCACATACTGAAAGGCATTGCCGACGATGTCTTTAATCTGCTTCTATGCAAAGACTGTTCCACGGTCGCTTCTGTTCTTGAGGTGTGCCGGCGTTTCGAGCAAGCCAAAAACCGGCGCATTTCTCACCGTTTTGTCCGGCTGCCGAACACTGCTGCCAGCTCCTCCTGTGAAGATCTGCCAACATTGCAGCAGCCTTCCGACGCAGCTAACTTGACCCGCATCGTGCGCCGCAAACTGGAGGGGATGACGCCCGCTCTTTCTTCCTTGCAACTGCAGGACAACACCTTGGCCCTCATCCAAGCCGTAGTTCGCCAGGAGATTGCGAACATGGCCGTCCCTTCTCCTGGCGTCGTGGACAACGTTCATGCCAGCCCGGACCCTCCAGTGATCGCGGCTGCCACTTACAGTCGCAGCTTCTCGCCTCGGTACCGATATCGCAATCCTGCCGAATGGCGTACCTCTGATGATAGGCCGATCTGTTTTACCCGCTCTCGCGTCGGATCTCCCGTCACTGCCGCAGCCGTTGGTCCCCGCCACCTCGCCCCTACTCCTTCGTCGACCGCCGCAACGACTACGGCCCGCGCCGTTTCACCCCACGTCCCGATCCGCTTCGTGACGAGCCCGCTCCGCAAGCTCGTGGGTCCAGCCGCTCACCTTCCCCATTAGGCCGCCGCTCCCGTTCTCCTACCACACGGCGCAGCCCTTCTCCTTCGACCTCCCGCCACTACTCGAAAAACTAGCCGATGCAGCCCCCGGAGGTGACGCTGCATCATTGACCCGGCCTGCAAATCCTCTCTTGACCCCCGCTGCCCAACGTAATCTCTTGAATGTTCTCGTGGATGGCGTCCCCATCCTCGCCCTCATTGATACTGGCGCCCAAGTGTCTGTCCTGTGCTCTTCTTTGCGCCGCCGTCTCAAGAAAGTTTTAACGCCCGCCGCCATGTCCACCGCTCGCGTCGCCGATGGCAGCCCCGCTGCCGTGATTGGAATGTGCACTGCGAGAGTCAGCATTGCCGGACGTCGTATACCCGTTCTGTTCACCGTCCTGACCAGGTGCCCTCAGGACGTGATCCTTGGCCATGACTTTTTAACCACCCATTCAGCTCTTATTGACTGTTCCTCAGGCCTTCTCCGATTGGATCTGCCCCTGTGCTATGACGACTCCACCAGCACGGCCGATCTGCCCTCTGCTGATTCCACCGCTACTCACAGCCTCTTGTCCTCCTACAGTGATATCTTTGACTTTGGGGACCGTCCCTGGGGTCAAACCTCTGTTGTCGCCCACCGCATTGACACCGGCGAGGCCCGCCCCATTCACAGACGGCCCTATAGGGTCTCTCTCTCTGAGCGCCGTGTTATTCAGCCAGTGGTGGACAAGATGTTAGCCCGCAACATCATCGAGCCTTCGAGTAGTCCTTGGGCGTCCCCTGTCGTGCTTGTTAAAAAAGAAAGATCAAACCTGGAGATTCTGCGTCGATTACCGCCATCTGAATGCCGTCACAAAGAAAGACGTCTACCCTTTGCCCCGAATTGACGACGCTCTCGACTGCTTGCACGGCGCCAGCTACTTTTCCTCCATCGATCTTCGCTCAGGGTGCTGGCAGATCGCTGTCGATGAACGGGATCGTGAGAAAACCGCCTTTGTCACCCCGGACGGCCTATACCAATTTAAAGTCATGCCTTTCGGCTTGTGCAATGCCCCTGCGACCTTCGAGCGCATGATGGACTCTCTCTTGCGCGGTTTTCATTTTCATTTTATTTCCTTAAAGGCCCCATGCCTGGGGTATTAATGGACGACATGCCTCTGCTACTTAGATCACGTGATCGTTTTTTCGTCCACATTCCAAAGCCACCTGAATCGCCTTTCAGCCATCCTTGCCGTCTTCCGCCGCGCTGGTCTTCAGCTGAACTCGCAGAAATGTACCTTCGGCCGCCGTCAGCTCAAGGTCCTTGGCCACTTAGTCGATTCTGCTGGGATCCAACCCGACCCCGACAAAGTCCGCGCCGTGCGTTCGTTTCCTACTCCGCGCTCCTCCGGTGATGTGCGCAGCTTCCTCGGGCTCTATTCCTATTTCCGACGGTTCATCCAGAACTTTGCGGAAATAGCCAGCCCTCTTACAACGCTCCTCAAGAAGGACATCCCGTTCTCTTGGGGACCCTCCCAAGCTGACGCCTTCAGAGCCCTTATCAGTGCCCTCACTGCTCCACCTGTGTTGGCGCACTTTGATCCTGCAGCCCCTACGGAACTTCGGACCGATGCGAGCGGCCATGGTATTGGTGCCCTACTTGCTCAGCGGCAACGCAACCAGCTTCGCGTCATTGCGTACGCCAGCCGTCTCCTCTCTGTGTCAGAGCGCAACTATTCTATCACCGAGCGGGAATGCCTCGCCCTGGTTTCGGCTATTGCAAAATTTCGCCCTTACTTGTTTGGGCACCTTTTATCTGTTATAACGGATCACCACGCCTTATGCTGGCTTTCTTCGCTCAAAGACCCTACTGGCCGGCTGGGGCGCTGGGCTCTTCGCCTTCAAGAGTGCACATTTTGTGTCGTCCACAAGTCCGGCCGCTTGCACCAGGACGCGGATTGCTTGACCAGTTACCCTGTCGATCCGCCTTCCTCCAACGAATGCGAGGCTGACGCCTGCGTTTTATCCATCTCGGCCTTCCGCAACATTGCGCAAGAATAGCGCTTGGATTCTTCGCTACGTGCCCTCATCGACCGCCTCACTGCCAACCGCTGTGATGCTTCCCTCGCCCCGTTTGTGCTTCATGAGAACGTCCTCTACCGGCGCAATATGCGGCCTGACGGCGCTGACCTCTTGCTCGTGGTCCCTCAACACCTGCGGAACAGCGTCCTTGAGCAGCTTCATGACATTCCCACGGCCGGTCATCTTGGAGTCTCCCGCACCTACGACAGCGTGCGCCGCCGCTTCTTTTGGCCCGGTCTATACCGTTCTGTCCGCCGTTATGTGGCCGCTTGCGAGCTCTGCCAACGACGGAAGACGCCCTCGGTTCTCCCTCCCGGACACCTTCAGCCGATTGCCATCCCAGTATAGACCCATTTTCCCGTGTCGGCCTCGACCTGCTCGGCCCTTTTCCGGTGTCTGCCATGGGAAACATATGGATCGCGGTCGCGACGGACTACTCGACGCGCTACGCTATTACTCGAGCGATCCCAACCAGCTGCGCCACTGATGTCGCTGACTTTCTCCTGCACGACGTCATACTCCACCATGGTGCTACCCGTCACATTCTCACCGATCGCGGCCGCTGCTTTCTTTCCAAAGTGGTCGCCGAACTGCTCCGCTCCTGCTCCGTCCGTCATCAGTTCGCCACGGCCTTCCATCTGCAGACGAAACTGAACGTCTGAACCATACCCTCACCAACATGATTTCCATGTACGTCTCCACCCATCACCGCGACTGGGATATTAGCCTCCCATTTGTTACATTCGCCTACAATTCTACGCGTCACGGTACAGCCGGTTTCTCCCCTTTTTACCTTCTCTTTGGCCGCGATCCTTTGCTGCCCTTTGATAGTGTACTGCCCGCCACCGCCTCCACGAGTTCTTACGCTCGGGACGCCATCGCTCGCGCCGACGCTGCCCGTCTGGTCGCCCGCCATCGGCTGTCGGCCTCCCAATTCACTCAGAAACGCTGTCATGACTGTCGCCGTCGTGAAGTCAACTACTCTCCTGTCTTCCTTGTGTTGCTCTGGGTCCCGTCCCGCCGTGTGGGCCTGTGTGAAAAACTGCTCCAGTGATATGCAGGCCCTTATCGGGTCGTACGTCCCGTGACCGCGGTGACGTACGAGATCACCCCGCTACATCCACCGTCCCCGGCCGCTGCACCCCGCACCGACATCGTACATGTGTCCCGCCTCAAAGCTTACAACTCGCCGTCTAGCTGGCCTGTGTAGTGCGCACCGGGACGGTGCTTTTGCCGCGAGGGGGGATCATGCTACGGACGCTGGGAGGACGACGAAGTGGTTTGTTACGAAGACGACGCTGAGGTGCGCGCTTGTGTGCTGTGAGACTACTCCAAGCCGTCGGTTCCTTGCGTAGCAGGTTACGTCTGCTGTTTCTAGCCGCCACGTAACAATATAGTGAAGGCGTAGTATGTCGTAACGCTAAATTATCACGTGATCAGCACATGTTTGTGTGGCGAGGTGTGGCGCCACAAATGTCATCACAGGTGGCGCCACTGCTCCTCAGCTTCGCGCGCGCTCGTTTCTCCTCGGTCGACCCTTGGTCCCCGTAGTGAATGGACGCTCGATGGCGCCGAAGCGAGTTGCTGTGTCTCTTGCTACCATGCGCGCTCAAAAGTATCAGAAAAACTTTCGCCTAAACGTACGTAAGATGACTTAAGCGCTCCCCTGAATTTTTAACTTAATTTCTGACAGGCGTGTAGCCCATATTAAATAACATCCATATCAGTTTTTAGAATTTCTAAAACGCGCTTACCCTCGGTGCTGTGGCCCAATAAAATTTGGCTACTTCGACTAGTTACGTGCACTGGAGAGATTTCTTTGCCTGCATGCTTCTCGAAAGCGCGTGCATTTTGGCGCGGTGGATTCAAAATTTGCTGGGCCACAGCGCTGAAGGTAACCGCATTTTCGAAATTCCAAAAACTGATTTAGCAATCACATGCAGTGGACTACACGCCTCTCAATAATTAAGAAATCTAAAAGCAATAGTTAAAAAGTTCAATAATCAGTAATAACCAGCCTTCTAGTTAGCACGTCTTAGCTGCATTCTGATGTACTACACCACTCACAATGATATGCCAAAAGAAGCACTTTTCTAACTCCAAAAGTAGTTTTTTAAATATTGCCTAAAGTCCTATAGGTAAAACACCCTGCATGAGCAGGAAAACACGGACCATCCCCTCATCTTCCATACTCACTCGTTTTGAGTTATTTAACTAATAGGTTTCATTACACATACCACATACTTGGTCAGCTGTTGTTTCTTATCTACATAAGCGACATCATCAATATACCCCATACAACAGACATAACTCTATACGCCGAAGCAAATGAATATTCTCTGCCACTGGCCGCGGTGATCGTCGGCGGTGAAGGCCTTCCGGACACTGCTACGCACTGGCATGCACGACAGGCAGTGGGCGCCTACCGAACGTTTGCGGACTTAGCATACTGACTTCATTTTCCTGGTATACGCCCTTTTCTCCTTGATCTTTATATCCCCTCATCCCTTTACCCTCGGGCAGGGTAGAAAACCGGTTTATTGGTTGGTTGGTTGGCCTCAAATAAAATGGCACATACCCAGTACGCGGGAGTGGCCAAGACACAGGCGGTGAACTGCTGGAAAGCGGAGCATTTATAGAGGAAAAGGGTATAGGCTGACAGATTGGACGACGCAACGACAGGGGTCCTGTTAGCTGGGAGATCGAAGACGGGACGGAGGCTTTGTGTGCAAATTCGAATGCAACGCATGGAATGGTTCAATTTTGCACTGACTGAAAGAGAAAAATAAAATAATTAAATAAATTTGTGAAGATAAGAAAAATAAAAATAGAAAAAAAAATTAAAATTAAGTTAGCATGGCAGTCGCTGCGTTTCTAGAAGAAAATTTTGAACAGCACAGCGCGCACTCTTGTTGCTTCGGCCAAGCGAAGAAACGCCAAAGGAAAGAACAACCGCAGTGGACACAGGCAGACCCAGCTGATGAAACGGAATTTCTAATAGGCGCCTCCTCAAAGAAGAGAATCGGCGGCAGAACAGCAGGTAGTGATCCACTGTCTCAGGCTCGGCACAAAATGGGCACAGTGGAGAAACCACCAGACCAGATCTGTGAAGGTAGAAATTTAGCAGAGGTACTCGGCATCGCGAACGGGGGAAAGAGACCTCCAGTCTGCGCGGGCGCCAGTCTTTGCTACTCCAAGGATCCAGAAGATGCTGATATTCGGAAGATGAAGTAAGCGCCGAGGCTGAAAATTCCTCAAATAATGTGAAACTGCGAAACCTCACCGCAGCTGTATATGCGCAGGTTGGCAGGACAGCAATTATTGGGCGCAGAGAGAGGCCCTTGCTAAGGAATCAACAACTTCATTTAATTGAATGCCCATGTGCCCCGGTACCCAAAGCAACCGCACCGAAGTTAGATGGAGAGGGATCAGCTGCTTAAAGAGGCGCAATACCCGAGACTCAGTGGGTGATGATAATGTAAAGCAAACAGATAGAGAGTCCGTCATAACCATCACATGGGAAACAGTAGGATCTAATTTACGTAAGGCTAAAATTGCTGCTAATAACTCGGCCAGATAAATTGAAGTGAAGTCAGAAAGACGGAGAGAAAAGGACCATCCCAATGTAAGTGAAAAAATGCGCACACCTGCCTTTTCACGATCCTGCGAGGCATCGGTAGCAATGAGAATATGAGAAGGAAAGGACCTTAGGTGGTCCTGCAACAAATCGTGAAGGAAAGGAAAGGGCTGCAGCTTTGCATTCGATGGGAAAATGTCATCAAATGCAATCTTGACTGAAGGAGACATGTTATACATTAGATAGAGATCTGTGAAATGAATGTTTAAGGGATTAAGGAGAGACTGCACGAAACATATGTGCGGAGTATGCAAACGAGAGCAGGTGGCATTCAAAAAGACAGCAGGTTGACTAAAAAATATTATACTGGAGGTGTGAAGAGGTGAGTCGCACAAGTTTAGAAAGGTTTGGACAGGTAAAAGGCGGAACCTAGCTAATAAAGATGGAATTCGCGCTTCAAGGTGCAGGACAACATTGGTGTCACAAACCCCCGCCTTTACGGTCAACAGCGGCGCGGGATCCCCTTTTCGGTTACCCGTCGTCCCTGTGAAGTTTGAGCACACAGTTCAAAGTTAGGCCGGTCAACCCGTGAAGCACGTGTGTCGGTGTGGGATTGAGGAATACATTCGCAAGAAAGTCACCATTCTTTCAAACAATTGGATGTTTATAGCTGGTAGTCCAAATCACACTGCGTAATAATTGAACAAACAAACAAAAAACCCGACAATGAACAAACACCGCGATAAAAGCAGAATATAACGATAAGGAAGCAAATATTCCAGATTTAGAAGTAGGGGCAAGAGTTGCACAGAAACACAACGTAAAATACTAAGCCAGATCAAAGTTTAAACAAAAGGCGAAATCAATGTTCAATTGACCGACAGTCTTTTGCAAAAAAAAAAGGTGTTCTCACGACGACTTCCTTGTTGGATGTAGCGTCGTAGTTGCAGAGTCCTGTCGCGGACGCCAATTATGTCACAAACCCCCGCCTTTACGGTCATAGATGGACGACGGGTAATCGTAAAGGGGATCCCGCGCCTCTGTTGACCGTAAAGGCGAGGGTTTGTGACAATTGGCTACATATTTTGAAAGTCCCAAACAGAGGCGCAACGCCTCAAGCTCCAAGAGCACAAGAGGGCGAATTTTATTGGCAGAAGCTCCTGAGAATAAAACACATCCGAACTCCAAAATTGGGCGGACATACATTTTGTATATCAGAAGGAGTGTGTGCCTTCTCATGCCTGACCAAGCGCTGCAAAGCCTACGCAGGATGCACACTGCCCCAACTCCTTTCGTAGAAACTTTCTCAATATGTGCCCACCAGGAAAGAGTGAAGTCGTATATCACTCCAAGATACTTCACTGTTTGAACCTGAGGAATTATGTGATTTATATAAGCAATGCAGATGTTTACAGGATGAAAAACCGGGAAGACCAACGAGGCGCATTTGTTCACATTGAGGAACAGATGAATACTTCCTAACCAGTTGTCAAGAATATTCAGGTAATCCTGCAAGGCTTGATAAAGAGAGTGAATATCACTTGCAGAGGCAAAAAAATGCGGTTTCATCGGTATACACGTAAGTTGTCACATTATAGATGCATGGAATTGAGCTTAGAAAGGTGTTAAAAAGAACAGGGGAAAGAACTGAACCTTGCGGTACACCTCTTGTCTTTCGAAATTTCCTAGAAGAAACACCACTTCGGCAGCAATAAAATTTCAAGAAAGCAGAGGTACAGGCTACGAAATAGTTTGGGAAATTAAGGTCCTGTAATCTGTGTAACAGCTTCGAGTGCTCAACGCTGCCGTGGGCTTTACTGATGTCCAGAGTGACAAGCGCGGCAAACTGTTTAGTGCTGCGAGCTAATTTAATACGGCTTTTAAGGTCAGTATGAGCACACCAAATCGAACAGCCCAGCTTGAAACCAATTTGACAAGGATTCAAGAGATCATTTGCAGAAATGAAATACATGATACGACGAAGCAGGACCCGTTCCACTAATTTCACTAAATTCGATGTCAATGAAATCGGGCGTATGTTGTGTGAAGTGAAACCCTCCCCTTGTTTTTTAAGTAGTGGAACTATTTCCGCAAGACTCAACTCATGGGGTATCCAAGGACCTTTAAGGGAATGGTTAACTAGAGCCAATAGGTATTCATGAGATTCGTTAAACAAAATTTTAATCATAGATGTAGTGACCTTATCGGGGCCAGGAGCCGCTGAGGATAGACGCAGAACAATTTGCGAAAGCTCAGGCATAGTGACCTCAATGAAATCACTTGAGATGCATGTGAATGTAGCTGGAGAACAAAGTGCAGATGTAAATCGACATTCTAGGCCACACACAATTCCCTCTAAGGCCTTGGCGATGTCCGCAGGGGACTGAACGAGGGATTCAATGTTGACAGCTGGAGGAATCACTTTCCTGCTCCTCATGAAATTAAACCAAGCCCGTTTATTTCCTGACTGAGAAAGAAAATCATAATGACTTGTAATTTACTTCTCATTCACACGGATGACAGTGCGCTTAAATGTTGCTGTGACATGCTTATAATCTAACAAATTTTTGGGGGATTGATTCATGAGAAGTCTCTTCCAGGCTGCTTTGCGTCGTCTATAGGCACGCATTCACTCTGCATTCCACCAATTATTGGCGATTGCACCCGTGGTTCCAGTGACAATGAATTCAGACTTTTGCCTTGCACGTTCCAACACTTAGCATAGATGTGTAGCTTTGCATTCGGAACTTGTCTCGGTGCTTCGGTCTGAATTAATTGTGAGAGCTGATTTGAGGGTGCCTTTAAAGTGACTGTAGTTTATCAAGGAGCGCTGTTGTCGTTCGGAAAGAGTTAATTTACACGCAAGCTTGAAAGTAATCGGTAGATGATCACTGTTTTTTGCGCGGTCAACAAGCGCCCAAGACGTAACAGAGACTCCTGGGGAGGAAAAAGTTTAGTCTAAGGCAGAGCGGCATTGACCACGTACAAATGTAGGGATTCCTGAATGGTTGCAGACAATGTTGTTGTCGCAAACCGAATGAAATAGTCTAGAGCCGAAGCGATCTGTTTTAAACCCCCACGTCACGTGGTGCGAATTGAAATCCCCAACTAATAAAACCTGAGATCGGCTACTAGACACGAGGGAGTCAAGGAGCCGAGTGTCATGCACACCTGAAGGGAAATATGCATTAGCTACAGTAAAGGGCTGTTGACCTGGGATTTTGAGATCAACCGCAAGGATTTCACATCCTTGCGGTTGATTGCGGATTTCACGCAATTAAATCCGGTAGAAGTTGATTGCATAGACATAGTAAATCTGTTTAAGCTGAGAATATAGATCGACAATTCCACTGGAGTACACTTAACGACCCGATCTCGGCGGGAGTGCTGCAGCGGCAACTGCCGCTTCTTGAATCCTGGTCTTGGGATTTTGACTAGCGTGATTTTTCTTTGACTTGGACTGGGGATAAGATGGACCTGCAATACTCAAAGGAAATGCATTTCGTTTTTGAGTGCGGACATCAAGTTCCATGTTCCATGTCAACGCATTCAACAGAGGACACGTCTATAGCACTGTCAGGGAGAGATACTTCAGCATTCGTTTGTTGCCCAGATGGACTTTGGCCGTGTGGAGCGCTATTGATGACCACAGATGGTGGAGGAGCTTCCGAAACCAGAGGACAAGAGCGGAGCGGTGGGTACGTGCAGCAGATTGGTCATCTGGGTAGCTATGACCTGGAAAATGCACATGGATACGGTTTCCATAACGCGTTCCATTGCATTTGTCACTGCTTTTTCAACTGCCGCTCTGATTGCCTGCGACCAAGAGGCATTCATTACGGGTGGACATTTAGCAGCTACACTAGAATAACCCGAGGCTCTCTGTTTGACTGTTGCACAGGCTTCTCGTCGCGTGCATCGGCGTTTATCTATTATCTCTATAACCTGAACTTCTTGAGCTCATGCAGGACAGTGACGCGAGTTAGCAGAGTGGGCACCACCACTCAGACAACATTTTTCTTGCTGTTCGGGACAATCCTCTCTAGCATGACTTTCGCCGCATGTACAGCAACGTAAGCCCGATTTACAGGCTTTGCCGCTGCGGCCAAATCTCCAACAGTTCTTACACTGAAGGGGACGAGAGTGAAATGCATCCACTCGAAAGACCAGCGGCCACACGTTGATCTCTGAAGGGCACACTATTCCTGCAAATGTGGCTATGACGGACTCTGTAGGAATTTTGACACCCTTTTACCTTTCTGCGGCAACGATGGACAGCAATGACGCCTGCAGACGAGATGCTCTCAAGCGTTTCCTAAGGGCTCAAACGAGAGTCAACACCTCGGACTAAGACTTTGGAACACGCCAGTTGAGGCGGTATGAATGCGCTCACCGGGTGGTTGGCGAAGGAGGCACACTTCAAGAGGTCGGCTACACAATCCTTGTCCGCGGAGACCTGCACAATATCCCACCCCTGCCGAACTGCCGCACATCTGTGATGCGCATGTAGTGAGCCGATGTAGTCTGAAGGGCCACCTGCACTGCTTCCGGGTTGTTCAAACGGATCGCGCCTCCATCCGAAGGAACTAAAGGGATGCTGAAAGGTTTCCCAGAAAAATTGAGTGGAGAGATGAACTTTACAGTTTTCCACCCTCGGAATTCGAATTGCTCGTCGAAATTAGGCAAAGGAAAGCGCAAACCTATTTTATTTTGGCGAGAAGTGCAGCAGCAGCCTCGGGCGAGCTCGCGCGCCTCGTTGCCACCTGTGATTGGTTGGGCGTCTCGTGACGTCAACAATGGCGCTGGCTCGGTCGGCTCGGCCCAGGGTGTCGAACCGGAACTGAACCCGAACCCGAAACCGGAACCGAACCCGAATTCTCGCCCGGAACCGGTACCGAACCGAACCCATATTTTTTTCGCCATCTTGGAACTGAACCCGAACCGGAACGATTCAAAGGAACCGTTCCGAACCGGTTCGGCACCCGGTTCAGCCCCACTTTTTTGGCATCCCGGCATACGTCTTGTTTTCCAACAGAATGAGATGATCTATCGCATAAACTTACCCACCCATAGCTGTCTGCGCTGGGAAGCGCGAAAATGATACCCAGTAAGCAACAGCAAACTTACAGGAGGTCTCGTGCCTGGGAAGAAGCCTAATTGACGCTTCTGTAATGTACTGCCGCCAATTGTGAACACTTTTACGTCAGGTTTATGTGAAATATTGAGTTATTACTCCTCCCTTTTACATATTTGCGTAAATATTTATTCAAAATGTTAGGACTTGTCTAACTCAGTAAAGTACTATAGACATCAAACTTTTGCTTGCGCGCTTTCTTCTTTCAAACGATGCGTTAGACGTTGGTGTACATGGAGCACCGCGTGGTATTCACCAACACATGATAAATAATTTATGTTCGAATTTCTTCTTGACCCTGTTTCGGTTTCACCAACATAACGATGCCTGTGACGTGTAGTGGAAATTAGGTCGCGTGAGGTGCTATAAAACGGCATTATAACTGCTTATACGTCGTTCGTTGTAATTATAGGTCTTGAAGTCGGCTGATTTAAGTGCTACAGTGAGTCAAAAGAACGTACCAGCATTTGTATTAGTTTTCCCGTGCCTCACGTGACCTACTGTTAAAATCACGTCAAAGCCATCATTCGGTTGATGAAACCGAAACAGCCTGGGAGAAAAAATTACTTAATTTAGTGGCTGTAGGCGAATACCACACGGGGATCCATGCATTCTAATATCTATGGCGCCATTTGAAAGGAGAAAACACGCAACAAAACTGCATGTCTATAGTCATTTTAGTACGGATTGGGAATGCCTTCCTTTTCTTTGCGTCATTTCCCACCAATAGACGAAATATTAGCGCGAGGACCCAACAATTTTGTGATGGTGGTTTTTGAGGAAAGGAAATGGCGCAGTCTGTCTCACTTCTTGATGGACACCTGAACTGCGCCATAAGAGAGGGAGGAAGGTGGGAGGGAAAGAAATAAGAGAAACAGGCGCAGTAGGGGTGGGCTCCGGAATAATTTCTACCAGCTGGGGATCCTAAAGGGCAACTGCATAGGTTTAGAAATCGAAGAGCTTGAAAGGGTCGAATGAGTGATACTTCCAGGTAAAGTATGCGAAGTCCTTTTGGCCTAGCATTTGAAACGGTGACGTAATCACAAATTAAAATTGCGACGGCCTTCAAGCTTCTCCGCAGCGTCCAACGCTAAGCGGGGGACACATGATGACGTCATCGAAAATATCCGTACATTTCAAACGCATAAACGCCTGCTTTGAAAGAAAAAAACCAATGCCACCGAAGTCACAGCCCTCCGAACGTTGTTTGGAACCGTCCAACGAGGCACGGTAGGGCGTGACTGACGGCAGCAGTAATTTGAAATCATACCTTCCGTGGCATCACACTGAACTTCCCCGCACTCTTTGGTTGCTTTGAGGAGTAGTGCATAATTTAATCGTCTATTACGTCACTATTTTAAATGGTAGTGCAAAAAACTTAGCATGCTTTACCTACATCCTAATAGAATTGTATCCTTGAGTATCGCGAAATTATCAAAAAGTGGCGCAGTTGCCCTTTAACGTGCACTGACATCGCGCAGCCCACGGTGCCTTTTGCGTTTCGCCTCCATCGAAACCTGGCCGCCGGAGCCGAGTTCGAACCCGGGTACACCGAATAAGTAACCGAGCGCCCTAACCACTGATCAACCGCAGTGGGTAGTGCAACATTTACTTTTGTAGGCGCTCATTGTCTTAGACAGCAAGTTCTAAGTAAAACCCCTCACGATGGGCCTGTAGGGCAATAAAGAAAAAAATGGCTCAATGGCTGTGGAGCTCGGCTGCTGATTCCAGAAATACAAAAACCAGTGTTCTCTGTCGCACGTCGAAAATCCCCAGCTGGTCTCTGTTAATCTGGAGCCCTCCACTACACCGTCTGTCATATAGCCCCAATGTCTACTCGACACGTTACACCTGAGATATTACTACTAGTATTACCAAAAGAAGGATCTATAAATTGGTGCAGCTTCTTTTTTTTTTAGAATCCGCATAATCTTGTTTGCGCGCGACGGAAATAAGCAACGAAAGGTGGGTTCTTGGCAACGGCGGAGATGTACTAATAAGGAAAATATTAAATACCGATTACACAAAAGGGCAATGCGGAAATAAATGTGCTCGCTGGCATGTGATAGTGATTACGCCCAAAAAGATGCTACTGCGATGCAATGTAACTACGATGAAGTGATTTCGTTATTGCTGATTCGCTGAAATCGTTCTGCTTCTAAGAAAAAATTTCTGCCAGTCGTCAGCGCGCGGCTCCATCCGCTGTTCTCGCTCTGCTCGATCTTGAATTCTCTTTCTGGCGAATTATATCTACTTTTCGTAGTCATATTTCCCGTTCTTAGTGTCTGATGCGACAGGCTTATGATTGTTAGTTTTTTTCTTAGAACGCTTGGGCCATTGAACACGTTTAGCCTTCACAACAATCTTCCTCGGCTATATCGGTTGCAGGTGGGTGACGGGGGGGTGATGCGATGGGTGAAAGTTTTTGAAGGTGCATTTTTACCAGTGAACACGCCCTGATGTGCGCCCACCGGAGTGTGCATCAAGGATTGAGGCTGCACGCACGCAGCACGGTTATTTTTGGGAAAGCAGGCTATACTGCTAATGCAGTAAAAAGAACACCTAAAAGAGTATGCATAGTCTAACCTCTGACTCCGAGCGGGATTCGTACTAATGGCGGCGCAACAGAAAACTCAGTTTACAGATGCTTTAGGCTACTCGGCTATCTTGTAGGCTTCTTTTTATGTTTGTTTCATGGAATATTTGGAACCTCTCTGACCCTCCTCATGCCTTACTTGACCGCTTCGAATTCAGCGATCTCGGCATGAGGCCTCATGCCACCATAACTCCCTGCCTCCGCCCGGACATGAAAATTCCAGACGGTGCACACGCCATGAAAGGGGAACCAGTCAGGAGGTTGAACTTGCGCAGCATATTCCTCCTGTGTTAAAGTGCACTGTCGTCTGAACAGTGACCTCGTGGAACGTGGTGGTTCTGCGTCCTACGAACACGAAGAGTTCGCGCGGAATTTCAGAGTTCTTCATCGCAGACATAAATGTGATAATGAAATGTATGATGTCAATGGGTTTTTTAAGAGGCTGCTTAAGTACAGCTGCAACGGAAAAAGAATGTCACAAGTGAATCATGACCGGAGCGAAAAAATCGCGACACGCGGCGCTATTGTGGCCGAGTACGCAGATAGCGAGAGTGCCAGGAACATTCCATTTCCTAAAGCGGGGGTGGCCGGCAGAAAGCAGCCCACCTATACATTCGCCCATCAGAAATGTAACATCTTAAAAGAATGCCTATAGATGTTTTATCAGCCAAACCATGTGCTAAGGTGGCTAAACACATAATCTCGTTTTATTTATTTTTGTTTGCGCTGCCGTGGCGAGCAATGTTATCTTTGTCACCGTTTTCCTTTAAATATGTGCTGGGGATGCACTGTCAAAAGTAATGTGTGGCAGTGCCTGCTTTCGGATGGGCTGCTTTCTGTCGGCCACCCCCACTTTGGAAAGTGGAATGTGCCAGGCACTCTCACTATCTGCGCATGCGGGTACAATAGCGCCGCGTCTCGCAATTTTTCCGCTCCGGACATGAGTCACTTGTGCTAATCTTTTTCCGTTGCAGCTGTATGTCCCAAAAGAATACAGCATCATGACAAAAATATCATTTCATTTCTGAAATTGTTTCTCGTTGCTCGCACAGGTAAAATGCACTGACCACGGCACAAACGCCCCTTTGGCGCGAAGGTACGTCCTAACAAGTTAGATCCATGTCTGAAGGGTGAAAAGGGTTTTTGTGGCCGATTAAAACTAAGTCGAGCCCACTTAAAGCGAACCTGACGGTCCCGCAGGTTCCATTCGTTATATCTGATGTTCGTAGCAAGTGGATTCTTCTCACAACAGACAAAAATACTATGGCCGCAAAGGGGCAATTATTTCTTACAAAGCTGCGTTATGCGTGCCTATCTTGTGCAAAGTAGAGACTGCCGCGGCTCTTTCCAGGCTATCTAGGGCGGTCATTTAATCCTCGTCGAGACCTTGCTGCCAACCATCAAGTTTAGGGACGGGGTATAACTAATCATGGATGAAGTGTGCATGGCAACTGGTGGCAGGTCGGCCACGTAAATGAGATTTCTGGCAGTAGGAAGAGCTCGCACTTGGTGTTCCACGTCTCCGTCAGAGCAGGCACTTCTGCGATTTTATGGTGCGCAGGAACGTAGTTATCCGAGGAAACATCCGGTCGGCTATGGATCAACGAAGCGTTGCCAGAAATCTGCAATCATCTGGACACGCGTGTTTTCGAGCTTCTTCTGTCGTTATTGGGCTGATGCAGCGACGAAGTAGTGCAGCGCTTCTGGCGCAGAATGCATCCGTCGCACTGGCAGCTATATGACAATGCCTGCACATGGCAGCGGCGCCAAAGATTGAGACGACTGGGCATGCTATGCGTACCACGTGACTGGGATGGCCAGCAAGGATTTCAAATATTATCTAATCGCTGTTTTTAGTTGATCCGCGAGATTGGGCAGTAGCTTCGCTTTTGACGATGCCCCTGTCTCACGCGCACCACGCTTCTTCTACTCAGGATGCTTTGCCGAGCCGGCGAACGCGTAGGCATGATTGCCCTCGTTGGCCATCGACGCGGGTTTGGCCGGCGGTTACTTACTATTTCAGTAGAGAATTATAGCATATCGTTACCGTGTTTACTTTAGCGTTTACAGTGTTACCGAACGCCGGATTTCCGGTTAGCGCTGCGCACAGCAGTGCCGCCTTTTAATTGCATTTCTGGGTTGACATGTTCTTTCCGGGGCGGTGTAATGAAGGTTGAGAGGCGCTATTTCATCTGCGTGCTTAGCGGAAGGACGACCTCTACAGCCTCGGGGTAGTTCACCACGCCATCTCGTTCGGTATAACCGAGTGGTGTGGCCAGAGTTGTTCGCTGTGTCTGCGACGAATTTCCGTTGCCCTCACGCATATTTTCACGGTAGCACCACACCCGCTCGAAATAAGCGAGCGTTCGTTATATCTGTGGCCATTAAAGTGGGCTCCACTGTACATCCGCTGACTTCGCTTTAATACACTAGTATCAAGAAAGTTTAGATTAGGCTGTAGATGTATGGGCAGAGGAAGTAATGACCGATCGCAACATTTGTCATCTGCCTTGTGGAGAGGCCGTACAGGTAAGTAAAAGCCAAGAGTGAGAAAACCGACTGAATCAGCACTCGCGAAGATGTCCAGAAAAGACAGGCGAGCACTAAGTCCCCTGTTAAGCATAGCTGCCAGAAAGGGTTGTTTGTAGCTTTGGAAATAAATGCCTGAAACAACTTGGTGGACCAATGGTGCACGCCAGATTAACCCCTCTTTATCACTCTATCAACGGCGCAAAAAATTCTGTTGACGCAAAGGTTGCCTTTGATAGCGCCCCAGAAAAAGCCCCAACCATTCTATCACAAACAAATTTCTTACTTTACTATAGTGAGAAGCCACGATTGGCTGAGTTTTTCAAGATACTGAGCTATAGGGGCTCAGGACATAGAACGTGAGTCACAAAGGCGATGTTGAATAGGTGATTTAAATGTATGTGCGATTTCAGTGCACGTTAAAGAACCCCAGGTGGTCGAAATTTCCGGAGCCCTCCACTACGGCGTCTCTCATAGCCTCAGTCGCTTTGGGACGTTAAACCCCACAAACCAAACCAAACCTATATGTTTTATAAGTTCTGGATGTTAGGGAGAGCCAGTGCTCCCAGGAGGCTCTCGTTGGGTGGGGGATGGGCGGTGGAGGGATTCTCGAACATTTCCTTACCATGTAGTAAAGGAGTGGGGACTGGCAAGTCGGTTTCGGTGTGACGGAAAGGTATCTGTCTGTATGTATACGTGCCGATACATGACAGTTTCGTTTCTCAGCAGTGCGCGGGAACGTAGAGGGCGCGTGCGGCGGCAATTCTGGGGCCCCGTAAGTACACTGCGTACGAGAAAGTCCCAACTGACTAAAGCTTCAAGGGAGACCTACTACTCGCGCTACGGGGTCTCCCAAACTGCTCAAGCAGGAGGTTCTTGTAGATGCAAAATATACCGCCTTTTCTTCCTACACCTCATAAGGTGGATTATAGCGTATACACATAGCCGATTTTCATTAATTTCGAGTTCATTTCATTTTGCGGCTCTTACCGTAAATCCGTCTTTTTGCTGCGGACAATAAATAAAATGGGTAAAGTGAGAACATCTCGCATTAAACAATTTTTTCATGCTCAAGTAACGCAGTAAGCACGACAAAAGGAAGACAGGAGACGACACTAACGCTGACTAAAAACTGGTTATTTTGTTCTGGGAAAAGTACATAAAGGCGCAGGATGCAGGAAACAACCCCCCCCCCCAAAAAAAAAAAAAAAAAAACAGAACAAAGGTTAAAACTTAAAAAAACATACTGCGCATGCACATCACAGTCGAGTCATGACGTCTTTTTTAACGAAATTCGAAGAGTATCTTCGATATTAGACGGTACTCCCCTATCTCCTGGACCTCACACAATACCAAGAAAGCCTGACTCCTTATCTACCTAACTGATAGATGGTGAAGCAACACTCTCCTCTGCTTTCCCACTTAGAAACACAAGTCTCCTGTTTAATCACCCTGATCAAATTTGTAGGGAGATGGTGGAGGCCTGTATGATCAGGAAGGATGCCGATGAGCGTGTTGCTTCACCATACATCATTTTCATAGAAAAGGAGCCAGGCTTTCTTGGCAACTGCGTAAGGTCCAGGACATAGGGGAGTGCCGTGTACTATAGAATATATAGTCTTCGAATTTCATTGAAAAAGATGTCATGACTCGACTGCGAAGTGCATGCGTAGTATGTTTTTCTAAGTTTTAATCTTTGCTCTTATGTTATTTCGATTGTTCACTGTGCCCTGCGCCTTCATATACTTTTCCGAGAATGTAATAACCAGTTGTTAGTCAGCGTCTGTGTCGTCTCCAGACTTCCGTTTGTCCTGTTTACTGCGCTGCTTAAGCAACCGCTACCAACTAGCCCAGTTTTATGTTCTCGTAAACAAATCTTTGCAATTTTTATTTTGTATAGCGATGGGCTAGAAAAAAGAAAACGCATAGCAAGGTTGACTGAAACCCATCTGCTTTCTAATTTTTTTTTGTCCTGAATCCGTTTGAACCCGTTTGAACCGGTTCGAGACGGTCCGAACCGGTTCGAACCGGAACGGAATGGCCCTCTGGAGCCGAATCCGGAACTCAATCCGAAAGGCGTGAACCCGAACCGAACCCGAAAAAATATCGGTTCGACACCCTGGCTCGGCCGCCGCCGCTGCACATGAACCGCGGCGCTCGGCGGTTGAGTTGTTATTTTGCTTATACGACGATGGAACACATCGAAGATTACCCGGAGTATCTTGGCGCCATACCCTACATGTTAGAACCGATTGCAAAGAGCAAACCTCTCCAAGAAAGAAACGATGCTGGCGCAAGCCGTGAGTTTTACTCGTACGAAAGCGAAGTGTCAGCATCTCCACGTGTTGGAAATGACTTTGGTAAGTATACTTTTCTTGCCATTCAGAGATACAATGGATGAATTTTGAGGCGAGCAAATGCAGTATAGCACTGCCCGACGTAATTTTCCTAATACAATGTAAGCGGGATGCGATCGTCGGCATTTTTGTCTCGCCGCTTGTCAGCGCTGCCGCAAATCTGCTTGAAATCCAGAAAGATCATTGGCATGCGCAAGAAGTTATCAGGGTCTTTTTGCACGCAAATTTTATGCTTGCACCACTTAATAGTAGCTGCATGCCGGCTCGATTCATAACATACTACAAGTTCGCAGCGCTTTGCGACAAAACTCGTCTAGGTGACAAACGTGCGCCTTCCGTTTTGCGTGCCAAGATGGGAGCTAGCAGTAAATTAAAATCCTTGTTTAGGCGAGTTGGTTCATGCTACAAGCCCTTTTAAGAATACTTTTATCCGTTTGCGCCGCCTTCATCGTGCTTGTTCTCAGATCTAGCGGCCGGGGATTTTTTCACCAACTAGATGGACTCGTGCTGCAACCGAGCAGGACGAATCACAAGGCTGGCTGTAGCACACTTGGCGCACAATTATATAATATTATTATTAATGTATGAAGCCATGCGGCAGTCGGCAATTCTGTACGACTACATGCGTTATTAGAAATGTATTCCTGGCAGTTGAGTGATGTCATTGTAAACACTCTTCTTCCAAAACAGGTGTTCCTCCGTCCGATGCATTCCAGAGGGGAATGAAGACGACTGCTGGTGCTGCCAAGAAATTAATGAAATTATCAGAAAACAGACGGTATTGCACCGGGTTTCAGTCGAGCTGACTGTTGACAAGCGCAGTGAATGCATTGTCGACAGGCTCTGGTGATAGTTCTAATCACGAAAGTGGCCAGAGCATAGCACTGTTGCCTTTGACGGCTTGAAATCCCTTCGCTTCACAGCAGCGACTCACCTCGCGGAGAGCTTCTTTTTTTGAGGGAAATAATGAAAGACCACATCGTCGCGGCCGCGGATGTTCGTGCAGCCGAGGGCTGCGCAGAACGCCGGCATGATGGGTCCACCGCTTCATTCGATGCTGCACACCTTTCTGTACCTCAAACAGACGCACAAATAAAGAAACACACGGCAGCTTGCAGAAGCTTATGATGCATGGAGGAAGAAAAAAACTAGGAGGGAGCATGACGTCACAATCTTGAAGCCTAGTCATAAAAAATATGATGGAAAGAATCATGGGAAATAGGCCCTCACGTGATAAGGCAGCGGTAGCTCTTAGCCGGATTTCGGTTTCGCTCTCTCGCTCTACGAGCAACTGCGCGACCATCTGCTTGTGTTCATTGACGGCTCCGTGGTGAGCGCAAACTGCTCACTCGCTGCAGCGGCCACCATCCCCGAGCGACGCGTGCGCTGACTGCGGCGCAGTGGAGACATTGGAGCACATGCTCCTTCGCTGTGCCGCTTCTGCAGTGCCGCGTCGCGAGATGCTCGCGGCCTACAGGGCGCTGGGAATCATCCCGGACAGTCTCGAAGCGCTCCTGTGGCCGCGCGGCAATGCGAGCACCCGTGGCAGAACAATGGTGAGCCTCTGTGCGTTCATGAGCAGGCGGACTTGACTTCCCGCTTGCTCTTCGTCAGATAGTGCACGCGTGACACGAACGCTCCGTGGGTGCTACCTCGGACGGTATACGCGGCCGGGCGCCCCACCTCGGCCGCTAGTGCAGTGTGCCGCGCGCGCGATTAGTCCGAGACAGGACGCTGCGTGCGCGCGGCTACGTAGGATACATACCGTATTTTCCGGTGTATAAGACGCGGCTTTTTTTCGAAAATTTTGCTGGTGCGTCCTATACAAGGGTGCGTCTTATATGCGAATTTTTCATCTTTTTTTGCGCGTTCATCGATTACTCCAGTTCATGCTCAAGCTTTTTTCACCTAAAAAATATCACTACCAATAACGCGGTTGTAACACGGTTAATACTTCAATACTGGGACCGCCGTGCGCGACATTCTAGGTGATCTATATTATGAAACGGCGGGGATGACGACTTCCGGGATCACAAACGCGCGGCTGTTTCGGAGGCCCCAAGCAAAAGTAATGAGAAGCGCCAAAAGATGGTGACAATCGCGCTTCTCGCCATTGTCAAGACAAGCCGGCGTTCTTTTTTAGTCACCCTTTGCAACTTTTTTTTGCTCCGTGTACGTAGTGCATGTTTCAGCCGAGTTGCTTCCAGGAATGGGTGAACCTTTTGATAGCGCATCTGAAGATGAAGACTTCGAAGGTTTCAAGTAGAATAAAATGTTATGGACATATGGGGAGCTGTATCGTTTTTCCGTTCTTTTTTGCTAGAACGTGGACGAGTATGGCATGAGTGTTGCCTTTTTCGATCACTTAGCGTTGCTTAAGAATTGCTCACAGGTACGGTGCATTTCGCGATAGTCGCGCAAGCGTATTTCATTAAGCCTCACTGGCCTAACTGGGTAAACTGGGGTGCGTCTTATACACGGGTGCGTCTTATATACGAACTTTTCCAGTGACAGCTTGCATATATGGCAAGTGCGTCTTATACAAGGGTGCGTCTTATACACCGGAAAATACGGTACAGTTTACTTCTTTTTGTAAGTGATTGTGCGCAGCGGCCGAGAGACCCCGCGCAGGGGCAGACGTAAAGCCGCCGGCACTCTCTCTCGGCAGCGAGAGAGAGAAATACTTCACTGCTGCATTTCACGTCGGAATCGCGTATGTGCGCGAGCGTACTCGGCGCGACTTGTGCCTCGAGAATAGCGGAGAACGGCGGGCCCATGGGCGGGCCGAAGTCCGCCTGCCCGAGAAATAGAATCTTGCGCAGTGCGCCGGAGCGCTCATTAAACAAGTCCGTGCGCCGTGGGCGCTCTGGAAACCACTGCGCCCTTTTTTAGAGGCTCGTTTCCTTCGCCTACTCTCGAGTTCTCCGCTTATAGCATGCGCTGAAATAAACGCTCCGTATGTGTTTATAACGACGAAAGGAATTCCTCTCTATTCTCTTTATGAACCAGAGCTGAACAGTGACGAGGTCGCGGCCGCACCCTTTGATGAAAAGTTTACCTGCAGTTTTCTACAGTGCACCCAAAAACTCGAGAGTGTAATCAACAGAAGTGTTGAGACGCAGAGCCTTCAGACAACCTTGAGCTCGGTACGCATTCCGCCAAAGCTGCAACACAGGCGCTGCGCTTCTGCGCTACATCGGAGCACGGGCGTTCACTAAAAAGCACCGCTGGTTGGCAGTCTGGTAACTGCGGAGGGCCTATTTCCCAAGAGTCAGTGCGCAAAAGGGCCCTCGGCAGCGGCGTCAGAGGAGGATGGCTTGAAGAGGCTGAGCGCACTCTCTCCTAGTTTTTTTCCCTCCATGTTATGATGGCATGCACGCAGAAACAAGCACGGCCGCGGAGGCTCTGAAGCGACGGATCACCGGTGTTTACGTCACCACTCCGCGGTTTCCGGTTTTGGCTCGCATCGTCAGGGTCATCAGCAGCGCTCGGCCGACCGCGGGGGGCGGGCTACCGCGTAATTTTAAATGGCGATTACGTCGCTCCTAAGTTATGAATCTGTAAAAAAATTTCACCCGCATGATTTATAAAAAATAAGTTCCCACATCCACACGTGAGCATTTTAATGAATTCGAAAAACTCTTCAGCTTCCCTCTAAAGCCACAGGAATGCTGGTTACTCCACTGCGAAACAAGGCATCAATGGGGAGCTGGTCCTGAGGATGAGAGGCCGACCAAGGGAAAAACCCCTGGCCGGGAGAAGAGGTAGACATCAAGCCTTCGTCCCGCGCCCAATCACCCTATAACAGAAGCAGGCACAGAAAACAAGAAGAAGAAATTGGGCAAGCTAGCACAACATCGCCAGCAGCAGGACCAAACGTCGTGACAGCCAGTTCCAGATCGTCCAGAGGGACCCGGTTTATTCTTCAGGTTTATTCTTCCAATTAGCCTCCCTGCCTTTCCTTTTCCTCTTCTTCCATCTATACGCTAACAAAATTAATGTATTTCTTTATGGAAAATACTTAAGCATTTCCGAATGAAAGCAAACATGGCTGACAGATCTTCCCGAATGACTTCGGATCAACGAACTTAATACTAATAAAACTAAGCACAGTTTTTCGCTCACAAAACGAGCACGTCTAAAGAAAAATCCTAACCTAACTCAGGGATGCACATTTCAGTGAGTAGCATATCATAAATTGCTTTAAATTTTGTTGCATGAGGACCTAAATTAGCCTTTCCACGTTGATAACCTCCGGTCACAGATCTCGCGGGTTATACAACTGAT
This sequence comes from Amblyomma mixtum, assembly GCF_055824585.1. Classification (NCBI taxonomy): domain Eukaryota; kingdom Metazoa; phylum Arthropoda; class Arachnida; order Ixodida; family Ixodidae; genus Amblyomma; species Amblyomma mixtum. The sequence continues at coordinate 189,922,158 of NC_143016.1, read as the reverse complement.
TCCAAACCCCCTTGTTAAGAAAGCAGTTCTATTAGACGTTCTTCTAATCTCGAATCCATTCTTCCCTTCTTGTGTGGGGAACAACGACAAAAACAATGGTAGAGAATGCACACATCGTACAAAAGAAAGCTGCACGCCTTATCGAGAACGCACGTTATCTATGCCTCTATGCTCCACTTTTCAACAAGCATCTAGTGCAAACTGTTTCCAATGTTATAAAAAATAGATTAGCGTCACCTATTTTCGAACAAGTACAGTGTGATTCTGCTGCCTTTTACCGAAACGCCTCTCCAAGGAAAATCACTCCAATGTGATATATACGAAACTTGCACAAAAGAAAAGGTAAGCACAACCTTTGCCACACAGACACTGACTTATCAGACTTACTTAAGGGGGAAAAAAAATAGCGCACACGAGAAGACGGGACAAGCGAGGAGACACAGACAAGCGCTAACTTTCAGCAGACGGTTTATTGCAAAATCGGGAGCATTTATACACATGTCCAGAAAGGCAACAAAGAAGAGGAACGAAGATAACATCAACAAGACACACACCCCCTCGGCAGCCATCTGCTTATCGTGCCAGATATGCAAGCTCTTTTTTTGACAAATTAACGGAAGGTTCACTGACACAATCCGGTCCAGAACGCACGATGTTCGACGCTTCAACAATCTCCCTGGTAAGTTGGTCGCGGTCATAGTACAAGATTGCAGTATCTTCAAAAATTGGACGGCAAGGAGGGTCACAGTCACTTGTCTTGCAATGAAAAGCCAGATGCCCGTCGACACCACCTCTGACTTTCTTCGCGTGCTCTTTTAGGCGTACGTTGAGGCATCTGCCCGTTTGCCCGATGTAGAATCTACCGCATGACAAGGGGATCTTGTAGACTACCCCCAGCCGACAATGGACGTAGGTCTGCCTATGTCTGATAGTACAGTCGGGTCTACGCATTTTGACCGGGCAACTCATTTTGCACAATCTCCCCAGCCTCTCAGGAGCCGTGAACACGACCTTAACATGAGACCGCTGACCCACCTTCTTGGGGTTGTGTGATACCTTATGCATGTAAGGTATCACCGCGAACTTTTCTTTGTCTCTTCTATATCCTTTTTTCTTTTTCCTGTCCTCTGCTATTTGTTCATGACTCAGGCGAGAAGCTTCCTTCCTTTTGCGATGCAAGCATTCAGCAACCGAAGCTATGACTTATCAGAACCTTTCACTTTCTAAACAATCACTGTCTGTATGCATCATGCTCAAGGAAAGTGTTCCTCTTAAAGGTTTTAGAAAGAATGTTTTTGTGTATTCATTCTCGCTCCAAGACACGTAGTTTGGAGCGCTACGATGAACTTCTTTTGCTTGTATTCTGTAATCATTGCTTTCTTTTATCCTGATACTTTTCTTCCTAAGTGTGGTTCTGTGAACTTTGTTGCTTAGTACTGCATTTAGGTTGTGCATTAGCTTCTGCACTTAGAATTTGCTTTTTATTTTTGGCATTGCTGTATGCTGATACACCGAGGGCTGCGCCAAATGGGGAGTTGGGGGGTGGGTGGGGAGGCTGGCACTTGTCGGGCATGTCAGTGACTTCTGCCAGTCCCCTACGGAACTGTACCCATGTTCTTTAAATGAATACTTGATTTGATTTGAGCTCTGCGGGGACTGGGCCTCGCGCTCCCTCGGTGAGGATCACATGACTAACGTAGTAAATAGCACTGGGTTAGCTCGGCTATGCGAGGTTATACGTAGTGCTGGTTCCCCTTGATCCATCTGAGCTGCTTTGCACCGCCTGTCACGCTCCACACCCCGGCGTCTCCGCTTGACAAGCCGTTCTTCTCTCTGGTGAGGCGTCTCTGCTGCTCGCTTGAGCTTTTCACGTTCATTCTTTCCACGCAGAGTGCCCAAGGGCCAGGCGACAACTTCTGGGTCCGAGGACTTTATCTTGCCCTGTCGATAACGCCGCTGAGCAGCGGCCGAACTCTCCTTCTCGTCACCCACGCGAAACGACTGTGATACGGCTGCCGTGTCACCTCTGCTTTATACACGCAGATGCACTTGTGCAGCTATGCATATAGATAGCACGCGACATCCACGTGTGTCACGCGTGGCCGCGGCAACGACGACCCTCTATCATCACGCACGGCGCACCTTCTGCTCTTCTCTGGTTACCACGCATGTGCGCAACTGCTCTTTCACGTGACGTAACGCGCGGCCGCAGTAGCGGCGCACCTGCTTCTCCTCTTCGGTTGCCGCGCATGCGCACAACTGTCTACCCTGGCTGACGGTGAAATGCTCGAGTGCATAGCGTAGTGTAGCTCTCGCTACAATAATAGTGACAGTACGCTGAGATTCTCCGGAGGCCCGCTATCTCCGGCGACATCTTCCCTCTGTGGGACCCCGGAATCGCTTGAGCAAGAGACTATAGGGCACCGAATAGTCGGGTGTCGGGAGCGAAGGCACATTAAGGGTCCGAAGGCCGATAGCCTGGCCGTCAGCTTTACCTGCGCGCCTACAAGCATTTATCAGGTCAAGCACATCCCGCAAGAGTGACAGGAGCGCTGACCGAAAGAGAACACCCAAGCCGCTGGAAGGTCCGGAGGAAGACGGGGAATGCCGCAAGCGCCGGCGCAGTGAAGGGCGTCCAAGGGAGACACTGAAGCCTGGAAAGAAGGATCAGCCGAAGGGGCGAAAAAAAAAAATTAGCTGCGTTTCAACTACTGCTGAACCTGGTTAGAGAGCGAAAGCTATGGCGTATCGAGCAAATATAAGCGGCTTGGCGTTTGTAACGTTGAGTGCGTTCCAGACACTGGATAGGCAGCGCACCCACCCTGCCACCCTGGCAGGTGGAGGACGCTGACCGCGAGAGAACGCGAAGGGACGCATGCCATATCGGCTCCGTCAAGTGTCGCTAATTCTTGGGGCGCATCAATTCGGCCTCTCTTGAAATTTGAGCGAGCGGATTCCTAACATCACCAGGACTCTGGAGCCACCAAATTTCACCAGGTGGGCCCAATTTTCGCATTGCTAGGGGCGATTTCCACTTTGCCGCGAGGAGTGGACGCTGCGCCTAACGGCTGCGTCGCTCCCGCGGCGGTGACACCCTCGCTACATCTCAAGATGGCTTCTCACGCCCCTCTAAGGGGCTACGACCCTTCCGAAATGGCCTGGACGACTGTTCCGGCTACCCAACCTGAAGCTCCTGCGGAACCTGCGCGCTTCGAGCACGAGGAGCTCTTCCAACTCGTCAACCGGCGCGGCAGAGCCGGCTCCAACAAGCAGGCTGCCACATCGCCAGCCTCCCAAGCTACGCAGCAAGGCCTCACGCACGGGCCTGCCTCATCACTTAGAAAACAAGCTCAGTCGCGTCTGTGGAAGCCCCGTCCTATGCCACAGATGCATCCTGAAGATTACGTGGTCATCCTCAAGCCCAGGGTCACCGCCGACCTACGGAATACCTTCCGACGTGGTGAGTTGGGCAAAGCTCTAAACGCACACCTCGGCATATCTGCTGCTGAGAACATTCTCAACATCGTCCCCGCCTGGGAGCAGAATCTTCTCGTTGTAGGAGTACGGAATCCGCACCTCGCCGATCGCCTGATCGGCGAAATCAGCTTGACCACAAGCAAAGGCACCCTGCCCGTACACGGGCATTTGAAACAAACTGGAGACGTATGCCGCGGCGTCATCGGAGGCATCGCCGACGACGAAACCAGCGCAACGCTCACCGCCCAAATTGTCTGGAGAGGCGGGCAGATTGCAAGCATTCGTCGCCTTGTAAAATCATCCATCGCGGTGATCACCTTTGTGGGAAAGGTGGTCCCGCGGTACGTCCACTACAACGGGGAACTTACCCCCGTCCGAGAATACAAGCGAAGCGTGCCCGCCTGTGTAAAGTGTGGTACTGTGGGACACCGCACGGACACTTGCCCCACGCCGAATTCGTCTAAGTGTGGCCTTTGCGGCCAAAATGTGACTGTGACGCAGGATGGCCCTGCGCCACACCAGTGAAACCCGACATGTGCAATCTGTGGACTAGCCCACCCCACAGGCTCGAAAGATTGCACGGCAAAATTCCGTCGACTTCATCTTGCCAGTGTCAAGCCCTCCCAACATGGACGATCCGAAAAGTCAGAGCCTGGAAACAGAAAAGATCCCACCGCCGGCGGAGCTAATGGCGGCGTGGGACATGGCAATAACGCCACCGGCTCGCACGAGGGAAACGTCAACGCGGCCTCCTCATCTTCCGGAGTAAAGTCAACGGGAGAGAAGAAGCGAAACAAGAAAAACAAGAAGAAAAAGCAGGCACCGCCACCGCCCCCTAGCGGAGACAACGCCAAGCACTTTCCCGGCCTCAAACCAAGTGGTGCTGCCGGAGCCCGGGCCCCGACGCAGCAACAACACACTCAGGTGAGCAGCTGGGCAGGGGTTGCTTCCTCTCCTCCCTCCCCTCCCTCTCCCTCGCCCACTTCCCCCTCCTCGGCTAACGGCGTAGATGTCGAAAGCCGCAGACAAAATGAGCAGCTTAGAGCACAGATCGGGCAACTGCTCGACAAAATTCAAAATTTGGAAGAAAAGCTAGCTGCCGCGACGGGTATCCCGAGTCCCGACGCCATGGAGAGTGAGCCCGAACTGCCGCCCGCGTTCGCGTCGGCAATGGCCGCGATGGAGGCGCGTCTCACCTCCCAGCTTCAGAAAATGGTAGAAACGGCTATGACCTGCATGGAGTCCAAATGCTCGTCATCGGTCCCTGCAGCCATAAGCCGCTGCATGAAATCGAAAACCACCCGAACCAGTCGGCGGTTCGAGGGGATCCGAGCCTTCAATACGCACAAGAAAATTATCTGCAATCCCAGAGACGCGGCATCGCAGGACTCCAACCCCGCACCCCCACCCAGTGCTAGCTGTAGGCCAGAGTCCAATCAGCCCCCGTCTCTCACCTCCAATCCTAATGATGGCGGCACGGCCTAACAAGCGTTCCCCACCTCCGAAAACACACACGTTGGTAACCGTAACGCAATGGAATTGCAGAGGCTTCAAGGCTCGCCAGAAACGCGCGAACCTGCGCCTCTACCTAGAAACTTTTGAGGCTTTACCCGCCGTGGTCGCCCTCCAGGAGCCAGGAGCGGCGGCGAAATTGACTAACTACGTGACGTTCCAGCGAGACCCCTCGTCGTGTCTCCTCGTACACAAGTCGTACACAGCCACCGAAATCGACCTCGATCTCAACATACCGTACTCGTACGCCATGGTAAGGATCCTTCCCCTTCGCCGATCGGATCCTCCCCTGCACGTACTTAATGTATACTGCTCCCCGAAACTGAAGCGAGTGACCTTCGCGGACCTCTTTAGCCGTGCACTTAAAGAGGCGGGTCGCGACCCCCTGCTGATTGTGGGCGACTTCAACGCCCCTAGCCAGCTATGGGGCTATCGTAAGGAGGAAGTGCGCGGACGCATGCTGGCGGAGTTGGCGTCCACACTGGGCCTCACCCTCCACACCGACCCGGCATTTCCTACTCGCGTAGGAAACTCGGTGACCCGAGACATATGCCCGGACCTCACCTTCACTCGCAACATAAGACACGCAGACTGGATCAACACCGAGGATACCCTCGGCAGCGACCACTGCATCATCAACACCACTGTTTATACACGCCCCCTAAAGCGCCCTACCACACTAGCACGCATCCCCAATTGGACCACCTTTCGCCAAAATTTCCCGTCCGACACCAACACGAACATCACAGAGCAGGGATACGCAAACTGGTCCCGGTCAGTCATATCGCACCTTCGCTCCCACGAGAAGCAGATACAGCTCACCGAGGTGGTCACGGACGTGGACAACCACCTCCTCCACCTCTGGAAAGCGCGCCGCGGCCTCGCGCGCCGCTGGAAGCGCCAGAAACACAACAAGAAGCTCAAAGCGCGCATTGCGGACCTCACCCGGCAGGCAGCAGAGTACGCGGCCCAACTCGCTGACTCAAACTGGGTAGACCGCTGCAACACGGCGGCGAGGCAGATGTCGAGCCGCAACACGTGGCGGCTCTTCCGAGCCCTCGGACGCTACATGGCGGTTCAAGCAAGCGGACGCGCGTCGCATCGGTTCCGCACATTTTGAGCAAATTCCACCGGACCAAATCATTCTCGCCACCGGATTTTATTCGGAACCGAAAGATATCAAGTGCTGGATCCCCAGGATAGAAATTTCAAGAGGTAGGACCAGTTTTCGGCTTTCTACCGGACTTGAAAGTTATAAAGCGGGCGCCGGCCCGCTAACCCTAACGGGCCACCCAGCTCGACATCGTGAGAGCATGGGCCGCTAACCTTGTCGACGACGCCGACGCCTAGCATCGACGCCGTTTCAAAGACGGACCATATGGCGGGGCCCAGCCAAGACAACGATGTGCCAGCACAATCGTCAAACGTCCTTCTCAACGAATTCCAAGTGATGGATGAAGACGACTTCGGAGACGCCGACTTGGGAAGTGAGGACGAGATCCCGTCCGACTCCTCGTCGAAGCCAGCCGGGTACAACAACGATGCCAGCTGGGAGCTTGTACAATCCAAGCGCCAGAGAAAACTTCAAAGGCGAAAGGAACGCAAAGGCACGGGAACCGGCCCGGACGCCAATCCTCAAGACGGAAAATTACCGGGTGATGCGACCGGCTGCAACAAGTATGGATCAAGGGAGCAGAGCAGGCCTAGGCGAAGAATGCCGCCACTCCCCAGAAGCGACTACAAGATCATTATTCGACCCAAGAAAGGACTCATGGTGAAGTCCCTCACCACCCACCAAGTAGCGCGCGCAATTGTCATGGCGTGCGGCCAGCAATGTAAGGACGAGGACCTACTTGTAAGGCTTCGCACCGGATCCAATATCATTATCGTTAGCACTCCGCACGAGCAAACGGCTCAGCTAGTGCGGCACATTACCCGTCTCAAATTCGACGGAAAGCCTTATGATGTAAACGCTTACGTGGCAGCACCGGAAGACGTCCTGCGCGGCGTGATCCACGGTGTAGAGCCAGGTACCCCTCCCGAAGAACTTAAAGCACACCTACGGGTCAGAACTCAAGGAGTGACCATACTTCAGGCAAGGATGCTCGGAAAATCCAAGACGGCAGTGCTCACGTTCGACGGCCCAGTCTTGCCGAAATTCGTCATTTATTACGGAGGTGAAGTACCATGCTACCAGTACCGCCCCACTAGGCAAGTGTGTTACGTCTGCTTCCAGCAAGGACACCGTTCCGACGTGTGCCCCACACCGAACATTATTGTGTGCGGACTGTGTGGAGTTTCAAACCCGCCCGCCGACCACGAGTGCACGCCCAAGTGCATAATCTGTGGCGAGGCACACCGGACCGGATCCAAGGAGTGCCGAGAGAGATTGAAAAAAGCCAGGCCAAAACCCACAGGAGAAAGAGGACGGAGCGACCAACGCGGGCGACCACCCAAGCGATGGCTCAGCTCAGAGGGAGAGACATCGAGGAGCCGATCGAGGCCCAACTCCTTCCCGCCTCTACCACCAGCCGGCCCACAGGAGGGGGAGAAGCAAGAGAAAAAGAAAAAGAAGAAGGTTTCCCAGACAAGCGGCAGCAAGGTGAGCTGGGCTTCTAACACTGCTTCGCACTCGGTAGGAAAGGGTAGTAACATAGACAGCACAAACAACAAAGACAGTCGCGTCACAGAACCGAAGGACGCGAACAGCGATGCGCTCAGACGCGAGCTAGAACTCGCTCGAATCAAACAAAACGAGCTCGAACGCAAAGTTGAGGAACTCACAAAAACACTAAAGGACCAACAGCGGGAACTCGACACGACTAGAGCCCTTCCAAAACAACAACCACAGGCATCGAATGAAGGAGACCTTGAAACACGAATGCAACAGATGATGCAGCAGATGATGCAGGATATCATGCAGCAAATCCAATCGCAAATGCAACAGATGCAAGTACAATTCCAAGGGCAGATCGCAGAGATCAGAAGCGCTTTTCGAAAACAAAAACATACCGAAAACATTAGGGAAAAAGCGTACAACCGTCCAGCGCTAACAGCTTTCGCAAGCGAACAAGGCAACAGCAGTGACGCGTAAACATGATCAATACGTATCGGCAAGAACAAGAACACTTAGATATTTGGCAATGGAACTGCAGAGGCTACCGCAAAAAGCAGGCCCTTTTAAAACAATATATAAACACAAAACTGACACCTCCTGATGTAATTGCGCTCCAAGAGACTGGAATCAAGCCGACCTTACAAGGGTACGAGGTTTACGAGAGTCAAAACGAAGGTAAAGCGGCCGTCCTAGTCAGCAAAACCATTACCGCCATCAGGCACGATACCATCGCCGACACCGACATCGAGCACGCGCTTGTTGAAATTATTCCTAAAAAGCGACAGGGAAGCAGCACGTTCTTACTTAACGTGTACAGCCCGCCGAGACAAAGAAAAGCCAAACTCTTCGAACTGTTCTATGGAGCGCACAAGCTGGCCAAAAAAAATGCACTCATCATCGTAGGAGATTTCAACGCCATGGACAGGAGTTGGGGATACCAGAAACAAGACATCAAGGGAAGAACATTAGTGGAAGTAGCGGAGTACTTTGGCTGCAGTCTAATCACAGATCCTGCGACCCCCACGAGAATCGGAAATAGCGTGAGCACGGACACATGCCCGGACCTCACCTTCGTAAGGAAGAGCAGGGAGTCACAGTGGGAAAACCTGATGGAAAATCTAGGCAGCGATCACTTTATCCTCCGGACACGAATAGCATCCGACACCATAAGACGCCAGATTGGATAGGCGAAAATCACTGACTGGAACGCGTTTCGCGGGGCTTGCAACAAATCTGAAGGCGGTATCCAATCACTGGAGGAATGGAGCGGCATGCTGAGAGAAACGCGACAACGATGCACAAAAAGTCTAAGGAGAACGACAGCAACGCCTGAAGTAGACGCCCACCTCCTCAGACTATGGGAAGCGAGACGCAGTCTCACCAAAAGATGGCGGAAGCAAAAACACAACAGGAAACTAAAACTAAAGATAGCAGAAATTACGGCAAAGGCGGAAGAATATGCGATGCAACTCGCGAAACAAAATTGGGAACAACTCAGCGACTCGCTTAGGGGAACTCTAGGCACGGCCAGAACCTGGAATCTCTTAAGAGCACTAATCGATCCGACCAAAATAAAATCAGAAAACAATAAAGCCATCCACAGGTTCATCCACTCCTTCGAGGGATCAGACATCACCCTACTGGAGAAGGCACGAGAAAAATGTTTCGGCGATCACAACCCCCCGCGATACCAAGGAACGTATCGAGGAGCCGAAAACGAGAAACTCGACCGCCCCATAACTGTGGAAGAGGTTTACGCGGCCATAAGAAACACCACCAGAAACACGGCAGCCGGAGCGGACAGAATCGACAACGCCCTAATCCGCAACCTGAGCGACGACCTCATACAAGAGCTCGTCAGCTTTCTTAACAAACATTGGGAGGCGGAGACGGTTCCCGAAGATTGGAAACACGCCGAAGTAATAATGATACCTAAACCTGGTAAAAAGCTACAAATTGAAAACCTCAGGCCCATATCACTCACGTCGTGCCTTGGCAAACTTTACGAACGGGTGGTAACTTTAAGACTGCAAAATTACATGTAAGACAACGACTGTGTACCACATACCATGTTCGGCTTCAGAGCGAAGCTCTCGACGCAGGACGTTCTCCTCCAAATACAAGAAGATGTCCTGCGAAACGTACCTCGGACGGGAGAAAATGTCATAATGGCCCTGGACATCAAAGGGGCATTCGATAACGTCAGCCACGAAGCGATCCTTACGGGCCTAGACAAGCTGGATTGCGGGCGCAGAATCCACGGCTTCGTCAAAGCCTTCCTGTCCGACAGAACTGCCACCATCGGCATAGGAGACCTTCGATCGGACAAAATTCGCACTCCAAATAAGGGAACACCCCAAGGGTCAGTTATCTCCCCCTTACTTTTCAACATAGCTATGATAGGCCTAGCTCGAAAACTAGAGAACATCGAAGGCATCAGGCATGCAATGTATGCTGACGATATAACAGTCTGGACAAACACGGGTTGTCTCGGAGAGAAGGAAGAAAGGCTACAGCAAGCGGCCTCTTGTGTAGAGCAATACCTCGCAGAAAGAGGACTCGCATGCTCGACCGAGAAATCGGAACTGCTGAGAGTCTGGAGAGGCAAGCAAAACCGGACCGTCCCAACCAACGAGGACCTAAAACTCAACGTCTACCTTGACGGGACACCCATACCCGAAAAGACAACAATAAGAATTTTAGGCATGTGGGTTCAATCCAACCAGCGCAGTACTCACACTTTTACCCTGCTCAAAGCAACAACACTACAAGTCTCACGCATGATCACCCGCATCACCAACAGGCGACATGGCATGCGTGAAGAGGACACACTCAAACTAGTCAGAAGCCTTGTAGTTAGTAGAATCACGTACAGCCTACCCTACCAGTGCCTCAACAAAAACGAAATACAACAATCGGATGCCCTGCTACGCAAAGCGTATAAGACAGCGCTCTGACTTCCGCGCAACACGTCAACCGAAAAACTCATGGCCCTGGGATTACATAACACCTTTGAGGAGCTACGAGAGGCGCAGCTTGAGTCGCAAAAACTCAGGCTGTTGCAGACAACGACTGGAAGAGCGCTCCTGCAGAGGCTCGGATACCGCGAGCAGATGCGAGAAATGACGAGGACGGCAACGATCCCCGACGAGCTTCGCAAGACCCTCAAGGTAGCGCCAATACCAAAAAACATGGATCCCAACCTCCATCGAGGCAGAAGAGAAGCGAGGGCCGACTTCATCGAAAGAACATACGCTCCTCAAGCCACGACCGTGTATGCAGACGCGTCTTGGAGAGGAGGAGACACCAAAATCGCTGTGGCGGCGGTGGTCGATTCGTCTTTACGCGAAATGACCAGCGCGTCTCTCCGAGGCTGCACAGCTGCAGAGTCCGAGGAAGTAGCCGTTGCTCTAGCGGTGGCGGAGGGCTATAGAACCGGGCGGTCGCTAACAATACTCACCGACTCTCAAATAGCCTGCCGAAATTACATGAATGGCAGGATAGGTCGTCACGCGCTCCGTATACTCCTCGCAGCGAGCGACAGAATTAAAAACCAGGAAGAACAAAGCGACAAGATCCCACACAAAATTGTGTGGGTACCGGGGCACACGGGGGTGGCAGGGAACCAAGAGGCCGACAGGATAGCTCGAGGATACATTACTTTCCGAGCATCCGATGAGCCCGCGGAACTCGCGCCAGCACCCAGGGATTACTCGGCCATACTACAAAACTACAGAGGCAGAAGATTGCGGTATCCCCCACCGCACAAATCTCTCAGCAGAGAGGAAGCTGTCACTTGGAGACAATTACAAACAGGCTCTTTCCCAAACCTACATATACTAAACAAAATGCACCCTACCATATACGCGGACAAATGTCCCTGGTGCGACGGAAAACCTACTCTCTATCACATCACATGGGCCTGCCAAAAGATAGACGTGGTCCCCAAAATACAAAACCCGAGTGCGGAGCAGTGGGAGACTCTGCTGTCCAGCGACCGCTGTGAAGACCAAGAAGGTCTGGTACAGCGAGCTCAACGGGCGGCAGTGGCCAGCGGAGCCCTGGACTGAGGGCAACCGACCACTGATTAGAGGCGGACGACTTCGACAGAGAAGACTCCTGGGGGTAAAATCAAGGAGAAAACGTCTCTGAAGATGCTCCCAAACCGCAGGAAAAAGGACTAGAGTAAAATAAAGTTTTTCCTTCCTTCCTTCCTTCCGAGCCCTCATCAACCCAACACATACCCGCACAGAAACGCATAAGCAACTACACAAAGCCATGCACTCATTCCAAGGAAATACAACGCACTTGGCACAGGCGCTCCGGGATCGCTACCTGTGCACAACTCAGGACGCCCGCAGATCGGCCTACTCCTACGCTGGCAGAGAAAACTCGGAGTTGGATAAGCCTTTCCAGCTTCACGATCTGCGGGCGGGTCTGGCCAAAATGAAGAGGGGCACCACGCCGGGCCGGGACAAGGTCACCGTCAAACTTTTGGCGAACCTTCCTGATTCAGCGTACCAGTGCCTTCTAGAATACATCAATGCGATATGGATGGGGGAAACCCCGCTCCCCATTGACTGGAAAACGGCCCTTGTCACCTTCATCCCGAAGCCCGGAAAACCGATCGGCACGGACAACCTCCACCCCATCTCTCTCACCTCGTGTGTGGGCAAATTGATGGAGACGATAGTGCGGGATCGGCTGTCCGAGTACCTCGAACAACACAACACCTTCGCGGACACAATGTTCGGATTTCGCCCACATAGATCCGCACAGGATGTCCTGCTCCAACTCGACCGCGAAATCTTGAACCCCATTACACACCCCCAAAACGACAAAATAGTCCTTGCGCTCGACCTGAAAGGAGCGTTCGATAACGTAACTCACGAGATCATACTCACACATTTGAGTCAAACTCACTGCGGCACCAATACCTTCAATTACGTTAAACAATTTCTCACGGACAGACTATCCTACATCCGAGTACAGGACGAAGAGCACGGACCTTTGCTGCTCGGCACGAGGGGGACTCCACAAGGCGCGGTGCTGTCCCCTCTGCTATTCAACATTGCCATGATGCGCCTACCCGCCCTACTGGGTGCGGTCGAAGGCGTCCAGCACGCGCTGTACGCCGACGACATCACCATCTGGGCTACGCAAGGGCGCCTGGGGGATATGGAGACCAGCCTGCAAACGGCCGCCAGCATAGTGGACCGCTATGCTCGAGACTGTGGTCTGCAATGCTCCCCGCAGAAATCGGAATTCGTGCATTTGCGTCCCTCGCGCACATGCTCGACCCAAATCAATCTCTCGCTGCAAAGCGGTCCCATTCGCGAATCCAAGGAAATCAGAGTCCTCGGACTTTTCATACACAACCAGCGACGCTGCGACACAACACTCGCCAAGCTCCGGCAGGTGGGGGACCAGGTGGGCCGCATGGTCCGCCGGGTTTCCAACAAGCGCGGTTGGTTACGATGCAAAGACGCCTTGCGGCTGGCGAACGCATTCGTGACCAGTCGAATCTTGCATTCGACTCCCTATCTCCACCTGCGGAAACAGGAGGAGGATGCCCTCGAGGTCATCCTCCGCAAAATCGTGAAACGAGCGCTGGACCTCCCGGTCTCTACCTCTACCAGCCGCCTTTTGGCACTGGGGATGGTTAACACTTTTAGGGAGCTTCGGGAGGCCCACCTCAACAACCAATACACTCGTCTCACAAAGACAGGGTCGGGTCGCCGCCTTTTAGCCCGACTTCACATCCAGCACACTCAATTCACAGAGGAGAGATGCCGCCTTCCCGTACACTGGAGACGCGCCCTCCACGTGCGGCCTCTCCCCACCAATATGTCCAAAGAGGATCATAATGGCAGGCGCCTGGCGCGGGCGGCCTTGGACCACCATTTTCGGAGCAAACCAGGAGTCTTCTACGTGGACGCGTCCGGCCCGGACCCCAGAGGATGGTACACGGCCGCGGTTGTCCACGAGGGTAAAACAGTAGACGCCCTTACTTTCAAGGCCCAGTCAGCAATTCACGCAGAAGAGGTTGCAATCGCTTTGGCAGCCTCTCACACCTCCTCCAAATACATAATCGCCGACTCGCGAGGGGCTTGCCGTAACGTCACGCAAGGGTGGGTTACTCCCCTAGCTTATCTCATTTACCAAAATTGTAGCCGAGACTCGGATCCCGCGCACCGATCTCTCGTTTGGGCGCCAGGTCACCAAGGCGTCCACGGAAATGAGGCAGCCGACGCCGCCGCCCGCGCGCTCTCTCTCCGGGCATTTCCCACGGGACCCGACGCCGACCAGGACACTGATTTCAATCCGATTTATACTTTTAAAGAAATATGCGAGTATTACAAATCCACGCACCAAACTCTTCCCACCCCGTGCAAAGGGCTGGGGAAGGTCAACGAGCGGGTACTCCTGCGCCTGCTCACCAACACGATGTTGTGCCCGGAAACTCTGCAACATTTCGATCCTCAATTCGGCGGGCGGTGCTCACACTGTGGGGAGGTGTCTGACACTTACCACATGGTGTGGGCCTGCCAGCAGAACCCATCCCTACCCCCTATCCCAAACCCCACCCGAGAGGACTGGGAGGCGACCCTGTCCGGTTGCTGCACCCTCGAGGCCCAAAGGGCCTTAACGCAGCGCGCCTGGGCTGCGGCAAACGCAAATGGGGTACCTGACTAGGCATCCCACCTAGTGGTTGTAAGGGCGTGACCCTTCAGGTCACGACCCCCAACACCTCTCCCTATAATTTAATAAATGTTTTCACCACCACCACCCTGGCAGGTGGCAGTTAACGGTTGATCACGAGGGTTTTCTCACCCAATGAACGCTACGGCCTATTGCAGCAGTGCCACGGGTATGCCGCAACGCTGTCAGCGCTAACGCATGCAGCCCACACCCCTCTCTCATCACCCCACATACCTATAAGCGCGATTCAAGCTTCCACTGACCTAGGGAGCCAGTTATGCGCACTTCCTTTCCTTAAAACATTCGGAGTGTAAAACGTTGTCAACGCCAACGCCAATGAACACAATGAACGCCGACGGCCTATGGCTTCAGTGCCGCGTTTCTGCCAACGTTGTCAATTCCAACGCATTCAGCGCACATCTGTCACTACCGTCACGTAACGTAAAGCACGACTGAGGTGTCCGCTGTTCCAAGAGGGCAGTTATGTGCCTTTGCATTGCTTTCCAAGCTCCCGCTCCTTTGGTTTCGTAGCTTGCAGCACGACTGAAGCGCCCACTGTTCCGAGAGGGAAGTTATCCGCCTTAGCTCTGCTTTCCAAGCTGCAGCTCCATTGGTTTCGTAGCTTAATGCGCGGCTGAGGTGTCCACTGTCCCAGGGGGCCAGTTATGCGCCTTTCCTTTGCTTTCGAAGCTCAAGGTGGTTTGAAGGCGAAAACCGCAAGCGCCGCGAAGAAAGCCCGAGGTCCCATGGCGAAGCTTTCTCTTGAAAAAACAAGAAAGGCTAGTCAGTGGGTGACAAGCAAGGTCCGAAGCGACACCGCTGGCAGTCGGCCCTCCGACGCCCCAGGCGGCCCAAGCCATCGGGGAGAAGCTGAGCCTCAGCGAACGAACAAGGTCAACCCCGCAGTCCCTCCGTTCCTTCTGACGAAGACTCCGGCGCCAACGCAGCAGCATGTAAGCTTGAGCACCCCAGCCTCTGCATCGTGTAGACGATAATATGCAATTCTTGAATAAATCTCTTTTGTTCCAGCTGAGTCTAGCGGTGCCTCTTTGCCTATCAGTCCCGTGTGAACCCGCGCAGTATGAGAGGGCGTCACAGCAACTTCTTCGAAACTTGAAAGAAAATGTGCTGTGCATGTCGAAGAGTTCAAACTTGCTGCAGTGGAATTCATCTCGCACTCAAAATCATGCCCAGGTCCTAGCAATAAAAAATCACTCTAGGCCTATCCCCTGTGAAGTCCAGAAACAGACCGTTTGTTGCACTGAACAGACAATCGTCTGATGTTTTAAAAGCAGGCCCCACGTTGGGCTGACAGATGTGGGGATTTAACTTCCCTTTGACTGCTTTTAGGCAACCTCCCTTCTTTACAGCCTGCTCGATCCTTTCCATATTATTCCTCCTTATGTAGTTTAACTTAGGCTTATTGATTAGCTTTGACAGTTACGCGAGCTCTATCCCATCTAATGGTGCTAGGAGGTTTACATACTTTGGCCTTTCTGAATCAGATTTTTAGTATCCTGAGAGAGCTTAACAGTATCCTGTCTAGCTGCCTGCCACCAGCTTGTATTCCGCACTCCATGATGCTATTTGTCAGAGTATCATTCATCTCCTGAAAATAGGGTAGTTGTCCTTCATTAAAGCTCAGTATTGTTCTCCAGGCGCATCCTAAATTCCTCTACGTTCCCTCTTATCGCTAGCTCGTTGATAAGCTTCTTTCTTGCTAGTTTCTCCTGCTCTAGGTTCAACTCTAGGCTAATTTGAGACCTCATCATCCTATTTTCAGTACACCTCACCTTTCCGAGCACCTCCACATCCTGCACTATGGCAGGATGGGCGCACGGCATGAAGCCTATTTCATGTTTAGTCTCCCCAATAGGATTCTTCCCCGTTCACTTCCTGTTCCCTCGTTTGCGGAAGAAGGTATTCATGATCGGTAAGTTATTCGTTCTGCGAACTCTACTTATAGATCCCCACAGGTATTCATAGAATCTATGCCGTAGTTTTCCATTGTCAGCACGGCTGCCTCTTTCTTGCCTACCCAGGCAATGAAGTTGCGCATCAGAAAAGTGTACTATTTTTTTTTACTCTACTCATTGCCGGTTCCGCGTCTTCATAGAGCTTTTCGATTATCTCGACGTGGCTGGTTGTAAGAGAAGAGGCCTGCACAACAATATTAAGCTTTATTGCCATAGCTCCCGTCCTCTCGTTATGCCGTAGAATTCCTGCATGTTGTCAGCTGTACCCTTTTCGACGGGGAATCCCACACCTAGCTCTCATAGTATAGTACGTGTAGCTTCACTAAGAACTATGACACCCCTTTGTATACCCGTCAATTCATCAAACAGCATTTGCCAGGCTTGCCGCACTAGATAGGGTGTGCACTACATTCGATCGATCGTTTTTGGTGGTCCGAAATAAACGGCGGTTAATCCCTTATTTGCGGCGTTTCACGCGTCCAGTGGTTCTATGGCCCACGAACCACATTAAAGGCGTAATTTTTCTACGGCACCGTCCTCCTTTGAACTGATACTTTATAAATCCCTGGTGCGCCCAAAATTGGGATATTCACGCTCGGTGTGGAATCCCGGTCTTGAATATCTAGTTCAATCTTCACAGTCGGTGAAATTCAGAGCAAGGGTTCATACATCCTAACCACTCTCGTTCATCCAGCGTCTCATTAATGAAAACAGCTTTGAATGTTCGCCTGCTTTCATTACGATGGAAAGTGCCTCCCCTATCACTCTTTCATAAAATATATCATCACAATCATCGTCTTAAACAAGAGTTCCTATCTGAACCGTCGTACATTTAATGCCGAAGACATCACCTTCATAAGGAGACGACGCATTTCGTCGAACTAGCGCATAATCTCGTTTACTCATTCCCAAAACAATTGAGCAGTGGAGCCACCTGCCCACATTCGCCACAATAACGGACACACTCTTTTTCAGATGATCGACTGGAGATGTTTGCATCCAGTGATCTGTACTGGTGCGAAAGTAATGGTAAACTTCGATGGGTATAATGGTATACTCCGATGGGTAAACCCCGAACAATATCTTGCGATGGTTCTGGGTTTTGGCATCATTGCCGACGGTGCCACCATACACAACATTGTTTACACTCCTAATGCCCCGCTTGGCCCATACTCCCGCCCACACCGCGTCGCCGGCGTGCTCTACTGTCCCCGTTCCCGAGGCGCGAGAGCCATCGGCGTCGAAATTGCGTGAGCAACCTCGCGCCGGCGATGGACGCGCGCTGCTCGTGCCGCGTGTTCTCATGTGGTTGCATATGAGGCGGTGTTGCCTCAATTCCCTTCACTTGTCCTGCTCGGTTTAACTAGTTGGAACCCTACCATTTACGACATGAAAAACAGCATGATAAGCCAATAGTGAAGTAACAAGACGAGTCAGTGTTCATGCAGATTTGCTTTCGCACGTTTGCAGAATTTAGGCAAAAAATGTAATTTTTTCTTCTTTATTCTCCTGGGAATTGTGTCCAACATTTTTTATTGCCATCTATTGCCGTATTTTGTGCTATGTTATACTCATGCATTCCGCTCCCTACTGTAACGCCCCCTGGGCCCTGAAGGCAGCTATATAAAAAAGTATTCTAACAGGCGTCTCCTTCAGTGCCAAGCAATCCCCTTCGAAAGAATGATGCTTGGCTGGAAACGGGATACTTTTGAACCGGTATCACAATTGCTCAAAACCCCACCGGTTATCGACCACACATTGTCATGAACGTCGAGTACGGGTGCGGAGTTTTCGGCTATCGAACTCCTCTCCTTCACGCAAGATTATGGTCTCACTGGCCTCTAATTTTGATGATGACGAAACTGTCCCAGGTATTCTGCACTCCTTTCGCCGCTCGCAGCTCCTCGCCATTGGAGACATGAACAACCGCCATACATTACGGGGTTACGCTGACAACACACGGTGGGCACGGCGGACCGCGCCGGAACACCGCACTAAGCATGCCTCCGTTCTTGCTTATGCAGGCTTTTCTGCCCGGATTCGTCGGTATCAGCAATCACACGTGCATCGACTGTCTTTCACCGCTATCACCTATGGCCTTGGCATCTGAATATGACGCATCAGCTCCCGATCAGCCCCCTGTTGGCAGTATCGTTCGAGCTGTGACGTCGACAACAGCTTCAGCTATAAAAGAAGACCTACGCAGCTTCATCTTCAGTGGGCACGGCGGACCGCGACGGGACACCGCACTAAGCATGCCTCCGTTCTTGCCTGTGCAGGTCAGTGTCGGTTATGCTTACAGAAGTGATGACCCTTTTTTGCTGGTCCTGCCGAGCCCACGGCGTGTTGTTTGTATCGCATACGAGTGTCTACGCGTTTGTGAACTTCTCTTGTGTGGAGATGTTGAAAGTAACCCGGGTCCTGATGTACAAGTAATACTTGATAAGATTTTGGAAAGCCAGAAGTGCGTACAGCAAGACGTGTCTGATCTGAAAATTCTGTACGAAAAGATAAATGCGGCTATCATTCCCCTGTCTGACCGAGTAATTCAAGTAGAAAAAACGGTCGCTGTCTTTCGTGACATTCATGAAACATTCATCCCTATAGAGCAGCACTTAAATTTTGTTCGTCAATCTCTTCATATGCAAAATCGAAAATTGGTTAGTTTGGAAGATCGTAGCAGGCGCGCAAACATAGTCATTTATGGAGTTTCGGAAAAAGAGGAAGAAACGGTAAAAGATTTAAAGCAAACCGTTCTTAATGACGTATTTCAAAAACAGCTTGATATCTCTGCTTCATCAGTAGACCGTTTCTACAGACTTGGTAAATCAGCCAATAATAGTTCACTTCCAAGATCTTGATGAAAAGAACGCCGTGTTTAAAAACATAGGGAAACTAAAAGGCTCTGGCATTTACATTCAGAACGACTACTCTCAGGAAACTTAGCGAAAACGCAAGTTGCTCTGGGAGTCGGCTCGAAAAGAGAATGATGACGGCCATAAGGTGAGATTGGTACACGATAGACTCATTGTTGACAAAGAAACGTTTGTCTGGAACGACACATCGAATAGCCGTACTAAAATCGCCTCGGTCCCCACACGGAATTTCGACTGACTACCCGCATCCACTCCTTCGAACTATAGACACCTAACTATTCTTAACCTAAATGCTCAGAGCATAGTCAATAAAGCAGAATCGCTCGAAGTCTTACTGATCACTCATAGTCCCCACATAGTTGTGATCACTGAAACTTGGCTTCACTCTGGCGTTAGTGACGACTGCGTTTTTCCTCCCTCTTACCATGTCTTCAGGCGTGATAGGGGTTCCCGCGGCGGTGGCGTCGCTATCCGAATAAAACATGATATTAAAGGTGAGGTTTTGCAGCAAAATAGATAACCATGAAAGTTTATTCCTAAAGGTTAATTACGTTGGTCACACTTTCATTCTGAGCGCGTTTTATAGGCCTCCAGATTCTGGTCGTGACTATATGCACAAATTGCAGGATCATATGCATTCATTTAGGAACAGTAAAATCATTATTTGTGGCGACTTTAATATTCCAAATATGAATTGGTCTACTGGAATTTTTGAAACTTCTGAAAATGCAGACTTAATTTCAGACGTAATGATTGCTCATGACCTTGTACAAGTTGTAACTGAGCCAACAAGGGTGCGAGGGATGCGCAGTTCTGTTTTAGACTTAGTATTTGTCAGCCGCTCGTTTGCTGTGCACATGTCATCTGTATTGGAGGGAATATCAGATCACAGACTAGTACTTGTTTCTCTAATATTTTTTCTTGTAATAAACCATGCAAAAATTTGCTTAAAGTTGTAAAAGACTTTTCACGTGCAAATGATGAATCAGTACTTGATTATTTAGACATTGCTTTCGACAGATTTTTTGTTGAAGATGTCTCGGTTCTGTGGGCTACCTTCAAGGAGCACTGTGAATTTTGTCAGCTGAATTTTATTCCAGACAAGAAGAAACGCGTCAAGAAAAAGAATCCGTGGATTAATCGCCACATTATTCATCTCAAACGTAAAGTCAAGCGCCTAAAGCGTTCGAAACGGCCAAACACAGATCTTTTAGCAGAACTTGGGGCTGAACTTTCTTCAAATATTAGATTGACCAGGAAACGGTACTTCACAGAATGTCTCCCGCAATTGATAAAAAGTAATCCTGCTAAGTTTTGGAATCATATCAGAGAGTCTCATAAGCCGATCGAAAAAATAGTCATGAATAGATGCGTTGTTACGTGCCAAAATGGCATTGCCGCAGCTTTTAATAATTATTTCCAGTCTGTTTTCTCAACTGATCAAGGTGAAAATATTGACGGTTTTGTTTGTGATTCCTTTCAACCTTTAGACATTGTATCTGATGAAGGTGTCATTGAAATGCTACTCCGATTAAATACGAAGTGTTCTCCCGGCCCAGACGGCATTCCTAATGCATTTTTGCGGCGCTATGCTGAATCATTGTCTCGTTTTTTGTCCAAAATGTTTCGTGCCTCCTTATCTTCTTGCTCCTTGCCGCCTGACTGGCTCACAGGGAAGGTTATTCCTGTCTATAAGAATGATGATCGACTCTCTGTAAACAACTACCGCCCGATCTCTCTAACGTCATCCTGTTGTAAGCTTATCGAACATATCATTGCCAATCATATACTTGCAATATTAAACAGTAATAATGCCCTAAACCGAGCTCAGCACGGCTGAGCTGGGTTTAGGCCAAATTGATGTTTTATTTTCAGATTTCGCCAAAGCCTTTGACAAGGTACCGCATAACAAGCTTCTTTTAAAACTGACACATTGGAGTACCACCTCCGCTCATTGCTTGGATTTCAGCTTATCTACAAAACAGAAGGCAGTTTGTGGAGATTGGCGGTAGTTGTTCTTCTCCACTCCCTGTAACCTCTGGGGTCCCTCAGGGAAGTGTGCTCGGTCCCCTGCTTTTTTTAATATATGTAAATGATTTAGTTTCAAGTGTTAATTCAGCTGTCAAGATTGCTCTGTTTGCCGATGATTGCATGATATATACTCCCGTATCTTCCGTTTCTGACCAGGAAAATTTAGATAATGCTCTTCTTAGTGTCGTTTCCTGGAGTGAAAAATGGGGCATGGAAATCAATACTAAAAAGACTGTGCTCTTGCGGATAACAAAGAAGAAAAATCCGTTTTACTTTAGCTATCGCATTAATGGCGTTTCAGTTAAAAAAGTGCCAAGGTATAAGTACCTTGGCATTGTTCTAAACTCGCAACTAAAATGGAATGACCATATAGGCCACATTAAATCCTCAGGTTTACGTAAACTTGGTTTTCTTCGCCATAAACTTAAGGTCGCACCTAGCAAATGCAAACTATTAGCCTACAATATTCTTATAAAACCAAAACTCGAATATGCCGCCATCGTTTGGGACCCACATGCAAAAAAAGACATAAGAGAATTAGAAAAAATACAGAGGCGCGCAGTACGTTTTATATTTAATAAGTACAACAGAACTGATTCCCCATCCTCGTTAATGGCAGCAAATAATATTAAACCTCTCCACGTCAGACGCAAGATAGCACGTCTATCTTTCCTTCACCAACTAATACACGGAAAACTAGGCATCTCTTCAGCCCCCTACGTGCAGTTTTCTGAAACGTGTAGAACTCGACGTCATCATAATCACACTTTAGCATCATACTTCGCGCATACTAACGCTTTTAAATTATCTTTTTTCCCGAAAACTATTCACGAATGGAACGCCCTGCCTCTACAAGTGATATCGGCTGTTGATTTTGACAACGCACTTTTTGAGCTATTTTAGATTGTATATGTGCTACACTGTGGTGTGAATGTGTTTTTCTGCCCTCCCTGCCTGGACCCAAATGAGGGTCTGCAGTATTGTGAAAATAAAAAATAAATAAATAAAATAAAAGAAACGTCGTCTCTACCACCATTATTCACCATGGTCTGGGACTCTTAACCAACCCAAACGCACCCACCAGAGTCAGTACAAGTGTTACCTGGGACACCACCCTCGACCTCACATGGGCAGGCCCACACCTCTTGGTATAGTCCGCGGGGTCCTAGCAGATAACTTCGGTAGCGACCACTTCGTCATTAACAATGTCTTTACAAACGGAAATGTACACCGTTCCCCGCACTCAGCTCTTCACGGAATGGCACAAACATCATTCTTTTTTGCCGCAGACTCAGTTGCCCGCCCTCCCGTCTCTCAAAAGCTGACTGAACCAGCAGTATAAAGAAAGCTATACACAACGCCAGCAAACGAGCCAATGGGACACCGACGGCATTACAACTGCACCCACGCCTCTTACATATCTGTTAGAAGACCGCCAAGGCATCCTTAGACTCTGGCGTCTCCTACGCCTTAACCGCAAACTCCGTCTCCGCAACTCCACCCTCGCACAGACCGGCGAAGATTATGTGACCACCTTCGCTCGAAACAACTGGGCCTCCTTCTGCAGCAGCCTCAAGGGCATATTAGGCACAAAACACACCCGGACCTTCCTCTGAGCTCTCCGAACCCTCCTAGGCCCACCACCACTAAAACCCAACTCACAAGACCCGACGCCACTCTCACTTTGAGCTTCAGAAGGGCATCGACATCACCTAAATGCTACTAGACATATTGCATCACGACGAAGTCTATCGACATTCTATCGATCGCGAGGGAACCACTTACACCGCCTCTGCCTAACACGGACCTCGACAAAGACCCTTGGTGAAGTCAAACGAGCGCTACTTAACATAAGCCGCTCTACAGCAACCCGACTAGACCACATCACATAAAAGGTCCTGCGCAACCTCGACGACACTCCGCTTCAGGAACTGACAGACACCTTTAAAAAACACTGGCACATCATGACACTGTCTTCCACCTGCAAACACGCACTCATCCCTTTTATTGACAAACCCGGCAAGGCACTACTCTTCCAAAGCCTTCACTCCACCTCTCTAGCCAGTTGCCTGGGAAAACTATTTGAACACGCCATCCTTAACAGACCCCAACCCTTTCTAGAAGCCTTGGGGTTCCTATCCAACAACCTATTCGGTTTTCGTCCCACTTCTTCTGCAGTGCATTCACGAAAGCTAGATAACGTGCGCGGATTGATTTGCCAGCGGAGCGAAGGCAGCTCAGATTTCGCACTGATTTTAAAACCGTGATACACTGACAGCAATATCGGAAGGTGATCACTCAAAGAGTAATTAATGATACCAGATTTAATACGACAAGTTTCGAAGTTAACTATAAAAAGTTCAAGAAGTGTTTGGGAGCCAGCTGCTAGCCGTGTAGGTGACGTTATCACATTTTGGCATGAGTGAATATTCAAAAGGGATTCAAATTTCATCTTTGGGCTATTCTCAGCCAGAAAATTAATATTGAAATCTGCACCCAATATAATGTAGAGGTTTTGAGCATTGACAAACTCTAGCAAAGAATCCATGAAAGTGAAAAATGAAGAGACGTCACCGCATGGTGGACGATAACAACTACACAATGAGTATTTGCGCGATTTTAGTACAAGCACTTCGAAGTCAGTAGAAGCACAACAGAACTCATCAAGAACTTCACACTCAATTTCGTTAGAAATTAGCATCGATACACCGCCACCACGTTTACCTACAAGATTAACAAATTAAGATTTGTAGCCAGATAGCTTAATCACGTCCTCTTCACAGTCAAACCAGGTTTCTGAGAACATCACTACATTAAATATAATATTGGCTTGGCTAAAGAAACCCTCAAGAGCTCCATCCTTATTCCTGCCAGATAGCAGATTAAAATGAATGCAGTTCAAACACTGTCGAGAATCACCCAGTGCACAGCCGTCCAGCTCCGTCGCGTCAACTAAGCCGCTCATACATGAAGCCATCGTGAGAGAATTAGGACAGATTTATACCACGGCCACACGTTATCAAACTACCAGCGCTTGAAATATGCGGAAAGACAACTACGCGCTGTTGCGCACCATTCACACTGGAGGCGGTGCATTAGGCTGGCATTCAGATTGTTCGATAACAAATGTACGCAGAAACCTGCGTTAACATATGACGACTCATTGAGAATGCTTTGTGCAAGCAATATCGGCAGTGCTTTAACTTTTGAAGGTCTGCGTATAAAAAAGGGGAACTTCAAATGCCCGCGGGCACAAAAGAAAGAGACGTGTATTGTCAAAATCAACTGAAAGCCTAGTGTACATGTTACAAAATAGCGATGAAGGCGGGTTTCTGGTTTCCGCTCGAAGCGTAATCGTTGGTGCTACGTTAGCTTCGTTGCAATCTGTTGTGTGGAAGTCTGAAAACTTCCACCGTATGCCGTTCCATTTTTTGTGAATTAGTGGTACCATCACGCGTTCAACGTCCTGACAGGAAACGTTTTTAGACCTAACAGCGCCGCTCCAACGAACGTTAGTTTTCAATTTCAATTTTTCAATTTCATTTATTTTTCAGAAAATTCTGGCGGCTGCCTGGACTAAAAGCTGTAGGTATACAGCTTGACGAGGCCCAGGCAGCCGTTACAAGGCATAGGAGCAGACTTTGTTGAGAACAGTGACATACACACACAAAAAATAAAAACGAACACATAGTCAGGTTAGAGTTTTCACAAAAGAGGACATCCAGAAAGCACAAAATCATCAATAAATTACAATAGGGAAATACAGAAAACATATTTGCATAAGATACAAGGGAGCAGCTGTACTTGGGCGCGAATTATACGTCAGGAATTATTTTTGAAGAAATAATTCACGCAATGCTTTCTTGGTAGGGTTATTTATGTCTTTATATCTATTTAAAATTACTATTCATGTTCTGCTCCACTGTTTGGTTGTTTTTTTCCCCTTTTTGCAAGTCCTAGCTGATACAGGGACACTTTCACTGCATCTTTTCAAGATCGCTTTCCTGCTTGATGACCAATGCGTCAGAGCCATTGGTCATCAGAGCCATCTCAGAGCCATCTAGCGAAAATTTTTCCGTTGCGGCACCAGACATACTTCCAGCCAGAAGAACGCTTTCTGGCAGCAGCCATTCCCAAAAGAAGCTTGAGAGTAGGGCACAGGTGTTCATTAACAAACACAGGAGATTCTGAAGTGTTGACAAGGTCGGAATTCTTAAGGCGCAGCTTTCTAGCTTTTTCGAGTAAGGAATTCCTCTTTTGGCGCTGACTGAACTGAACAACAATGCAGCTGGGCTTATTCTTGGACTGGACGCGATGACAAGCCTCAATGTCCTCAGGGGCAATGGCCACACCAGCGAGCGCACCAATATCACAAACAATGCTGGTGACGTCCTCGTCGGGTTTTTCATCTAAGCCTTTAATTTCAACGTTTTTGTTTCTCGAGTATTGCTCTGTCTGTGTCAGACGGAATTCCGTGCCGGCTAGGCGTTTCTTAAGGGCATCAAGCTCAGCACGCAGTGCGTACATTTGTTATCGAACAATCTGAATGCCAGCCTAATGCACCGCCTCCAGTGTGAATGGTGCGCAACAGCGCGTAGTTGTCTTTCCGCATATTTCAAGCGCTGGTAGTTTGATAACGTGTGGCCGTGGTATAAATCTGTCCTAATTCTCTCACGATGGCTTCATGTATGAGCGGCTTAGTTGACGCGACGGAGCTGGACGGCTGTGCATTGGGTGATTCTCGAGAGTGTTTGAACTGCATTCATTTTAATCTGCGATCTGGCAGGAATAAGGATGGCGCTCTTGAGGGTTTCTTTAGCCAAGCCAATATTATATTTAATGTAGTGATGTTCTCAGAAACCTGGTTTGACTGTGAAGAGGACGTGATTAAGCTATCTGGCTACAAATCTTAATTTGTTAATCTTGTAGGTAAACGTGGTGGCGGTGTATCGATGCTAATTTCTAACGAAATTGAGTGTGAAGTTCTTGATGAGTTCTGTTGTGCTTCTACTGACTTCGAAGTGCTTGTACTAAAATTGCGCAAATACTCATTGTGTAGTTGTTATCGTCCACCATGCGGTGACGTCTCTTCATTTTTCACTTTCATGGATTCTTTGCTAGAGTTTGTCAATGCTCAAAACCTCTACATTATATTGGGTGCAGATTTCAATATTAATTTTCTGGCTGAGAATAGCCCAAAGATGAAATTTGAATCCCTTTTGAATATTCACTCATGCCAAAATGTGATAACGTCACCTACACGGCTAGCAGCTGGCTCCCAAACACTTCTTGATCTTTTTATAGTTAACTTCCAAACTTGTCGTATTAAATGTGGTATCATTAATTACTCTTTGAGTGATCACCTTCCGATATTTCTGTCAGTGTATCACGGTTTTAAAATCAGTGCGAAATATGAGCTGCCTTCGTTCCGCTGGCAAATCAATCCGCGCACGTTATCTAGCTTTCGTGAATGCACTGCAGAAGCAAACTGGAATGACGTCCTCTCTGAATATAACCCTGACGTAGCTTATGACAAGTTCTCAAAAAAATTCTTGTCTTTGTATAATTCCTGCTTTTCGAAAAAAAGTTTTCATAGGTCAAAGAAAATCCGGAAACCCTGGGTAACGTCAGAACTGCTAAACCGCATTAAAAAGCGTGACCGGCTTTTCCAGAAATTTATCAAAAGCAAGTGCCCGGACGCGCTCAAAGCCTTTAAGAGGTATAGAAATCAAGTCGCCAAAGAACTTCGTACTGCTAAGAATCGTTACCACTATAATCTTTTAACTTCCTCGAATCAGCAATCAGGTCAGGTTTGGCGTAGATTGCACCAAATTTTCAGCAAACGGAGACGATCACAAAGCTAGATAATAACGGCGTAGATATATCAGGGGAGAGATTAACAAATACTTTCAATGACCACTTCCTTTCTCGGGTCTCAGTGTCGTCCGGCGGAGACTACTCAACTTTCATGAAACCTTCTTGCCCACAAGCTGTGTTTTTGGAGCCGGTCTCGGAAACAAATAATAACTACGTTTGCGAGCCTAAAAAACAGCACCTCCACTGACATAATGGGCCTTCAAATGAAGCCTGTAAAGCATGTAATTGACTTAGTTGCCCATACATTGGTGCATATATTCAACATCTGCCTCTCATCAGATGTGTTCCCGCGGAGTATGCAGTGTGCCAAGATAACCGTAATATATAAAAAGGACGACCGAAACAACCTTTCTAATTACCGTCCGATTTCAATACTTCCAGTTTTTTCGAAAGAACTTGAGAAAGTTATTCTCGAACGACTAACTTCTTTCACCGATCACTGTAACTTCTTAGCTCCTGCGCAATATGGCTTCAGAAAAAATAGGTCCACTGAATTAGCACTACTTACGCAAAAAGAAATTATGCTGGAAAGTTTTGAAAACAAAAACATGGTCCTTGGTGTCTTCCTTTACTTTACAAAAGCCTTTGACTATATTAGTCACCGTATACTGATTGAAAAGTTGGACTGTTATGGTATTCGCGGTGTAGCCCTTAAGTTAATTTAATCCTACCTTGAACACCGATCACAGTGTGTTGTGATAGCAGGGCATTCTTCCACCGTAAAACCGGTTAAACTAGGCGTTCCACAAGGAAGCATTCTACATCCTTTCCTATTTGTTTTATATATAAATGACATAGTGAACACTTACCCAACGGCCAAGTACATAATTTATACAGACGATACAAGTTTATTCTTTTCCGGCTCTTCCGGTGCAGATTTGTCCCGTCGTGCTAATCGTGCACTTCGTATAGTTAGCACCTGGGCAGCAAAGAATGAGTTGAAGTTAAATATTGGAAAAACCAAGGCTGTTATGTTTCATCCAAAAAATAAACTTTATGTACTACTGCCAATTCTAATTGAGGGTACAGAGATAGAGGTTGTGCAGAGTTTCAAGTCGCTCGGTGTTATTTTTTCTGCAAATTTGTCCTGGGATCACACATAAATGACCTCATAAAAAAACTTTCGAAAACTGTTGGTCTCAAGCGGTGTCATTGTTTTACTTTTCCAAGAGCAGTTAATATTCTGCTTTACAACTCTTTATTCTCATCCACGCTCAACTACGGCGCACTTGTGTGGGGAACCACAAGCAAAAATAATATTAATGATCTTCAGTTGCTACAGAAACGTGCCATCCGCATAATTTGTAAAGCACCCTATTTAAGCCATACGAAGGACATGAACAGGCAGCTGAACATTGTTAGTGTAGAATCTATGTACGCATATAGACTGTCTAAACAATATAAATGAGAAGAATCTAAAAATATAAATGCATTAAAATTGCTGGCCGGACTGGAAAAGCACACTCCTACCTACGCAACGCGCAAGCCCGAACAATGGAATGTGAGTAAATGCCGTACGGGTTATGGAAATCAAATGTTGAAATTCCAACTGCCAATAATGTTAAATGATTTCTCGAAGGATGAGAACACAGATATACAATCTATTTCGTTGAAAAACCTACGAAAGAAATTTGTATGGAATTAGAATGTTAACATGCTTTTCTTTTTCTTTGGAACCATTTGTTTTTGCATTTTCTGTATCTCTATTTTTACCAGATATATTTCAACTATCTTATACGGGAGTCTAGGTTCGTGCACGCTTGTATATGTTATGTAATAATTTCATTACCTGTATGTCTTATTGATGTGTGCACAACTTGGACTGGCGTATGTTTCACTGTGACTTATTAGTCTGCTTTATGCACGTATATATATATATATATATATATATATATATATATATATATATATATATATATATATATATATAAGGGATAACAAAATCTTCAAGGCAACTGATTAAAAATATAATAAGTTGGGGAAGTCACATTGAAAAACTTAACAGATTTATTCAACGTTTCGACCAGGGACTGGTCTTTTTCAAGAATCTTGAAAAAGACCAGTCCCTGGTCGAAACGTTGAATAAATCTGTTAAGTTTTTCAATGTGACTTCCCCAACTTATTATATATATATATATATATATATATATATTTTATGACTGCAGCAGTAGCTGCAGATTGCGTTCCCAAAGACCAAATGCTGTGTTTTTTTCCTTTTTTTTCTCTTTTTATTTTTACCATGCGCTGTCTCTGTATGCTATGTATTGGGGTGCGAGCCTAGTCAAGCCTATGTCAGGCTTTTTGTCTGTACTCCAACATCCTTGAGATGTTGAATAAAGATTGTATTGTAAACCTGTCGGCCCAAGATACATGCCTCATCCTGAAGGAAACAATATTCCACACAAAGACGCACACAGTCAGCACACGCGCTATTCTCGTCCTGAATGTTCAAAATACTTTCAGCAATATTAGCCATGAGCATATCCCTCACACCATGGCCCCCGCGGGCTGTGGGTCCCTCATATGGCAATAAGTCCAAACCTTATAAAGCAAAGAATGACCCAGATCCAACTCGGCACTATATTGTCACCTCGCTTCTTCCTCCTCGAACGGGGCACTCCACGAAGAGCTCTTCTATCCCCTCTGCTATTTAATGTAGCCCTGGCCCCGCTTGGCAAACAAGCCAACCACATAACCGAGCTCCACGCGGCACTATACAACGATGACATTACTTTATGGACGACCGAAGGCTTCGTAGAGAAGGCGCAAGGTACTTCACAATCGATAATCGATGTCATCACCTCCCACTTGACCAATACGGGCCTTCAATGCTCCACACCAAAATCAGAAGTGCTCATGATCAGGCCACATCCCCGGGACCCACGGATACACCTCTGGATGTGCGACGACCACTTGCCCCCGGTCAACAGACTCAAGGTGCGTCGCCTCGATATACCGATATGCCAACTTCACCCTATCACTCCTAGACAAACCAAACAAATCGGCGGCCTTATCCTTAGAGTGGCCGCACGCAACCACGGCCTAGCAGAGAGGAAAACCCTTGCTATAACAAGTGTCCATCACCAGCCGCTTGATTTATCACTTTCTCAACACATGCTCGCCAAAACACAACCACACGAAGCTTGTGTTCTTATCAGAAAGGCTACCGCCTGAGCACTGCGCCTAATACAATCAATGAGCCCAAATTACTTAATCGCAAGTGCAACATACAACACTTGTATGCCTTTCATGCTTCACAGTTTTGTTTTGCGTGTATTTGCCAAGGTTCCTGGTAAAATCTCTTTATTGCCGGCAGCTGGTTGCGGTGTACGTGTAAAGTAAATAAACAGAGCTTGTTTGCAGTTTTGTAAATATTAAGGCGAGAGCCTTTAATGTCTCATCGTTGTAAACAGCAGTTGCCGACAGAGAATGTCACGCTTTTCAGTTGGTCGAAACGGTCGTGACGTCACAGTGCGCCAATTTCAAACAGGGCCAATTGTACTTTGGCTAGTAACCATGCAACCAATTGAAGGGACCATTGATATATTTTGCCGTACTAGTAGCGTGTCCCACCAGGCATCGGGTCCAAGAGCACCGCCGCTGTGCCGAAGGAGGAAGGAACGTGGGCCGGAGACGGGGAGTAGGGGAAGTGAAGGAAAAACGCTTTATACACTTATTTACATTATTTACATAGAGCGGGTCTGAGAATGGCTCTCAGTGGAAGGGGAACGTCTTCGTCAACCGTAGTCGACTGGAGCTAGCAGGCTTCTCTCGGCCACACTCACGGCCGAGTTAAATATCGTTCGGTTTCCCCAGATCCCTGGCTAGGGAATAATGTTCGACGAGCACTGTCCAATCGGATGGACCGAAGGGGACGTTCTTGTTACCACCCACGGCTGGGCAGGTGCGGGCTTTTCCACTCTCATCCAGCCCTGCGGGAAAAGAATCTCCCGAAGTCTTCCAGCAGGTGAATGAACTTGCTTCCCCGCCGATTGCCCAGAACGCGAGTCGGAGACACAGAATTCTTCAATTAACCGCCAGCGTGACCGGCGCCGGCACGTCGCCTCCGCTGTGGTCGCTCGGACAATACCTCCGGCGCGTCTCCGGCCTTCGCCGCTATAGTGGTCACCTCCGCTCAAGGAATTTCGCTGGGGTTACTGCTGACAATGGCCCTTGACATTCCTGCTACATTAATCCGCTCAAGGAATTTCGCTGGGGTTACTGCTGACAATGGCCCTTGACATTCCTGCTACACTAATCCGCTGAGGCTCGGAGGGGCATTCCAAGCATCCCACTTCCCACCGCCGTCGCGAGGTTGTCGGCCTCGTTGATTCTTCACGGTAGCTGCTTGATCGGGCCCACGTGGTCAGAAGTACCGTCACAACACCATATAGTGATGCTCCAAGTAAGTGGGACTGAGCTTAGTTAATTGCTTAATTACCCAATTAGCCTAATTAACTTCTCTAGTCAGGCCATATAAATAAATAAAACCTAGTAAGAAATTGGTCGAGCTCGGGAATCGAACCCCGGTCTTCGGAGTGCGAGACGAGCATGCTATCCACTCCGCCATGCCAGCTCGATGGTTTGGAATGAACAAAGGCACGTCTAGTGAATACGGTGTCTTCGCTCACTGCCATCCTCCTCCCTTCCCTTCCGGCGAGGTTTAGGTGTCCACCGAGATATGAGAGAGAAATACATTTCCTTTTCTCAAAAACCAATTTACTAGGGGTGTGCGAATATCAAATTTTTCGAATACGAATCGAATACGAATACTTGGCTCCGAATATCGAATCGAATATCGAATAATCAAGGACAGACGCATTTAACGACTAGAATACATTTATTTGAGCACCCAAGAACATCACAGTTCAACTATCGATGATTAAATGAGCACAAAAGGTGTGTGTGGCTGCACAAAGAGTATCAGTCTCGAACATTATTCTTAGAAGAGGGAAATATCAGAGAAGATGGCTGGTACACAGCATTGATTAAGGCTAGCTTGCCATCAGCACGAGCGCGCGTTGCTGAGATGAACATAGAAGGTTGTCGCTGCTCCACATGATCAGGCAGAAGCAGTCCCTTCTAGGTGAAATGACTCCTCAAGCCACAGAAAATGGCCTCTCACTTGGCACTGAACTCGCACGTATTGCGAGGTACGTGCACAGCTCTGACTATACCAGCTTCGCAGGTATAGCCAGAAAGAAGCTCACCAGCGCAGACAGCTACGGCATGGCCCTTGGAGTATCTTGGAGGAAGGAATGCGCATTGCTCTAGGCGCCGACGTTACTAGTAACGTTGCTGTGCGCCGCCTTGTTATGTCTCTGTCGATAAGGCTTGCGGACTGAAATTAACGCCGGTGCTCGCATTAATTATTCGGCTAGATACGAATATTCGCGTCGGGTCGAATATTCGAGACAACACGAATACTTGGATTTCGAATCGAATACGAATACTAAAAATATAATATTCGAATTATATTCGAAAATTTCGAATATTCGCACACCCCTACAATTTACCGACGAGCGAGGCGTAGAACCGAATGGGCGATGGCGTTCTATGGACTCCCTGGCAGCGTTGCAAGACGCTCCCGCGTTCCACTCTTAGAGGCGAAGCTTAACATCTTAACCACACATCAGTGACCACACTTTAGGTCAAAAAAGTGCACCCCCCCCCCTGAATTTTGACGGGTGTCCACCGAGATATGTGAGACAGTTACTGCGTAATTTTCTTTCCTCAAATACAATTTTCATTTTCTTCATTACGGGCCATCTTCGTCTTTCTTCTTTCACTCCCACTTCCTCCGTTCCTCTAAGGTGCGGTTCAGGTGTCCACCGAGATGACAGAGATTTACTGCGCCATTTCCTTTCCTCAAAAACCGTTGCGTTGAAACGGCAAGGCATCGCGCCGAACGGGTGGTGGCGTTCCGTGGACTCCCTGGCAGCGCTACAACACGCTGTCGCGTTCCACTCCTAAAGGCGAAGCTTAAGCTTAAGCTTAATTAGCAGTTAATTAGTATTCAGGCATTAATCAGTAATTAACCATTAATTAGTGATTTGTCATCACTTAGTAATTAGTGCTCAATTACATGTGACGCCACCAGTGCCACAGAAGCACTGAAAGTGGTGCGGAAAACGCTTTCGCCTCTACGCACTTTAGACAGTCAAAGTGCCGCCTGAATTTTTCTACTGTGGCTAGAATTACTCCGGAACGTACGTTTCTGTGTATATGTGTTTAATGCACAGTGACTCCGGAATAATTTCGACGACCTGGGGATCTATGACGATGTCAGTGCCCGTTAAAAATCCCCAAGTGGTCGAAAGTATTCCTCAGCCTTCCACTGTGGCATCTCTTTCGTATTTCACTCTTTTCTTTATTCCTTCCCTTACGGTGCGGTTCGGGTGTCCACCGAGATATGTGAGACAGTTACGATGTCATTTCTTTATCTCAAAAAACAAATTATAAAAAAACAATTATAAACCAACACAACCTATTGTAAAACGAACATTCTTGGAAAACAAAACACTTTTTTGGGGAAAGACTGAAGCCAGCAGACATCAAAACTAAGAAAATTACGAGGAACTTTAGCGGCTAAAGCGGTGAAAGCGAAAGCCTGAGTGCTGCATTCTGCTACGCGATTGTTCACTTCCCATTTTGTTGGTGCATTAACTAACTGCTCATTAATGACGCTTAAGCTTCGCCTTTAGGAGTGGAACGCGACAGCGTGTTGCAGCGCTGCCAGGGAGTCCACGGAACGCCACCATCCGTTCGGCGCGATGCCTTGCCCTTTGAACGCCACGCTTTTTGAGGAATGGAAATGGCGCTGTAATTCTCTGTCATCTCGGTGGACACCTGAGCCGCACCGTGCAGGAAGGGAGGAAGTGTGAGTGAAAGAAGAAAGAGGGCCGTAGTGAAGAAAATGAAAATTGTATTTGAGAAAAGGAAATTACGCATTAACTGTCTCACATATCTCGGTAGACACTATAATAGTCGCAAATTGTATTTGAGGAAAGGAAGTTGCGCAGTAACTGTCTCACATATTTCGGTGGACACCCGTCAAAATTCGCGCGTGGTGACGTCACGACAATTTGGACCAATCAGAAACGCGGACAAATACGACTTGCTCGTCGGCAAATTGGTTTTTGAGGAAAGGAAATGTGTCTCGCATATCTCGGTGGACACCTAAACCTCGCCGTAACGGGAAGGGAGGAAGCTGGGAGTGAACGAAGATACCGTATTCACTAGACGCACCTTTGTTCATTCCAAAGCATCGAGCTGGCATGGCGGAGTGTTCGTGCAAAATACCGCTATGTCAGCATTCGTGAAGCTACGAATGTGGTCGAAAAGTTCTGCGACCAAACTGGATGTCATATAAACTGGGGAAAAAGCTCAGGATATTGGCATGGGGAATGGGATATTTCACCAGATTTTTTTTCTCGACTGCAATGGACTGACTTACCGACGCGGTACCTTGGGGTGCCCCTAAAAAGTTATCGCGATCCCAGCACACACTGGAACGAGGAGACGTTAAAGGCAAGAGAGAAAGCGGACGCGTGGCAAGGAAGGCAGCTGTCAATCTTTTCACGTGCCTTTGTGTGCAATGTTTTCTTGATTTCTAAGATATGGTACGTGATGAATGTGCTCTGTGCGTCGCGCAGCAATATTCAAAAAATCTGGTTTGGTTTGGTTTATAGGGTTTAACGTCCCAAAGCGACTAAGGCTATGAGAGACGCCGTAGTGGAGGGCTCCGGAAATTTCGACCACCTGGGGTTCTTTAACGTGCACTGACATCGCACAGTACACGGGCGTCTAGAATTTCTCCTCCAAAGAAATTCTAGCCGCCGCGGCCGGGATCGAACCCGCATCTTTTGGGTCAGCAGCCGAGCACCATAACCGCTGAGCCACCGCGGCGGCTATTCAAAAAATCTATCGAGTGTTTGCAGTTTTTCTTTGGGCGTCGACCTGGGAGAAAACCAGGCGAACAAACTTGTTTATTTCAGTCAAAAGCGGTGGCGTTGGACTGGTTCATTTGTTTTTGCGTCAAGTGGTGTCGCGCTTTATTTTCCTTCGTGATCAAAATGACATTTTTGAGAACTGTTATGCAAATGCGGTTGCAAAGGCTGCTCCCCGGAATCATAGTGTCATCGTGTGAAAACATGTGTGGTGCTGTAAACGGATATTTGCGTGAGGTTGTCCTTTCCTTCAGGTTGTTGGAAGTGCGTTTTTCACTAGAATACCTGTATAACGTTCCCAAAAAGAAGCTGTATAAGGATCTGGTTGATATTATGCTGCCGCCACCTTTGTATCGTGCGCCTTACCGTGGAGGCCCAGGGCAGGATATTTTAAAACGGGTGAAAATGATGCCTGTCCGGCCGACAGTGAAAACATTCTTTTTCAAATTGCACTCTAATACACTACCCGTTAAAACCTGGCTCCATGAAAAAGGAATCTTTGTCTCAGGGACAACAAATTGCCTGTTATGTAAGCAGCCGGAGACAATTGAACATGTTTTCCTAGACTGCTGGGACGCCATACTTTTCTGGGATGTCCTGCAGAGAACCATCAAGAAAGAACTACCACTGCACCCTTATGGGATCAGATTTCTACCAGTTGATCGCAAAGAGGTACCCTATGACTTATTAATGCTTCTTGGCCTCCACAGCTTGTGGAAAACGCGAATGCAATTAAGGCATGCGGATGTAAACACTCGTAGTACACGTGAGAACTTTGTTGAGAGTGCTGTTTATCTGCGGGAATGTTACCAGGCGCAGCGTGACCCACCCCAGTGGGCAACACTACTAGATGATCTAGTGAAACTTAGGAAATTTTAACTTCACCCGCATCAGCTCAAGTGTAGCTGAAGTGGTCTTATTGTTTTCATGTCAATCTCGAAAATAAAGAAAAAAAAAAGCTGGCATGGCGGAGTGGTAGCGTGCTCGACTCGCACTGCGGAGACCGCGGTTCGATTCCCAAGGTCGGCCAATTTCTTACTCAGTTTTATTTATTTATCTGGTCTGACTAGAAAGATTAATTGGTTAAGTAAGCAATTAACTAAACTCAGTCAAACTTACTTGGAGCATCACTATACGATCCCTTTAATTGGTTGCATGGTTAGTAGCCGAAGTACAATTGGCCCCGTTTGAAATTCGCGCACTGTGTCGTCACGACCGTTTCGACCAACTGAAACGCGTGACATTTCTTTCGACAGCTCCTGCTTACAACGATGAGGCATTAAAGGCTTCCGCCTTAAAAACATAGGATAGTTTTTTCACGAGAACGGAAATCTGGGCGAGTTGGTGTGGGTTGACGGTTAAGCCGCGCAGTAAGCAGGACAAAAGGAAGACGGGAGATGACACGAGCGCTGACTAACAACAGCTTATTTTATTCTTGAAAAAGTATATAAAGGCGCAGGGCACAGTGAACGACCCCCCCCCCTCCAACTAGAAATAAACAAAAGCAAAAAAACAAAAGACCAAAGACCAAAGACCAAAACCTAAAAACCATTCTGCGCATCCACATCATAATCGACTCATGATATGTTTTTCAACGAAATTCGAAGACTATCTTTCATAGTAGACGGCACTCCCCTATCTCCTGGACCTCACACAGTTGCCAAGAAAGCCCGACTCCTTATTTACCAAACTGATAGATGGTGAAGCAACACACTCACCTGCTTCCTTCCTGATCATATCGGCCTCCAACACCAGCTCCCTACAAATTCGATCAGGGTGACTAGACACGAAGCTGGTTCTTGTCTAAGTGGGGAAAGCATTCATTGCACTCTCGGCAATGGAAAGCCAAGTTGACAACCTCGCTCCTTTTCTCACCGAGCTTTAATGTTCAAGCAAACGCTCGTTAATACATCGGCCTCTCTGGCCGATGTACAAGTAGCGGGGTTTTTTTTCGTTTGCAGTATTGAATAATAAAAAAATTAGTAGCGTAATCATTTATCCCTAAAATATAACTGCTCAGAAAGTAGAAGAAAAATTGGAGGCTACACTTAAGCCCTGCCTTAAGGATATGACGCAATATCGTAATGGGTTAACTCCTATATAGGCAGAATTAGTCATTATTTACTTGATATTCATAGATCCCTGGGAGTCCTCATAGCCCTCCTGCAGCGCAGTGGTGCAGCGGTTATGCGATGCGCAGCTGCTCTCATCGGTGGGACTTCTGCGGCATAGGCTGCTCTTCCCGAGCTACCAAACATTAGTTTAACTGCCACTTGTCACGGTGGGCAGTCTGCTCACCATCCGGTGGGCAGGTTGTGAAGACGTCGCAAGATAACGCGACCTAGGTGGCCTACCTGCCTTCTAGGTTGCTGCTCTGCGGATTTTTCCTGGATTTTTCGTTCCCGGTCCACGACGCCGGTGATGCCGACGGCGACACCAAATTTTCTGCGACACGATTAAAAACAACCACATGCCGCAAGTTTGATACGAACCTGCTAATCTCCCATTGACCAGCACCACAAATAAAAAAAATTCCTCATGCTTTCCTTGGTTTCGGTATGTTTCGAGTTTCGAGCATATACCGACCACGATCTTGAAAGGCATACACGACTTTTCGATACTGCTTCTATGCCTAGTTGTGACCAGCAGCCCCAGCGGCAAGATCTGCTAGCTTGCGGGGAAAAGCAGCGTCGCCGTGTTTGACTCTACACACCAGGCCACCGAAACGGATGCCTAACCACCAGGCCACCGAAGCGGATGCCTAACCACCAGGCCACCGAAGCGGATGCCTAACCACCAGGCACCGAAGCGGATGCCCTACCCACCAGGCCACCGCTTCAGTGGCGTGGTGGTTAGCGCATCCTACTCGCATTCGGGAGATGCTCTTCCCTGTGCTGCCGGGTACCTACCGGGTTTCAAGTGGGCACGAGACTTGCTCCGACCCGGCTCTCGACTCTTCTGGTGTCAGATACTTGGAAAAAAAGACTTGTCAAAAGGGGTGGCTGTTCTATCTGATCACTATGCTCCGGTGCAGAAATTCTTCGTGGCACAAGTTGTAATGGCTTTGTCACTACCTGTTCTTGAAACAGTCAATAGGAGGATCGCAGGGCCTCCTTTTTTTTACTTACTGGCTGTTGCAGACATCCCATTAAATAGGGTCGCGCAGAGCGACAACAGCATGGGCATCCCTGCCTTCACACCCTGAAATCTGGCTTTCAGTGGCCTCAGGAGGTTATCCGCGAACTCTAGCGCTCGTTCTTCAGCTCCGGCGACCTCTTTAGGAAACAGCCCCTAGATACACTGAAGAGCAAGAGACAATGACGGAGACTCGAAACAAACACCAGCAGTGGCTTCTTCAATCGGCTACAGCACTGACGCGAACGTTGCCATGTCTATAGTGTCACTGCTTGCTTGAGCTTTTGCGAACATGCCAGCATGACGTGTTGCCTGTTCCATCTTCTACCTAGTCTTCTTTGAATTTTTTACAGCCTTGTTTTTGCTGTGCTGCTTTATCTGTAGAGCCTAACGACTGCCCGTGCTTTCGTAACTTCGTTTGCGAACCCGATGCTTCTTTCTTCGCGTCCTGAATCCGAAGTTGCAGGGCATGTCCGTAACAGGCATGGATGTTCCCAGTTTTTCAAAACGTTCTCTTCATTATGTTTTGCACGCAGGTGACGTCGCGCAAGAACGAAACGAGGTCGAGGGATAATCGGAAAGATATGGGAGATGCCATATGTCTTGCATTGGGCGTAGTCAGACCTGTGATAATAATGCGTCACAGACACGTAGCTGTCCCCAGTTGATGACCTCCAGGCGTCAGTTGTGTTGATGACGCAGCCTACGTCGGCGCTCAAGACGCTACGCAGCTCCTCATGCGCTGTGCGCCAGGAAGCGCTGTCCCCCTCCTTCGCCCCCTCCACAGGAGTGCCTGTCCATCGCCTGCGCAGCTGGCAGACCATCTTGTCCGTGGTCAGTCAGGCGCAGGACACACTAAGCGCTTGATCTGCGCTTTTTAATAAATTATTTTTTGGTCACCGCGCAGCTTTCCATAGCGCTTGAGCCGATGCCCTCTCAGGCGGGTCGGTTTGCCGAGACTACGGCCGTTCAAGCAACGCTGTGCTACTGATGCATGCACGTGTGGCTTCCACGCAAAAAAGTGCAAATATTTGCTTATATTTTCAGAATCCAGGAAAAAAAACTCACTAGTTTTGGTTTGTGCTCGTCGCTACCAAATGGAACCTCCCGCAAAGCGGAATCATTCCTCTATAGGCCTAAATTTGTGGCGGGAACTAGCATTCAGGCTAACTAGAACCATGCAAAATTGATATCTTGCAAACATTTCTCTTCAGTGCTTCTGCACGACGTCGGCACACGCTAAAGAGCGCCAGCGGACTAAATTATTCCGCAGCCCTCCTCTATGGCGTCTCTCAGCCCATATGTCGGTTCGGGACGTTAAGCTCCATAATTTACAATTTACTATTTTCTTCGGTGTTTATTTAAGCAGTAACTTCGACGAATAAGATACGATGCCAGAAACAAACGACACGAAGGCAACGTCGACATGAACAAAAACAAAATGTAAATCTTTGTTCAAGTACGTCCACTTCTTGCCAGAATATGACAGAACTCACAATAGCACACACTGCGAAGTTATATTGCCACGTATCGTTGTAGTGTTTGTTCGTTCACGCTCAATGCTGCACAAAAGGGGTGTTATCACTTTTGTTCGTGACGCGAGAAGCGACCGGACTAATCTCGATTATTCACAGCCATGAACAGCTGCATCTACTTGTTTCTAGATTACTCTAGATGATCTCGACCTGTTATCTCGAAGTTTCCTTACCGGCTTTAAATTGAACGATGCCGCGAGCAGCAGGCATTCGTAGTTCGACTATTGACGAGCACGCTTGTAGCTTACGCCGCCACCGAGTGAGTCAGTTATTTTGCGGGCACAAGTCAGCCCAAATAAAGAGCTTCGTTTGCAAGTATTTCTGGTGTCTTCCTGACCTCTGGACTGCCGTCACTACAACGTGACATCTGGTGGAGGTGCGGGGTAGCCTTCCAGGTACCGGACAACCCCTGCAAGTCGTGACGCCAGCCCTTTGAGTTATTCGCCGGAAGACCTGACTCCAGTCTGCCATGCAGCCTCTGGAGTCTCCAACCATGACTTACGCCGCAGCAGTGCGCCGTCCTGTACCTCGACGACGGGACCCAAGCCCTTATCGCCCTTAGCCAGCTGCGCTGGAGCGCCGCCCTCTCGCCCCAACTCGCCCGTCCTACGAGCGTCGTACACGGCCGAGGAAATGCGTCGAGTGGAGAACACCCGACCAGCGCCTCCCACAATGCTTCCACTGCGGAGAAGCCGGTCACATTCTCCGGTACTGCCTATACAGGAGAATGAGCATCCGAGGATTCCCTTACGACGCCCCACGACCCCGACCCGGCCAGCGACCAGCCGAAATCGAGGATATTTTGCGTCGGGAAGGATACTCATCGCCGAGCCGCCTATCGCGTTCCCCGTCGCCATCGTCACCGCACTAAGTATCTCCTAGCCGAGGCTACGCAGTGCCTGGACGCTTCCCCAGCCCCCGAAGGTTAAACTGAATAAAGCAGCCTCTGGAGGTGAGGTTGCTTCTGAGCGGAAGAACTAAGATCCTCCATCGACGAAAACAGAAGACCATGCCCCCTACGACGACGACGAACCGTACGACAACGACGACGCCTACGACAACGACGACCCCTACGACAGCGACGACCCCTACGACGACGACGACCCCTACGACGACGACGACCCCTACGACGACGACGACTCCTACGAAGACGACTCCTACGAAGACGACCACCCCTACGATGACGACGACCCCTACGAAGACGACGACCCCTACGAAGACGACGACCCCTACGAAGACGACGACCCCTACGAAGACGACGACCCCTACGACGACGACGACGACCCCTACGACGACGACGACGACCCCTACGACGACGACGACGACCCCTACGACGACGACGACCCCTACGACGACGACGATCCCTACGATGACGACGATCCCTACGACGACGACGACTACTACGACGACAAATACGACGACAAAAACTACGACAGCACCGACGACAACACCGACGACAACGACGACGACGACACGGCCAGACTTAAAGCTTTTACGCTGCCCTTACACCTTATTAGGAACGCTAAAGGACTCTAAGTTCTCGAAGCATTCTCCGTGTTTAATTTCATTATAAAGCATCGACACGATGCTTCTTTGGAAGGGGGGTAATGCCACGTATCGTTGTAGTGTTTGTTCGTTCACGCTCAATGCTGCACAAAAGGGGTGTTATCACTTTTGTTTGTGACGCGAGAAGCGACCGGACTAATCTCGATTATTCACAGCCATGAACAGCTGCATCTACTTGTTTCTAGATTACTCTAGATGATCTCGACCTGTTATCTCGAAGTTTCCTTACCGGCTTTAAATTGAACGATGCCGCGAGCAGCAGGCATTCGTAGTTCGACGATTGACGAGCACGCTTGTAGCTTACGCCGCCACCGAGTGAGTCAGTTCTTTTGCGGGCACAAGTCAGCCCAAATAAAGAGCTTCGTTTGCAAGTATTTCTGGTGTCTTCCTGACCTCTGGACTGCCGTCACTACAACGTGACAATATCAACCTGCGGCGACAGTGAGGCGTTGCAGTTGCACTCTGGGCCAAGCTGTACACTTTTCGTGTGTAGTGAGGCGATCATGCTCGCACTTCATTGCCAAAGTCCGCTCGCGATAATGGTGTTGGCTTTCGCTTCAGTGACCAAACTTTCTTTTCTGGTTTGGTTTATTGGTTTACTGGGGTTTAACGTCCCAAAGCAACTCAGGCTATGAGGGACGCCGTAGTGGAGGGCTCAGGAAATTTCGACCACCTGGGGTTCTTTTAACGTGCACTGACATCGCACAGCACACGGGCCTCTAGAATTTCGCCTTCATCGAAATTCGACCCCCGCGGCCGGGATCGAACCCGCGTCTTTCGGGTCAGCAGCCGAACTGAGCCACCACGGCGGGGATTTTCTTTTCTTCTCAGGTACATTAGTAGTCGCCGATGCTCCCACAATTAAACAAGCTCTAAATGATACTTATCAAAGTCGATTTCTGGGCCATCTTGTAGTCAATAATTAGAAAACTTTCTGCTTAAAACTCCAGTTGGAACTTTGCGCTCATTTTAAGGCTCGTCTCACCTCCCGTGTCAATAGATACTTGTCCTCTGCGCTAAAAAACAGACATGGATCATGTAAATCTTCTGTTGATTGCTCCCACTCGTCCTTGCCGTTTGTCTCGTTCTGTTTTTTTTATTCAGGAAAATTTAGACAACACAGTGCCTTGGTGCAGAGGGCAAAAGCCGAAAATCAATCCGCCTGACTGGGCCCTAAGCACCACTCGAACACAACAGCAAGGGGCACATACATGCACATACATAAACAATATAATGATCACAGTGTAAATGTTTGTGCAACACAACTTCCTAATAGAAACATTCATTATATTCTTATTAAGCAGAAAACACGTCTAAAAAACCACAGGAAAGGACAGTGCAAGAGCATAGATCAAAAATATGTATGGAAACTAATAGTATACCTCATCCTGTTACCCTCGCAGTTATGTTTTCTAGTTAGTAGCGGCAAGCCTGCAGGCCAGATAAGCAATCTCGAGACTAGGGGGGCAAGCGACGATACCCCGAGGAAGCTGCGGCAGCGGGACCGCACCGCGTAACGCGAGCCAGCAGCGTCGCCCGTACACTGTGTAGATGCGGAGATGTGAGAGCGCGGCGCTCTTTGCGCTGCCGTCGGCCGCAGTGCGTCAGCGGCCAGGCACGTGCCTCAAGAGCGCCCTTTGTGCGGCGCGCCTATTTCGGGAGGTGGTTGCGCAACTACAGCCGCCTGCGGGCCAAGGGTTCCGCAAGCCCCCTTCCCCCTTCGAACAAGGGAGTTGCGGCCGCAGTCCGTTAGATGACGCGATGGACACCACGGCTTATGCCTACATCAGCGCGCTGCCAACCAGGCAGCCCGACCGTCGGGGCAGAACGTGCAAATGACAGCTGAGGTGCATCTGCCGAATTTCAGGAGCCAAGTTTAACTAGTCCTTCAAAATGAGGTACCATGATCTCATTCTTCCCCACCGTCTCAGGCTTAACCCACAGTCACTTTTTTCACTCTTGCACTTAAATACTCGTTCTGCAGAAAATAAAAACGACGAAACTCATGCTTTTATTAAGCAATTCCATTTCGACTTTACCATTCTCATGTTTACTGTAACATGGTATAACAGTCACAGTGAAAGGCTAGATCTTCCTGGGTACAACAATTTCTTTATAAATCGGACTAATAGGCGAGGAGGCGGTGTTGCTATTTACATTGACAAACGCCTGGAATGTCATATGATTCCTGAATTTTCCACGGTAAATGAAAGTTATGAAATACTGATAATACAAGCTAATTCAGAAATCATCTCTGTAGTGTACCGACCTCCCAACGGGAATATTACCCAATTTTTAAACTTCTTTGAAAACTTTTTGGATTATGTTCGCATAAACAAACTACAGCTGTTATGCGGGGGAGATTTTAACATAGACATGTTAGATAATACGGCCACAGCACGCAACTTTGCCGCCATACTTCAGTCAACTGGTTTTGTTAACTTAATAACGTCCCCTACTCGGATCACAGTATCTACGTTATCATGTCTCGATCTCCTGATTACAAATATTGAATCCAATGTTTCAGATGCTGGAACAATTGCAAATGACCTTAGCGATCACTGCCCCATCTTTATTTCTTATCAAGGAGAAACAAAATACAAAAATGACGAAACTCAACCCTACACAATGCTGTACATATCAGACCAGGCTCTTGAATCTTTCAAATGCGACATTGGTTCATACGACTGGTCATTTATATTCGATATAAAAGATTCAAATAATGCATATTCAGAGTTTATCAAGTTTTTTGTAGACATATACTCTAAGCACTTTCCCTTCAAGAACATTAAGCAGTCTAAACGAATAAGAAAGCCATGGATCACGCCAGAGCTCAAAAGAATGATAAAGCGCAAAAACAAGTTGTACCATGCCTTTTTAAATAACCGCTCTCTAGAATATCTAAGCTTATTCAAAAAAACTAGAAATAAACTAAATGCTGAGCTTAGGCGTGCTAAGATTGTGTATCATCAAAAACTGTTCTCTGATGTTAGAATGAAAAATTCAGACGCTGTCTGGCAACTTGTAAATAACTTGTTACATCACAATACGAAAAATGCGCCACCTCAACGAATAATCTATAAGGGCTCTGAATTATCCGGTCAGGCTCTTGCTGACCATTTTAACAGAATTTTTTTAACTACCCATTTACCTATGACGCATCTACCTGAAGTTCCTTCATATTGTAGCCTTTTCGAAAGCCTTTTCCTTGAGCCCACCAATGAGATCGAAGT
Source organism: Amblyomma mixtum (assembly GCF_055824585.1). NCBI lineage: Eukaryota > Metazoa > Arthropoda > Arachnida > Ixodida > Ixodidae > Amblyomma > Amblyomma mixtum. The sequence continues at coordinate 189,877,672 of NC_143016.1, read as the reverse complement.
ATGTACAACCTTTATGAATTTCAATAATAGCAAAGCCTTAGATGCTGACAATATTCAGATAAAACCAGTCAAATATGTACTATGCTTTATGGCACCCGTGCTTACATACATCTTCAATTTGGTAATTGAAACGGGAGTTTACCCGGAAGAAATGAAGAAAGCTAGAGTGACAGTTCTGTTTAAAGGTGGAGATAAAGATATAGTGTCCAATTATAGACCAATATCTGTGATTCCAGTCTTTTCAAAGGGCGTGGAAAAAGTAATCTTTTCCCGTCTAGTCAACTTTTTTACTGTAAAACAAATCCCGTCTGAGGCTCAATTTGGCTTCCGAAAGGGCAAGTCAACAGAATTAGCACTGTTATCACTGAAGGAATGTGTCCTGCGAAACATTGAAGCGGATATTCTCCCTGTCGGACTCTTCATTGATTTTAGTAAGGCTTTCGATTCCATAAACCATGAAATTTTAACACAAAAACTTTCTCAAAACGGAGTCCGTGGAACACCTTTAGACCTGATCAAATCGTACCTACAAAACCGAAAACAGTCCGTCTATATCGACAAGCATCAGTCTTCTTTTCTGGCGGTACAAAATGATGTGCCTCAAGGCAGCATTCTGGGCCCGTTGCTTTTTAACATCTATATAAATGACATTGTGCACATTCATGATAAAGCGAAATTTATCATATACACCGATGATAGCAGTATACTTATATCTGGTCACGACATAAACAAGTTAATAGAAGAGTGCAATGTAATCCTTACGAAACTAGAAAACTGGACCTCTTCTAATTGCCTCCAAATAAACCCTACAAAGACTAAAATAATAATTTTCCGTGCAAGGAACAAGCCATTCGAACTACAACGCGCTCCTAAATACGCAGGTCAAGAAATTAAAATTGTTGACAACCACAAAATCCTTGGAGTTACTTTCTCGTCGCATCTCAGTTGGGATCAGCATGTGGAAAATATTTGTAAAAAGCTCTCTCCAGTAGCAGGTGTTCTATCCCGATGTCGATGGCTTCTTCCCACTCACGTGAAAATTCAAATTTATCATGCTCTTTTCGGTTCCGTTTTGAATTACTGTAACTCTGTTTGGGCAATCACCACAAAAACAAATGTGATAAAAATACAGGTTCTGCAGAAGAAAATGACCCGCTACATTGCAAACCTTCCTTATCTCTCCATCACGAAGTGCCTTTATTAATTGTGAAATAATTCGTTTTGAACATATGTATGTTTTTCGCATTTTGAGGTTTCTTTACCATTCTTCTCCTGCTTATAGAGATTTCCTCGTACATACTGCCCATTTAAGGACCGCTTCGAATCGAACCCACACCCGAAACACCGATCCCTGGTATATTCCATATTTTCGAAATAATTATAAACTTCAAACGCTTGCACACAATTTACCGACCACTCTTAATAAGTACAAAGTTTTTGGCTAATGTTAAACAAAATGAGTTAAAAGTGTATTTTGTTAATATATAGCCAGGTTGCATTTTATGTGCCTCTGTTTGTCTGCCGGTGCCATGTATGCACAATAAGTGTGTTTTTTTTTTGGGGGGGGGGGTTCTCTCTTTGTTTTCGTGCGTCTGTAAACTGCCATTGTTTTCATTGTATTGAATCAATATGTCACTTGCTTCGTTGTGTTTGTTTGTTGTAACCTATATATCTTTGTAAACCTTTTTTTTTGCGTTCTGTCGTGTACTGCCATGAGGTGCTTGGGCCCCGTCCAGCTGCTTTTTAGCAGCTTTTAGCCCTTGCATCTCTCTAGGATGTAACTTACATTCTCGAAAAATAAAGCGAAATGAAATTAAATGAAATCACGCGCGTTTTACTGACACTACTATTGGCCGCGAAGCCGATGGATGGATTGAAGATAGGAGCGTCCCCTTTGAAACGCGAGGGTGGTGAAGGCTGCCGCCATGGTGGGCTTTTTTTTTATTTATGTTTGTTAAACTGTGCGGTAAATTGTTATTAAAATACGCCATTTTCTTTCAGTACGTTTTTCTACATTTCTAACCTTATGTCACCACTCTGCTTTTGAGCCACCAATCTTCCAGTCGCCATTTGCGAACTACCACCACAGATTTACTACATCACCATTGTTATCTCTAAACCTATAGGGCCTCACGAAGAGTGACTGTGCCTGCATCGACATCCGGATGGATACCATCCCATTTGAGTATGAGGTGTTAAATTATTTCTGCATATTTACCACACGCAGCACATGCGTCATCTTCGTTAAATTTCTGTTTGTAGTTGGGCTTTGTTTTCTGTTTGTAGTTGGGCTTTGTAAGACACTCTGACCAGGCTTCAAAAGGTTATGATAGAACAATTCCCCCCTGATCTGCCTTTTCCACTATCGATATTGCTCTACACTACGCTTGTTTTCCATTCAATTAATCCAATTTTTAACTTCCGCATTTTTAACCTCTCGTTGAATGTTTTTTCTTTTTCTGTCCTCGTGTCCGGCATACTTACTGCTTAGTTTCCTAGTTCTTTCCCGCCATTGTGAGTCAACGCTCTTTCTGTATAAATATTTAAATACCATAGCTGCCCACATGTTATTGTCCAATTTTTTCAGGCGTTCTTCATATACTATTTTACTCTGTGCTTCCAGTGCTTGGAAAGATGCCGAGCCCATATCACCCTGTACTGCCTCGCTTGTCGTTTTTCCGCGGCCACCTAGTGCTAATCTTCCAACAGCTCTCTGATTTACGTCTAATCTCGACTGAAATTCTGCCCTTAAGCACAGAACCGCATTCCAGAAATTAAGCTCCAGCACCATTATTCCTTTCCAGATACCTCTGAGTACTTCATATCTGTTGTACCCCCATAATGCCCTATGTTTCATTATGCCGGCATCTTTTCGCCCTTTTGCCTTACGAGACTGTTTGTGCTTTTCTGTGTATATCTTCTCTTCGTTTACCAACTTCCCGAGGTATTTGTATTCCGCCACTCTGGGTATTTCACGGCCTTGTATTGTAAGCACCTGATCACTTGTATCGTTGAAGATAATCACACCTGACATAGTTGCACTAAAACTGAAACCTAGAGCGTCTCCTTCGTCTCCACAACAATTAACCAGAGTTCGCAAATCTCCCTGGCTATCTGCTAACAATGAAATAACGTCCGCATACATTAAACCCGGGAGCCGTTGCTCAAAGACATTTCCGCCTAATTTGTACGACAGATTATAACCTAGATTACTTCCTTGTAGCCTTCTTTCTATATTTATTACATAAAGCACGAACACTAGCGATGATATAGGACAGCCTTGCCTTAATCCTCTGTGTACCTCCATAGTTGTACTTTTTATCCCTTTCCATGTAATTTCAACTTAATTATCTCGTAGATTTACTGTAGAAAATCAGCTCATGACCGACACTATCATCTTTTAATATGTTCCACAGGAGTTCCCTGTTCCCGTTGTCGTATACACCGCTTATGTCCGAATGCTAAATACAGAGGCCTGTTTTCCGCCTCAGCTATTTCTAAGCATTGGGTAAACACGAACAGGCTATCATCCAAGCGCCTACCCCTTCTTAGGCCGTTCTGAAGTTCTCCGAGTATCTTATTCCTTTCTACCTACATTTTTAATTTCATCGCCTGCATTTCCAGCCTGTATATAACAGATGTTATCGTAATCGGTAGGAAGGATTTTATGTTCATCTTATCTCCTTTCCCTTTAAAAATAGAATTCATTTTACTTTGTCTCCAGCTGTGCGGAATTAGCTTATTTGTTATGACTGCCTCCAATGCTTTCATCAGCGTTTCCTTGATTCTTGGGCCAAGTTCATTAACTAGCTTGATTGGAATTTCGTCTGTTCCTGCGGATGTGGATTTAGGAGCATTTGCTTCCGCCTATTTCTAGTTCTCTATTCTGCTGTCCTGTGTTGCTCCCCCATTCAAAGAGATTAGCCTATCGTCGTTCCTAAATGACTCAGCAATACCTTATGTAATGTAATGTATAGCATCGTCTTCCTCTAAACATTTTCCCTCAGCATCTTGAATCTGTTCCTGCTTTATTTTATTCGTTTTACGGAGCCAGCTTATATGGTTCCAAAATTTTCTTGGCCCCCCTTTATTTGCATCGCGAACTTCAGCCAGCCAGCGATCAGAAGACTACTTTATTTTTGCCTGGACGAGGACCTGCACTTGCTGTTTCTTTTGTCGAAAAAGAATTCTATTCTTGGCCTATTTCCTCCTGATACAACTGCGCCCTCTTTGTTTCTCTGTGTTCCCTTGAAGCCACCCGTCGTTGTTCGATGGCCTCCTTAATTTCCATATTCCACCAGCTTCGTGGCTTCCTCTTTCCTCTCCAGCGGTTTGCTCCTTTCACTTGTTTCATTTTTGTACTGGTAAGTGGTTCTAACTGATTATAATCCTACTTTTTCATAGGGCGTTTCTCTATTGCTTCCTCAAGGTCAGCTGCTATTAGCGCTATTTGGTCTTCGTTTAATTTTGCGTTCTATTTCTGACTTCGCTGCATTTCTCTTTTGACTAGGGCTCCCAACTGTAGACTAATACGTTTATGATCACTTCCCAGGCTGTTCTTCCCCTCTGGTTCTATCTCCATTACTGCGAGCTTCCTATAGATGCCCAGCGACATCAGGCAGCAGTGAATGGTCGTCGCGAGACTGAGCAGAGTCGCCACCTTGCAGCGCTAAGGCGAACCTTCCTTAGTGTGTAATGCGAGCACGCGTCGTCTTCTAGCCCGCAATGTTTACGTGCGCTCGTAGAGCCCACATTCCTAACGATTGCTTGTTTCGTGATTTCTATGCGTTTCTATTTAGTTGACTATTTACGAAAGACAATGTGAACACGCTATCATCCTAGACTGCAATGAAGGCAATAATTGCCCATATCGAGTTTGTCATGCTGGATGGATGTCCTCCGTCGGTCTTCGGCACTTCAAAATTGGTTTATTGACCTTGTTATTGGTGCTGAGTGTATTGTCTGATGCGCATTATATTGCCTTTTTTCTTTCTTTTAGTTTTAAACGCCTCTTACTTTTTCCTTCTTTTTGTTTGTCACAATGTGCTGCTTTTTTTCTCAAGCAGCAGATGAATGGCTTTTCCCTCGGCCTCCTTCCACGTACGTGTGGAAAACAAGAAATGAATGAATGAATGAATGAATGAATGAATGAATGAATGAATGAATGAATGAATGAATGAATGAATGAATGAATGAATGAATGAATGAATGAATGAATGAATGAATGATATCTGCTGCGCGGCGTCTAAAAACACAACGACAATGGCGTTGAGTGCACTTCAATGAAAAAACAACAGAGCGCTGCGGGCCCTACAGCTTAATGCAGCCACTCAAAGACGGTATATTCTCCTCAGTCATGTTCGAGATCCGATAGGTACTGACAAACAGGTAGGCTTGAAGACTTTTGCCATACAGAAAGCAAATTGAGTGGTCCACATTTTGGTCTGTTGAATATTCTGTTTGAATTCAAGTTGTTTGAGTATTTACTTCTCGCTACGTTAATCGATTTTGAGAGGCACTATCACCAATAAATTAAACTCGAACAGCAAAATAAGAACACCTTACCTGGAGGAAGCTTAATACTAAATAAGCAGAGTGTTTTCGCTTCGAAGGCGCGAATACTGTCCTTTAGATGTGCCAATAAACCTCTCTTGTATTTCCTGTCCAGTAGATAACAGGTTTCTGTTTCCGCGTTTGCATTTAATTTCTCTTGCTCACGTTTCACTTGTTGCTGATAGTACATGTAAGACGTTTATATTTTTTGCTGTTGAACTTGAAAGCTTCTGCGAATATCACACCACAGCACAGAGCAAATATTGCCCGAGGGAACTGCGGGGACGGTTAATGATTCACGCAATTCCAGCATTAAATGTCACCGCGGATGTATACGATCAAACTACATGAATGTGCGCCATTGCGAGGCTAGTAGCGTGGACTAAGTACTAAAGCTCTCTACCATGGGAGCCCATTGTTTCTAACAAGTAAAAATTAAGAGAATATGAACATCATATGTGGCGCGTCAGTCTGCGGGGCGAAATATAATACTGCTGAATATCATGCGAGCATAACTATATCTGAAGTCCTCCTTGCGTGCCAGTGTTACTTGGCGAGTAGTAGTAGATATCGATAGTTGCATGAATACGAAGACAATTCATTTATTTGTTTATTATATTTATTTAGAACATACTGCAGCCTCTACAGGTACGATATACAGTGGACATATACAGAACGTCGTAGATACAATCAAAACTATAAGACATGGCAGCAAAAATTAAGACACCAATGTTAAGAAATACAGAACACTGCACAAATTGGGAGCATGGAAATAGTTATCGGATGCATAAATCTGTAGATGGTAA